>NC_053454.1:62804049-63454943 GCF_015227805.2 Hirundo rustica
TCAGTAGGTCTGACACACAAAAGTGAACTGCTACCTCCTCACAGAGCAGTTCAGATGGAGTAGAACAAAACTTAGATCTAACAGCAGCACTTTAATTATAAACTCCATCCCCAATATCAGCCAGGAGAAAGCATCTCAGTTTGAGGCTTTTTCATGTTTAGATTTTTGCACCATAAGTGCTATTCAAGTGCACCTTTTTGCAATTAAAAAATTGCCTCAGAAGCATCTAAAGACTTCTCCAAGAACCTTGCTCTTCAGAAACTGCGTAACAGATTTCAAAGTGCTAAAACCCAAAACAACCTCCACAGAAAAAAAGAACCCAGCACATAAAAAACGCGAATTTGTTTTTGGGATGTCTGAAAACAGAGCTGGAAAGGCACTGCCTGCATTCAGGGACAGGCACCATGTGTGTTCTGATTTGAAAGGATATTCCACAGCTCAGCTTTGAAGGGTAACCCCTTCCTTTATGGATTGAACCCACAGAAAAACCTGTATGAAATTTACCACATTCCATTTTATGAGCCAAATTCTCCCAAACGTGCTTCAACTCCTTAAGAGAGCACATCAAGGACCAACTTGGTCCTGCATGAACAAAGTACAAAAACTACAGCTTGAAACACAGTGCAATCCAAATGATGAGTAATTAGAAAGAGCCAGTTTTTCCTCATTTAGCGTACCATTCCAGGATTTACCCCATCACACGCATAACCCATGGCACATTGGTAACCTGGCTACTGGCACACGGCTCGACGCCTGCTAACAGTAACCCAGTGATGACCTTGTTATGGCTTCTCACATTGAAATTAACTCAGATCTATGACATCACACAGAGTGTGGTGCTTTATTTTAAGCATCAAAATTTAACAGTCACATTAATGTGCTAAACAATAAAAAACTGTTTAAAACAAACTTGTGAAAATATTTATCTCAAGTATTATAAGTTTCTTAACCTACCTTCAAGCTTGTAACTGTACAAAAAAAAATTAATGTAAGTAACCTTTCAAAAATAAAGGAAAAATAATCTCACAGTCAAAGTGAGAAGACTTAAATTCAGCTAAAAGTAAATTTTCACACAACTTTCACTGACTGCAAGTAACAATAACTGAAAGATTTTATTAGAGAGCAGCATGTTATCAGAACTTGCCATATCGTTCTACACAATGTCTTATGTTTAAATTTAATGACTTCAAGCTGTCATTTACCTGCAGTTATTCCTTTGGGGCAGAGGCAGACCAGCCACAAACATGTTTAGGCTCTGACACTGTTTATTTATTCACTCCCATGTTCTTCACAAATTCGCATGAAAACACAGATAACTTTAAGGGTGAGTGATCCCTGACACCCGGACCAGCCACTCCAGCTGGGAATTAACGAGCAATTGACACGGCAGCGCTAAGACTCCCTTTCCACAACAACAGCCCACACCATGTGTATATTTACCTGCAATGTATCATAACAACCCAGCCGCTGCTGCTGACAAGCTGCTGGAAACACACATCAGAGGCAAGGCAGAAACAAGCTGTGCAGCAGCCTTGTAACAGTAACACTCCTCACCACTTCGGCAGAGCGACTTTCTCCACAATTGTTAGCTCAAAAAACATGCTTTTCTTCCTTATCAAAATTTTCTTCTCACAAAAAAGTTTAATCTGAGGTAAAAGGGTAAAAGTACACTTTTCCTCATTCACTCATAGTCAGATAGGCCTTAATGTTATGGGAACACAGAATTCAGTGAAGCTATAATGTTTAAAATGAAATCTGGAATGGAAATATTATTGACCACCCTCACACACACACACACACACAAAAAAAGCACACTTCCATTGCAAAATGCTTCTGACAAATTATTTAGGTTCCAAAATGAAGAGACTGAATTATGTTAGATTTTAGTTTTTGAACATCTTTTCTTGAAATGCTTTATAGCAACCTCTGACTTCCGTGCAGTCAATCCGTGAAACATTTAATATAGAAATAAAACAATCGAGGGGGGAAAAAGAAAAATCAAACTAATAACATAATAATTAAATTGTATTTAAAAATCTGTTAAAACATTCAGCTAATTTTATCATTTTCTAATGCTTAGCACACGAATGCAAGAAACAGGGAGGAGGCACCATAAACACCACATTAAAATATACCCACCCCTAGCTGAAAGCTTTTTGGTGTTGATAATTTTGGCAGCGTACTCTTGTCCTGTGGTGATTTTCATACACCTCCTCACGACGGAGAACGCCCCTCTGGAAACCAAAACGGGGCAAAGTGTCAGTCCAACTGAAACACTCCACTGCCATTACCAGCTAACGAGCAGCACAGAAGGGTGTGATGTCGGCAGAATTTAAAAAAAAAAAAAAAAAAAAAAGTACTTTCTGATTTCCTGACAGGGATGGTCAGCATTGATTTTATTCAGCTGAACAGTGAACTCCGCGGGGTAGAAGCCGTGTGACCAATCCCGCTGGCTGGGGCGGAGGGTGGGCGAGTTTTACACTGTGTCCATGCCGGCACGCCGCGGGGGTTCACAGGGCGGCGGCGGCCGTGTCCCCCCTCGGCGGTGACACCGGGGGGGCGACACCCAACATGGCGCTCAGGGCTGCCCCTCCCGCCCCGCCGCTGGCGGGCGCCCGCCGCACTCCGACACCCCTCACAGACAGAGACCCCCACCCCGCGACAACCTAAGAGATAAAAATAACGATCAATAATAATAAATAGCGGCACGGGGGGTTGAGGGCAGGTCCCCGCCATCCGCCCAGAGCCTTTCGCCGCCCCGGGGTCCTATGGCTGGACCCCGGGCGCTCTCCCGGGGCTCTCGGCAGCGGGAGGGGACCCCGGGCGCGGCTCCCCCCAGGACTCACGCACCGACCCCCACAGCCCCCGGTGGCTTCGCCGCCCGTTCTGTCCTTACTTTCCGAGCTCCTCGAAGAGCTGGTACTCGTCGGTGAAGCGTGTGCAGGTGGTCGAGGCCATCATGAGGACGGGCGGCCGCCGGTGACTCCGGCGGCCGTGGACGGCGAGGCGGGGACGGCGGAGGGGCTGTGAGGCGAGGCGAGGTGAGGCGAGGCTCCGCGCCGGCTTCTTCTCCTCCTCTTCCCCGCCACCGCCTCCTCTGGTGACGGCGTTGCCTCCGCGCCCTCCTCCGGTCTTCCCTCTCCCCTCCCCTCACCCTTTAGGGAAGCAAATAAACAAATATTTAAATAAATAAGTAAGCAAATAAATAAATAAATACGTATCCTCCTCGCTCCCCCACGCCCGCCGGGGAAAGCTAGTGGCAAAAGGGAAAGCAAAACCGGGGCTGGGGGCGCGGCGCTCCCTCCCCTCCCGCTCTCCCCTGCCTCAGCGCCTCAGCCCGTCCGCCGGTGCCGTGCCTCCCCCTAGCGACCCCGGCCCGCGACTCCCTCCCGTCGGGGACGGCGCGACACCCATGGGAGACTCGCACGGGCGGTCGGAGTACGGGAAGAACCTGCGCTCCGTCCTCCCGGGGGCGAACACCGACCTTTCTCCGGGCGCTGCCCCGGGACGGCGGCGGGAGGCGCCCTGAGGGAAGCGGATGCACCTGCGCGCGCCCCCCCCCGCCCCCCCCCACTCGCTCCTCAGTGGCCGCCTGTGACGTCACGCCTTGCCCGAGCGCGAGCGCGCGGTGGCGGCGCGCGGCGGGAAGCGCGTGCGGGTGCGCTCGCGGGCAAGGGGCCGTGACGTCGCAGGGGCCCCCTCCGCGTGCGGGGAGGGAGGGGAGCGGGAAGGGACAGGGACACACGGGGACACACACACACACACACACACACACACACACCGGGCACTTCGTGACGTCACAGCAGCTCCGGCCGCGCGCGGGGAGGGGGGACACACACCCCGGGCACCTCGTGACGTCACGGCGGCCCCGGCCGCGTGCGGGGGGACGGGGGGGGGGGGGGGGGGGGGGGGCACACGCACACGGCGCGTGCGCCGGGTCGCGACCGTCACCGCGGCCGCGGGGCAGCTGGGAGGGACCCCACGGGAGGGACACCGAGCCCCGGGATTTATCCCGCGGGAGGGGACTGCCGGGACGTGGAATAAAGCCGTGCCTGCTGCGCAGTGCGCCGGCAAGGGCTGGGGACACGTGTGACATGTCACAGCAAACAGATGTCCCGGTCTCTTCCACAGAACCACAGAATATCCCGAGTTGGAAGGGACCCACCAGGATTATCGAAGTTCAACTCCTGGCCCTGCACAGGACCCCTCTCCCCCAAATCCCACCCTGTGCCTGAGAGCGTTGTCCGAATGCTCCTTGAGCTCTGGCGGCCTTGGGGCCGTGAGCACTTGAACACGGAAGGGGGGAGAGGGGGTCACCAGGCCACCCGAAGGGCACTTGATCCTTTTTGATAAACCTGAATTGCTTCTGTTCCTTTCTGATCGACGAAGTGGTGGTGAGCCAAGCAAAGGGTTAAATCCACATCCGCGCAGAGATTTAAGCAGCAGCTTGGGTACAAGCAGAGCTCCACTACAAAAGGCAGCCTGGAGCATCTCCATCCTCATTTTGATAAGTGAGAAGACAGACGCACAAAACACACCCACGAAAGGGCTTTACGTTAAACCTCCGGAGCTTCCAGAATCAGCACCCAGAGCTGTGGTCCCCTATGAAGAGTTAAAACCTGTCAACCCTTCCCAAAAGGAACATGAATGTACAACAGGAACGCCAGAGCCAATGCAGGAAGGTAGTTTTTCTCCAGGTGAGGCAGCTGTGCCTTGAACAAACACAGAATTTGTGACATAAAGGTGGCAGCAAAGGGACTTTGGAACTCATGAGCGAGTACAAAGCATTTGCTCCATCAGTTCCTCTCCAGGGAAACACTTTGAGCAGCAGCGCCAGTACACAGAGACTGGAGGATGTTTCAATTTAGACCAGCAAGGATGAATCTATTCTGTATTTGTGAAGGGAATGTGCATTACAAACATTCCGAACGGCAGCATATTTCCCAATTCCCTCAAACAAAAAAGTAACATGGATGTTGTGCATCTTTTTGTATAGTATCTGCATCAATAGCACAATCAGCAGTGCTGAACCCCCAGGGCAGGCTGATGATTGGATTTCAGGGGAGCTGTCTGCCAGGTTCCTTATCCAGATGTACACAGACATGAGAAAATGAAACATATTCCCCTGGCACTACGTCACTTTTCCCCTAATGTATTCTGAGAACAAGCATTTAGCCCAAGTATCTGCTACTACTGTGCCATACAGTTATTTTTTAATTAAAAAATATTCAGAAGGAAACATTAAATTCAATTTCAATTCACTTTCTTGTGGTTTTTAAAAGTCATTATAAGGATGAGGGATCCAAACAGATTATTTTATAAAGAATCTCCCCCTCCCCCCCTCCCCCCCCATTTCCCAATCTGAAAAAAGACAAGAAGGGGTGAAGGAGTTCCTAGAGAAATATCAAGCATGAATTTTATCACAGCAGGTAAGGAAAGAAAGCATTTGTTTACAGGATCAATATCACAGGACTAGATGAATTTCCTTAAGAGAACCACTAGGGAAGTGATGAGTAGCTTGGAAACACTTCAGCTGAGAGGGTTTTTTCTCCTTACAACAATCATGTCTTAATTGTAGTTCTCTCTTGAGCTGAAAGAAAACCATAATTTGTAGCTGCCGTTTAAACATTTCATACATTCCCCAAATTCCTCCTGAGCAGATTAAAGCAGGCAGGATGGCAGCCAAGGATCTGGTCCATGAGGTGAAATTCTAAATGCTGGGTAGAGCTTCAGATTTCTGTTAAAGCCACTGAAACAAGTTATCTGTTGTTAAGGAACGTCAGATCTCAACAATGAATTAAAAAAAAAAAAAAAAAAAAAAAAAAAAAAAAAGCTTAAAAGCCATCCCAGTGTATATTTTTCTTCTCCAAAAGGTTTTCAAGAGAGCAGTTCAAGCCTGTAAGAAACTGAAGTCGTTCACTTAAACTTCCTGAAGTTTAACAAAAGGTTAGAGCTAAGTGGAATGAATTATATATTCAACTTTATACTGAAACATTTATTGTGTAAAGGCAGTTGTATTTATTTTAAGAGTTTGCCATTCAGTGAGGTCTTTGCTTTGCATGGCTTCACTTTTAGACAGCCAAAGTGAGGTTTTCATTTTATTTCTGACCTTGCAAATACAGATTTGCAATTTTCTTATGATTTGCAGGAGTCAAGAGAGCTTCCAAGAGGTCGTTTGTGTGTACTGCTCATTAGGAGGGCTGCTAGGAATAATGTATGTTTTGCTTGTGAACAAATGCAACAGCCACCTACAGTAGAGGCCTAGGCAGAAAATGTCCAGAAAACCTGAGCAATCTGGGGTTTAGGTAAATAATCATTTTATGAGCAGATGGCCTTTAACAGAAACCTAGCTTTGCCCTAGGGCCACACATATTCCTGGGGCAAAGCACTTACTGCCTTGGGGAAATTAGTGGATAACACTGGAGCAGTCAGGGGTACACCACTGCAGTAAAGCAATGAAAAGATCAAAAATGTATGTGGAAACCAGGAAAGATGTAAGAACTGGGCAAAAAAAAATCTAGGAGAAATCACACAGGAAATACATGGGTTTACAGTTCATTGTAACAGCTGGAACTGGAGGCACAGATTTCAGGTCAGTGTGGAATTCTCTGTTGCACCACAACGTTGTACCTCTCTTATTTTCTCACGGGAGCTGCTGGACTTTGGAAAGTGAAGCTTCTGGGGGGCAGAAGGACTTGGTGACATCGTGCCAGAGACTCATTCCCTCCTTTCTGAGCGATGAGGGTCCCAATGCCTTCTGCTGAGCAGCTCTCTCACCACCACCTTCCAAGCAGCGCTGACTCCAGAAGCTGGTGCGAGCCCCAGATGTGCCTGGACTCTGCTGGATTGTGGAGACACTGCACCTGCCCCAGGGCTTGTTTTGTCCCCTGGAGAAGTTCTCTCACTGCTGCTGTCCCACCGTGTGTGTGTCAGCACTTGGAGAAGTAGATCTTGAAGGTTCCCCAATGACAAGGAATTATTTATCCATGACTTACCCTCCTGGCAAGCACCCTGCTGCCCGAGCGGGGCAGTGTGTGTGCTCTCTCTGCCTGTGCTGCTGGAGCACTTTAGGTGGGATTAATTTACTCCTCAGTGAACCAGAAAGATGTTGGCAGAATAACTGATTTGATAGCTCAGTGATTCTGTCATGCTCTTGCTATGCAGGAGACCAAAGGTTCTCTCTGGCCTAAAAAAGCATCACTCCTGACAGGCTGGGAGGCATTTCTGGCCACTTAAATCCTGCCTCTGGAAGCACCACAGGGAGACAGAAATGAAAAATTAATGCCTTATTTTTTTGTCTTTCTGTGCGGGGCAAGGACAAAAATACAGGCTGAGCAAAACCGATGTTTTCATTTGTTTGCACTGGAAAGAAACAAGGAATGCTCTGAGAGGATTCAAGTTTCATCTCAGAATTTTAAAGAATACATTTTTATTCTGCCTTTTTCTTTTTATTTGAAGTATTCTTAATTAAGAATATGACTTTAAAATAATGCTTTTGAAGAGAGTGATTTCTTTCTAATCCACTTATCCTGGTTATTTTGAGCTGGGTAATTTAATGAATTCGTAGCAAACGAAATACTCCATTATTTACACAGTTCTTCTCACAAGCAATTAGAGTCAGTAACACTCCATGAATAAGACCTTTTGCCACTGGCTTTCATGACATGGATTTGAAATATAAACATTACTAAAAAAGATATTTCAGGCTGTGAATTAAATGTTTCCTGGGGCTTGGAGCAATCTGGGGTAGTGGCAGGTGTCCCTGCCCGTGGCAGGCATTTGGAATGAGATGAGCTTTGAGATCCCTTCCAACCCAAACCATTCTGTGGTTCCGTGATTCTATGATTTCTGGAAGTCTGAGCACCAGCGTTGAACCCTGTGTGATCAGCTGACTCAGAAAGGATAAATGGTTCTCCTTCCAGAGCTCCCAGGGGTTTGTTACTTTTGGTTCAGTGGTGGTAGACTCTGGGAAATATGTGCATTTGTCTTGCCTGGTAGGACTGATTTTAGTGTTACCTTGCCACATAAACCCAAGAGAAAAGATATGCACATGGAAAAGCTGGCTGTGACAGCCTCAGTATCATCAAGGTGAGGAGCTAACTGTGATCTTGGCTGACACACTCCACAGAGGCTGCCAGGGCTGCAAGGGAAGCAGGAAACACAGGAACCCACATTCGCATGCCAGCACTGAAATTGTGCCGAGTCTTCATTCTGAATGCTTTTGGTGAGTGCTTTGTAAATATCTCCAGGCATTTCCTAAAAACAAACGGGGCAGGTGACTCCAAATAATTTCATCTACCACCCGTTTTAGATTTGGAGCAACCTTTCAATTAAGGAAGTTGAAGAAGGAAATTAATAACTACACCCCCTGCTTCCCATCCACAGGCATTCCCAGCACTGGAGATGAAAAGGCTTCCCAAGAGGAGGGAGCAGTAACAGAGTTAAGCAGAAGTGATGAAGCAGCAGGCTGGAATTTTATGGGGGAAAGAAGCCAGTGTTGAGATTTTAGAAGTAGGGGAATATGGTCAGGGGGATGAGAAAAGGGAAATATTTCAAAGACAGAATTTTGGATGGATTGAACTGAAGACAAAAGATTTGGTCAGTGTCCTAGGGTAACTTTATGATGCCTGTATCCCCAACTGTCTGTTCTGTTTGTGCTGTATATTGAGTCCTGTGCCTTTAAGACTGGTTCTAAGAGCAAGGAGAAGCGTGGAGTTTGTTTTGAGAAAACTGCCTGACTCCTCCACATTCTTCTCTGGACGCGGTGTTCGGAGGTGGCTTGGAGATACTGCAGGACAGAGATTTTTTTGCTTTTAGATAGTTTCAGCTAGCTCAGGCAGAGAAGTTCCCTGGACTGTTTATTTCCTTTTTTCTTGGAACTGTTTAAACCTGCTCTGGACTGAAAACCCAGGGGAGCACTGGGGGCTGCACCTGCGGCCCACCGGGGCCTGGACCTTGGCATTTTCCAGCAGCGCCGGAGGGACTGGGACTGAGGAGAGACTGAGAGAGAGCCGAGCTACACCCACGGCAAGGACTTTCTCAATTTGCCATCTCACTTCAGAATGAGAGGTTTTATTGTTTCATATTATTCATTCTTTATACTTGTATGCACTTTGTTAAGTAAAACAGGTTTTTCCACTTTTTTCTGAGGAGGTTCTTTACTGGTTGGAGGGAGGGGCCATTTGGGTTTGCTTCCCAGAGGGACCCCATTCAGGGATTTTCTCCCAAATTTGCCCCTAAACCAGGACAGTCAGAAAAGGGGAAGGTCTTAAAGAAACCAGTATATGAAATACTGTCGACTGGAAAGAAGCTGAGTTTTGAGAAGAACACAATTATGAGACTGTGGAGGATTTGAACCTAAGCAGAGGAGAAATTCAGCAGCTGGTGTCATGACCCAGACAGCAGGGAGTGCTCATGGCAAGAATAAAACAGAAATAAGAATAAGGATATGCACAGCTTCCAAACTATGTCCCTAATCACCACACCGTGACTCCAACACTTCCCTGGGAAACCTGTGCCCAGGATGGACAACCTTTTCTGTGAAAAGTTTTCCTAATATTCAACCTAAACCTCCTCTGGTGCAACTCGAAGCCATTTCTTCTTGTCCTATCTCTTATCCCCCTGCTTTCATGGTTCCAAGGGATGCTGTAATGAGCTCTACCATTCTCAGTTTATCAAGCAAATTAAAGAGGATCCCATCAGTTCTCTGCCTACGTCCTCCCCAGACACACATGAGAGTGCAGTGTTTGCTTCTGGCTTACATTTGGGTCAGGTGAGTGAAATAAACACCATCTCCCCCAGGTGACAGAAGCTCCTTCCCCACCCTGATTTCTATCTAGAAATTTTTTTTTGATTCCGAATTACAGAGAGGTCTTTCCATTTATTAAAAAGGAAACACCCCTAGCAGAATCCAGAGGAAACAAAAATATGGTATTTCCTGGATAATAACCCTGTAGAGAAGTAGCTTCTCATTTTCTTCATTAGAAAACCATTTGCCAGAGATCAATTAAAGTGTCGTCGACACACAAAATGAAATATGTATCAATCCAGCAGGAAAAGGTAACATATTAGTAGACAATAGATGCACATTAGTTACATGCACTCACCAACAAGAAGGCTTGGGTTGCCTTATCTTGGGAAATACGAGGATCAGCAGGATACAGAGGGAGTTGTAGTAGATGTACCCTCACTGCAGGCAGGCAATGCAAAGGCTGCAAAAAACACTGTCACCGAGGAAAAAATTATATCAGACACAGGCAAATATTATTCCCATATTTAAATATATTTTAAAGGACAATTGCAAGTATTTTAAGGGTTTTAAAAAGTAAACAGCAGTTAAAGATTTAGATGGGGTTTACTGTGTTTTAGAAGTTTTTGAAGTACTGTAAAGGCATACATTTATACCAGTATAAATTCAGAGTACATGAGAATTAAGCAATCATAGAACTGTGGATTAATTTTGAACTCTGTCCTCCAGTGAGATGGGTGATCAGATGTATATCCTATGGGATCCCTTCAGCACCACCACAGCAGAGCTATGGAACAGTGTTACCACTCCGAGGAGCTGCTCCATGCCTCCTCCTGCTCTCTCAAGTGAGGTTACAGAAGAGCAGTAACAACACAAACAAGCTGTACTACCAGTGAAAACATGCACTGAGGAGAAAACCCCTTTCAGCTCATGTGTAGGAGTAGGGAAGCATGTTGATGTTATTCTAGGAGAAGAGTCTTCTATTATTTGCCACATGGTAATTCCAAAATTTCCTAATGAAGAAAACAGTGTCTACATGTATTTCTGCACACTGATGTATAAATATACACACACATATAAAATAGATAAGAGATTCTAGATCTCAGTTATTAACTGGATACATGTGGGAGCCGTCTGGACCACCCAATTTCCAGTCTAATGCCTTTCAACACTTGCTGAACCTAAATTATCACAGCTTTTTAGGCATACTGGCTGCAATTACTGTGGTGCTGGGACATTGTGCATCCAGTCTCTGTGAGCCCTTTGGCTGTCTCCTCTGGGCACTTTAGTAATGAAGGAACTAAGTAGAGTTTTCTTTTATTGGAATAAAACCTTCTTAATCTACTATGCTGGATACACCAAGGGGTTTATCATCACCTAGTCAATGTAAAGTGACAAGCAGTGGAAAATAACTCAGCAGAGCTGAGTGCAGTATCTGTGCCCAGTTTCCTGAAATGTAAGAGGTGACTCAGCTGGAGGCAAATTCCACATACTTCCTTGCATAGAGGCGAGGACTTTATGTTTGCAAACAGTCAGATGAAAAGTTCTTTGGGTGGTTTGTGGGCTCCTTCTGGAGTGACAGCCTTGATCTCCTCCAGCACCAAAAAATTATGGATAACACGGATCAAACAACCGCTGGCACAGGGTTGATCAGGGATTTTCATTTTGATGCCTCTTCCGACACACATAAACTACAAACCTCTGTAGGCATCCTTCTTGCAAGCTCTGAATGCTGCTGTGTTTGGTGTATCCAGGGGAGAAGCACCTCACAAGCAGGGGCCAGTAGCTGGGTTTCACCAGGAGAGCAGCTCCCAGGGCTGTAAATTGCATCAGTGATGTCCAGCTTTCAGAGTACAGAGTAGCTAGGAACAGAGTCGCCTCAAAGGGCCACCCTGGATAAAAGCTTCCCTTCTAATGCACTGAAATCCCCTCTCCTTCTGTATGGCAGGGAACAAAATGTCATCCTCACCTGTTTCTCTCCTTTTTTTTTTTTTTTTTTTTTTTTTTTTTTTTTTTTTAAATAAGTTACTTTAAAAATGTCAAACTATATGGGTTATCTACTGTCATTTACAAGGGTAGGAATTCGTGCCTCATCCTAGTGCATGATTTGTACCAGAGTATGTCACACAGGCATTTTCTGGTCCTTTTTTCTCCGTACAATATGTTCTGTCTGTGCTCATTCAAAGCACAGGGTTGGTTTGTTTGGTTTTGTTTTTTTTTTTTTTAAATTAAAGAAATAGTTTCTGAGACTTCACAAGTTGCAGAAACAGGTCGTTTAGAGGATTTTTGTCACTATTTGCAGGGCAGGTATTAGAGAAAGTTACTTTAAAGTAACCCTTTGAACAGCAGATCTGTGGAATGATTTGCTTCCAGCCCACTTCTGCTGGAATTTAGAGAAATAAATTGATTCCCCCCCTCCCCCTTTTTTAATTCTATTTGTGTTTTGAAACATTGGTAATTATTCAGCCTTTCTTTCATGTCATGCACTGCTACCCCTGGATTTGTTTGGGGGTTTTGCCGTTGTTTTTAGCAAACGGAAGGTGTCAAACCCAAACTAGGTTTCGTAACAAAGCCATTACATAACTGCCCAATTAGCAGCTCGTTCAGTGCTATTAATAGCAGCTCCACATCCAACCTGCTTTGTGTAGTGCTACAACTGGCGTGAGGAGGCTTCTCATTAGTTCTTCATTCTCAGAGGAGAATAAATGAACTTGCTGGGGATTTATGAGATGCAGAGTAACGTGCTGTTTATTAGCTGCCAGGCTGCTGCCTCTTCCACTGCTCTCTGCTTTTCCTGACTCCCAGGAGAGGTTCAGCCCCGAGAACCATCCCTTCAAGCCTGTGTGGACATCTTGTGTGCATCCCAGACAGAGACACATCTCCCACCAAGGTGGGCTCAAAGCCAGGAACCCCTTGGAGTGTTTTTCTTTGGAACAGTGTCTGTAATTTGGTGCTACCTTTCATTGACTGACACACTGTAATTAATTCTCCAGTGACAGTGATGTTTCACCCCGCAGTTGGCTGCCTGCTCTTCCATTTCAGCTGGTTTGGGCTGGGTGTTGGTCACGCTGTGACCACTTGAGCACAAATACCCAGAGCAATCTGAACAGTCTTTGGAAAGACTTTTTTTTTTTTTTTTTTTTTTTTTTTTTTTTTTTTTTTTTTTTTTGGCAGGAATTTTGGTAATTTTTAAGCCACTTGAGCTGTTGACCACACAATCTGATCCAGAACTTCTTGTAACTTTCTGCACAATACTTTTTTTTTACTTCCCAAGAGAGAGATCAGATCTGATTTCTATTTTTAAAATTGGCTACTTCAAGTGTTGTGGCATGTGAGCTGGTTTGATCTTACATTCCTCTGTTCCTGAACTCCAACATGGAAATAAAGAATTTGTGAAGAGATTTTTCATGGCCTGATGACAACCTTACATTCTTTACCACAGCGACTTCCTTTCGTATTGAATCTCTCATCTGATAAAAACATGGGTCAAATCTCTCTCTCTATATATATATATCTACATACATTTCTAAAATAATTTCTTCTCCTGAGGTCTGTATTCTCTTCCCCTTGGGTACCTCCACTGCTCCTGAATTCCAGACTGGTTAAGGTTTTACCTCTCTTCTCTCTATCTATCATGCTTCCCATCAGCTGCTGTCTGTGGGGATACCAGAGTCTCTTGCACTCCTTTCTCCTAGTTGCTTCAGAATTAAGGATTTACTTGCATCGGTACAAAATGAGCTGTATAATAAAGGGTCTGACTGAATAACGATTCAGGTTTCGGTTCCTGCATTGCCCCTTTGTTGACATTGTTGTTCTTCAGCCCTCTGTACTTGTCCTACAGTTGTACATCCTCCCTGGAGAAAAGAAAAAAGAAAACAAGAGGAGAGAGATTTCCAGGGTCACCTACATGGGTTAGCTAAAGTAGAAAAAGGACAGGCACATTCTTTCATGGGTTTTTTGAACCACACACTGTAAATCCCCAACCATGGTTTTCCCTTGGTTTGTCATTTCATTTCTTCCTCCTATCCATGTTCTCAGTTTTCTCTCCTACCATATACTATTCAATCATAAATGTCAAATATAAAACTGGAATGGAAAACATGAAGTATACTCTTTTTTCTATCCCTACATAATCTCTGGTGTTCTGCATAAGTATAATCATTAATATTTTTATTTTATTAGTATACTGCGACAATATGCTAATTTTTATGTTCACATATTAGTCATCCATTTCAGTGAGGTTCATTATATATTTTGTCTTTTCTTACACATTTTTATACCTGCAGAATATACAAAGAGTCCCATACTGCTCATGTACAATGATGTTGCTATTCACGATCCTGTTGGTCTCTCCAATTTTTCCATTTGTGGCTAATTCAGCATGGAGAAAGTCTTGGGTTGCTGGTGGGAAAGTGGAGAAAAAATGATTGGACTTGAGATTCCAGCACTTTTTATTCTTTCACACTGAAAGGAAGTATGTTCTTTAATACTGCAGTGCGTGAGAATGCACAAGTGTACAAATGGCCAGCTGGAAAACTGGTATTGCCATTAAGGGAATGCTACATTTTGGTTTGTAAAGGAGACCAAGCTTACTTGTAGCACAAAATTACTTCTCTGCTTTCCTCCGGAACAGAACTAAATGCTGCTCCAGGGCCTGAGTTCTTGCCCACTGTATTTCTGTGTGCTTGATTTCAGAACTAGGTAGAAAACAGCAATCAAGTTTTCTTTCTGAAAACTTTCAAAGATATTGCCTCGGTTTTGACAAATTTTATAGAAAAAAGGAGGGGAAAAAAAAATAAGTTAAAATCAAAGGAAGATTTGAATAATAGTTTTTCAAAACTCAGTAAGGTATTCAGAACTGGAACAGGCTGAACATCTCTGAATCCTGTCTGAGCTTCAAAAGAGACATTGCAGAGATCGCATTAAATTAGGCTGCTGTTCTCTCACTTTGCTGAAAAAATGAGTGTCCTTTCTGTGTAGAATAGCTGGGTGGGATAAGCTTTAAGAATGGCTGACAAAGGACTTGGCATAGAAAAACAGGCTTTCCCTCCAACTCTATGAACCAGTTCCCCTTTGGTGTGGATCTGTTGAGTGAAAGCCTTACAGAAAAATGGCTGCGACCCATTTTGTTTCATAGCAAATGTGTCTCTGATGCTCAGATAAAGATTCCTGCATTTCCTGAGTGCCCAAAGCTACTTACACAGAAGATTGCTTGGTAAGTAAGGATTTGTAGGATCCCATGAGCCTAAGAGCATAAGAAACACGGGGCTGTGTCAAACCACCGGCCCCTCCAGCCCTGGTCTCTCTCAGCAGAAGGAAATGCCAAGCAGGAAGAAATTGTTTCCTGTGAGTGTGGAGAACCCCTGGCACAGGGTGCCCAGAGAAGCTTTGGCTGCCCCATCCCTGGAGGTGTCCAAGGCCAGGTTGGACAGGGCTCGGAGCAGCCTGGTCTATGAAAGGTGTCCCTGCTCGTGGCAAGAGGAGGGAACAAGCTGAGCTGTCCCTCCAGCCCCAAGCAGTGGGTGATTCCAAGTGATTCCATGTGCACAGAAAGGCTTGGCTTACCCTGCCCAGACAACCTCCTTGCTGCACAGTGCAGTGTGTGCCAGACCCCACTGCTGGGCTCCTCAGTGAGGCTGCAGGTGCAGGGCTGCTCCTCTGCCCCACTCTTGCTGCTCCCAGCAGCAGCAGCAGCGAGGCAGCGCCACGTCCTGCACGTCCCAGAGGCCGCAGGAGCTTTCTGGGACACCTGACTCTGGCTTCATGTGATCTGTACACAGCACCAATACAATTCAGACACAATTAAAAAAATACCAAACCATTCAAGCAGCTTTTCATCTGACAAACCTCTAAGTGAAGGATTAATATGCCCTGAGAGATTCAGAGAGATAAAAGCTTTGTTTAGTTCACCAGCCCTGCCAAAGGGTTCAGAAAGCTGTTTCCCAAGTGTTAAAATACAGGCCTCATCTGCATTTGTAATTTAGCATCCCTGGAAGTATAAACCACAATAGCTCATGCATAAACTCACCCATCATTGGCAGAAAAATTAGTTTATCCATGATGTAAGATTTCCTCTTTACTTCAAGTTGTGGAGACAGGATTCTGGTTGCATTGTTTCTCTCATCACCTTCCCAATCTCAGCTGAAAAATGGGAGGACATCTACTTGACCTTGTAGCCTCTGATTTGAGGAAAAGGTATTTTCTAGATGATTAAAGTGAAGTTGTTCTCTGCAGTTCTCTGCTCTACCTGCAGTCAAGGTTTACTCATTTCTTTTCAAAGCTACAACAACAAAAGATTAAAATGATTAAAATCATCAAGTACCAGTAAGGCACTGGTGTTTTACCAATTATGCCCATTTTGAGGATCCCCTAGAAACATTACAAGTTTCTGGTGTGAAAAAGACATGTAGTTGAGACAGTTTCTCATAGTGTGTTTTTCTTAACAAGTAGGGCTGAGTATCGGTCCCAAACATTTTTCCACAGTGGAGCACATTTGCCCTGCCTTTCAGACTCTTTTTTTTTTTTTTTTTTTTTTTTAAGGTCAATGAATATGTTTAATAACTAAACTACTGGTAATGGAATTATCTCCTGTGTCGCTATAAAAGGAAAGCATATGTTTTTCTAGAAATTATTTATAAGCAAATGTCACAGTTGAAGTTATGGGCATTATAAATAATGCCTGTCAGTTGAAATCTTTCTCAAGTAGAAAATTCAGGTTACACTAAGCTAAATGACTGGGATAACGAGGAACCGGGGAGATTCGGGGTAGAAGTATCTCCCCATTTGCACAGTGACTGAACAGGAGGCAAACTGCTCAAGAAATGAATGTTTATCTTCAGATGCTCCTGAGACACGAGCACCTGCTCCTCTCAGAGGCATTTTCAGTGTGCCCGAGGTGCTGGCCCAGCTCAGAGGTGCCTGCACGCAGAGCAACGGGCTGGTGTCACCTCCTGAACCTCTGGGACAGCCCTGACAGCCTTTCCATGCCGCCAGCAGCTAAGGAGCTCACCCCAAGAAGCTGCTGCTTTAGGAGAGCCTGGGCTCAAGCCTGCCTGGCATTAATTGCTGGCTTTCCAGCCCAGGACTTCTGGAGAGGTTACCTGAGGGCTTGGCAACGACACGGATATCATTAAAACTGAAGAAGTCATTTAGGAAATAGCGATAGGGAATGAAAGCGCTCCCAGGGGAGATCCTGGATCAGAGAAAATGTCCTTGCTCACCGTCCCATCTTTAATTAATTTACAAATACATGTGCCTAACTGAGCATTTGCTAGTTCACTTCTTTTTAAACAGATTGATAGGAACAGAAAGTGTTGAATCTATAAAATTGCAATGTCAATGACAACATTTGAGGCGACAGAAAATCTCAGCAAGGAATTTATGAGCTATTTGGTTTTCTTTCCTACTTATTCACTTGATTCCTTTGCAGGTCAGCCTGCCCACAAGCCTTGTCTTTGTTGCAGGCATACAGGAATTGAACATATAAGACTAGAAGGATGTTTCTGGGCCGTATCAGCCATCTATAATGAGGGCAGCTTCCCCTCTCGCCTTCCTCTGCTAATCAGATTAAAATTCTACTCCAAGCCAATACAACATTATCAGTTAGAAAACTTTGCTTCCTAGCCAGCCCACACATAACCATTTTCAGCTTGGAGCCATTTGTTCAGCCCCAGTGTTATCCTTTAATTTCCATTAAGCTTGTCCCCAAATGCTGTTAATACCATTTCTGTGCTCAGAGTGCAGCTGCATCCTCTCTCAGACATTGGTTTTGGGCTCTGATCAGGAGACAGGTTTTTCTTTTCCCTGTCATCCTTGAATGGCTGTTCAGAGCTGTTCAGATCAGGCTGCTCCATCCCCTGGCAGATGGGATTTTCTCTTTTAAATATGGTAAAGGCAAATTCTACGCATTACTTAAAATTACATGTCTAAATTTGATTATAATTATTATTTGGGGGACATCTCATTAGCTCTTCTCTATTCCTGCTTAAAATAGAAATCCAAATACTGTATCTACTGTGGTAAGTTCTGGCACCACAAGTCCCATTTAATCATCATCTGAGTAAGACAAAGTCAAGCCCGTCTCTAAACTGTTGTTTCCAAGTGATAAGGAAACTAGATGCTCAGACACCCAGCCAGGGACAGCCATGATTTAACTGGGATTTTATCCAAAAGAGGAGACTCTCTCTCTCTCCATGAGAGAAGGGAAAGTTTGGGTTGGAACATTAGTTGAGCAGAGTGGTTTTGATTCATGAACATTTTTCCTCTTACCTGTGTTCATTTGTCAAGTGATAGAAATAATTTGTTTCTGTGGGAAACAGGTGTGTTTCTGCCCCTATTGTGTTTTAAAAAAAATGCATTCTGCGCAATGTATTTTGCATTAGCGAACTTTCAGACCACTCCACCGTATACATACTGCAACATACATCCATCGGTACGTATCATACTGATCTATTTCCTGATAATTTCTTAAAAACAGTCTCAAGATTCTCTGTGCAGCTCAAAATAGCCCCAAATCCCATTTTTCCCCTGACTTTAGCAGCACATTACTGGGTTTCCAGGGGAGATATATATGAGCTGCCACATCTGATTGTGCAGTAACAGCTGTCCAGGGATTTACAACCTTTGCTATCTTCTTGTTACAAAGGAACCTGCCAAATATGAGCTTTTCTTTCGGGAAGAACAATTAGCCATGCACAGTGAAATCATAGATTATTGCTATTTTGGAACTTCTCCGAAGTTTTGGCAGGGTTGCTCTGGAGACCTATATAACCTCTCCTGATGGCTTGCACCCCATTAATATTGGGGTCAAGAGCAATCTCTGCTTATAATTGTCCAAAAGAATTTGTTTCTGGCTGCTTTCATGATGTCATTGGCATTGTGAAAAATAATTGCTGAGGTTAAAATGTCTCTCAGTGACTTGTCTTGCAGTAAAATTGCTGTGAAATTGCTTACTCACAGTCACCACAATCCCCCAAGGCTGGTATCTGTGACCTGCCCACTGCCGGATTGCAACTATTAGTCTGGGAGGCTGGATGGTTAAGGGAAGATTAAGATAAATTCTCTGCATTGATCTCAGATTGGGAGGAGAAATGCCACTTCTTCAACTGGAGATGGATCAGTGGAAATCATTGTCAAATATTACTGACTATTCATGAGGTGAAAACAATTGTTAGTTCATTGCAGCAACAGAGTTTTCTTATTTAAAATGAACATCATCATTCAGAAATAACACCCAAATTAACATCTAATTTCCTTTCCCCAAAAAGGTATTGAATGTGATCAAAATTCTCATATAGGGAAACAAATAAATGGTAGAAAATTAGTTCACTGCGCATTTCAGCTAATGGCAGTTCTGAAGGCAGTGAAGAGATGCACAAGCCCAGTTTGCTTCCCTGGCTTGCTTTCAGGACCCGAATAGAAATCCTCTCTGTTCCAAAGGAAAAAAGGAAATCCATAAGTGCCCCACTGGCTGTGTAAAAAGTATTCAGGCATCTTGGATAGTTCTCATGTTGTGTTGAGCCAAGGGTACACTGGTAAGGAGACCCTTGAACCGACACACAATGGAAAAGTAAAAACAGGAAAGAGAAGGCAAAAATCACTTAGCAGGAGTCAAGATGGCAAGAGAAACATCAAGGAGCTGCTTAGCAAAAGGAAAGATGTCATTGAAATCTATTGCAGAGGATAAATAAAAGCATTTGGAATTTTATATTGGTTAGCCTGTATCCATCTGAGCTACCAGCACTTGCATCTGGTGGCATTTGGGGGCTGGTTTGGTTGGTTTTGTTCTTTATAACTTGAATGTTAAATCACTGCTTGGAGCCAGAAGCAAATGGGAAGTAATATCAGTAAATACAAAAAAACTTAGGTAATGATGATGACAACAAACTGGACACTCACTGTTTTGAACAAAGCCCTACAAACTGAAGCACAAAGAGGAATTGACCCCCAGTTTCTTCAACAAGAACATCCTTGAGCACTAAGCGGAGGAACAAGTAAACTATCTGCAGTTTGATGGCAGCCTCAGGCCTCTACTGCTGAAACAGCCTCAGGATTTCTACAAATTACGGAAGAGTCCCCAAACACAAGAAGCCATTTCCTGCACTAAATAACAGTATATTTTAGTTGGTGTTTAAGAGACAGTTCCACAAGCCAAAACCAATTTTAAGGAACATGAGGTGTGAGAGAAAATAGAATTAAACTGAAGGAAGTGACAATTGAGAACTTAATAAAAACACTTCGAGTAGATGCCCCCAGAACCACAAGCTTGGGCTAAAAAGAGAACTGCAGGTTAAAAAGCAGCCTGGCTTTGAAGGAAATGAAAGCCAAAGTACAGCAAGATAAATATTGCTGTTTTAATTTCCTTGCTCCGTTCAACAGCACTCCCTTCATTCCCAGGCATGGGCTGAGAGAAGAAGGAAGAGGTGATAGCAGTGACTATAATTGAAAACTTGCACTTTAAAGAATGGGAAGCGAAAAGCATGAAAAGATTCATTTGGCAAGCAGAGCTGAAACACTGAGAACTTTTCAAATGCACCTTTGGTTGCCCTGCTGTCCGTGGCAGCTATGGAGCCTTTTAGGAAGCAGGACCAGGAGCATCACTCACACCACCCTGAAAGCACTTTGTTTCGGGAGTTTTGTGTTTGGCAAGATATGAAGTTGTAAAATGTCAAGGGCAGGTTGTACAAGAAAAAGCAAAGGACAGCTGCCTTCCTCTACTGAAAAGTAAAAATGAAAATGACATTTTGAATATAGAAAAGTATAGACAATTTCAGTAAATGCAGCTGTTGGGGAAAAAGGGCCAGGGCCTGTTTTGAGCTTATTAATGCCAATGATGGGTAAAGATGCTTCTTTTCTGGGTAAGATATGCCGCAGGGTGACCTTCAAATATGTTCTTTCCAGAAAGTGCTGTAAAGGACTTTCTGGTCTGCCAGTCTCAAGGACAAGTTTAGCAAGAACACACAGCATGCAAGGCTTGGCCCAGGCTCCTTCCTCTTGCCTGAGTCGATTCCATATAAATTAAATTGTGCGCCTATGTTCTCCTTGTCTCCTCTCACAGCCTTTCATCAAACAGGCATTTAAAATAAGCATTTCCTTCCTCCATCACCTGCTAACGTTGTCAGCCCAAGGTGAGAGTGGGTTCAGAGAAAGGAAAGCACGGAGCAGGATCCCAAGGCTGCCCATTCCTCCAGAACCTGAAGCTTTATTTCAGCAGCTCCTCTGGGTCCCACTCTTTCAAAGCTTTACATTTCTTGCCAGCTTAGAGGCTCCAATTTCAACATTTTCTTTACAGTAACTCCTGGCTGTACCAAGCCAAAAGTACATATTTTTCAGCATAGATAAATCCCTTTCACTCACATCTGAGAATAAGACAAATATATGAGCATTCACTACATCTTACGACCAGCACGGACAGAAACAAGGCAGCCAAGGTAATAAATTTCATGAGAAAGGCTTCTCCCAGGTGACCAGCAGGAAGTAAATGAATAAAGGTACATATGTTAGGCAAGGCAGAGTCCACAGCAAGACATGTGTAGAAAGGAGGGAGAGAATAAATCTTTCCCTTAGTCTCAGTGGAACTATATTAATCTTGCCTCAATTAGGCTTTTCTTACCTATCCCTTTCTCCTGTGGACAAGGAAATTAAGTCCATAGGAAAGATGGAAAGAGGAGAGCCACAGCTGAGGCAGGATGTTCCCTTTGGATGTCTGGAGAAGAACCACCTTCCATTTTCACTCCCATGGGGTACAGAGCATATCTCACGTACAGTAACAGAAAGACACAGTCACCTCTTATGGCCAGGGTGCCAGCTGCACTCCTATACACAGAGAAATTCCTGTGCCTTAGGTGTGTGGGAAGTGGGGATTTGGAGGGGACCTTCACAGCATAACCTTCAGATGTGACAGTGTTGAGGCATGTTAATCATCTCCTATGAGCAACTGACACAGCATGCAGAAACAGACACAGAAATTATTCACAGCTTTCTTACCCAAAGGCTGCTCACATTTGTTGAAAGCCCAGTCTGCTGCAGTCTGTGAGATCTACCTCCTCTATTTCTGCCCCCAAAAAAGAGTACTTATCTCTTCATCTGCCTATCCACTGTCTTCTGATGCACCAGGGTGTTGCTAGAGGACACGTAGAGAAAATGATACTTACACACTCTCTGACTCCAAGAAGAAGCTGAAGAACTTTTCGTTATTTACAAAGACCTCACTTTTACAGGTTCTGAACATTGACCAGGGGTTGGAGAACAAGGTTACCACCTCTCCATCCCACTGGCCAGGCTAGAAGTCAATCAGTTGACTCTCATCAGAAAGGAATGTTGAAAACACCGATTGTTTACAGTACAGACCGTGAGAATTCAGCTACAGAGCTGTAAACGTCTCACAAAAGCTCACATAATACGGCAACATCACGGCACCACAAATCCCTATAACCAGCACTGTCTCAATACAACATTCCCACCAGGCAGGCCCCAGCTAGCACTTTCCTTCCTCATCATCATCCTCCTCATCCCCAGGGGAAGCCTACCAGCCAGCTGTCCCCAGCCCTGAACTGACCCCATACCAGCTATTCCCTTCTGCCTCTACCATTCCCACAGCCCTTCCTCATCAGAGCTCTGCAGTGGCCCCAGACTTCTCTTCCTTTCTCACTGCCCTCCCCCTGCACGGCGAAACCCTTCGCAGGCACACCCCCTAGGACACAGCATTCCGCACTCGTGCCGCTTTGACTCGGAGCTCGAGCTCTTCTGGCGCTCCATGTTTTCCCAGTGCCCAGCACCACAGGGAGCTCTTGGGTGACCTTCCCGTGGTCCTTTCCCCGTCCTTTGCTTATATAATGTCTATGACTCATTCATATGAAGTCGCCCGTAACACGGAACATCTGGGTCTGTTTTTGATTTTTGCCTTCCTCTGTGAAGTTGTCAAGTCAGCTTTGGGATATTTCGCCTGAGTTTGATCCTTATAAAGTTGATTCCAAGTTCATCTTTTGGGGGATAATCCCGTGTTGCTGTATGCTATTTCCTCATTGGATGTTTGTGTTAGGAGAACCTTTTTCTTCCTAGTTGTGTCTCCCATGTAGTTTTGGAACAGATAATCCCTGGGTCATTAACACTTTCTGTGGCCCTGTTGAGCTCCTCTAACCTTGTATTCCTCAGGAATTTTCCCCCCATGTATATTCCCTTGAAAGGTTCCTCCATCTATTTGATATTTGAATGCTTGGATGAGCCTCTGTTTCTTGGGGGATGTGGCCCTTTCCACATTGGGCATTTTCTGTTTTGCCTTTAAAAATGTACCAGATTTGTAAATTTGAGGGTAATGATTTACAGCCCAACTGCTCCTAATTCTCTCATTACTAGTCGAAAAAGGACTTCTTCCAAATGTCAGACAACAGATGGTGAAGAGAAATTTTATTTCTAGTTCTTCCTAGACTAACATTTGAGGTAGCATGGAAAAAGGGAGGAGAGGGCAGACCTGGACACAGATTCTAAACATATTTGGTTTTAATCAGCATTTAAAACCACATCCTATTTTGGTCAAAATTTCTTACTTTCAAATCTGACTCAAAATTGATCAACTACGCACTACTTTATAAAGTTCATCTGGTTTTGTTTTTAAGAGGTAGTGACGTCACAACACAATCTCTCAGTTTTAATAACAAGAAAAATCCCAAACAAGTTACATTTTGTAACAAATGTATTTATATTTTTCTTAGCAACAAATTACTGTTACTACAATTGTAGCAAATTGGAGATAAACAGCTGAAAAATGCCTATGGGATATTCTTCATAATCCAGGATTTGATGTAAAGTCTAGAAACTTTAATATTAAAGAGTGAATCATGTAAAAGGCAACTAGTACTTATATTATAGCTATACTAAAGGAAATGTATTTTTGTCTGTCTGTTTTAGATTATTGATGGCTGGTGATTCTTATCCATTGTGAAATCTTTATAACCAACTTCACAGTTTTCAGTCTTTAACAAGATCTCTTTTGATCTTAGGAATTTCACTTCAATATATACTGGGTAATTGTTAGTTATTGGCCATTTATTAACTTTCTTGATCTTGAAATTAGTGATATAATTTTAGGGGAATTAAAGTAATTAATTATGATATTACCCATAACAACCTGATCATGTAGTGGAAGGCATCTTAATGTACATATCTTTCTGTCACAAAAAAAGTCATATGGAAACAAAAAGAAGAAGAAAATTTTGAAGAAAGTCCTATCTAAGAAATGCATATTACTGCCATGTTAGGAGCCACAAGATTCCAAAAGTACCTCAAATTCCATGGACAGGTGTGAACCAAGACTGGCCAAATTATTCATCTTCCTTTTCCGATACATTTACTGAGGTGTTGTGTTTAAGGCATGAGGAAAATGTTTGGTTTAGAGTTAGTGCTGAAGACTTTAGTGTGTGTTCTCATTTTTATAGCAAAACTCTCTCGTGACTTCAAGACCTTTTGCCTGTCTCCAATGCATATCCCTCAGGAGGACAGAAAATGTTCTGTCTCATTTTTGGGCAAACCATGGCAGTATCTCCTTCCCATTAGTGTTAATGTCAATCCTTTCTTTGTGACCTGGATGGGAAAGATTTGAAATTTGTTAAAGCAATTTAAACAACAGCAGCAATTTTTCATCTTTGTCAGCTGCCTCAGCCCAAACGTCTCCTGTTTTCCACCAAACCCTTGTGCTCTCCCTGCGTCCCTCTCCGGGGCTGGCAGATGCTGAGCCCGTGTGTCAGCCCTCCGGGGACGAAGCCATGGATGTCTTCCTCAAAACCTCAGCCAGCATCATTCCCCCCCAGCAAAACTTAATGACTTTGCACAGCAATCCAAACACAAACGAGGCCCCTCATGAAGAGCAGCTGCAGTTGCAGTTTACTCATCCTTGCTTGACCTCAGCCTCCTGCAGGCACGGCAAAGCTCTTCAAAATCCATGAATTCTGTGGGTGGTGCTCGTGGCATCTCCCTGATGCTGATGAAAGGCTCTGGAGGAAAAGCCAGCCCTGAGCAACCATTTTGTGTGACCACCTTCTACAGAGTAGATCTGTGACCGAAAAGGGAATGATTTCCTGTCCGACTGAAGGCAGGCAAAAATACCAGGACTGAATAAATCCTGGCTGTGAAATCCATGGCCTGAATGGTCTGTGCACTGTTCTCGGTGGCAGTGGGGAATTCAGTCTCTAGCATTTGGCATGTAACTGTGGAAGAGTCATGGTGCTTTGTGTTTTGTCAGTGTTTATGGGCTGGGGCAAAGCTGAAGGTATGGTAGAAAGCAGTGGGTAAATAAAGAGGTACGAGTTGGTTTCATTGGTTTGGTTTGTTGGGGCTTTTTTTTTCTGAAAACTCAGGTTTTAGAGCTGGTGCTGAGCTGGGTGAGAACCTGAATCACAATTTCTGTGTTTGTTACGAACACAATGTTGCTGTGAATGCTGCTCACAGCACCCTGAGTGGTGAAACAACACTAACCATGGAATGGTGGAATCGCTGGAATGGCGGAAAGCACCTTCAAGACCATCAGTTTCAGCTTTGACCAAACACAACCATGGCCAAGAACCCACTGAATCAATGGTATATTCTGAAGGCTGAAAATTTACCATGGAAATTGGACTCGAGGAAGACATATGAACATATTTTCTGTTCATTTTGGTGATACAGATAAATATAAAACTCAGGGAAAAAAGGTTTGCTCTTCAAGGTTGTATACACTGCTAATAAATAAAAAATTAAATCAGATTATAAATACCAGATCCTCACATAATGAAATTCACTTTCCTTCCATTGATTTAAGCAAGTATTAAACTGATTTAAAGGCAGCTGTGTCAACTTCTATCACCAAGGGGTTTGGTTCTGAATATCTAAGAACTTGAGTTCTTCAAGTCTTTTATATTTATCACTCCCACGGTGCACAGAGAGGCTGATCATGTCTCAGCAAAGCGGAGTTTGCCAGACAAGTGAACAAAACCCAGATCCCTCACCACAGGACCCTGGTTTAAATCTTTCCATGTGGGGACACATATGGGTAGGAAAGTACATTTTTTCATATATTCATATTAAAAATATGAAAATAAATATATATTTTACGTGTATGTGGAAATAAAATTATATTGATTACATAGACAACTTCTTACATTATATATATATGTAAAATATTAAAGTGAGAATTACCAATTCCTTCTGGCTTGAACACCAGCCCTGTTCTTGCTCCCTTGTGTATTCATTCATCCCTCATGCTGGCTTGCCCCTGAAGGACCAAGATCTGTAACCAGAGAGAGAGTAACTTCTCTAAATCTCAAATTCCAATAATCCAGGATTTAAGAAGGAAAATGGTACCATTACTGCAGATAATTGTAACTCTAGAGAAATAGGTCAGAGCTGCAGCTCATCTCACCACTGCTACTAACAAATGAGGTCACGATTTGCTTTCTTTTACTGCCCTGTTAAAAGAGAAGAGCTTATTTTTCTGTATTGATAAAGGAACACGAGGAAGCAGCACAACACAAGGAGAGATAAGAGCAGGAATTAAATCTCTGGTCATTGTGGCCTTGGGTATCCAGTCCTACACAACACAGGCACAACAAGTCAAGGCTCTTTTTAATATTTCTTTTGCAATCATGAACACTGTTCCCATTCAGCTGCATACAATGTGCATGCAAACGTAACAGCACTTTCCAAATACCCTCAGTGGAAAGGATAAACATGCAGGCTCTTCTCTTTCCTGGAATGTGCATGCTCTGGGTACTTTTTAGAGAGAAGTTGTCTCTGCAGAACAGCTAAGAACAATGAAAATAAGAATCCCAGCATTTTCTGTAATTGCTGCTGTGGAATATAGTCATTCAAGGAAGAATTTGTGCAGCTGGTAAAGGCAGTGTGACTACAAAAAAATACAGCCTCCCTATAAATTCTCTGTGATCCCTGAGGAAACCTCAGGAAAAAGGCCATTGCTGTGCAGATTTACATGGCTCCCTGAAGGATACTGCACTTCCACAAATCCTCCCAAGATGAGATTAAGCTTTTCAACAGTTTGTGCTCAAAGACAATTAATTCTGATGGCCCCTGCATGATTGCGAGTCTAATGTTTAGTTTTGTTATCAATTACCACATGAGACTCTTCCTGGGTCACTACTGTGTGAGCTACTATGGCTTTCTTTACATTGAGCCATCTCCATCCTCTCTATAAATTACAAATTTGGAGCACGAGGGTCTCTCTGAACCAGCCGAAGTGTAAAGGAACAGTAATAATAATAAATAAATTGTAAGTTAATGCTTTTGCTGTCAAGTATTAGAAGTATGGACGAAATTAATGGGTACCTCTCCCATTCTACATCCCGATGCAGAAGTGCAATTTTGGTTCAAATAATTAATGTTGATGTGAATAAAAAGGCTTGTGTGCAGGTGAGGCACTGGTACAGTCTTGTGTGCAACCATTTACTAATTAATGTAGTTTGTTAACGGCAAGTATTTGTAAAGGTGTTGGTATTTAGGTAATTACTCACCACTTGTAAAAATCCAATCAGCTTGCGCTAGGAGAGACCTCTTAGTTCTTTTCTGATTAAGAAATGTTACCCTATCAGGAACGCTGAAAGTTTGCAGTCAAGGTTTTTTGAAGTTTTCTGCTTTACTATTCACCTCAATATATACATCATCTATGAAATATTTACAGAGGAAACCACTTAAAACAATGAAATATAAATGAGTCTGATGCATTTCTCTGCCAGGTTTTGCCCAGAGCGGTATTTGAGGGTTTATGCAGGGGTAGGATTACCTAAAGAAT
The DNA here is from genome assembly GCF_015227805.2 of Hirundo rustica. Classification (NCBI taxonomy): domain Eukaryota; kingdom Metazoa; phylum Chordata; class Aves; order Passeriformes; family Hirundinidae; genus Hirundo; species Hirundo rustica. The sequence continues at coordinate 62,831,571 of NC_053454.1, forward strand.
CTGGCCAAGCGGAATCAATATGAGAGTGATTAATTTAGCTCCGTCTTTCTATTTTTCAAAGTGACAGATTTATGATGGGGCATGAAAGAAACATGAAGCATTACCATTTTCCCACTATTGGGGGCAGACGGGGTAGGTAAAGGTAACTGGTGCTCCTTATATGACACGAGGCTCTGCTGGTTGGAGAGGAAAGCTCTGAGCAAAAGGAAAAGGCACAAGGGAACAAGGAGTTGGGAATAGCAGGCCAGCAGGCCTGGCCATCTGATCTCCTGCAGCCATTCCCGGGGAACCACCACCAAAGGACAGCTGCCACTCGGAACAACCACGGCATTTGGGGCACTTCCCTGGAACAGGCACTGAGGTTAGACCAGACAATCACAGAACAAGCACACATTGTATCTGCTAGAGTTCTTACAGTCATCTTTATTTGACTCACATATGACCCATTTGAATTGCTGCACTTGGAAAGAATAATTATTGTCCCAAAAGGTACAATTTTGTTTTCTCTTTTATTATTTTCCCCCCAGATACCCTGCTCTGCCTTCTTTCCTTTCTTTTTAATGTAAGAGGACTTTAACAGCTGTACCAGCTGCTAAAATAGAGAAACCGAAGCAATAAAAGCACTTGTATATTAATTCTCTCTTTTTGCATTATTCTTGACTATAAATGTTTTTGAATGTTGTCTCTGTGGCTACATGCAGAAGTTGCCCTTAGCTTTAGGCTTTAACAACTGAGTCACCAATACAGTGAAAACCAGAAAGCCAAAGAATCCCTGACAGTCCACATCAACTCAAAGGCTGATCCACTGACATTTGATAAGAGATCATTGCAGTAGCAATATTTGGAACACTACAGGAATTAAACAAGAGCTTGATTCCCTTTCTATGGATAAAATGTACAACAACCACTTTGCTAAAAGACTGCAAAGATAGGAAACTGAGAGTATATGCGTTATAATTTTCTTCTTTAGTATTATTTTCCCCTCTCTTTGATCAAACTAGTGGAAGTATTAAAGCTCGTGACCAACAATGGTAGTTTCAATTCAGACCACTTCAGTTTGGTGAGCACTTTCAATTTTAAGTACATGCTCCAGCAATTCTAGCAATACAAAATACTTTCCTTTACAGCTGCCCAGAATAATACAGGATTTGAGCTCTCTTAACTCTTACTCTCCAAGTTCCAAGGGGAAAATATTATTGCATGCTGAGAGTCCTAACAGCAATTTCTGCCAAGCTATGAAAAAACCCTGTAGCTTTACTCATCTGTGCTGATGGTTTCTGAGTAATAATGGAGGATTTGGAGGGTTTTGTAGGTGAGTGTGCATCTGTGCAGCCTGTGCGTGTGTGAGCGGGTGGGGAACCGTGTCACTCCACAGCAGGCTATACCCGCTCCAGGGCCTCGTTGGAAGTTCCGTTTATTCCGAAGGCTGTCCTTGTTTGCAGTAGCTAAAATGGCTTTCCAAGCCAGCAGGAAGAGCCTGCTCCTGGGGAGTGCTAAAAGGTACTGCTGGAGGGAAGAGGCATGGAATCTTTCAAAGACGTAAAGCTGAATTTTGAACACATGTAGACACTGAACAGAAATCTCATAACGTTTTAGTAAAGCAGAATCGGAGTTTACAACCCAGTGAGTGCCTCTACATCTCACCTGCCTGGAAATTTCTCAGGGTTTCAATGGGACAGGCCAACTTTTTCCAAGCATTCCTCCTACTGAGAATGAGGAACTGTTGAAAAACATCACCACTCCCAACTAACATCTCCCACACCTCCCCAGGAAAAACACACTTGCAATCTATGAAAACAGTATTAGAACACACTTACCTTTCGTGGTGGAGGAGAATGCAGGGCCCCTTTTGCCTGTTCCAACTCATTCCCTTGGCTATTGCATTCCACACCACCAAATCCTGAGGAGCTGCTCGGGGCTTTTGCTGCATTAAGGTGCTGCTTTCACCTTGTACTGGGACTCTCCTTGTTCCCACACTGCCAAGCCTCTGGTTTAGCCCTGGAGTGGGAAGTCAGAGCCAGACCAGCCTCACTAACAGGAGATACAGAGTGCCCACACCAAGTACTGGTCCCACCCACAGCTTCCTATCAGTTTCCAAGTCACAGCAAAATAAATAAAATAAATAAAAGCAAACCTTTCCTGGAGTTACAAGGGAACTGTCAGGCAGTATTTCACCTGTGTGTGATTTTGTACAATCACTGTGCACACAGATCAAGTGTGGCAGTTACATCAATGCAAAGTGACCATAACTGGACTCAAGAGATATCTTAGGACAAAAGTAAATTATCTAGGTACACATAAATAAATCCTGAGGATACCCTTCACCTCCACACAGCTCTGCTTCCATGGCCCATTGCTTGATTTTGAGTTTTCAGTCCTTACACCATTACTTTCCATTTTCTGCATGGATTATTTATTTTACATCCCAGCCCTCACCGCCCCACCCCCCAAAAAAAAAAAAAAAAAAAAAAAAAAGGCACTGGAAAAAGAATAAAAGTAGTACCTTAGCAAAAGATGAAACTATATGTTCCTTCTTTGTGATGTTAAATCCACTCCGGGAGCAAAAAAGGTTATTTGGTTTCTTTTATTTTGAATATGTTGAGTAAATTATATCTCTGTCTAATCAGTTAAGTGATTTTCATACTTCACTGATACTTGACAAGGAACTTCACTGGAGTCTCTGAAAAATGTGCAGCCGTGAAAAAAGCATTAGCAAGAGGGTAGGAAGTGTGAGAAATAAGTGAATAAATAAGACTCAAGTTGTGATTCCTGCATGAGAAGCAAGCACTCAGCCCTCTGCAGCCAGGGTGCGCTGCCAAAGCAGGTGGATTAAGAGACCAAAAGGGATTTTTTTGCAGGTTTTGTAAGTTGACCAATATGGCATAATTCAGAGATCTCAAATTTACTGAAAAAAAACCTGTAAGGAGAGCTACTATTTACCACAAAAGCTGGCTCTTTGTCATGTGTTTGTGTATGCATTAGGGTACAAGAAATAATTTTCTTTGAATCCTGATGTTTTTACAGGACTTTCTTTTACCATATGCTGACTTTACCTACTACAAACACAGTATGTGTGTGACCTGTTTTTTGGAAGATAATATAATAGCTGGAAAAAAATGTATACCCCTTCTTCCCAGTGTTTTCCCCAGAGCTCTCTTCCTCTTGCTATGTATTATTTCCTGAAGAGTGAATACTATTGCAGAGCTATCTCCTAACTATCATCTGCTTTTACTTTAGTCATCCTGGAAGACCTAGGAGCTGGGTTTAATTACCAATTCAACTGGTAACTCAGAACATGCAGATCAGCTAAGTGACAAAAAGAAAAGGTCAGGATAATCAGGAAAAATTTTAAAGAGGATTATTTAGTGCAATCAAGCATTTGTTAATACTCTGCCCTTCTACGTGATTACTATTTTCTGTTTTAAAGTCATTTATTGCAAGAAAATGGTATCGCCTATTCCTGAAATGCCCTTAGAATATTAAAACATCCTAAATAATAAATACCTTAAGATATTAAATATAAAATACCCTAGGGTATTTGCTTAGGCTTAATATATTTGGGAATGTTGTGCCAGAAGAATATTAGTTGACTTTTATTCCGATTTTGTTCCACTCTGAAACTTTATTCAGCAATTAATCTGCCTCAAGAAATTTGTATTATTCTGATATTATACAATAGAAAATAACAAGCCAGAGTTCTGCATACAAATTACTGACAAAATTACTGACAAAGTCTTTCCTGCCACGCCTCACTGTTCACACGTATCCACGAACACACCTGCTATACAGGTATTTTTTAAAAACTTTACAAGACCTCTCTGAAGGTTTCACCTAAATCAACACCAATGGGTTAAATAGCAAGTTCAGGGTTATGTGGTTATCGCAGTTGCCAGGATGAGAAAAAAATATCTGTCATTTCCAGTAGAGAAATGAGAAAATTCAGTGAGACCAAAAAATAAATAACACCTGTACTGCCTAAAAGCAAAATAATTCTGAAAGCAACGGGCTTAAAAAGTGCTAGTTGCATTGCAAACTTGAAGGCAGAGTGAGATTCAAGCAGTGACGCCAGCACAGGGGCCAGTGTGCACCGCGGGCTGCATTGCCTGCGTTACCTTCCCTTTAGGGGCACGCCGAGGTTTATCCAAGCCAAAACTCAGGTTCTGCATCAGCCGAGGAACACACGGGCTAGAGGCAGCAGTGCAGTTCTGAACTGCTCTTACTTACTCCCTGTAGATTTTGGGGCAGTTGCAGTGAAGGCCTCTCTATTTTCATGGCAAAGTCACCATGGCTTGGCCTGTCCAGGGCAGCCTCAGGGCTGCTCCATGGTGTCTTCTCCAGAGGGATAATCTCCTGGCTGAAATGGGGTGCTGAGGACCCCTTCCATCTCAAGGACATTTTAGATAAGGTGATATTCATAAACTTGCAGCAGTAACAGAAAATGTGTTTGATGCACGGATGAGGCCAATATACCGGTGCAGTACTGCTGAGCAGCCCAAGGGGCTGCCTGCGTTTTCACAGGACGACGGAACAGTGGTCCCACACCTTCCCACTGGACCAGGCCACTCCAATCCCCATCCAGGCTGGCTTTGGACATTTCCAGGGACGTGTCCTGGGTTACTGTGGCTCTGCTGAAGGGAAAGTCAGTATTTGGATTTGCTCTGAATGTCCCTGCAGCTGTGAAACGTGGATGGCAGTGCTGCTGGAACCAACTCTCTGGTGAGGTTTCCTGTACTCTCTGCTAGCAGTACTGCCAAGAATACTCCTCAGACAGCTTTTCTGCAGTGACTTGGAATTTCGCACTCTAGATGAAAGCAATTCAAAAGCAAATTGAAAAGCAGACCTTAAAAGAAATAAGAGTATTTCAGGTTAGTTGTGTTAGATTGAAGAAATGAGCAGGCATAAAGGGAAAGATTCCCTCTTTTGGAATCCAGAATGCATCTTACAGATCCAGAATGTCTTTGGATCTTTGCCTTTAGCTGGAAACAACTGAGGTGGTACAGTAGCATAGCTGGCTTATCCATGTTTTGAAAAAGCACTGTCTTCTCTTAGCCTGGGGAAATGAAGACGTGTAAGGAATTATCCTCTATAAGGACTCCACATTTGACACTGTATCTTTTTTTCCCCACAAAACTCCAGGTAGGAGAAAGCTCAGCTCCCCACAAACTGCGGGAAAGGTCTCCGGTCTCTGGTGAAACTCCCAAAGCAGCCTTGAGTCCATGTGTGTGTGATGCCTCACATGCGAACTACTTCCATTTCTGAGGACATCTGTTTCACTTCTGTCTTTTTTTGTACAAACCACCTCTTTGTCAGCAGCTGAAAAACAAGGAGACGTGTTGGAGTCAGCTCTGGAACTGCTCCCGAGCGTTCGTACACACCTCATGCCAAAGAGTTCCAGTGCTTGGGTTTCATGTGGAATATTGTCTGTGGTGTCACCACGGGCACAGCTTCCAAGTCCTGCAGATTTAATGAGCCTGAGCACACTTCTCGCATCCCCAGGCACAGCAGCTGGAACTTGAAACAAATATTCCAAGCTTCATTTCCCAAGGCTGGTATGTAGAGAGGGCCTAACATGAGCCATCAACACCCAGAGGTCGCTGATTTAGGAGGATTTATGGATGGAAAAGTAGAGGTGCCCAAAGTCCAGGGTCAAGAGGCCTAACACAACTATTCGTGTTACTTATGAAAGTAACTTTGCTAACATTGTATCATAACAGTTACAAGCATCTTGGGTTATCTTTTTTTGCCTAAATATGTGGTTTTGTACTAAATACACACATAGACAGTGATTGAGAATACATTAGTCACCTGCTTGTATAAAAATCCATACAAATGCTTCTGTTGTTTGGAGTTCTTTATCTAAAACTGGATGAAGAATCAGCACCTTTCCTGCTTTATAAACCAATTCTATCTGTATTTTTTCCAGAGGCTGAGTGCGTAAAGCCAGAGCCTTCACTTGAGTCACTCTGTCACTATCTTCCATCTCCTGCTTCTATATTATTCTACAATTCACAGCCCAGAAAATTATAGGTCCAGCTGAACAATCCTTGGAGCATCTTCCCTTATTCCACGGGCTGATTATTATTCTCCCAGAGGTGCAGAGAGCTGGTACCAGATACAATCCCATTTTGAGTCTCATGCTTCTCAGATGCCTGTTCTTCTTAGTGGCTGCTACTAAACTTCTCCATGAGGAACGCTGGAGGAAGAAGTCACAGACACAGTATTTGTGGAGAATACGAAAAGAAATATAGTATTTTTCAAGGAAGGACACAACTTGGGCAGGAATGAGAACGAATCAAGAGTGACTCATTTTCACTCACTGAACTTAACACAGAAATGGGAGGAAAGGGGGTGAGTGTGAAGATACTTCAGTGTCTCATTCTATAAAGTAATAGCCAAACCTTCTCAGGACTCCTTTAAAAGCTGCATGAAGCACTTAATGTAGATACATTTTCTGTACAAGCAGTCAGCAGAGTAAAATCATACAGGAAAAAAAACCCATGGGCTGATTTAACAGCAGCAGAAAGGCCACCACTAACTGTGTCCCAACCTGCCACATCTACACAGCTTTTACATCCCTCCAGTGATGGTGACTCAAAGAAAGCCATGGCTATGAGAATATCTGAATAAAGTGTGTTTTGATAAAAGTTGCTCTGGTCATTCTGGAGAGAAAGCACCTTCAAGAAGACCAAAGGGCAGGCTGGCACCCTTCTAAACTGGAAATCCTTTGAAGAGAATGATCCTAACAGATGGCAAGCACCAAGAGCTGAGGGGGAGGGATGGGAACTGAATGGGGCAGGGGTAAAACCTGGAGCAGAAGACCAGCCCACACCCCAGGGTTTCAATGCCGAGTGTCGAATACCCGCCCAGCTCAGTGGCCTTGGGGTGAAGCAATAAGTGCAGCTGGCCCTGGAGAGGCCGGCTAATGGTGTTTACCCACATCCATCCCGCACTGACTCATCTCCACGCCGTGCTGCTGCAAGCTGGCCTCTGCTGGGGAGGAAAGCTTGGCAGGAAAAGGTTGCTCTCCTGCTCAAGGTCTTTGTGCCGACTAGCAAGGGCCAAGTTCCCAGCAGGGCTGGAAAAGGTGCCAGGATGCGTAACTCAGTGAGCTCTCATTTGCTTTCTTGGTCATAAAAAAGAGTTGCTGTCCTGTGCTGCATAAGATGTGAATATCTCCCCTTTACCTACCAGGAAAAAGGGAAGAGCTCCAGAGAGGATCTTACAAAGGACTCCCCTGACACCCCAGCCCAGAGTGCTCTGTGTCCTCCTCTCTGTCCCCCATTTAATTTAAAATAAGCAGAATGACTTCACCCTTTCTTTGGAAAAAAATCATAAACTACACAGCATTTTAATGACAAATCCTTACTGAGATGAGTAATGCTTTGTTGGAGAGCAGCACCTGGACTAGGAGCTTTTTGTGTTTGGTCTCAATCTATGCACACCTTCATGGGGAACATAAAGAATTATAAGATGATCTGAGGGCTAGACCAGGAAATTAGAATTAGAAAAAACAATTAGAAAGAGGGTGCACGCTCCTAACAATCTTGGAAATTAAATATTGGAACAATTCAGCAAGACTGGGGCAGATTTTCCATGTGGTTTAACATCTTTGTACTTAGACTGCTTCATAACACTGTATCTGTAGCAAATTTATGAACACGGTTTGGTAACACAGATTTTTGCTTCAGCTTGCAGTAAGAGCATAAATAGATTTAAAGTCATTAACAGGAAGGCTAAAGGAAAAATGAATCACACCATAAGCCACTCTGTTGATCCCACCCACCTTTCAGATGACACAGGGAGAGTTCAACCAATCCCCAAAAGGGCAGATCGGGACAGAAAAGAAAAGAAAAATAATATTCATAAGAGATTTATAATTAAAGCCCAAGATTCATTTCCGCTGGAAACAGATGGCCAGGCAAAGGCATTGGGGATAATTTAGCTAAAGCCAGTGCTTCAACTTGCTAACAAACGCATGGATTTAATCTTCCATCCAGAGGGCAACCTGTTTATTGCGTATTACGGATCAGGAAACATGCGCATCACTTAAAACCTGACACACTCACAGGGCCAGTGCACAGCCAGCACTGCTGGGAATGGCACTGCTGCTTCCAGAGAAAATAAATTCAAACTGCAAGGGAACAGAATAACAAACAAGACGGGGAAAATTCCAGGGAAGAGTGAGAGATTGAGGGTTGGGTGTATCAGGAGAAACCAAACATGGTGATAATGGTGCTAAAGATGCTCAAGATGGCATGGTGAGTAAATGCAGTGCTTTCTATGCACAATAAAATCTTTGTTTTCCTTTGTTTCTTCAAGGTAAACTAAGGTTACAGTGTTGCAGGATAAATCTCAGCACCAGAAACACACTTTCATACCTCGGGAAGTCTTCTGTCTTGGGATACAATACAGAAGAGAGGCCCTGACATGGCTTTTCCACTGGGAATACAAGAAAAGTGTTGATAACTTTACACCTGAACTGGCTTTCCTTCCATCCACCCTCCCCATAATGAACAATCTTGGTTCACTGCTGTCACACCTACCTCAGTAATTCCCCAAAGGCCCCTTTTTATGCCAGTGTGTCGCTCACCTGGATCTGTGCAAAGCAGGAACTATAAACTCTCAGACCTGCTCTACTCTCATTATCAAAGCTGTTAATGTTTCCAACAGTACTGACTTCCTTGCACTGCAACTCTACTTCTGTTTATATGTTCTGAAAGTGAAAAAAAAGGTTTAAAACCCCCAATCTTTGGGGAAATAGTATCACTAGGCAATTACTGACTGAATAGTTCTGGAATTAGAGGAGAGACTGAGTGAATTTCCTCATTCAGCAGGGACAAACCAGCACACTGCACTTGGTATCAGGAAAACCAGAACAAAGATTTGCCCATAACTATGGAAATGGAGCAGCTATTTCATGGCACTGATTACTCACCGCTAAGATCTTCAACATATTCTGTTGGGAAATGCAACCACTGAAACACTCCTGCTATAACATGAGACCCAGAGGGCTATATCTGAATAAATATAATATCTCTGATTTCAGCTAGGGGGAATTAAACAGAGCCTATCCTCTGGAATCAGGAAATGGGGGAAAGTGACTTTTCCTGGATTAGACATTATAGGCATGGCTGCTGTGAGCATATTATGGAATATAAAATACAGTGAGAAAGTTTATTCTGTATCCTTTTTCTTTTTTACATTTTCCCCTTCTGCTTCGCACAGGAAGCTTTTATAAAATGGCTGTAAGGGTTGAGACAGAGAATGAAAATGCCGTGAGAAAACATTCAATCATTTTGCTGGGATATTTTCAGACTTGAGGGTTTTGCTGTTGTTGTTGTGGGGTTTTTGTTGTTGTTGTTGTTTTGGTTTTTGTTTGTTTGGTTGGGTTTTTTTTTTTCTTTCTAAGAATAAACAACACCCAAAGAGTAAAAGATTGCCTCACACAGAACAACAAAAATAACCGTAAACTCCACAGCCAGTTCCCTGCCTGGGAGTGCCATCCCAAGCCCAGAGCAGCAGGGGATGCTCTAGGCTCAGTGCAGCCCACGGGGCTTTCTTCTCAGGAGGTAATATCCCTGTACATCATTTGAAGGACACTAATATTGGAATATTTTATTTATTTTTGATGTCTACATTTTCTACAGTCTACTGAAAATCTGGAGAAGGCGTGCAAAAAAACTTCAGCTCCTACTTGGGAACTGGAGAAAATGCCATAAAATTATTAGACTCTTAAGGAGCCAATCTGTTCAGCTTCTAAAAAAATATTCAGGGTTGGAATACAGATGTACAATCGAGAGGAAAACACCAGGTGCCAAAGGACTCTTTGTCTTGTGGATAAAAATAACATAAATCTGGAATCTGTAGTCAGACCAAAAAGCAAACCAGAAAAAAAAAGGCATTTATACCTTTAACTCGGATATTAACTACTGCAAGAGATTTACAATAGGAAGCAATGGATTTTTCATATTTTTCTGGTTTAAATCAGAACTGGATGCTTTTCTTCATGTTAGTTCAAGAAGCAGCTACCTTCTAGTTAAAGAGAATTTCCTGGATTTGAGCAATTTAATGGGAATTGAAGACAAGGATAAGACATGGCAACCTGAATCCTGTGCCTTTGGGAAGACACTGTGTATTTTGGAAGGCTATTGTATAAGCAGACAGGACAGTGAGAATGGTTATTGTACGCTGATGAATTTAGCTGAATTTAGGATTATGCTATAGAAAATGGTTCCTGTGTACCTCTGAGAAACAACCACAGCTAACACAGGAAAGATATGACTCCATCTGGATTTCATGGACTGTCTCCTAGTACCGGTCCTCATGCTGGCCTCTGGCATGGACCAGAAAGAAACAGATTTCAGTGGGATTCAGCCCGCTGAGAATTTTCCACAGATTTCAATATAACTATCCCACAAGTTCAGTCAGGCTGCGGGGTAAGAAAGCAATGGGAAAGAAAGACAGGAAGCACAAAGGGTACCACTTATTCCAAGTCACTCATTACCTGGGCTCACACTCACGAGCTAAGGACTTGAATGACTGCTGGTGAGGGCTCTGTGACTGTGGCAGGGGAAGCAGGACACTGTGTTCCTCCTCACAAAAAGCAGGCACTTCTTGCTCTTCTCTGCTGCCATTCCACGCAGGGACTTTCTAAGCAGACTTTCACATCCAATGTTGAAAGCAGAATTAATCATGCAGCCTTTTTCCTTGCCAAAAGAAGTGAAAAAAAAATCTAGCAGCAGTAAAAATCTCAAAGAAATCACATTTAAAGACAAAAGATGCTGAAGTCACCTGGGCTGAAGGCCAGAGCTGTGTGCTCCCTCTGTACTTTTTCAAATCCTTTGTGGATTTCTTTCAAATTCTCCACAGCCACACAGTAATAAGAGATCAAGTTTTTAGGTGTATTAGAAATGGGTCTGCTAAGAGATTGCTTCAGGGTCACTTGAGAGGCTAAACAATTTGGTAAAGATAAACACCACCAACCCAAAATGCTTTTTATCAAGACTAACTATATTCCCTCCACCCAGAGTGACAAAATGTAATGGAAGCTGCTGCTGAAAACCAAAATAAAACTGGAACCAATTACTGTACAAAAGTATGCTGTGAGAGAAAGACATCAGAATGTTGCCAAAAGGTAAGACATTACTAGTTATACCCTTCAAGTTTTGCCAATAGTCAGAGCTTTGAAGGTTGTGTTTCTTTGGAAGAAAATTAGATGATGATACATGAAGCATTTCTTTAATGACTGTCCCAAAATGCTCCTTTTAAGCAACATGCAATTTCTTCATTCAAAGTCTGAGAGCAGACACAGCTTGGTGCTCTTCATCTCCCCACAGGGCCACACTTCCCCTCCTTCTCCAGCCACGTTAAAAATGACAAATGCAGCTTGATTATCTAAAAGGAACTAGTCTCCTGCTCTGGATTTTGGCAAATCCATATAGGTGTTCTGTCACTAGGGGTGTCCATTTGCAAACTGCTGATGTAGAACCATTCCTACACTCAGAGTAAGGCTTTGACTTTCTCCTGCATGCTGTTCCACTCCTGCAAGCTGCATTTAATGGGGAATAAACACACCCTTGCCAAGCGATGCTCAAAAGTGATCTTTTGAAGCAAATCTAGGATATGACAACAAACGTCATGGCCTGCACTGATTTCAGGTGATTAAATACTTGACTTTTACTGACACTGATGTTTATAAGGAATTATAAAAAAGTATTTTTCAGGCTACATCAGTATGACATTTCAGGACCCTGTTCTCCCCTTATGGAAATTCACAACAATTTGTCGGTTCTGTTACTTCAGACACAAGCTAAACTTCAGCAACCTCACTCTGATTATACCTGAAACAAAGGAAATTTATGAAATAACTTTAAGTTATATCATGGATTATATTTTGTTGCACCATTTATTCAAATCCAGATACTTAATTATATCTCCTTTCATGTGCTTATCTGTATTTATATTTGTGGTTATTAGCTTGCTTGGCAGAGAGGAAAACAGGAAGCATAATGCAGGAAAAGAGAGCATTTTTGTATTTTCACATTGGCTTGTCTATGACACAAATCCTCCACTTTGTCAAGACCTTGACTTATGATCCACAGAAAGGAAATAATGTACATTATTGAGTATTCCTCTGAACAAAATGGGATGCTGAAGTGGAACTTGTGTTATTTAACTGTTAAATTAAATCTTATGCTTTTTTTTTTCCCCCATGGGAATACACATTCTCTGCCTGTTCTTGGAAAGGAGAAAATAAAAGATGGAGAACGGCAAGAGAAATGTTCCTGCTGTCCCAAGACTACAGTTCATTAAATCAATAGCAAACAGGCACGTTGTATATCCCAGTGTCTTTTTCTGTGATAATGTTATCTTTTGGACAAACAGACCTAACATCGGTTGTATAACTAATAGTGTCTGTAGTATGAAGTAAACCAGATTTTATTCAGTTTGCCTCAGCGTCACTGATGAATATTCACTGGGTTTAAAGGCAGATGATAAAAGGAATCTGTTTTAATCTGGAAGTGTTACGTGCTGAAAACCAACAGCTACTTCTTCCAGTACTTGGGTACAGTGCACATCAACAGTCAGCAAAGGAACAGCCCTTTGTTCAGCGATCTCCTTAGCTGAAAAAAGAAATACTACTAAACATACTAAAAGTAATTTTCTTTCTTTCTTTTCTCAGAGATTTCCTGAACTGCATTTGGAGTAGAACCTGGGGCATCCAGAACTCCCATTTGCACAAAAGAATACCACCGTGAGGAATTTAGTATCTGACATAACATGGTGGAGTGACCCTATGACCTGACGCAACATGGCTTAGTGCCCCATGGGCTTCCACGAAATGGCAGAGTGGCCCCACAGCCTGACACAACATTGTGGAGTGTTCCATGGACTGCCACAAAATGGCAGAGTGATCCCACGGGCTGCCACAAAAAGGCTGAGTGAATCATGCCCTCAACCAAAATGGCAGAGTGACCCCATGGCCTGGCACAAAATGGCGGAATGATGGATAGCTTGCCCCACAGTGGCAGAGTAACCTGTGGGCTGACACAAAATGGCGGAGTGAACCACACCCTTACCCAAAGTGAAACACTGAATTCCCCCAATGCCCTGACACAAAATGGCGAGTGACCCCACAGCCTGACACAAAATGGCGAGTGACCCCACAGCCTGACACAAAATGGCAGAGTGACCCCACAGCCTGACACAAAATGGCAGAGTGACCCCACAGCCTGACACCCAACACCAGACCGTTTCCCTCTCGCGCCCTTTCCCACAATGGCAGACCGACACCCCACCTTCCCCCAAACGCCGCGCCGTCCATCCCCTCACGGAGACGGCGCCGTCTGTCCGTGCGGGCCCCACAGGGACCATGGGAGCGCGGCCAGGCCCGGGGAGCCCCAGGGGAGCGGAGCGGAGCAAAGCAAACGCCCCCAGTTCCGAGGGCTCCCTGCCGTGGTTTTAAAGGCCACTCAAAGCTTGCTGGATCCCAGGGTGTTGCCTACATAACTTTCTCCCTTTTCTTCCTCTTTTTTCTCCTACCTTCTTCTCAAAATGCATTGTACCCCAAACTAAAAAATTCCAGGCAATGCCTTAGTAAGTTCCCTGTTGTGTCTGGATAAGCTAAAGTTTGGCGAAGTTAAAGTTTACCAAGTTCAGGTCTGTGAAGTGCATTACTTTGGGTGGCGTTTAAAATTCACCAAGTACCTCATTGTGCCTTCATGCTCTTAAGTTTGCAAGTTTGGCTGAGTTTCACAACCCCACGGCCATCCCCTCCCACGACCCACAGGGATCCCCTCACACCTCCCAGCATCACCCACGGGAAAAGACAGTTCTGGTTTACTCACCATTCCTGGCACCGCCTTCCACTCCTCTTTAGCTGTAGCTGTGGAAGAGTTTTGTTTCCAAATTTATCTCAAACACAGTAACAACAACACAACAATAATAACAATATCATTGGTAATAAAACTTTAAAAGTCAGTGATGATGTTAAAATTATTTTACCATTTAGAAAATTATTTGTGAAGATCTTTAAAATGAAATTGAGAAAACCTGGAAAAGACAGCATTCTTCTGAAGAATAGGCTGGCCTCCTGAAGGTGTGGCAGTCACTAGGACCAGAACAGCGCTGGTATCCAACCTGCCTTTTCCTGGTGCCTACACAGAGTGTGGAGAAAGCTTGAGACAACTTTAAAAATCCTAGGTAAATGCTCCCCACTGTCTACCCCCTCCCAGCCTTTCTCCGAGACTCTTTTTCAGTGTTTACTTATAAATCTTCCCCAAGATTGGGCATGTAACATAACTGCAAATAAGATATGAATAAATAAGATGTGAAATCCAGCTGGGAGAGCGTATGAGCTAGTGAGAGCTCAGCAGAGAGTGGAGTTTGAGAGCTATGCAGCATCCCCATGAACCAGAGACCACTGTGCCACTGCAGCGAGGAAACAAGTGTTGTGTGAGAGCAGACACGGTATTTTCACATCAGGAACATTTCAGCCAAAAGTTCAGGAATGCAGCTAAATTGTGGCTATTTTCTACCCCCCTCTAAAGCCAACTTTTGCCCTCTTAGATCAAAATATCAAAATGATTGGAAATGTACTCCCACTGTGTAGTCTACAAACACTTACTTTTGTGGCACATTTTTTTAACACACAGAGAACTGATCCACTGTTCTGCCTTGCACTGGTTACTTTCAAGGACTCCCATTCTGCCCGAGAGAGAACAGATATAAATAATTATAGAACAAAACGTTGTCAGAGAATAATGTTCTCTGGCTGCTTTGGTCCAATGAAAGCCAAAGCCACCATAAAACTTTCAGGGAAAAGGGCAATAATTAATTCTAGATAGAGGATAACACTCTATCACACTGCCTTGCTGCTATTATGCCAAAATAAATTAAAATATCTTAGCCTCTCTGTATATCATTTAACTTATACACCTAATTTTTGCCTTTAAAAAGTTACCTTGGAAAGTTAAATATATCTTCTCACAAAGAAGAATTTTATAGATCACATTTTGGAGTATAATATCTCAGTATGTTATTCTCATTTCTTTTAAGGACATCGGTGGCTAGAAAGCATCAGAGTTCATGATTACTCACTGGATAGTGTGGATGTGAAGAAAAGCTGAACAGATTTCTAAGGAATGAATTAGTCATCTTAAGGAACACACAGCATGAAAAATAATGGTGACAATATTAAACACTTATGCAGATACACATGATCCTTTCATAATTATTATTTATAATTCTCCAAGTCCACTTCTGTGTCCTCTCCAGTATATTCATTACAGAAGTAACTCTAAGAGCTGCCTGACTTGTTCCTGTGTTTTGTTAATGGCAGCTTCATTCTGCTTTACAGCTCTAAGTATGCAATTTGCTAGGGTTTGGCAGTATGTTCCTGCAGTTAGTTGCCTTTTGAAAAGGTACGGGGTTGCTGGAGTGCTGGACAGTTGTATTTCATTCTGATTTCTAGGTGCACTGATTTTAGGAATGCTCAATTTTTTAACCATAATCCATTTATATAAATATAATTTCTGAGTTAAGTGACACACTGCTGAAAAGCAGGCTTATCTGAAATTCTACCAAAATATGCTATAGCCATTCAGCAAATGAATCATCAATTTTACTTAACATAATTCATCTTGAAGTTTATGTGTGTGTGTGCATTTTATCAATTACCACAGAGCACCACGAATGTGCAGCCAGTCCATGCATCCATCATCCACGCAGACACCTTGGAAAAGGGCAAACTTTGAAGCGTGTCTCAAATGACATACGCTTTGGGAGGAGAAATTCTGTTTCAGAAACAAAATGTCGTAAAATGTCCCTGAACCGAAAGTAATAGTAATAAAACAGCTTACTTGAGTTTGTTTTAAACAAACTAGGCCAGAATTGCTATCTTGGATGCAAGAAAGAGGCAGACCGCTTTTATGAATGCCATAAAAATAAACTATTTTAATAGGTACATAAATAAAAGGTTTAAAGTAGAATTTTCCCCCCAACATCAAGATGGCCTAGCTTCTGTACAGAAACTGAACAATATTCACGGGACTCCTAAATTAAATAAACCCTTTGTTACATTCAAAACCACTGAAGGCAAATATACAATGCAGTGACGCACCTGAATTGTTCTCCATCCTCATCCTAGCAGTGTATACAGTATTTCCTTGGTTTACAGTACTCTGAGGATATGAATCTGTTAAATAAACTCTGAATGACAGGGCGGAAATAAAATTTAAAAAGTCAGCGTTAAAAGAAACCAAACAACCCTGGCACCCACAGGGGTACCTTGCATCAGCCAGGAAGTTTTAATGGAAGAGAAATAAAGATTGTGCTGTAAAATAAATTATAACTCTTACATATTGTTATATAGTTATCTTAAAGTGTTTAAATATTACATTCACTTTGGCGATGTGTTTTTGTCTATGCCTGTAATAAATTACACGCGGCGTGTGCTCGTTGGTCATGTGTTTTACTGCAAATGGGGGGAGCTCAGCACATCTAGGAAACATTTAAAATATTTCAGATTTATTTAAGATGGACAAAATCTAATTTAAAGCAGCTTTCCTCCTATCATGCCCCCCTCCCCAGCACCTCTACAAAGTTACCCTGATGGCTTCAGTTTTTGCTGTGCTGTATCAAAACATGTCATAGGTTGATGACTAACACTTACTGACCCACAGAGGTTCTCAGGTTTTGCTTCTCCTTCCTCCCTCTGAACCACCCGTCAGTTTAAGAATATCTGCCATTAACGTCTCCACGCTCTCCAAAGATTCCAGCTAATTAAGGCAAGGAACCATCATTTGTCCATCAAAGCTAAGTTTCCTGAAACAAGATGCTATCGCTGTTGTTATCTGGAATGTGTCTGGTGATGGGTGAGGACCACTTATCCTATGGAGGAGAAAGTCCGTCACATGTTCACTCAGAGTGCTAAGGTATCTTGTGCTGGTGAAATCAGAGACAAAATTAAAAGATGACAACTTTCATCCATAATGCAGAAATGGCATTTCTAGTCCATACCATCAGAAGTTCAAGAAGTGGGGCCAGGCTGACTGAGGCCTGGCCAAGGAGCCTGCTTAGAGTTTACCCACCAGCAAGACGTGACCGGCAGTGAAACGACTGCCCCTTCTTCCGATTTGCTTTCTTCTTGTTCTTGTTCTTCTTCTGCTTATTCACACCTTTGCTTTTATCTGATTTCTTTTTCTTTTCGTCCTCCTTAAACCATGGCCCCCAGACTCCTCCGTTGAGCTTGGGGTTGCTGCGAGGGTCCTTGGGCGGGTAGCGGACGGGCACTGCGGTCTTGTTGAACTGCGAGAGCCTCCGCAGCAGCTGCTTCACCACCTCTGGGTGCCTGGCAGACAGGTCCACGCGCTCATAGGGGTCGGCCGTGATGTTGAAGAGCCACACGGTTTTCCCGGCTGACCAGGAGACGCGCTCGTTGTGCCAGCGGTTGGGACCGGCGTTGCTGAAGGCCTGCGGAGGCACCCAGTCGCTGTAGCCCGGGTTTCCCGTCAGCAGTTTCCAGTGATTCACTCTGATGGCAGACTGGATGGCAGTGTTCCAGATCCCATAGCCGGCGGCCCAGGAGCCGTTCTTGGCTTTGGTGTAGATGGGGTCGATGTTGTGCAGGATGTCCACCCGCGGGGAACGCCTGCCCTCGCTGATGGTCTCCCACACGTCGTAGCCATCCAGCTGGATGTCTTCATCGATCTGCCCCTCTGCCAGCGTGATCAGCGTGGGGAACCAGTCTGTGATGTGCACCAGCTCCTTGCACACAGACCCTTTGTTTTTCAGGAGGGGGCTGTGCACAAACCCGACAGCGCGGATACCTCCTTCCCAATAGGTGCCTTTGCTTCCTCGGAGAGGCCAGTTACTGCCTCCGGCCATTGGCTGCCCACCGTTATCAGAAGAATAAATGATAATGCTGTTCTCGTAGTAGCCATATTTCCTTAGAGCAAGGGTCACGTTGTTTATGGCCTCATCCAGGCAGGCCAGCATGGCTGCATACCGCCGCCTGTTGATGTTGTTTATCGAGCGGTAATGTTCAAAATACCTGCCTGGCGCCTGAAGAGGTGAGTGGACAGCCTGGTAGGCAATATACAGGAAAATGGGTTTCCTGGGGTTATGAGAAGCCAGGATCTGCTGCACTTTTTGCGTGTACATCTGCGTGGAGTAGATGCCGTTGTCGTGGTCCCAGGCAGCGTTGTCATTCTCATACAGGTCGTAGCCGCATATCCCGGGGCTGTCGCACTTGAAATGGGTGTAGTAGTCGCCGCTGCCCAGGAGCGAGCCGAAGAAGGAGTCGAACCCTCTCTGTGTGGGCATGCACTCCCTGCGGTAGAACCCCAGGTGCCACTTGCCCACCATGTGCGTGGAGTACCCGACCTCCTTGAGCTTCTGAGGTAGCGTGACGTTATCCAGAGGTAAGCAGTTGGGCTGCGTTGGCCGGATGATGGAGTGCTGCAGTCCCGTGTGGATCTGGTACCTGGAGGTGGGAGGAGACAGGTATCAGGCTGGTGGAGGAAATGCTCAGGTGTATGGACACCTTAACCCTCGCAGAAAATATCCCTATGCATGCCACAGCCATCTCTGGAAATAATTCAGACTGCCTGTGTGCGCTGCTTTCAAAAACCAGCTCAGTCACGCTATCAAATCTGTCCTCTTCTCACTACAGGATGAAACCTTTCCCTCCATGATCTGGGCTATTCAAATCACCTACATCTACATATGCAGGAGCACAGGTACTTTGAGGCACCCTTTTTTCCTCCACATGTCTCCATTTAAAAACGACTACAGAAAATTATGTGGATAAATACAATTTTTACAGTGCCTCGTAATTCGCTAGCGGTGAACGTATCTACAGCATATAAAAACGCGGGGCTTTGAGCATGTAGAAGCAGTATGTTTAAAGGATGGGATAATAAATTATGCAGTGCACTATAGGCTATGTGTAAAGAATACATATGGCTTCCATATGATGAGAAAATGAATCCAGTACGGGCAGCAGTAAGCACCAAAAATCAAGGGCAAATATATATATCAGTTTGACACTAAAAAAGAGAATGTAACAGCAGATAGTAGGCCAAAGACAACTTATCCATGAGTGTGAGAACAGGTTCAATTCTCAGCCATGCATAGAACAGCCAGGTCCATCAATATTGTGGATCTCCCCCAAAACCAGTTCTCATTAATTTGTGGTAGCAGGAGTTGGGGCTTCTTGACACATTCTGCTGGTATTGCCACTCTAATTGGCCTCCTGAGCTATCTAGAAAATTAAAACCATTAGGCTCTGCCTGTCCATAAATAACTTATAGCCTGCTTTCATATGAGAGCTTCCTGGCCAAGATCTTCCAAGGCGCCATAGCTGTCTTTAATGGCTGGCAATCTGTACGGATTGTGTAACTCCCATTTAATTCTGGAGCTAATTTCCACGGAACCAGAAGCTCCGGTCTCACTAACTGCCTGCAGAAGCTCTGGGTGTTGTGCTGCTCTGGACCCAGCATGCTGCAGCACTGCTGCTGTGCTTTGCTCCCCTGGCCCCTCTGCACAGCATTGTCTCTGGGACCAGCCTGGGGACCTGGAGCCCTGCCACCCAATTGTCCCCAAATTCACAGGCTGGTGCTGACAATGCAGGAGATGCTGCAGGAGAGAGTTAAAACATATCCTGAAAATTACGGGTTTCTGTGTTTTTTCACACACACACACAAGTCCCACATCCTTCCCATGGTTCAGCTGCAATATTCTCCTCCTAAAATAGGCAAACTACAACCAGGAAAGCCATGCAGTGCCCCATACTTAAGCTGGTTCCATATCTGGGACTCCTCAGGGAACTAGGTCCACAAGGCATTTAATTTCCCTCCTCTTCTCTTTCCTCAGCATTGTTAAATCCTTTTGATAAATTCCCATTTTTTTGATCCAACTGGAAAAGTCCTTGTCCCCACTAGGCTATTTTAGTCAATAGTTTCAGCTTTCTTAACTCTGACAGCCTCCTTGATCACAAGATAAGGCCCCAATCCCAGCTGGGCAGTTTCTCCATAATAAGCTAATTTTGCTGGAAGTCAGGATTTTTCTCTAAAGGGACCCTGTTGAATCCTTCCATCACCCTTCTCCTCTGAAAACTGAGAAAGTGGGCCTGAGGAGAACAGGCCACAGAAACTGCAAAACATTGCAAAGCAATTTGCCTCTCATAGGCAATGCCTACACAGAAAGCACGACAGTCACACAACGTGAATTCCCAGCAAGAATTCCTAAAACACCAGGCAGATTCCCCAGCGAGGGCTTTTCAACTACAGATCCAAGCACGAAATTCCTACACAGTTGATCTGACAAATATTGAACCAAAAAAATAGCAAGAATTACTCTCAGCCGCACAGGCATTCAGCACTGCATCTTGTTTCAGCAGCGCTCTCAGGAAGTTATTCAATATGCTGGTAACAATGCACATATAACATACATCCATCTATATGCACGTATATTCCCTGCTGCTGCCTCTTTGCAGGAGACTTTGGTGTGTTTCCCAGATGTGTCTGCATGCTATTTTTGGCATGGCTGTGCTTCAGAATATACCTATAGGCACACAGACAAAGAGATACATTTTTATACTCATATGTGTAAAAAAAAAAAAGCGAAAACCAATATATTTTAAGTCAAAACACTTCAAGTATAGAAATGCTTCAAAGAAATATCAACGTCTGATTATCAGAAGACTGTTCACTAAGACAAAAATGGTCAGGATTTGTTCACTTTTCTGCACCACATGCCTTTCTCACTGATCCATTATGCGCCAACATTACTTTTTCAGTGAAAGTATTTCATTTTCAAAGGACTTGCAGGGCATTCATAGAAAATCCAAGTAATCTGAGCAAAATACAATAATGATATGGAAGAAAATGGCATTAATAGCAATAGGAAAAGTGTCGCAAAACAACTGTTTTGAAACTGTTTCTAGACTGTGCAAGAGGGAAAAAAAATGGAACCAGGCAAAACATAAAGGGATTAAGAGGCAGATGTTGATTTTGGGGGTGTTCTCTAGCAGATAAAATCATGAGCTCGCCAACTTCCATGAAATATCTGTGATACATCCCATAGACCTCATGGCTTCCATGTTTTAGAATAAATTGGTTGAATTTAATCCTATGTGCAGAAAGCAAGTTAAGGACTGTGAATAGTCTGGAATTCATTATTAGAATTTCAGCACCAGTGACCAGTCAAATCCAAGCAAATACTGACAGGCCACAGAAACTAATTTCATTGTTTTTTAGACTTTGACCTTGGTGGGCATTATTTACATATAGGCCATTAGCTGCTAAGAGCCTGTATAAAGAGTAGGGATTCAAGACTTGGGAATATTTAATATGCATGTGGTATGCTCTCTTTCTCCCTACTCCTCCAAGATTCTGGATCAGAGGTGTCTCCTTAGAATACCTGAGATTTGCAATTTTCAGAACAAGGAACTAAGTAAAATTTGTGTGAAACGTTCAGCTAATAAGACACATATTGAAAATGAATTCCTCCTCACTACATACGGATGGCTTTTTGCGCATTGCCTACTCTTGTTTTTGTTTTCCTGGTGTGTTCAGATGTTCACAGTAAACCCACTGTGATAAGTGTTGCTGGCAAGGCAGATGCTCGGTGCTGGCTCACTGACACACTGAGCTATTTCCCTGTTTGTAGGGGAACTTTAAAGTAATGGCCTCCCTCTGGGAGCATCCCGATGACTTCATAGCCCTTTGCTTCTTGGATGCTTGGAGAAATAATTCAGAAGGTTCTTAAAATAAATAAATAAGCAAATTAATCCTCCCCCCTGAGTGTGAGCTCATGGTACCCCTTTCCAACACAAGTTCCTTTCCTGTTCTAGTTCAGACACAACGCTCAGGCAGTGGCTTTCATACACTCCTACCTCCAGTCTCAAGGTGCAGAGACCATTAAGTTGCTGAAGGTCAACTGCACATTGAAGTGCTGGAGTGTTACGGATGTAAATCAGCACAGGCACACTGAAGACAGTGAGACCTGAGCTTGAGGAATGTGTTAACATTGGGAGGCTTCATTTCCCCTTTCTGATGCCCTCAGTAGTGCTGAGTTAGTTTCCAGTTCTCATCTGCAGAGCAGGAGATCAGTGACAGAATCTTTGTACACTTCTACTGCTATTCCCCCGCAGCAGAGAGTAGGACTGGGGGGGTCTGTGGAGCGAAAGAGATTCTCCTGGCACGCCTCACATCCCCTATGCAGCCTCACACACATGTAGGCCAAACCAGCTTTCCTGAAAAAATCTTTTCCTGAGGAGTTTTCTATTGAGTGTTTTCCCCCTTAACTTCAGGGCGGGTTCTGCACTGAAGAAGAAGCTGGGATGTTTCTAATTTTGTAATGTGCATGTACAGCACTATTGATTTCAAACTCTCACAATTTTCAAATACTGCATTAATTGTCTTCAAATGGAGATTCTTTTAAGGCTCACTGAAGATTAACAAAGAAGCTCAGCTGGAAGTTTCCAATTTCAGGAACTTTTGCTAGCATAGCTCTAGTTAGTACATGTGGAAAATGTATTTTTATGATGCTTGCACAGCTCAGGATATATTGAAAAAAAAAATCTCAATTTTAAAAATAGTAAACTCTAGCCTAGGATTTAGAAAAGGATACTTTAAATGAAAGCTCCACATTTTCCAGGAGTTGCATAGAGAGTGACAGCGCTGAGGTTTGCATGCTACATAAATTAAAGGGATCATTATTGATGTTTGTGCATTTCCTAGTTAAAAATGATAAAGTACAAGTAGATACCTGTCTAGAACATAGAGTTAGGGGTTACTAAAGTCTTTGACATCTTACCTGAAACTATTTATATTATACAACAGCTAAAATAGAGGAATTCCAGGTGAGTAAAAAATAGAGAGGTAGGTGATTCTGGGGTCGCTCAGTCCTCAGAGGTCCAAGTTACTGGGGGAAAAAAAACCCCAACAGTCCACGTGTCACCAACAAATCATCAGAAGCAGGACAATCACCAGGGAGAGAAACCAGATACAACGAAGGCATGTCTATAGTGGACTGAGGCTTTAGCATGGAGCCCACAAACCCTACATGTTTGAAAAAGCTGTTACTTTGGGCAGGGATGCTCACTCTGAGTCATCTCGAAGCTGTTTTCAGCTCTGTAAGGTTCTTGTGAGGGAAACAGGAGCAATTCAGGAGCTCCTCTGCTGTCAGTCTTCCACCCAGGCTGGTGCAGGGGGATCCTGATCATGGGCATGCTGGATATGGACCAGTGTGAAAGAATCACACAAAATGACTGCAGCGGAAATGCCTGCCATAAAAATGAAATGTTTCATGCTGCATATGCCGAGGTTTTTTAAAACTAAATTCAGAGTAAAGCTGGAAAAGGGGTGGGTTGATCCAGGAGACACTGGGGCAGAGGGTAGAGCTGAGCTGATTTAAATGAGATGCAAATAAAGCCATCACAGCCTGACATGAATTACTGCCAAGCCATCAGCAAGTCCTGGTCCCTTCAGGCTGATGACAACAAAGCCAGAGTGTGTAGCCACAGCACTTCTCTCTCATCAGTATCAAGCCAATCTGCAGATAAGCAGGATGTTTTCTAAATGTTCATGTCCTTCTTGTTTCCATACTTTTCCTGAGAGACTGATGGCAGGTCTTAACCTTGCAGACTTGCAACTGCCAGGCTCCGAAGAGCCAAAGCAGGCAGTGGCACCTTGGCACTCCTTAAGACAGCGTGTTTGGTATCTGTCCTGGACAAGACCAGGTTAAGCTAAGTCACATCTGTCTCATTTCTTCAGTGTTTACAGTCTATGGCAACTGTGTATAATCCCATGGGAAACACTTTTAAATGTCAGCATAAAAGTTTTCATGCAACATAGTCTGCTCAGAGCCTACCCCGAGGAACCCTGAGCTTACACTGCATAAGTGCACATTTCAGCTTTCAAAAATTGCAGAAAACCACAATTTTCTATATTAAATCTATCATTCATTATCTATCATTTAACCACCTTTATCTTCTGGCTTACGACTTTGGGATTTTGGGGGAAGGTGGCTTATGAGTGTAAAATGGATCAGAGAAGAAAATGCAACATTAAAGACTAAAAGCAAACTCCAAACTTTCACAGACTTTCACTGTCAGCCCATACAAATCAAACCTGAAGTGTTCATTCAGACATACACACACATTCATTCCATCTTCAGCTGTATTCCTTGAATTTTTATGTGCTTGTAAATCAGAGCAGAAGTATCTACTTCTAAACCAAGTGTTTACATAAAAAGTCTAACTCATGTTATTTACTGTTTTATCACTCTGGCAATGCTACTGCATATATGCCATTTGGAAGATTCTGTATCTTGCCCTACTTTCATGTTTTTCATTGTTGTTTTTAGACCAGTTAAGGCTCTTCCATTAAATTCAGGAAAAGAAAAATAAAGTAGCAATTTCCTTGCAGACTAATAATGTTATCAGTTTTGTTCCCATGACCTTTCTCCAAGGACTTACAGGAGTCGAGGCATCCTTATTTCATCAAATGCCATTTGGATTTTGATGCATGAACTCAGCCTCTGAATCATTTCGAAATTCTGATCTCACACCAGCCCTGGCATCTGGTCATTTAAATAATGTCCTTACACCCTGATATTGTTTATACTGTGAAAGGGATTTTTATCACCTGGCACCTAGAAATGCTTGAAAACTGGGGAACCATGCCACAAAAGGCTGTACTCCATAGTTCTCTATTCCAAGAGTTTTATATCTCCAGGATATGCAACAGATCCTCTCTCTTTTATCTTCCCAATCCCTGCAGATGCAACTGGCACCCCAGGAGTGAGGCAGAGCTCAGTGAACAGCAGGAAAGCAACTGTTGTCTCCAGAGTTGTGAGTTTTAAAGGAAAAATATCTGACTGTGGGACCAAGCTGGAAGGGAAAAGGAACAGAAACCTTCATCTGCATTTCGTCAGGGCTACTCTCCCTAGCTCCAGAAGCTTGAACTTTAAATCACCCTCCAAATTAAGCTGCAATTAGCATTTTCATACACTAATTCCAAATTTTCTACCAAACATTATTAAACTGGCAGCTTATCCGCTACCGACCTTTCCTGTTACTGAGGCAATTTATCTGTTCCACTGGGAGGACAGCAAGGATAAGGGAGAATGTGGGAGTTGGCAGCAGCTGGAATGCACATGTGTATATGCAGCTATTGTTCTCTTTGCTCCCAGTTTGCTGCAGCTGTGGAAACAGAGCACAACGTTTCCAGCTTTATCACTGTAATTCATTTAGGAAAAAAGGGGGAAAATGTGCGATTGCATAATCGGCACTCGCGGTTTCATGTCTACATGGGAGTGACATGGAAAGAAAACAATTTGACTAAATGCTTTGCATGCCAACCACAAATCCAGACCTCGCCACCAAATTCTGAGCTCTCAGCAACAACAGATCCCAGCGGATATGACACCTAATCACCATGTTACAAGGGGAAGAAACCTAAAATGACTCTGCGATTAGTTAGAGATGAATTTGTAGTTCTGCTTTGGTAATTTTTGCAGGAGAAAAAAACGGAAAAAAAAGGGGATAAATGGAGTCTAAAAATTGTGTGCAGAAGGATTTCCACGCCCTCAGGTACTCCCAAAGTGAGGCTGGAGCTGGACCAGCATGCTGGGAGAGGGACACAGCTTGTACCGGTTTGTAAAGGAGAGGTGCCTTCATTCCACCTCTGTTCTCTGCCGTGCTGGGGAGAACAGCACTCCAGAGTCTCCTGATACACCAGAACAGTCACTGTTACAGACAAGGCAAACTTCAAGGTGTAAATTATTCTAAAAGAATCATTTAATTGCTAATAACACAGGAGTTTTTACATGGCCAAAAATAAAAACCTGCCACACACATTTGTGAAATATTTTCCACCCAATTCTGTGACAGTTTAGGAAAGTTGGTTCATCTTTACATAGGAAGAATTTATTCAATGACTGTCCCTAAAGGACGTGAAAGATATTTATTATACAGTTGCCTTTCATAAGAAGACATCGCTCATAAAAATGACATACTTGATGGCAGCCCTTAAGGTAGCAGCCAAACAATTATTGTCTTATATTACTCTCTAATTAAAGTACTCATTTTGAGCATTTAGTACCACTTCTGAATTAAAACTCTCCTTACCTATTATTCATACATCCAGCACTTAGAGCCTGTCTCAACCTCAATGTTATCAAATGACCTTGAATTGACAGCAAGGATGACTGAGGGCAAAAAACAGGATGTAAAATACAAGTTAACAATTACCACATCATGGGCTTACATGGCATCATTTAAGAGAGGTAATTGCTTTATAATTAAAGAACATTATGACACTGAAAAAAAATTAGGACTATGTGGTGCCTCAGAGGCATCTCAGGTGTTTTAGATACCTTCACAACATCCAAGCTTTGTAATGTTTTATTAACCACTGAACAACTACATAAACACACCATTTCTGAGTGTGACATGGGAGAACATCATAGCTCTACTGCTCTAGTGAGCATAAGTGTATCACAGGCCATTAAGTTTCTTTTGAATCCTAGGATAAGTCTTACAGACAGTAATTTAAAATCAGAGATAAATCATTATTGTGATAGTCAGAAATAAATTATTATTGTGAGAGTATGATGATGAAGTGGTAACAGCCACACCTCTCTTTAGTATTTATAATATTCCTATTATCCTGCTCTGTGAGATGCCTCAAGCTCAAGTGTCTCCAAAATTCTATTACAGGACAGAGAACAGATTCTGCCCCTCTTAATCAATATGTACGTATTTAAGTAAAAGAGTAATTCCATCAATTTCAATTGAATATGCTTCTAGGTAAATTTTTGCTCAGAGTCATCAAAGTATCAAAATGAGTCTATGAATTAAAGCACCAAACTCCTTTTTTTCATGTGGAGGTTCACTGGGATTGCCAATTAATTAAGAAATATTCTTGGATGATTATTTCTGTTTCATCTCAACTTTGTTATGCTATTTGTTCTACTTAATGCATTCTATCACATAACATCATTGTAGAATGTGTACATGTGGATCAAAAGGAAATTATTATCTTCTCCTTCATCCCCTGTGCACAGCACAGCAGTCTGAGGCAGCAGGATACCTGCTGTAGGTCTTTAGTTTCTGCATTTCAGCCAGTGGCATTTGATGCTGCTAGAAAGGAAATGATAAGGTGTTACCCAGACCTGAGCACATCATTCACTTACACAGCCTAAGTTTAAGTTTTACAGAGCCTGTAGTGCCCACCCAGATTTAGGGTCTCATTCTCGGCAGCGAGAGAGTGATGCCCTTTGCTGCTGTCCCTACAGGCATCCTGGGACAGACACCACCCACAATTGCTTCATGCCACCCCAGAGACATTTTCCCAGAAAAGCTACAGCCCTGATAATATGAAGAACAGATCTGGCTGAAAAAAACCACAACTCTAATTTGACTTTTCAACAATATCGCTGGTTTTCTGGGCTGACATTTCCTGGCAACAGCAGTGGCACTGAATCATTAGTGAGAGGAATAACCTTGCCTTGAAAAGGAGGGAGGGCTGTGAGCCAGGAGATGTTGTCTCCCGGGTTCTGCGTAGTTTTCAGCCTGAGCATCCCCTCAGTTTTCTGTACTTCTGACACATTGATATCAGTTTCTGAGTCTTTTGTGCTGCTCAACCCTTTGAGCAGGGATGGAACTGCGCCTGTTGCACAACAGTTAAAGCTCAAAATGGGCTTTTTAGTCCCGATAAAAGAGGTGGTAGGATGCAAACAAGCCTCACCCTGATGCTAAACCAGTTTGTAACTGGACTTGTTAAGATACAGTGCTTACGGGCACCTGCTTATTTACAACAATTGCCAGCAGTTAAGTATGAGTTCTGTCACATATTGCTGGCTGCTGGATTTTCTATTTCCTGATTCACCTGAGAAATATTATATTAAAATCCCTTTTCCAGAACTGACCACACCATTCAAGTTTGGTTTTGATCAAGACAAAGCCACTGTGTGTGGTTGCCAAAGAAATAATGGATTAGGATAATAAGGTACTGCATTAACCTGGGTCCCACACGACAGGTTCCTGACTGACACCACGGGGAAGTGGAACATCTTTGTTTACTCACAGGGGAGATTCCACATGGAAAGGAACTGCTTTCACTGCCAGTGTCTGAGTGGATGTAGGTGTGCTGTTGTAGCACAGGGAGGAGAGGGGGGAGCAGTGCTGCAGGGCTGTCAGTCAGTTCTGTGACAATTTTTAACTACCACATCAGAGATCGCACGCACTGTATAGTACATCACCAAAAAGGGAAGTTAAATGTCTGTATTCAAAGCACCACATGTTGGAACTCAAAGGGAAGAAAGCAACTTCAGCAGGTACGTGACCAGCTCATTGTGACCCACGGTTGGAAAAGGCCTTTAGGATCGAGTCCAACCAGTGACCTGACAATGCCAATTCCAATGCCAATTCCACTGCTAAACCACATCTCTAAGTGACACACCTACGTTCTCTGAAATCTCTCAGGGGTGGTGGCTTGAGCTTCAGGTGGTTCCAGAGCTTGACAATCCTTTGGGTGAAGAAATTTTTCCTACTATCCAACCTAAGCCTTTCCCTGACACAATTTGAGGCCTCTCCCTCTTGTCCTGTCACTAACTGTACTTGATGAAGCTCTCTGGTACTTCACAGGGATTTCTCTGCTCCTGTACCAACGGATTTGAGCTGCTACCTTTGCTCCCTGCCCAAATTAGGCAAGGGCTAGGAGAAATGTAAGGCTGCTCTGCGGAGTAGGGATGTGAGGGAATTAGAGAACTCTCTGTGTCACATTGGATGGCTGCAAGATGCCGTGGCACGGAGACTGAGAAGCCCCCTCACACCACCCTGCTGCACTGCTCCCTCTCCCTCAGCCTCCCACGCCAGAGAACGGAACAAGCTGGAGTTAATACGGGACAGAGGTTAACAGCACATCTGTTTCTAGGCCACTGTGCAACGAATAATGAAGAGATTTGGAAAAATGCTTTTTTATTTCCCTCCTAAATCCAGCTTAACAAAACAAGTAGTGCTCTCTTGGATGTCACTGCCATGCTCCCTAATCCCTTCTAACTCTCATTCACACTGCTCCTCACTCACATCTTGCCTTGCTGCTTGCATTGAGGCAGCGTCCAAAAGCCTAACAGGAACCAGGGCTGCGGTGAAACATCCCTGGAAATAAAATGGAGCATAAAAGAGAGGGCAGAATGGAAACAGGTGCCCTATTGCTGCTGGTCCAACAAAAATCTAGAAACAGAGACTCTCACGTGTCTAGCAATTATGTACAAAAGCAGACCAAGCATACATAAAATATTTGCCATAAAATGTTAATGTATTAATGAAGCTGTGCCTTATTTAAGATGCTAGAAGGTGATTTTGATCCCAGACAAAATACCACAAAAATGACTCATGTAAGGGAGTCAGCTGGATAAGAGTAAGTGAGGCGTAAAGGGGACACGCACAAAGTTTTGGCAGTGTGCATTCAACATACCCAGCAACTCCTAATACACTAATGGAACCTGTGTAGAGATACCATCAGCACTGTATGCTGCCTTCTGTGGGGCTTTCTCCCCCTGTCTGAAAACATTTATTTAAGTAGAGTGGTATTAGCATCACATACCCTGTGAGAAGGGATTTAAAGGCAGACAGCCCCCCCCCCCTCCCCGGTAAATGAAGATCACTCATTAAAAATTAAAAATAAAATGTGTAAGTAGTGATTCTTTGAGAAACACTAGTTGTCCAAGAGAAAGGGAAACACATTCAGCATTTATCAGTGTGTGTGATTCACTGAATAGCTATGGAGCTCTGACTTGAGAAGATACCTTTGTATGGATAGAGCTTCTACACCTGCTTAAATTCCATGTTGACAGAAGAGCTTTCTTGAATGGGATGGATCTAAACAAGTGGCTGCTCTTGAACTGACATTTAAGTGTCCTTCCAAAGGAATTTTACAGACTGGTCTGTATTTTTTACAGCTAAAGTCACAAATAGGGATTCTCAAAAGGGTCCCTAAATCTCTATGAAATCAATAGAAGTTACAGGAACTAAGAAAAGACCACTGATTCCTAATCTGCATTATTAAGCTTCCTTTAAAAAAAATCTGGTCCTTCAAGATGAAAAGGACATGTTCTGTTTTCTCAGAGGTGCCAAACTGAAATTATCACCATCACAGAAAAGCAGCTCCTATACACATTTGGTCTCCAACCCCAGGCTTTCCAGTGAGAGCCAAGCATTAGTTGGAATCTATGACAACAGGATCATAACCCATCCATTCTTATGAAGCACAATTAACTCTGTGGAAAGTTATTCAATCAGTGGTACATAATTTGCGGCTTCCAAATAATTTACATCCTGTCCAGGTTGTGCAATTATGTATTTCAGTGGTTAATAATCCTGGCAATAACATCAAAATTAACAAAATGGTATAATGCTGAACAAAGCACCATCATGTTCTTGTTTTTTTCAACATCCTTCCTAGGCTGGGAATAGAAACTCAGAAATTGTGGGGATTGTAAAGGGAAAAGAGGGAAGGGGAAGAGATAAGAATCAGGCATGCTTTGCATCTGCCTTGAGTGAAAAAGCTAAATATTTCTTTCCTCTTCAGGAGCTAGGAAGGTTAAAGGAGGAGCAAATCAACCCCAAAGCAATTCACTGACACTGTGTAGCAGTGTCTGTGCTAAGACTGTACCACACCACAGAGAGGTGATGAGTGGTGACACCACCATAGCGCAGCGTCTGTGTTCAGGGGATGGGAACATGTCAGGAACGCTGCTGGAACCACAACATCACATCTGCTCAGCCTTGTCTGCAGGAGACTTTGCCATTCCCTAAACAAATCTGTGGAGTGTAGCTCCAACGGGTCACACAGGAGACAAGGAGCCAGAGGAAGCTGTGAATCCTGCCCGGAGCCTGTCAGCTCACTCAGTGACAACATTCTTATCTCTATGGCCCCATTAGTGACAGCAGTGTGTAACTTGTCCCACCAAACAGATAAATCAAACCCCTGTGTATAGCTGCACAGTCAGGGCAGTAAGTCACTGCTAACTTTGTATATATTGTCAGAGCACTGGGCTTGTCCAGGATCACCTCACCAGGTTTTTCACAGGAGTGGGTGCACACTATAAAACACATTTTCAACTTGTTCTATGAATGTGCCCCTGCAACTTAACCACACAGCCTTGGTTCTTCACGAACTCTCCCAGTTGGCTCATTCAATATTCAGCACTTAATGTATTTTGAATTCTGGTAATCTGGCTGCATTTCTCTGTAAAATTCCTCTGTAGTCCATTTCATGCCCAGCTTTTCATGAGCAGCGCTCGACAAACTGCAGGACCGACTTCTTTGCTATTATTTGTGCTAAAGTCAAGCATCTGCTTCTCAAACCCTGGCTTAAGTCTGTATGTTCAAAACCAAAATGCAGGGGAGGTGACCAAAGAGTCAGCAGCAGCAGAATGGGAGAGCAGCAAAAGGTCTGTGAAGCCTCCGCCTGCGTTCCTGGGGAGCCAGGAGTCTGGGCTAAATCTGCACTCTGGCTCTGACTTGGAAGTTTCTCCCTTGTTTCTCATATAATCTACTTCCTCAAGAGGGAGGCAGTGCTGACGGTCACCTGGGGAGACTGCAGCCACGTCTCCGAAGGATGGCGACTGCCTCACCACACTACGGAGAAACGAGGTGAAATAAAGAAGGGAAAGATGAAAAATCCATAAAAACTACATTAGAATCGGAGTGGAGCTTTGTGATTCCAACAGGGCTTCCTCCAGTTA
Source organism: Hirundo rustica (assembly GCF_015227805.2). NCBI lineage: Eukaryota > Metazoa > Chordata > Aves > Passeriformes > Hirundinidae > Hirundo > Hirundo rustica. The sequence goes on from NC_053454.1 coordinate 62,863,332, forward strand.
GTAACATTACCCAAAAGTTTAAATCAGGCCTTTCATTGTTTGTTTTACATTTTCCTTTAGAACTTTCAGTGCATAATATTTTAGACATAGAGCCAATATAAGATCAGGGTTTTTTTAAAACCAAAAAGAAGCTTATCTAAAAATCCAGATAAATTCAAAAATCTGAATGACAGTAGGCAACAACAGTGTAAAGGACACCATGAGCCAGCTAACAGGCAACAAAATTTCCTCTCAGGTTTTTATTGCCTGCAAGTTCAGGATTTTATTTCTGCTCAGGGGGGTTGTGGTGTTTTGGGGTGATTTTCTTCGAAATGTCATTCAAATTTAAACCATATGGTATATTTTCCGATGTCAGTCTCCTCCTTCCCCTTTTCCTTTGCAATTACATTATTATACTGAAAAAAACCCAACAAAAACATCTTGTGGCACACTAGTTTTCTGCAGTTGGTCACAGCATAGCTTGGACATGATGCATCCATCTAGGAACAATAGAATAGCAAAGAACTGAATTATTGGATTTGAAATGGCAGACATCCTGGGATAGCTGTGGAAAAGCCATGGCTGGACACACTTTCTCTGGAAATATGTAAGTTCAATTCAGTTGTGGGATGGGAGAGGAAGTTTTCTGCTGCCTCTTCATTTTTTTGGTATGTTACATAAGCTCCCTTTCCTCTTTACTTTTATAACAGCACATAAATATTTTATGAACTATGGGCCTTTGAACCGTGTTGCTCTGACCCACTGACTGATTCTCATTTGCCTCTCTGAAATTGCATCTTGAGTGCTTTGAGAAATGCATCATCCTGGGCTGTCATATAAAACCCAACATAAACCCCACAACAGTAATCCTGTTTGTTGCCAGTGCTACAAGTCAGCTCCAAGGACAATAAATTTCCATTTAATGTTAGTAGCAAGGTTGCTGGAGAGGTTGGCATTCTGATATATTAAAGGCAAAAAGTGCAAACAGCTTTTAATTCATTCTTTATATGCTTTTAGTTAGCCCCCCCACATAAAAAAATAAGAAAAGGAAAAAGGGAAGAACAGCTCCTCTTTCAGTGTGGAGTAATGTAAATCCCGATTTTCATCAGCAAAATAATGCCTAGGTATGTCTATGGATCTTCCTGCATATCCGGAATTATCTGTAGGTGCCAGTGATACCCAGGCTGTCCCAAAGCAATCCCAGGCTCACACCTGGTGCTTCACAAAGTGCACAAGATTTCCTAGTATTATGGAAAAAGAAATATCTAATGTAAGGCATTTAACACAGCCCATGGAACTATCCCAGTCCAACACGGGTAAATAGCTCTGCATTGACTACATTTTCTAGAATCTTCCAAACTGCTCCAGTTCAGGAAAAGTGTCTTTGTTTGGATTTTTTCTTCCCCATCCCTTTTTCCCATCTGTCTCCATTCTTATTCCCACGGGATGAAGGATGAAGCCCCACACTTGAAAATACAGCCAATTGCAGTTCAAGGATTTAAGCTGGAAGGCTTGGTTTGACAAGCAAATACCTCCTTTTCTTCTGACATTACCTGTATTCCCTGTACAGGGTCTGAATTGCTCTTCCAACTCTTTCCCAGTTGGACTCAAAATGAAGATGTTAGCTTCACCATGATTTAGAGCATTCGCTTGTGAACAAACCTCGTTTTTATTCCATTTGCTCCAGAAAAATCTCTCATCAATATTCCTTCTGAGCCTATAAATATCCTTTGCATCAGCCACATTTAAGGATTTGATGTGCTGGAATAAAAGCCTCTCTGGGTCAGTGGGGTTCCTTACTGGGGCCATGGAAGCACCGAATGATTTGGCTTGGAGGGGCCTTAAAGTTTATCCAGTTCCAAGCTCTCTGCCATGGGCAGGGAACCTTCCACTGGAGCAGGTTGCTGCAAGACCATCCAATGCCTATTATCACCTATACTATAGGCAATAATGTAGCTAACACAGCTGCAGATATTCTGCTGGTAAGAAGCACAATACTGGAGCCAACAAAATAAAAAGCTTTGTATGTTGCCCAACCATTTGTTTTTCCTTTGCTTTTCTGGCTGAAAAGAACAATTTATTTTTTTATTTCTGCCTTCCATAGGGATGAAAAAAAGAGAAGAAAATTCTCATTCTCTCCTTGAATCTGAAATTTCCAAGGTGTGTTACTGAGACAAGACAATGCAACAAAACAACTATTTGACAAAGGTTAAAATTTTCAAGTGCCTGATTACTATGGAGCTCTTGATCAGCCCGTAGATGGAAGAGATAGATTTGACTTAAGTAGCTAAACAAATGGAATCAAACGAAGCAAACTGTGCCTTCTAATAAACCCCCAAATGCACACACATTATTTCATGCTCTCAGCAGACAGAATGATTTCTCCCACTCACTCCCTCAGGAATCTGCTTAAAAAATTCCACTTCTCCTGCCTTAATAACTCCTATGTCAAAATTCTTCCCAATTATGACCATGGCTTCAGCTGCTTTTTAAAAGCATTTGATGGCCTTTCTCTACTTGCAGGTAGTTTATTTCCTTGCAGAGAAGTGACAAAAATTAAACAATGTGCCTGCACACAGCTTCCCGTCCTAAAGCAAGCTAGCAGCTGAACTAGCAAAAATAAGACCCAAGAAGCCGCAGAGTCCATGGTTCAGGGACTTCCCCATGTTCGTGGTGACAATCATGGTTTATAGAATCACATTTTCCTTCCCAGGAATGGTTTTGCCGTTGGCTCAGGCACAGGTTGGCCCCTTGCGTGCCTGGCATTATCATCCACCTACCCCAATTAAGACATGGTTCCTTTCTTCCCTCATTTCCTTAAATAATGGATTGATGAGGTGTGAATTCAGAACAAGTGGTATCAGCACACAGCCTGGGCATGCTTGGCTTTCTCTGTACTAACACCCGAGTGCCATAAATAGGTTAAATCCTCTATGTCAGTGAAGGGAAGCAATCTGTTCTCTCCCTGTCATGTTCCTGGCATGCCAATCTCCAGTTGTACCACACAGACACAATCCCAACAAGAGACAGAAAACAGGAAGGAACAAGCAGTTCAGCTGCATTTAGAATTTCGTGTGTTGCTGTGGGTGCATTTCTCTGTTTTGCATGTACTTCCTGTCTTCAAGCACCTACTCCTCACCTAAGTGGCCTGTCTGGGTTTATTTAGACCTGTTTAACTAAGCAAGTAATTTTAAAAAATCCACACTTTTATTTCTAAGAGGTATATCAAATTATAGCTTCATTTTGTGTTTAATAAATTATTTCTGGTTTAACCATGGCAAAACTGTGTGTATTAAACAAAATCTTGTGAATACAGGCTTCACTGGCTCCTAAATTTAGGGGCATCTAGATAACAAACTGAAGATGCATCAGTGTAAAAATACACTAATGGAAAATCATAGAATTAGAAAAATGGAATCACGGAATGGTTTGGGTCGGAAAGAACCTTAAAAATCAGCTGGTTCCCCTATGGCAGGGCCACCACATTCCTAGTCTCTGATGCTAATGGAACATTACTAGCTTGATAGGATAGAAAGGCAGAGGAAAACATGGAGCACACCTTCCCATGCAGGTTACAGACATTCACCCAGCACACGGTGGGAGATCAAGTACACTCACTGGCTGTCTTTGGCAAAAAAAAATCAAATTAAAAAAAATTAAAAATCTAAAATTACATTTTCTGAACTGCAAGAACACTGAAATAAGTCTTTATGTATGCTGAATTTTGCGGGGAGACAAACTGACTGCAATTAAAACATCTCTGTAAAAGCCCAAGTTTCTGAAAGATCTCTTTAAAAAATGTATATGCAGGAAAATATTTTCAGTTTGGATTAGGGTACCACAAACAGACCAAGTTTCTCTATGGCATCAGCAGCTGATTAACCTCGAGCAGACGGCAGAGAGGAAATATTTTAATTCCATTGCTGCCTGGCCAGTGTTGCACCAGCACCAACTGTTTCAGACACTTCTGCAGAGTGGTAATACTTGCAAGTGTTTCTTCAGAAATGTGCAGGATTTAATTCCAAGTATGCAGGACTGTTTTGACACAATTTATCAGCTTCTCCCAAACAGATCAGGCTTGGAGCACACTTGTTCCATTTGCTAAATTCAAAATTTCCTTTATGTGAGCCAAGGGAATTAGACTAGACAAGGGTGGGGGTTTTCTTTGTACGCTTTTGCTGTGTTTTTCTAAAGCCAGCTAGCTACTCTGGCCATGCACATTGGTTGCCAGAAGACTGAGTTCAAGTGAGACAGCACATTTACTTTCCACAGAAGAATGGCTGAGTGACCCACCTTGCCCTCTCCAGTAATGCTAGTTTATAAAAAGAAACTTGCAATTTATCTATCTATCTATCTATCTATCTATCTATCTATCTATCTATCTATCTATCTATCTATCTATCTCTAATATATCTATATCTATATTTTTTATGTTTTTATTTTTCCTCCCTTCTTCATCATAATCCATGGGGTTTTGGCAAGGAAGAAACTCTTATGCACAAATAAGAGCACGCATGGCTTATTCCCAAAACCAAAATCCAATTCACTGATAACGACTGACAATTTTATTTTGCTGGACATGATCCAAAAGCAAATAAAGGTCATAATTCTAATAAAAAACAGTATTACCTATAGCAGAGGAAACCTGGAGCGTGCCTAATTGGTCATCTCTAATCTTTAAAACCTAATGAAGGCCCAGCAGTAATTTTACAGGAAGTGTCCTCGCTGTTAAGCATCATATATCTACCCCAAAACCACGAAAGTTTCAATCGGTCTTTTAAGAAAATGTCTATGTCCATGTCCATTAAATCACGAAATTGCTCTTTGCACAGCAGAGAAGTAAGAATTTCAAAGAACACAAATGTGCTTGTATTTTTGAATACCGGAGCAGTAGCTGCCTATTAGTTTTCTGGCCCTGCATATGACTTACCGGCACCTTGACCTGCAATATAAACCATTTTTTGTGATGAAATATAATCCAGCGATTTCATCTTTTACAACTCGTGAAATCAAATCCTTCCTCACTCACTGTCACGGGTTCACAGTCAAGATTCAGATCAGGACAGCCTGGATTCCTGGCTTGTTCCAGCCTTGTCCTGCTGGCCTCAGCACAGCACCACAGCGACAGAGAAGGCTCTGTCTGCTCATTTGGGAAATTGCCGGCCTCATTTCTTCAGAGGAATACCGAAACAAATGAGGATGGAACAACTGGCCTATTCTGATATTCATTTAATACCTGCAGGTGACACTCCAGCAGAGCAGGATGCAAGGACAATGGCACGGGTCATTTGACATTGGAACGCCAAAACTCAAGATCATTATTTTGTTTGATGAACCAGAAACACAGAGAAAGGAGAGCAGAAGCACCTCAAAACCAAAACAAACTCAAAACACATAAACACCCAAGACTCCAAAAGCCCAAGGCTGAAAAAGACATAATGAAAAAGACATGTTATGATGAGGTGGTGAGGTCCTGGCACAGGGTGCCCAGAGAAAAGCTGTGGCTGCCCCATCCCTGGAAATGTCCATGGCCAGGTTGGGTGGGGCTTGGAGCAGCCTGGGAGACTGGAAGGGCAGGGAGTGGACCAAGATGAGCTTTAACCTTTCAACCCAAACCATTTTATGATATGCCCATATGATTTCTTTAACTAACCCTGAAAACTCATTTGGGAAATTCAAGTTCTAAAATGAGAAATTTGGAATAAATACATTTAAGCTGCAGGCTTTTCCATTCTTAAAGTAAATCTGTGAGGAATTAGAAAAAGCAATTGGGTTAATTACATCTTGAGTGATTATTTTCATAGGGGTTATGAATATACGTTTAAGGCGAAATTTATACAGATTAAATTCCACAACCTGTTCAGACTGTAAATTTGCACATCAAGCTGCTGCAGTGCCTGTTGGAGAGCTGAAATCGAAAGGAAATTGAATAAGAGGAATAATCTGAACTGAACAGGAGGTAATTCACTTACAATAACCACAAAGCAGTGCTTTTGGGGTGGAATAATCAAGGACACTAACTTAAGTTTCTTGCAGAAAAGAAGATCTGGGGCTTGCTGGTATCCCGGCCGGAGGAACCCCTTGGTGCTGAGGAAAAAAGCTTTGTCTTAGCTGGACCTACACGAGGGGTTAGGGAAAACGTGACATCCTGCTTTAAGTAAGGCAGTAAAACACAGGTTTCCCAGGTCGGTTAGGGGAAAAGAAAATGCATTTGCTTCGTATCCAGACATTGAGAAAGCGGGCAGAGCTCCAGCCTGGCTGTTATCCTACCATGGGATGGTATGGCTGGAGCGCACCTCACCCTGTGCTGCACAGAACGTGGGAGTTCTCACAGGAACGAGCCCATAAGGATGATCAGCTTGGTTTAATTGACAGATCACAGCTGAACTGGTAAAAATAGTACAAGATCTGTTGTTCTTGTGACATTTCCTACCCATCAGCAGCGGAAAAACCTCAAACACTCTCTGATAAACAGACGCTTTGCCCAGATTTTCTGCTGAGGTAAATTCATGCCAGTAAAGGAGTTGATGTGCTGCCTTCCAATTACTCAACTGTGAAAATGTTTTAGTAACTTTGGGATTGAGAACAAGATATCAAGGCAGGACTGGTCAAACTTTTACCGGAACATTGTGTCCTGTTTCGGATAACACTTTTCAATAAAAAAATAGGCCTAGATATAAAAAGTCTAGAGGAGTACATTAAGAGCCATCAAAGGTATATAAGCCTAGATCTGTGTGGAAAGATGGAAAGAACTGAATTTACTCAGGCTGGAGAAGAGAAGAGCAGAGATGTGATAACAGACTCAGATGTACAGGAGATTTATCACCTTTTGTAGCAAAGTAAGTTCTTCACCTGAAATTGCCAAGAGGCCAGAGGCTTAAAGATGGAAGATAGTTCAAAAGTTATATAACCTAGATTACAGCTAAGACTGCCTGGGGAAAGTGTGGAAATCTATGCTGCAAGTTTTTAGGAATAAGTTATTCCCACATATTTAAATAGTATTTTTTAATGATTTCCTGAAAGACAGACATAGTAATTTATTAGGATTTCTTAAAATGTTGTTTTCTTGAATTTTCTGTGGACACAAAGCAACGAATGCTAGTTTGTTCCCTCCTTCTCAACAGTCCAGCGGCAAGCCAGTCAGCTCAGGAGCCATAAAGGGAACCATCCAGGGAGCACCATGCAGTGAGTCCAGCTGGGACTCTCCCTGACACAGCCCATAGGGCTGTGCAGGAAAAGCAATGGATCCACAGAGCTCAGCTGAGAAACACCATTTCCCCAGCAGCACACGGGGAATTTGTACCCCAAGCACACAGTTCCTCTCGCAGGAGCCGGGAGCAGCCGGGCCACCGCGGCGCCGAGGACGCTGTGGGAGGACAAGGAACATCTGCTTTCCTGGAAACACCTTGTTCTCAGAGCAGCCTGCAAACCCCAGTGCACCACATCTCCCTGCACTGCTAAGGCAGGCTGGCAGTAGCAGAGAACTGAATTCCAGGGCTTGGAGTAAATCAGGGAAGCGCGGTTTGGTTTGAATACAGAAGGGTGAACTTAAAAGGTGAATAATCTTGCCTATATATCACATCACATCACTTATCATATCGTGTCATATCTAATTAGAAAACCCTGAACTCCTTCCAAGCGCCTTAGGTTTGTTTTCTTTTCCAAACACTCCTGGGAGCAGCAGAACCTTTGTAAAGTTCCTTCTCCTCCCTGATAATATCACCTTTTCTCTTCCAGTTTTAAAATACAACGCTGATGGAAAGCTACATGGTACCACATCAAACATTTATTAGATAGTCTCCTTTGACAACAGGATTTTTAACTGTTTCAAAATAATTTCAGAACTGTGCAAGGAGCATTACCTTTTATACCCCTTGAAGTGTATTTACAACTGTGATCAGCTACAATTAACCCAGCTTTAAAACACTGATAAGGAAAGTATAAATATTATTTCTTCATGCATACAAAGCTTTATGCATGTCAGTAACTGATTAACAGGAACATAAATTCTGACTGTATCTGAAAGATGCACCAATCTGCTCTTCAGCCAAAAAAATACATGAAGAATCAGAGAACTAAAGGGCAGAGTGAGACAATTCATTCGTGTGGAGACTTGGTTTGGCCCTTCCTTTGCTTGGTGCTGGAGACAGGATAATGAGGAAAATGAAGAGAATATATTTAAGTCTAGCAGCCAAACTGATTGGCCTTGGAAGAAGAGAGAAGACTCCAAAAGGACGTCCTGGTGGGCTGGTATCCAGAAAAGCCTGGAAGTGGTTTGGGAGGCTGCAAATGTTTAAAACTAATTCTGGAATGACCTGAAAGGCTTGAGTGTTTTCTGGGGATAGAGTGAAAAAGGTCAGGGAGGCATCCTGAAGGACAGGAGGGTAGGGTTGCACAGAGCACCAGTATTACTATGGATAGAATAATTTCCTGTGGTTTTCCCCTAGAAGGATGGGAGGTTGCAGAAGGAACTGGCAACCGGGTCAAGTTAATAAATAGTCTCATTTTCTAAAACACACACCTACATTACCAGAGGAACACAAACCAGGCAATGGGTTTCTCCTGGTTAACTGGGGAGTAAAGGGATTGCTCACCACTTTCCCCTGGGGTGATGGGCACCCTCACCCCACCGGAAGGGTTTCCAAACATATGAACCTGGGAGAATGATCACAAGGGCAGGAAGTAAAATCTTGGTCGTCCCACTCGCTGCTTGAGCTGTTCCTCCTGCTTCTGACCCCAAATACATTTATTATGGAAATCAGTAATTTATTGTGGAGCAAAAATGTCCCCCAGGTACCCCCAAAACCCAATGATGACATGAAATCATTTAATACAGAAATGCTCCAAGCTGTTGTGGTGTTTTTATTTTTTTTTTTTTTTTTTTTTTTTTCCTTTTAAGATATCTTAGGCTGCATCTTGTTTATAAAGAAAAGCAAAGCAGAGTAGCCCACAAATTTCATTTCGCATTACCGTGACTCACCATGGTTAATGGTAACAAAATAAATGTTTTGTTACCAAAGTGAGCAGCTCTGACTCAGATACATGGAGGATGCACACTGAACAGTAAGAATCGTCTTGACGTTACAGTTTTTCAGATTCCAAAGCACTTTAAGGATTTGCCAGGAAAAGCCACATACATATATTTATATATATAAAATCTCATTAAATCAGTTTACTGGTGAAGACAAGGCATTGTAGGAGGTAACAGCTGAAATTCAGGCTATTAAACCCAGTGCACTTCCTGGTCACATTTAGTAGGAAACATGAAAACTGAAGCTGGTAAGAATGGAGAGGGCCATAAACCAAGCAGCAAATACTTCATTTGTTTGCCTAGGGTACTTCTAGAGGGAGAGAACCATCACAGAAGTAAATTGCTCTTTCCTCCCCTCCACCAAGAATTTTATTGTGACAAGTCAGAACCCTAAAATAATTTAAGAATTAAGAATTAAACAGACTGCAAATCAGAACTAATGTGGAACGATGGTAGTCAAGTATGTATAATAGGAAAAAAAAAATCTTCTCTTAAGAAAATCAGCAAACAGACTGAAATAGCTTCCTGTGAAGGCTCTTGAAAATGGGACCATGAAACAATTAAGTAACGAGCTGCCATTATGCTCTAGTCATTAATGAAGTCCCTAATTACTCATTTGGCCCTTTAGAAGAAAAGAAATCAAATACGAAATATTAAAAAGTTCACAAACCAGTTTTCTTTACTAAAATTGACAACACGGTAAAGTTAGGGAACTCCCTATCAGTCAAGATTCCAATTTCTTGAATACTTGGCAACATTTTTTTTATTTTCATGAGGAAACAAACAATAAAGAGTTTCAACAGTCAGTGTGTCCCTGCAGTGTGATATAAGTTGGCAGGAGACCTAATTCAGCAACCTCCAGAGGTCCCCTCAAACCCAGTTTTCTATGACGTTATCAACTCTGGTCCATGACAACTGAAGCCGAGTATACAGAATGTGATTGTAAATATTGTTTTGACAAAGTTTATTACATGGAGAGAGGTACAATTTGTGAGGTAACAGTGGGTCGATTAGAGTATATTTAGGCTAAAGACACTACATTGCTTCCCCCTATCCTGAGACTAATCTCCTCTCCCTTCAGCTTCCCATTTTCCTCAAATTATACTCTTTCTTCAAATTTGTAATTTTCCGCCTCTTCAAAACAGAAGGGAACTCATTTCTCACGAGAGCTTATTATCACAGAGATCGCCTCTAAAGCAGTACCTTTCAGTACCCACTTGTGTTCTATAAATGCTAAGAAAAATTACATAATGTTATCTCATAATGGGAGAAAATTTTCTTTCAGGGAAGGAATGTTTTAAAATGCATAAATGGAGATAAAAGTAGACTGAATCAGAAAATGGACACAAGAGATTTGGCTAGAAAACAGCTAATATCTGATAAGAGGATGCTCTGGAATTAAAATGTACTCCAAAAAAGCTGAATTAATATTTCAATTAAAAAAGAAAAAAAGAAGTGAAATTAAAAGCCAAAGTAATTTAGTTTGAAACCTGCATTTACAGTCAGAGTGCCACGACAGTGAGAAAGCTGCCATGGCACAAACATCCTCACTAACCACATGTTTCAGTGTAAGAAAAATAAGGAACAGGTTTGGTTTCTATATGTGAATTTTCTGCCCCAAGGTTGAAAATAAAAGTTCTGGGACCACAACATACTTATGAGGTTAATAATGTCTACTTCAATCCTTATTATCTAATATCTGCAGAGATGCATTTGAGAAGATAATTCTGTGTTTGAAGCAGATTAAAATGTACTTAATTATCCCAGATTTGTTTTCCAACTCCAGCAACATCCTGTCCCTCCAACCTCTAGCTTGATAATACGTTGATAAGAGCCTGAATTAATAAGTAGGTGATAGCTGACACCACTAATTAACATCTTACTAGAATGATGAAACATATTTAACTGCTTTCTTATTATAAGTCAGCACGTACAATAAAGTTCCCCATTTAAAAATCTGCAATTTCAGCAGAGACCACAGAGCTATTTTAGTCAAACCTCAATGGTTAAAACACCTTTTGTATTAATCCTGTACATTTGTTACCCATTAGGGTTGTCTTGGGTTTTTTCGGAACTCTCGCTATTGCATTCAGCCTCTCAATTTACACGTACAGAGAGAAGCTGAGGTCAGCAGCCAGGTCTCCTGACTCTTAAGTGAGGAAACTAATAAATTGGGCAGCTTTGATAAAACACTGATACAGAGAAAGCTAACACATCCTACACAAGATCACTCACACAGGCACCATCTTCCTTGCCTTGTGCTATTTATATTAATTGAAAAACAGCTGGTGAAATTACCTCCTTCATTCTGGAACAGACGTTCCAGAATGGAGCAAACTCAACTCAGCACAGAAAATCTGACTATGAATAAGTACACAGCCAAGCAAAAAATAGGCGGGGAATAGGAAATCATAAAGATTGACTTAAAGTCCAAAGTGCAATAAAAATTCAAACCCTGAACTAAGATACACACAATGATGAAGACAAAGCCCTGGGTGTGGTATTATCACCCACACAAGTGTCACAGAGACAGAAAGAATGTGGTCAGATTTTTCCCTGCTTCTGACCTTCAGCTCACAAATCTGGAAAATCTTCCTATGAAACATAAAGTGTTTTAGTGAAAACATTAATTTAATTTGTCCCATTTAATTTAGTCTAAATCCTTTGACAGGATCTTTTAATTTCAGTTTTATTTTTAGACACCCATCTCAGGTTCCCATCTTGATTCACTTAAAGGGTCTCATGAAGGAAGAGTAACATTGAAAAGGGAGAACTGAACAAGAGTCCACTGCCATCACTCATTCAATTTCTTGTCAGAGGCAGCACTATGTGTCCTCAATTACAAAGCATGTACCAGGAACAATGCTAAAAGAGCTAAATTCCTTAATTATTTTAAGCTAAACTTTTCCATGGAATATAATTTCTATTTTACAGTTGAAACACCCAACAAAACCAAACCACAGGATAAAAGCCTATAAGAAACTCTTTGGAGGAGTGATAATTTACAATGACAGATTTTCTAAATTTATTTCCAACTATATTTCTTTAGCTTACTGTACTTCGTATAAACTGGAAAATGAAAAAAATCAATTTCCACTATATAGTTATAGATGTCAGGCAATACTGTTTGTTCCATGCAACAGATTTTGACTATCAAACAATATTCTTAGAGGCTGTCAGAAAGTGATGCAGGAAAAAGCTATCACAACGTGTCCTACACTTTCCAACTTCCTGTGTGAGCTACTTTTTATCTGGATTGCTTGCATGCAGCTTCCTTTCCAGCCCTGTTCTCCACATGCTCCTTTGTGCAGTCAATTAATAATCACAGTGATATGGACAGACCTCTTGTAGCTTAATGCCCCAGAGCAGCTCACTACCCGGATCTAATTTTCCATAGAACAGAGGAGAGCAAACAGGGCAGAAGAAAATAAAGAAAAAGAAGTCCTTGCCTTTAATTATTTACTTGTTCTCCGTGTGTGCTTCATATACGTGTACGTATGGACAATGTCATCCTAAGTGAAAGACATAAGAACATGGAAAAAGATACCTCAACATCTTTGGCAGCCATCCCACAAATGCTCCTGAAAGAAGTCAGCAGAAATAAACAATGACATACTCCAAGACTTATGAGGCCTTCAGGGAAAAACCTTGAAAATTTCCAGAGAAAACAACGATGCAGAAAATGGGAATTTCTAGGAGAAAACTGAAATTAACTTTCACACAGTATTTTCTCTGAGTGAATGCTGAAATAGTTTCTGGCATTTAGTCGTGTTTTATTCACACCATCCCTCAGAAGGCCTTCTGTATTAATCTGTACTTCAAATGAGGCACAGATGAATCCAAGCTGGAAGAGACGCCATCCAGTTCAGCCGTTTTCCCCAGGACAGACTCAACTACATTATGTCATTCCTGACATATCCTTCTTAATGACCGCCGGTGGAGAAACCCAGCAATTTCTCAAAGCCAGCTATTCCAGTGTTCCACAATCTTTACGCTTGCAGGTTCTCCCTCTGATCTGATTGGAAGTTTTCCCTGCTCCAGAAAGCCTCTCATTTTCTTGTACCACCCATCATGACAACACACACGATGCCCTTTCTCTGCACAGCTCTTAAAATACTGGAGATCTCCCACGTCCCTTCCCATTTTTCTCCTCTTTAGACTAAACAACTCCATTTCTTCTGATCCTTCCCCCTGAGTTATCTCCCTGAGATATCAGATCACCCTTCTCTGGACACCCTCCAATGATACACACGTTGCTCTTGGAGAATGATGCCCAAGTTTGGGCAAAAGTGCCCCAGCCGGGAGAAGAAGGGCTCTTCAGAGACCTACCAGGCCCCACATTCTCACAAACTCACGTGATGTTCGCCTTTTTTGTAACAGCATGACATTTTTGACCTCATACCCAGTGCACCATGCACTGTAATTCCAGCGACTTTTCCAAAGGAATACTGCCTAAGGAGTTGATCGCCACCCTCAGCCTGTTAAATTTCTTCCTGCTTCAGGAATTCAGCAGAGTAGCTTCTATTTATCACTGCTGGCTTTAATTCTGCTTTTTTTCAGATTATGTCTCTAATTTGTCAGGATGATTTTCAGTATCACTTCAGTCCCTTAATGTTGGCAGGCCCTCCTATCTTACAAACACATTTACTCTGAACATTTTATTTCATCATCTCAGTTCTTAATGGAAACACTGATCAGAATTAAACTCAGGACTGCTGACTGCCAAGTCCCTTTACTCCAGAGCAGATAAAGTATCAGGTCACCTCTTGGTACTTAAGGCTGATATTCTGCAGCACTCATATTTTGTTAAGTACAGAACAGGGAATATATCTAATGGAGTGTTATATATGCTTCCCAGTATCCCGTCAAGGCTCCAAGACCCTTCACTGCAGCTCAGAGCACAGCAGGTAACTTCCCAGTCACGCACCACAGTACTGGCTCCTTCCCAGAGCAACGTGCTGCTGGAACTGTGGCCTGGGCCAGGATGCACCCAGAAGGCAGGGAAAGAAGAGGCTTACCAAGAGCTCGCACCCTCAGAGTGAAGCATTTCTGTTTGCTTGAAGTCAGCTACACTGCTTTCAACTCAAAGTACTTAGCCCACTCCTGTTTGCCAAAATAAATCTTAGTTTGCTCAAACATTGTCATTTTTAATGCTGAACTAGGTATCACTACACAGGGATGCCTATAGAGCCATATGCCTAACGCATATAGTTCTATATATATGTTTATAAATGTGTGACATTTCTGAATTAGATAAGAGATATAATTACTTGCATTACAATAACACTCAGATTATGCTTACTGATTATGCAATCTATTTCTGTCTGCTTTGGATGAGCAAATTCTCAATATGCCATTTTATCCGAGGGGAAAAAAAAGGATTTATTTCCCCAGACCTTCAGCATTTCCCATCTCTGCATTCCATCCACAGTGCAAAGATCATTCCTGAGATTAGTGCAGGGCTTCCATGAGTCAGAAAAGGAGTCCAGATTCTCACTGATCTATAAGCCAAACCGTCCATCAGACTCTACAAAGAGAGATCCCTACTCGTGAATAGGTGAGGAACCTTCCTGCAGCCCAGATGGATTCCAGCGCACAGCATGGTCTCCAGGCTACAATTCTGATGGTCAGCAGAAAACCAGGAGCCTGGAGGAGAAAGCAGGTATCTAAATAATGCCAAAAGCATTTACAGCATATTATGTCTAGATTCCTTCTTATCAGCCAGTATTAATTGTCAGACCCCTTCGCTAAATTAAGTTTTGCTCCAGCAAATACCACTACTTTGCATAATGCCCGCTACACAGGACTGGGGCAGCTACCCCAACACTTGTTCATCTAAGCTTATAGGCTTTCAGCCAGGTATCCCATTCTGCTCAAATTAGTTCGTTTTTGAGGCACGCCTGTTACTTGCAAGAAGAAAACAACCACAAAAAATACTGTATCACACAAAACAATTCATCTGGAGACAATTTATGTCACTCATACTCAAGCCCAGCCATGACCAAAGGTTTAGTCCAGCTGTGGGACATAGGAGAGGCCAGGCAGTGTCCCAGAGCTGCCCAAGGCAGAGCACACCCTGTCACCCAGGTCCCTGCTGCCATCCCAGCTCTGCAGCTGCTTCACAGAGCTGCTCCCTCTCCTCCCTGCACGGCCCCAGCACATCACATTGGCCCCCAGCCCACTGGCTCACGCCCTTCTTCTCCACTCCTGAGGCTCAGCTCAGCTGCAACCCCCCCACACACCCAGAAATAAAGCCCAAAATAAAAATTTGTGGAAGCCAGCCCTACTAGTGGCCTAAAAGCAATAGTTTTGGATGGAGTGAATGGGGAAAGTGACAATACTGTGGGAAAGCAAGGAATGAAGGCAGCCAAGGGCTCACACACAGGGTGTGAGAAAGCAGACAAGGATTCAGAAGCGGTCAGGATGACAAGCTCACCAGCTGCCACACTGTGGTACAGCACAGAGGGGAAAAACTAATTCTGCCTCTTCCTTCTAGCAGCCTCCTTCTCTGCGCTAGCTCACACACAGGACAGCCACCAAAAGAAGGGTCTCTCTACTAACACTGGCCATTGAGGGGCTGCCTGGAGACCTGTGAAAAACTTGGGCTGTTCAAAGTCTTCTCCAAAATTTAACTTCCGCTTGGCAACTGGAGCCAGTGCTCCCTCATGACTCTGATTTACTCAAGTACCTCTGGATTTGACCGATCCAAC
Source organism: Hirundo rustica (assembly GCF_015227805.2). Taxonomy (NCBI): domain Eukaryota; kingdom Metazoa; phylum Chordata; class Aves; order Passeriformes; family Hirundinidae; genus Hirundo; species Hirundo rustica. The sequence goes on from NC_053454.1 coordinate 62,879,052, forward strand.
AGGTTTGAACATGTTCCAACATTTGGAACATATTCTAGTTCAAGGTGTCCATGCCCATGGCAGAGGGCTGGAGTAGGTTACCCTTTAAAGGTTCATTCCAACCTAAACTATTCTCTGGTACTATATTAGCACTGGATGTGTATTGGGAGGCATGGAGCATCCAGGTGATCCTTCAGAAGATGAGCTGGTCTTTAGCCTGGAACTAACACATTTAAGAACTCAAGAAATAATAGAACTTGTACTGGATTAGAAATGTCCAAATCCTGATATTTTAATTAAAACAACTCTTCTAAGAAGGCATTAAAAGCAGTCCTCAAAGCATTTATCTTCAGCAGGAATGGAAACAGTATTCTCTGAACCCGCCTTCTGAGTGCTCTACCCAGCATACTAACCCCTCACCAATCCTGCCCTGATTTCTCACTCATGACAAATAGCTCTCCCTCTAGAGCTCCTTTTTCCCTAAAGTAGAACAACATTAAAAAAAAATGCTCTAAGGGCTTTAGACCAGCAGACTAAAAAAATAAAGACAAAGGATAAGCAAATTTCTTTTTTCCTATAAAAGTTTCCAAAACCAAAGCAGGCAGACTTGCAGAACCATTTCTACCTGGCAAGCCTATGGGAAGAGCAGGGTTCCTCAGAACATGCCTACCTTTTACTGTATATAAAGAACAATCAAAATAGTTAAAGTGAGTTACCATTATTCTTAACTTGTTTTTTTTTTTTTTTTTTTTTTAACGTTTAGACAATCTCTGCAGCCTCCAAGAGCCAGAGCAGCACCCTGGTTCCACTGGAACCCGGTCATCCCATTCCTGCAGCTGCTGCATGAGTCATTCCTGTGCAGCATGACATTCCCTTTGTAAAGCACTGCTTCCCAAACCATCATCCTCAGAAAGCTGGCTGGCTACGTGCTGCTGGCGGAGCTCCTGGCCTCCAACTGCTGCGTGCCTTTAAAGACGACCAAGATGCACTGAACGCTATCCTGGCACACGCTTCCCTTGAAAGCTGCAGCTTTAGTTGCCACAGGGCAACTCTGTTCTTGTGAATGAGTGAGGAGGTGTCTCGAAATAACGTCTGCAGACATAGCCTGCACAAAAAAGTAAAAAAAAAAACCGAAACAAAAACCTGTGTGGAATTCTTGCTCTAGATAATGTGTCAGCTCTCCATGCACATCTCCCTGGTCCAGCAAGTCTGGGAAATAGACCGAGACTGAGAATTATCTCCAGCTCTACCATATGGAGATGCAAGACACCAGGCCAGTTGCTTGTTTTATTTAACATGTGTTTCTTTTACCAGCAGTATTAACATGGCCTTGTTCCTGTTTATACTTCGGGAAAGGAGAAAATAAACTTTTTTCCTCTCATTTTGTTTTGCTCTTTTAAGAGTTCCCTGTTCCTGTCAAAGGGAGTTAAGCTAAACAGAAACAAGGCAGTTTTGTTCCAGAGTAAATGTCTCCACACTTGGAGCTATTTGGAAATTGTTCCTACAGTTCAAATGTATAAACTCCCCCCCCCCCCCCCCCCCCCCCCCCGCTTAATCCTCATTAACATTCTGATGTAAGAAGGCCCTAAGGTTGGATAATTATTTTGTTAACAGACCACAGTATAACACAACTTTAAGGCAAAGCACATGACACCGACCCAGTGCTTTCACCAGTTAGGTGAGGCACCTATTTTAGTGGCTTAGCAGTAAGGTTTGTAATTGCCTGCAGAGTGACAAGAGCCATACCACAGTCATGAGGATGCTGAGAGAGCCTGAATTCCCAGTGCCCATCCACACGTGACACACCACGAAACCACCTCATAAATTCAGGGTAACCCTTGGAGAGAACTCACATCAAGACAATGTCAGTGAGACCTGTGACCCAACTGCAAAGAACACAGAGGAGAAAACGTAAGGCTGGCATTTCCCTGAGACGACTCCTCCTCTGAGTCCCTTGGAAATCACAGAGCAAAGCGGAGCTGCTCGCTCCCCAGCAATAGCAACGCTACTTGACAACCAGCACGTCTGTCAGTGATGCTGTACGCACGAATGTGCTCCAGCACTCAGCCAGGCAGCTCACAGTGCTGAACCTTCCTGCCTCACTGGGTGACAGCTTTATTTCCCTATTTCAAACTATCACAAGTCCATTCCATTCCAGGGTTTTAAGGGAACCAGAGAGGCACCTTCTGCCCCCAGGATAACAGAGACATGAACCTGCCAGGTTCACCCGTGCTCTTTCCAACAGGCACAGCGTTTAGGCTGGAGAGGCGAATGATGAAGTAGTAGCGAACTTACTTTCCAGTGATCAGTTGGCTTCTGGATGGTGTACACATGGGCTGGACATAGTAGTTCTCCAGCTTGACGCCTTCGGCAGCCAGCTTGTCCAACGTGGGCGTCCGGATCTCAGACCCGTGGTACCCCACGTCCCTGAACCCCTGATCGTCGGCCAGGATGAAGATGATGTGCGGCTGCGAGCGGGGAGCGCTGACCGCGGGCTCCTCTCCCAGCAGGTTCCCCGGCGCGTCCCTGGCACCTCCCCGGCGGCTGCCCCAGGCCAGGTAGCCGCAGGTGAGGAGGCTGAGCAGGGACAGCACGGCCAGCACCGCCGCCACCATCCTCCCCGGGCTGGGGCGGCGCGGCCAGCGGCGCCCACCGCGGGCCATCCACCGCGGCGGGAGGGCAGAAAAACAGTAACGAAGAGGAAATAAACCAACAAAAACCCAACCAAGCCGGGCGGCCTCGGGACGGGCAGCGCCCGTCAGGGCTCCCGCCGGGCGAGAGATACCGCGGTCATCCCAACTTCGGCAACTTCAGCCGCTGGAGCCGGTGCCGGCGCCGGGAGGGTGGGCAGGGCCCCGCCGGGGGTCACGGCACCCTCGGCCCGCCCCCGGCCCCGCGCCTGGGCGCCGCTGCCAGCCGGTCCCGGGGCCGCTGCCCATGGCGGGGCGAGCCGGGGCGCCCCGGCACGGGACGGGGCCGGGCCGGGCCGGGCCGCCCCCGCCCGCCCCCGCCGGCGCTGCCGGGCCGCGCCGCTCCCTCCCCGTTCCCTCCGCCCACCCTCGTCACCGCCCCCGGCGGCTCCCGGGGCTCGGACCCGCCGGAGGACAGGGGGAACCCGGCCCCGGCAGCGCCCGCAGCCCCGCTCCTCCCTGCCCGGCCCCTCCGCAACCCCGGCTCTTGCCCCTGTCCGCCCCGTCCGCGACTCTTTTCTTCCTTTCCCTCTCCTCCCCTCTGCCCGCACCTCCTCCCCTCCCTCTCCCGCCCCCCGCATCCCGGAGGAGAAGCCCCCACCCCGCTCGGCCGCCAGCCCCAGCCTCCCCCCCACAGCGAGGTGGTCTGACACGTCCCCTCCTGTTCCGCCCCCTCGAAATATTGATTGTTTTAAGTGTTTCTGACTTGGCCACAAACATCTGGAAGGTATGAACGTACCGGATTTGTTTCCAGCCACAAAACAGCCCCAAATCCCAAACCCTCCAATTCTGGCGAGGCTGTGGCAAACGCCAGGAATGCGGCTTTGCAGAATACAATAATTTTTAAGAATTTGAGTTAAAATACGAATGTGCTGCAGTTGCAAAATACAACTTCACCCCGTTCTGGAAGACTGAGTCAAGCAGAAACTGATATTCACACACGATTAGGCTGAAGTAAATCTGCATGTTTGACCTGTCTAAAGTGAGTCAGCACTAACAACTTTTAGTCAAACCAGGTTTTATGAAGCATTAACTCTCAAACAGGCATTCGGACCAAGCCCTCTAGCTCCCGCACTTCTGTGCTAAGCTCCAGCTGGTCCCTGCCGAGGGACTTTCTACATCCCTCTGGGGTTCCTCACAGATTAAAAATAAAGTAGCGCTGTCTTGAGAGAACTTTAATTTGGGTCAAATCTAACTGATCCGGTTCACATCAGGTTGTAAAAAAATGTCCCCACTCTAAAATTCCCATTGAAAAAAGACCTGTTCAGAAATAACCAAGCATTATGCTGAAGTTTTCAATGCTACAGCAGGAACACATGGAAGTAGCAGTGGACTTTGGGATTTCAACGTGCTATGTAAGGGCTTATCCGCACTGAAAAGTGATGCAATAAAGTAACAACGGCACCGTAAAACCTGCAGAGTTTAACTTCTGAGGTAGAACATCTTCTGAAATCACGGCAAGTTAACAGGAGCTCTTAAAAAAAAAAAAAAAAAAAAAAAAAAATCCAAAATCTTAAACTTAAGAAACAGTGACATTTTCATCTACCGTCTCTGCCCACAGCAGGCAGATTGGAATTAGAGTTTCCTTCCAACCCAAACCATGCTACAATTCCTTGAAGTTACATTCTGTTTAAAAGAATTTTCTATCTCAATTTTTACTCCTGCATTTTGCCCACATTTACAAGACCAAAAGAATGTATGTAGACAACCAAATCCATAAATGGTTAATTGCAAATTGGATTAGTGATGCCATTTTGCCTTTAACACAAAAAAATATGATCTCCTTTTAATATAAGCTGTAGTAGCACCATGGATCCAGGCAAACATCAGAGTATCATGATAAGGATCTGATCAAATGTACATATATATTTTTTTTCCTAGCAGTAAAGTAGGGAAAAAAAAGTATCATTAAGAAGATGCCATAGAGTACAGCTCTTAGAAGACAGGAGGAACACAGAGCCTGTGACTTCCCAGTGCCCCGTTAACCATACCAAACCCTGTTAGTCCCCAGCCAGCTGCAAATGAAAATATCCAAGGGCAATCTCTGCCAGACATCTACAAACGTGACCTTCTCTCTTTATGGGCCTGACAAAACTTCCTTTTTTCCTCCCCCCCCCGCCACTTTTACAAAAACAAAAGTAGGTTTATTTCAGCAAAATACTCAGCTGACCTTGAAGCACAGAAGCCTTAGAAGATAATGCCCTATTAATATTCTACTTAAGAAAATATTTGTAGATGCTCAGGAATTGTAGCCAAGGTTTATACAGTCCATTCAGGATGCTCAGTGAAAGGAACAGAAGAGTTGTGAAAGCTGAAGGAAGTATTTTTTCCCTGAGGGAAAAAAAATCCTGAACATCCATAGGTATTTAAACTTGAGTGCAGTGAATACATTAATTCAAACATACACTAGGTAAAACTGAATTTAGCACACCTTTAGGAAGGGATATATTTTTAGTCCTTGCTATGCAGCCTCTGTGTGTCTTGAGCCCATAAAATTAAACGTGTGCAGAGAGGATGGCTGCAGTTGCAGCTCATCTGCAGTTACCTGCAGCCTGGGTGGGGGCCCTTAGAGGTGCCCTTTGCTGGTTATTTCAGGTCAGGCTGCCTTGAACCTTGCTCTTCCCGAGCCAGACATGTCTGACACACAAAGACATCCCAAAAAGAACATGTTCTGCTTTGTTTGTCTGCCCTGACTGCCCCTTTGTGCTAGCTGCCTGGGAAAGGTCACAGTCCTGTGGTGCAGGAGACTGGACAGAGCTCCCGAATGAAGGCTGAACATGCAAACCCTCATTCCTTGCGCCAGCACTCTTCCTGAGAGAGTTTCACTCCAAGTTACTCAGAAACAGGAATAATAATGGTAAGCGAGGTCTTGGGAAGACACTGCAGAGAAAAAAATAGATTCAAGTGCTAACATTCATATGGTGACATTATAACTGTTTTTCTAACCCTTAGGTCTTGAAAAGGTAATTCTTCCTAGCTGGAGAAAGGTAATTCTTCTAGCTGGAGACTACATGTTTCTCTTACTTGTGACTCACAGCTGTCAGTAACAAGGAAGGATGCAATTTGGGATGTGCAATTCAGTGCTCCTTCTAATCATGCCTGAGTCCAGGAAACTTTGCCTGAAGAACAGCTTTGTGAACTGCTATTTTTAGCTGAATTGCTGCAGCTAGAGGAAGAATGAAGCAGGCTTTGGCCTACACACAGAGTCAATATTCTACATATTTCCAAGAACAGTAAGTGTGCATTTCCTTTCACCTCAGTTCATTTCTGCAGGCCTCTGTCCTCAGCATACCTTCCTCACAGGGGAAGGAAAAGGCAGGACATCCCTGCATTCTGCTCTCCAGGTGGATGCTGCACTTTTGCCAGGCACTCATCACTGAAAACAGCAAACTATAACATGAATAGAAGTCTGGTGAGTCACAAGCTTTACATCATTCCCTTTGCCTCCTTTGGTGGACCCTGGTAATTAATTTACAGATGTGCTTCTTGGGAATGCTCAGATTCCACCCGTGGCTTATTCCCTGCTTTATGATGACATAAACAGAGCTTTGCTCTTAGCTTATTCTATATTTAACACAGACTTTCCTCAACTCCCTGCCGTATTTCATAGGCAAAGGTCCAGATCCTGATCTCAGCTGCCTGCACTGATGTAAATGTGCAGTCACTCAACTGATGCCAATAAAGTCACTCTGGAAATTTGGGATGTGACCTTAGATATCCCTCCCGTGTCAGCCCCTGTAATCACTGAAACAACACAACTTTGGAGCTGGTGGTGGCCTTCCTGGAGGAGTGTCCCATTTCCCTGTTACATAAGGTTTACGGTCCCAAGTGAAACAGAACCAAGTCTGTAAATTCCTGTAGTTCAACTGAAACTGCTGCTTCTGGCAACAGCAGCTGGTGTGCTTCTGTAGGAAAAGGGGACATTTCAGTAGCAGATGCCAGGAAAAGTCACAGAGTCACAGAATGGCTTGGTTTGAAAGAGACCCTCAAGACCATCTAGCTCCATGGCATGGGCAGGGACACCTTCCACTAGCCCAGGTCACTGAGCACAGGTCACAGTTCTCCGTCTGTAAGAGAGCAAGGGTGTGGACGCTTTTCTGGCTTGACCAAATCTCTGAAGAGTCAAATAATCTGAAGAGGTTACAGCACACATTTAGAGGCTGCCACAGCCATCAGGATGCTAGTGCTTTGAAGCTTTGGTATGTTGGCTAAATCTCTTTCTCAGCTACAATCTCCAGCACAGTTTCCTTGCCACTAACAGGCACAGTACAGAGGGAACAGTCTCATCTGTTCCTAAAGCGTTGGGGTTTTACACAAAGATCACCTGTCCTGTTTAAAACTTGCACTCTTGTTTAAAACTGCACTCTAGTGCACTTCAAAAGGCCAGAGCGATAGAACTGAGGCAAGGCATGAGCTTATAATGCAACTGTAACGTAAATCTGGGAAGTTTAAACGGGACAGAATATTTATTATCTTTTCAAAATTACTGAAGTTTTGCAATGGAAGAAAAACCTTTCTCTCTGTCCAGAACAAAACCTTCCTGGTTTAGGAGGGATACACCACAGACTGCTGCCTGGCATTCATACAACAGGACATTTTTATCCCATGCAATGAAAAAGCTGAAAATACAGACTGGTCAAAAGGGTGCAGCTATAGCAAAATATAATTCCAAGTATTTCTTTTGGTCTTGTGAAGGATTTGATTTCAAGGTTTGGGTGCACAGCTGACAAAACGCTGTGACTTTCCAATGCAAGCTTTAAGGGAGAGGGATGATTTAAACCAGGAATGGTGCTTGTCCTTAGAAGGAAGAATGCTAATGAAGTGTTTGTAAGGCTCAGGATGTTTTAAATAGTTGTAAAATACTAGAAATGGCATTTAGATGATTCACTGCTACACACCAGATAAAAGCTTCATGTATACAAAACTTTACAGATTGCAATATCAGAGATTACTTTGATAATATCATGATTCAGGTTAAAAAACAAACCAAACCAAAAAAACCACCAACCCCACAAAACCAAAAACAACTAAACCACAGGAAAAAAATTAAAAAAAAAAAGAAAAAAAGAAAAACAGAAAACCCAACAATCACAATCACAATCCCCAACCCCCAAACAGACAGTCTTAACCTCCACGAATAAAACCCCAAGCCAAACCCAGCCCAACACCTCACTCCTTCACCTTTGCTTTGCCTGGGCCATTTCGTTCAGCTCATTTCTAGCACAGAATTATTAACTGCTAGAATGTCATTGCTGCAGAGAAGTGGTAGGTAATGGATCATAAATGTCATCTATGTGGCTCAGTAATCCGAGCTACTCACAAACCAAACAGGACTGAACTCAAAAGCAGAAGCAAAAGTCAAATCAGAGGAGCACCAACATGCATTCCTCCTGCACACGCTGCAAAAAGCAATAAAGCTTGATCCGGCATATTCCTTATCTGCCTGGAGCCGTAACAAATGCCTCTTGTCTGGGAAAGGGGTCCCTTCCAGCAGCCAGCAGGTTGGGGATTTCCTGAATTTACTGTGTCACAATCAATAATTGGGAGGGAAATGATATGGTTTTCTATTGAACCTGTTCCTATTTTTGATCTCGTAGCCAGTTTGGCTCGTGCACTGAGAAATACTGCCTTTGGTTTGCTTTAAACCCACTAGTACATTTGGTTTTTTCAACTGCTTACTGCAAGAACTTTATTTTGCTTTCTTTACTGTGAGTTTAACAGTGAGATTTTCAAAGCAGTCACAGCAGCTCTTAGTGAAGACAGTAAGAATTAGATTTAGTTATAGATTTTAAAGCTGGAAGAGCCCACCATAATCATCTGTGCAGCAGCTCATGTCATAGAGACTACAGAGGTTCCCTGAAATAGTGTTCTTATAAACTTGTGGGCAAATATTTTAGAAATTAACTCAGATCTCACTTAAACATTGTGATTATAGACCCTGATTCACTATTCCAGTTGTTAACCACAATCACTGAAACTTCTGTATTTCATTTCTGGTCTGAATTTAACACTGTCCAGTTCACGAGGCAACTGCTTGCATTCCTCATGCAATCCTAAACTCTCTCCTTACACAGATAACCCAAACACACATTGAGAGATAGAATGTGATAAAAGAGACTAAGAAAAGAAAAGAACCACGAGGCTGTTAAGGAGAAATGTGCTATGAATCTCTTTCTTGATATTTAAATCAATCAATACTTCATGCAAGTTTTGGGGAATTATCTAAGTGTGCATGAACACAATATATTTCAATATTTTGAATGCTATTTAATATGAATATGAGAATGTGCGTTGTCTGGAAGGTGAATTTCCTCACTTTATTATTCCCATTTTTATGAATGAGGCCCTATCAGCCCTTAGAAAAGTCTTTGGTAGAAATGACCTCTCCATCTACAGATAAGATAAACTTCATTAAAGCTGCTGTGCAGATACAGCCTTGTGAGCCCAATTTACACCCTGCTGGAAAGAGTCCTTGATGGACAGGAGTTACTGTCTAATAAAGCTCTTCTCTTGCATAGTGCTGCCAGGACTATTCTTGTGGATAATGGCTGCATGTGCCTTTTTCTGCTGCAGGCACTTTTTTCTAGGATCTAGGATGAAATCATCAGTTCTTCCAAAATTAATAGAGCAACTACACATGAAAATGACAATTAGCCAGTTTTACATTCTTTAAAAAAATCCTTGCTACACTAAAATCACTTACTGTGTTCAGTTAAAAAAAAATCACTTACTCTGTGCCATAAAGCACCAGGTAGAGGGATAACTAACCTGGCAGAAAAGAAGTGTTGCTTAGGAACCAAGAGGTAAGGAGGAAGAAGAATGCATTTATCAAATTCTACTGCAAAAGCTGGCCAGAATGGAATCCAGCGGCACACTGAATCACAGAAATGTTAAATGTAGGCAGCAGCGTGTTCTGAACACCGGAGCAACCAAAAATTGCTGATTAAGGTAAATTAGTAATTAAAAACCATAAAACTGCCCTGATTCCACAGACGGTGATAAATCCCAGCCGAAACATTGTATAGGAGCGTGTTATGCAAATTAGAGCCTCGGGGCACTGTTGCAATGTAAGTAATAACACGAAGACGAAATTCTGCAGGTAGAGTGTTTCTCTCACTCCCTCTGGGAATGTGAGAGCATTCTGAAAGCCAGCAGCTCCATACGTTAGATGGGATTTCAGCTGGGCCTGGATGAGTGCCAGGATTTCTGAAAACATACCATCCCCTGCCTGCCCAAACTGAACACGTAATGAATTAAGAATTTTCTGAGAACCCTTTCCAGCGTTCTGCTCTGGTAACATCACACAAATGGCTGCTTGGATTAACGGCCCCAGCACCATCCTGGGCTTGTGGATGAAGCCCCACCAATTCCCTCTTCCGAATTCCTGTCAGGCATGTTCAATGGCTCGGATCAGGCTGTCTTTTCAATTACATACAAATCTTGTGAAACATCTCCACCAGTAACCAAACACTGTGGGCAATGAGGAAACTCAAATCCTCTTTTAGAAGATCACCACAGTAAAGCTTTGCTCTCCTGTAACAACAAAGTTGGGATTCATCAACACACTCTGTTATCCTGCCTCAGGACCCATCTGTTCTTATCTGTTCTCAGAATTCCACATTCCTCCATCCCTTTTCCAAGCACTAGGCTCAGCTCCTGCGAGAGGACTTTAGACAGACAGAGCCGTGCAATAAAACCAAGCTGCTCTCCCAGGTGGGTTTGTGTTTCCTTCCCCACGCTGAAATGAAAACCTCCTGTCTCCTCGCCTTCCCGTTCAGGATGAATTACCCGTGCAGGACCTGCGCTGCCAGCTCTGCACTACTGACAGTATCATTAAGCTCAGCTCCACCAGGGACAGATTCCTTCAGACACTGAACAGTAATACTTTTATGCTGCCTTAGGAGTTTTGCGGCATTGCACGTTGTGTCGGATAGCAAATCCCTCTCCTGGTGCAGGAAAAGGCACGGGCAGAGCGTTCAAAGAGCACCTTGTTAGAGGTCCCTCTGTGTTTCTAGAGAGCAAACGTTGCCTTTTCTTCTCAAGACAGAATGGGCTGCTTTCTTTGCTGTTTGCTAAGAGTTCACAATAAATCTCTGACTTGTGCCGCAGGCTGCAGACATGAAATGTTGTGTGAATACCCGGTGCGAGCAGGTGTTGGGGTCCTGACAGCTCCAGGTTCCTTTCCAAACCCTGTTGTGGAAAAAAGAACTAAACTAAAGGCACACCACTGCACAGTGCCTTACGGGTGGGAGGAACATGTTTTAACTAAGGAGTGGTTGAAGTAAGATCCATCGATGTCCATGGAACATCATGGACATGCAGCTATGGAGCTCTAAAGAGCTATGAAATGCTCTTGGAATGACACCAGCTGCAGTAGCATCATGATTCTGCGGTTGCTAAAATAATTGCCTTGGCTTAGAGGAAGTTTTACTACTTTAGTTTCCTCAGTTCCCCAGTGCTAGGCCTTATAAATGCTGTGAAATAGAAACTATCACCACATTCAGCAGTGGGGAAAAAAAACCAAAAACCAAACAGAGGAAAAAGCCTTGAGAAACTAATTTCCTCAACTGGGTGTCAGCAGTTTCTGTATCAGCCTGTGAAAGCCTTGAGTTATTTGATCCTCAGGTTACATTTCTTCCCTGAAAATGGACTTTAAGTGCATGTATTTGGCAAAATCTACTCTTAAAGTTGAAATAATTTGCAGCTGCTGGTAGGTCAATACATATATGATGGATAAAACAATAGCTGTTTCTCCCAATTTTCAATGCTCTTTATTGCACAGGTTCTTTCACCCACAGAACTCCTGCTACCATAAACCCTCAGAATTCTGGACACAGTAACAACATGTATAGTCTAAACTTCCACTACTTCAATCGTCACAAAATAAAAACCTAAATTGTATTTTGTGCAATAGAACTGTGTGAAATACAAGAATCGAGAAGGAATGTGTTGCCCTTTTCCCTGACATGTGGCAATGACTCTTTATAAGTAAGCTGCATACATCTTTTGGTTTGGGTAAAGAGGTATAAAATACAAGCTCTTTTTTTATTGTTATAGGAAATTCCTTCTAATATTGTCTCTAAAGTAAACAATTACAAATGTATTCACGGTTGTTTATAATATGGCCAAAGATCCGTATCTACAGGTCATGGATCAGGCACCTAATTCTCATGGGATTTTTAAAAACATTTTTGTTTACTACATTTTGAATCCTATATCTCTTCTGAATTTTGTAGTTTTAACACATTTTCTTTTCATTTTTTAAAGGAAAAAAGCAAGAACACTCCCATGTTTTTACCACAAATAATCTCAAGTCATGTTTCATTTGCCTCTCACACTCAGGTTCAAGCCCATAAGTAAATTTTCAGATGCTGATAAAATTGCTAAAGCCAGCAGCGCAGCAGCTGTATTATATGTATTTAGCTGTATTTCACCCTTATCAGAGGCAACATCCAAATGTTAGCAAACATTAATGACAAAAATGGACACACCTATTTTACATAGAAGAAAATATCAGGTTTAGAATAATCATGGAAGAAGTAGAAATGCTGTATAGTTCACTAAGTGATCTATGACTGAGCTGCCATAAACATGGATTAATTGAACATAATTTATAGATTTTGATTTTACTAGCAGAATGCATAGATTAAAATTCATTCTTAAAATTATTTGGATGCTTGAGCTCATCTGTAAAAATCAGCGTCTGTAGAGGCAAACCACACAAGCTGCTTTCTGAAAATCAAAGAAGCCTATGTTTGCTTAATGCCGAGGCTGTCACTGATTAAAGATGGGCTTGGCAACTGTATAAATGGGGCTTGAGAAGGCAATTCCCTGCTATGGCAGAAACCTGGAGCCAAAAACCTAGGAGGTCTCTTCCAGAGTGGCCTTGCTTGCAACTAACTCTGGTTTCTCTCTTGTCTGATCTCAAAAATCCTGATGAAGACATTAATTTCCGTTTTTTTGTTTACAGCAAATCATGCCAATCTCTGGTTACAGCAGAGCACTCCCAATTCCTAGCAATACAGATCAAATCCACAGTTCAGTTCCTAGATGGCTCATTTCAAATTCACCAAACAAATATCCCATAGTCCTCATTCCAAGGATACAGTAACTTGGATATGCCTGGAGACATGGAACAGGAAACTTGGTTCCTTTCCATATTTTATGACTAATACTGTGGGTGTATTAACTCTCAAGTGGAAGGTATTGTGCTGATCAGACTTTGATCCAGAGCCTTGATTCCAGTCTACTGTTTCCAATGCACAGCATAACAGTCAGAGAAAGAGTCCCTTGGGTAAAATTTTGGGGTTAAAAAGATTTAAGCGCATGAGGTTGGAACCAACTCACAGAAACAAGTAATATATGGTCAGTGGAGACTCTTATACCACTCAACATACATTGCTCAAGGTTTGCATATGGAACTCCAATGATTCCCAGACTACAGGACTTTCTCTTCACCTGTTGGTTGCCACAGACCATTGAACCACAAAATTCCAACACATCACACGCAGAGAGCTGTAGGGATGTGCAAGAAAATGCATTCTGAGGTAGCTGCAGGAAGGTTAAAATGAACTTAACTCTCCATGAGGTCACTTTTTAACTTGAAGCGCCGGGACCCCAAATATTGGCTGCCACAAGTTCTCCTGGAGCCGCTTCTATTCCTTGCAAAGAGACATGAGTCAACCCCAAAACACCCTGCTAGAGAAAGCAGTGTGCTAGGGACAGGGAATGCTTGGCTTTGCTTCGGAAGGGACCTTTAAAGGTTTGTTCTGGCAACAGCATAAAACCGTGATCCTGTTCCCTGGGTCGCAGCCACTTACACCTTAGGAATAGCTCTGTCCTGATGCAGAGCAAAAGCAGTGAGGAGGCTTATTTTGGGGGATTCTCCCTTCAATCCAATTTATCATTGATTGGTTCTAGAACAGGATCAACTAGAAAAAAGGCTTTCCCAGTGGGATTTCACTGAGACCATGGTTATACCACTGATTTTCATAACACTCAGGGGAGCCTCAGAGATCCAGATTACTTAGCATTTTGGAAAGCCCAGTGAGGTCATTACCACAGATTTAAGAAAACCAATATTTTGGTTTTATATTTATGATCTTTTTTCCACTTTTTGTATTTTAAGTGTTGGTATTTAATGGTTTTTCTTTTTGCCAGCTGTTCCCCTATAAGAAGGGTGAGCTATAAAACCAGTCCCAAACTGTAGATGGTTTTGTAATCAGATGAAGTTAAGGGCAGCAACTAGGGACAGTAGCACTCAATAAAACTTTACTAGTTAAAGTAAAACTGGCACCAGTATTTTCTCTGTTAATATGATTAGCCCGCTGGAAATTACTGCATGACACACTGTGCTTCGAGCAATCTGTCTCCTTCCTTTGTTGTTGCACTGATCACAGAGATCTCCTTAAGGACATATTTATGTTTTAGAAACTCTTCAGGAAGAAAATGTAATACAGCATTGATGCAAATTGCTGTAATACCATGCACTGAACCAATTTTAGGATATTATGAAGATTGCTGTTTCTATAGAAATTGAACACCAGTTTATGGATACAAAAATCCAAACTCACACAGGCAAAACCCAAGCATAGACACACACACTTGCTGAACACTGTTGGAAACAGTACAGGATGATTTACTTTCCAGTAGTAAATTTCCTCTGTGTATAACATTCACTAAACACTGTGAGCACTATGTACAACACTTTACCAGGATGAATTACACCCTGGGAAGCTTTTAATGCCAGGATAGAAGAATGTCAGCCAAAAGGTAAAACTGGGGGGGAAAAAACCCCACCCATATTCCTGCTTTTAAGCCAGCCAATATCAACATCAATGTCAATTGATATTCCTCTTTGTAAGGAGAGGGAAAATAAAACAAGCGTGCATAAATGTTAGTGCTTCTCAGTAACAAATAACCACTTTGAAGTAAAAAACTAGGAAATCCACTTATGCAAGGTCTAAGAACAGAAATGGAGTTTCCTAACTCTAGATGTAGAAGAAAAGCTCCACAGGAGGATTTGAGAACAGGCAAGTATGAAGCTGGCTCCTTACTGAACTTGAGCAATTTGATTTCTGGTTTTGCATTTCCCAAGCAGCTGCCATGTTTTATGTCCGTAACCCACATTATGCAGTTTATGACTGGGACACATCACACATCTATTACCTAGAATGACTAATTATTTGGGAATTACTGTGGCGAGTAAGGCCAGCAGAATTTGCTTTATTGCCTCAGCATAGCTGAGCTGGAAAATGCTTTATGGATATATCTAATTCCGTGAAGACAAACAACTTTATAGCCATCATTAACACAAGCTATAAATGCTAAACATGCAATTCTGTAGGAATTCTTAGAGGCATGGGAGAAACCCCTGCCAGCCTACCTGGAATATGACCCACCCATGCAACCTCTGTGCTGTCCCATCTACAGAGAGGGAAGCAGAAACACTGCAGCAATCAGAAAACGTGGTTGTGATTTGCAGAAACATGGGGAGTTCCTGTAATTCAGTACAGATGTAAGCCTGGGGTAAGTCTGTCAGCATAATCAGGATTTTCACAGTATCTGAGTGCTGCCTCCAGGCATTTGGAAACACCTTCTCCCTGCTGGCTCCTCACAGTACCTAGGAGTAGAATGAAACCAGACCTGTGTTCTGCACCATCTGCTCTACCCTACATTAACTGTGGCCCTGATCCTGCACACGCGGCCATTCACACTCAAACTCCTATCATAAACAGCCACACTGCTCATGTGAGGCAAGTACAACACGTGTATGGTCTGCAGCAGAAATGGAAATCGTGCCTCTTTAGGGGCACCACGGAATTGCTGATGGGTTAGGAATGGCACCAGTGTCATTCCACCATACAGAAAAACATGAGGTAAAAAAAAATTGCAGAATCTGAGTTTCAATCACCAAAATTAATGCCAGCCACAATGCACTCACTAAGCGATTAAGGTCTCTCAGAAAATGGTTTGAGACAAAAAGCAAAGCAAGTAATAGGCAAAAAGATCCAACTAGAAAGGACCCAGCAGTACTGCTGAATTAGAATAGGCCAGGTCACGCTTTCCTCTGCTTCTTTATGGGTACAAAGTTGTATAACACAATCAGAAGTAAATACTGGGTATCACCAGTATTTAATTCTCTTCTCGGCCTGACCCAAACCCTTTCAGAGCATGATCTCCTTCCATCTTCCCAAACACAGTCACGGGCTGGGAGACCATATTTGGCAAAGGTGAGAAAGCAAGGAATGTAAAAAAGAGTGCAAAGGGAGTCGTTGACTTGAAGAAGCGGGCATGTTTCTCCCCTTTTCCTCTATCCCTTTACAGTTTCTCCAGCTCATGCAACTGAAGGAAAGGATGTGATTGAAAAAAGCTGGTGTGGGGCTTAGGGGGGCAGTGAGCTCTGTACAGATGTCTCACATGATGGAGAGCTATTAGGTTCTACAACACCACAAGGTACTAAGTGGCACCTTGTGAATAGTGTTGTTCACACAGAAACTGCTAAAAAAACCCAAAAAAACCCGCAAAAAACAAGCATGTGGAAGGTTTAATGGCTACACAAGGATCAATTATAAAGGTAAGGAAGTTTCAAGTTTATACAGTTCAATTTCTGGAAACAGTAAGAGCCTTTTAGTTTGCCAAATGAATTAGTAAATGAATACAGAATTGCAGAGTTTGCTGAGCCTCTAGAGAAAAAAATTGTGGTCGTGGTTGGTACTGCCATTTGTTAAAAACTGTTCAGGGATTCCTCTGGAAACACAAGGAATTGCTTTCCATGTTAAAGTGCAAGCCAAAGAAAGTGAACAGACCAAATTCATCCATGTTGAACATTGCCTCCTGTGTCACACTTTTAATGTCTGTTTAGTATGCTGTGTGAGACCTGTGGGTTTAGTGATCCTCAAATCCTGCAGTTTATCATGGATGTGCTGCAGCACAGACATCCCTGACCTAGAGAAGACTTTTTCCAGAGGGATCATCTCTCTTTTGATTGGAGTTGCCCAGGTACTCTGACACAACCATAGTGCCATGGGATCATTCCGAATCTATAAGGTAGTTCCCAAGCAGTGTTTTCTGAACCCTCACTTCCCTTTGGGAAAAGGGGTCTTGGCCACTTAGGACACAACTGCCCTTTCCTTTTAACAAATTTTCTAGGGATCATATTGCTTTTTTGAAGAATAAAAAAAGAGAATGGGTGGTTTGGCCAGTCCCATTAAGTATGAAACTACAACTGGGCTCAAATGAAAGTTTCAAAGCACACTTAAGGAAAGAGAATGCTGGAAAGGGAGTCTGGAACAGAGACACTACAGCAATCACTTCTTATCTGCAATTATTTTCCCCATGAGGAAGTTTGGGCCTCCACCTGTTGATTCATGATGAAAATTTGGGAGGAATGGAAACTACTAAATACATGATACAAAGTATATCCATAAACACCACGTGAGCTCTGTATGGAAAATCTTACCAGGCTGAGTATGTGAAGGCTCTTTGCAAAGCAGCCTTTGAGGAGAGCCTCCCTAGATTTCTTTCATTCCAGACCGCCTGAAATCTGGGTGTGAGAGGTGCAGGGGTGAGAACACACATCAAGGTACCATATGACTACACTGCTTTAACTTGCTCTGAAATTGCTAGGGAAACATGATGATATTTTTTATTAGGAACTGAGAACAGAGTTGACAGCAAGAAGGGAACCCAAAGGGCAGCTCTGCTTGCTTATCCAAACTGTCACAGTGCTTCAGAGGAATCTTTTATGCAACAAATGACATGAATTTTGGATAGGTTGTTCTCTCTCAGGAAAAAAGGCATTAATTTATAAAGCTTATTAGAAATAATAGAGGTGATATTGTTTTTAAAATGTATGAATCAAGTATTCTTTTCTTTCCTATGACAAAACAATTTCAAAACAAGATAGAGAAAACTCTGCATAAATTCATTTTTTCAATGAAATACCAAAACCGTTTTAAAAATGAAGCTCAACAACCCCCTAGAAAAAGAACACATGTATTTAAGATGGGGGGAAGTGAAGGAAGATAAAGAATCTTTAACCCAAATTGCTTACTGAAGACCTTATTTAAGCTGAGGTCACTGTGATGCCTGTGATTCCCTTGCAGAAAGGATCTGGAGAGAATGAGTGGTTTCAAGGTGAGGGAAGTGACCCTTCCCTCCTCCTGTGCTCACTTTCCTTTTGTTCCCTGCCTTTCAATTACAGAGCAGCTTGACTGCCCACACAGAGGAGGAAATGCAACCCAGGTAGCCCACGGCCAACATCACCTGCTCAAAAGCCTAAGCTGGGCACACACATGGATTCTATTAGAGAGCTACCTTTGATCACATGCAGTCAAACCTTGAATTATGTCATCTCCACCGGTAACCACCCCACATCAACCTAAAATCTTTGTGAAAAACACTGTCTTATCATCATTCTAGTACTTACCACCAGGAGCAGTGGAAACGAGGCAGTAAATTCAAAGAAAACATTCAGTTACTACACATGGGCATGTCTTGGCACATCAGAAAATAAAACAGTGAGAGAACAGTGTTTGTGTATTGTGATGAACGTGGTATAAAACCTGCCCTGGTGAATTGGCACAACTCCATTTACCACATGTGCGTAATCACAGAATTGCCAAGCTGGAAGGGACCCATCAGGATCATCGAGTCCTGGCCCTGCACAGGACACCCCCGAGAGTCACATCCTGTGCCTGAGAGCCTTGTCCGAATGCTCCTTGAGCTCTGGCAGCCTCGGGGCTGTGAAGGCAATCCTTAATCCTTTTACAGTTTGCGCGCATTCCAACCGCGCAGGGAATCCTTAATCCTTCCACAATGCTACCACTGTGTTGTTTTCCATTCATCTGCCAAAGTAACCTCCTTAAAGCCCAGCACAGAGTTAAAAGAACCCCAAACCACAAAAACCAGAGAGGCTTACGTTTGCAGCAGGCACACGGGATCCTCCCATCTTCCAGGAGCATGGCACGGGAAAGGGCTCCTAGGAAGAGCTCGTAATTCCATGCCCCAGGCATCACCAGGCACCGCGGGCAGTGACCCCTCAGGCCGTGAGGCACAGCCCAGAGGCCTAGGGCGCGGGCCAGGCCCTGCAGCTCCATCTGCCTCCATCCCCCTCCATGATCCCTGGCAGTGCCCATCCTGTCCCTGCGGGGCCCGTACGCCGTCCCCCGGTGTGACATTGCCACAGCCCGGGCAGCCGTGCGCCCCCGGGAGAACTTCCGTGCTACAGAGGGCTTGGCAACACCTCCCAGCTTCCCTCCTGGAGCGTGCTTGGGAGTACAGGTGCCAGGGCACTTTTCCCAGGACACTTCGGAAAGCTGCGCTGGGAAGCATCTCTGGGAAGCCTTCGAGGAGAGAGATCACGGATTTTAAGTAGCATTAGCCCAGCTGGATCACAGGAGAAGGGCCTGCAGACAAATGAGATTGTGTTGGCACAAGCTGGGAGCGCTGACCTGCGGTGTCCAGGGCACCGTGCCATGAAGTCCAAGTGCTGCCAGACTCTGGGCATCGTGAAACCAGGGGCTCGCCTTGGAGAAATCCACGTGTGCAAATCCAGCTGTCAGCTGCTGAAATTGCTGCACCTCTTTCCTCAGATAGCACCATAATTTAATTAAGTGTTGATGTGTTCTGGGTGGAAGCCCCTCAGCAGTGCTGCTTCTGAATAAGCCATTTCATTTTAGAAAGGGAATGGGAACAGAGGCCTTTCCCATATTACAGAAATATTTTGGAACCAAAGTTTAATTCCACTTATCATTGTTTTCATAGTAGTTGGATTTAAACTCAAAGGAGAGAGAGAAAAAAACAACTCTACATCACAAATTATATTCCTATAAGTCATTAAGGATGATTGCAAAATCAGTGGAAAAACCCTAACCAAATCTCCCAGTATTGTGGGATCATTAATCTGTTTTGCCACTGTTTTCCAGGCTTATCAAGAGACAAATCTGCCT
This sequence comes from Hirundo rustica, assembly GCF_015227805.2. NCBI lineage: Eukaryota > Metazoa > Chordata > Aves > Passeriformes > Hirundinidae > Hirundo > Hirundo rustica. The sequence goes on from NC_053454.1 coordinate 62,898,673, forward strand.
TGGTCTTTGCTTGCTATGTATAAGATGGTCTGTGGCTGGAAAACAATACTGGAAAACAGTTGCTATAAGGATTTGTCCCTTTTTCCAGCTAAAATTGTTACATTTTACATCTCAGGAAACCCCTGGAGCTGATTATAAGTAGTGCAAACAATCCAAGACACAGATTTACAGCTACTTTGTTACAGGTTTCTTCCTCTAAAGAAAGAGAAGCCACCCCCTCTCCTCCTTGCATGTGTCTTAGAGTCTTTATAGTATCGAATGTAGGCCAAAGGAACATATGGCACTGGGATTTCTTCTGGATGAAGTCATTCTGAAGTAAGGTCTCTTTTCCTCCCTCTACAGACACTTACATGCTGTCCTCAGAATTTGGCCATGACATTCCAGATAAAATTATCACTTTCCCAGTCCTTAGTATCTCCTGAATTTTCTGCTTTAGGTCAGTGCTGGGAGGACAGCCACATTCCCTGCACAATAGCTGACAGATTCCTTGGGTTCCAGCCAAAATGCTGCTTTGTAACTGGTTCTTGCTGCGTTTTGGAGTCATTTCAGCCCCTGAGCTGCCAACTTACTTGGGAGTTTTGGGGGTGTTTTCAGGAATCATTTTTATTGTGAACATAAAGTGACCTCTAAGCCAGATATAAGCCCAGTTATTCCTAGTTTTGAGAAAATTCAAGCCGCTCTTTCTGGAAAGAGAAGTTAGGGTGGTAGCAGGAATTTGGTTTAAAAGTTAAAAGATGCTCTGTGATGATAACCAAAAATAAATCAACACAGGTTCCACAGCCTGTAAGATTGGTTGGTCTAGATGATCTACAGCAGCTGTTGATGGAGTTGCACATTAGCAATGATTGTACTTGTACATCACACATTTTGTGATGCATCCTTTCTGGACCAAAAATATCGGGCATTGCATACAAGGAATGAAGAACAGTGGGAAACAGGGCTTTGTGCAAGCACTAATTACATACACTGGATTAGGACTAGAGCTGGTGAGCAAAAGGAGATACATCAACAAAAAGTTATTCTGAGAAAGAAAAGGGTGTGTGGATAGGAGCAATCCACAAATACCATACCCTAAAGGATTTTTTTTCTCTCATTAGAATACTTCCTCTATTTTCACATTTCTTTAAACACACAGACAAAACCCCCCCCGATTAACTTCATTCTGATTATGACTCTTCATTTTAAAAAATCAAGCAGTCAGCAGTAAGAAGCATTATTCCTTAGATCCAGCCTATCTCTTTAGTTAGGAGATGTCCCCCTGAATTGCACACAGCTCCCATTCCCATGGAAAAGGGCGGGCAGCTGCAGCAAAGCCTGGAGCGCAGCGATGGGGACCGTGCTCGGCAGGGAGCGTTGCCGGTGGGTTTAGAGAAGCCGCTCAGCCCTCACCATCTCATCGATGCCACTCGTGGAGCCCTGACCTGCCCCACAGGTGCTGCGGGGCTCCGGCGGCGCTCATTAGAAACCGGAGATTTTCAGCTGAAAGGCACTACTAAAAATATTATTGTTTCCATGGCAACATCCCGTGCAATACAATGGGGTGGCTCTTTGCAGGATATTGCCAAAAGATCAGAGATGAGAAACTCTCGCTTCAACCGCCAGAGCTGCAATAGAGCAAAGGAGCCACAGAAGCCACTGCTATTTATATAACCACCTCGGGCTCTGCTTTGTGCCTTTGTGCAAAGCTCCTGCTTTAGTCCTACACCATTCCAAAGACAAACTTTCCAGGACCAGAGAATAAGAGGAGCAGCAGTACCTAATGTAGTACATAAAGGTCTTCTCCTTCCATAGGTATCATACTAGTTGCCAAAATTCTTATTTATTAATTTTGCTATGATTCCAAGCACCTTTAGAGCCATATCAATATTTAAACTTGAACTACAGCAATATTTCGAAGCTATAGCGAGGCTGCCCAGACTTACTTCAATAACAGAATCATGATTGCTGGAGGTAAAAGATTTCATAAATACACACCCACAGATAGGCTTCGAAATTCATAGATAGCCTCCTAAAAGTTGAATTTTGTAGAACTGCTGAAGAGTCGTTAGCCCTTAGGGTGTTACAGTAGGATTTAGTGGGAATTACTAGGAGAAAGGCTGTTACTGGGATCAGAGCATTACAATTTGACAGCCTAAATGGATGTTACACCTGACTTCAATCCCATTCTGGAAACTCTTTGCATCAAACCTAGAAATAAACTAGGAAATCAATCAGCTTGGCCTTCACGAGAACTGTCCTTGCTCATTATGTCTAACTCGAATAAACAAGAGTTTTTGATACATTGTTTCTGAGTGAATAGTTGGAAGAGAATTTAAGCAAACTGGCTTCCCATCCTTTGCTCTAAGTTATCCAATTTTCATCCCCAAAATTAGTCAATCTGCCAAGGCTTCATATAAAAACGAAGGCAAAGCACAACTAAATGCGGATATTTCTTGGAAGTTTATCTTTTTTAATGATTACAACAAGAGGCCGTTGGAGTTAAAGTGCATCCACTGTTTATCTTTTGTGTGGAGTGGCTGCCTGCAGAAAGGGATTCAGTTTACATTATTGTCAGTCTGGCAGGAACTGAATAACTGAAGGCCAGTGTGCCTTGCTCAGCTATTCAAGAAATAGCATTTAGCAAGATCCTTCTACAAATATCTAATTGACAACTCAGGCTAATGTAATTAAATCAGCTTCAAACACTCATTTAGTTGCCAAATTGTTTGAAGTACAGTAGAACACAGGGATATTGCCAGGGAGATATGGATATAAAACTTCTGGGCCAAAAATGGAATTGTAGTGAGGAAAAAACAATGGTTTTCAATTAAGAAGTGAAGTTTTATCTCGGATAATTATAATAACATTGGCATTATAACAGTTATAGTATAAAGGTGAGTGTATAACAAAGAGGAGTTCTCTGGGGACTGCAAGTACACACAAGTACACACCGGTATTAATATAGCTTACATTCCTGTAATCTGTATTAATATGATTTACTGATCTTGCAAAATGAAATCCCTATCAGCTGTCCCACTATGGCTTTGAGTAATTTCCATTCACCAAGGCACTGAATCGTGTGATTTCAAAGGGATGTGAGCACATAGTTAAAGTTAAGCCCATATAAGTGGAAAGGGATAAACTTCAGCATTTGCTAAAATGCTCACTGAATCGCAATCTACACTCCTTTGGCACTTGGCTCATTAATACGGGTAATTTCACAGCTTTTTCCTTTGTCTGCAACTGACTCTGTGTTTTTCTGTGCTAAACACACCTCCACTTAAAATGGAGATACCAACTTCAGGTATAGAAAAAACAGGGAAATAAAGGTCCTATTTGATGGACTTTTTTCAAACTTGGCATCATCTAACCAAGAGAGAAGTCCAATACAGAAGAATATATATATATATATACAGTAATCAATGATCACATTTCACTGCAAAGTTCCCCTTCCTTCCACTTCTTCCACCTTAATCCACAATGATTTTTCTGAGAACAGAGTAAAACCTCCTTCAACATGTGACCTACGGTGATTTTTGATCTCCCAGAACAAGAAGATCAGCATTATCTGTCCCATCCTTCACATTTTACTGCAGAAGGAATTACTAGGTATAATCTGGCAGTAAACAAGGTTGCAATAAGAACTCTTCACCATGAAAATAATGAGTCAGTTAAATTATTCCTGTCTCACTTCCCTGTAGGAATCAATGGTCAGAGCTAGAACAGCACAACAGAGAGTGTTGTTGTTGTTGTTTTATGTTTGTTTTTTTGTTTGTTTTTTGTTTGGTTTTTTTTTTGTTGTTTTTTTGTTGTTGCTGTTTTTTTTTTTTTTAACTAGAAAATAGCATAGGAATAGAAATGAATAAGAAAGTGATGTACATTCCTAGTGTAAATATACTATAGAGAGAAAACTGTTAAAACTTTTAAATTGTTCTAAGTGGATTGACACTGTGAAAATAAAAAGCCCCATAACCAAAATGCTTTAGAAAAATACAGAAAATCTAAGGTTGAACAACTGCATCAAAATGAGAGATAAAAACACTCAGTATCTCTGAAAATTGATCTTGCAAGCATAGAAAGAGCATTCTAAGTGTAGAATGCTTTATGTTTCTTAAGTCCTTGAAAGACCTGACAGGTCTTTCAAGGACTTAAGAAACACAAAGGCAATTGAATGCAGTTCGTTTTTATTTTAATTAAAAGAAACATCCCATGCAAAGACTTAATTTGCCAGTTTCCAGCCCAGACTGAATTTTTATAGCTGAATTTGAAACTTTTCAAAATAAGGGTTTATATAATGGAAAGGCTGACACAAGCCTGACTTCAGGGATGAGAACCACAGCATCAGATTTTCCCCTCTTGCTGGAGAAATTACAAATGGCTTCATGCAAAATTGAGGTAAAGAAAAGATAAAAATGATCAGAAGCTCTTTAGATGCACCTTGAAGAAAGCACTTCTGAGTGGCAAATACCATCAGATTCTAAAGCACGTAAAGCAGATGTTTGCCAGCATCACGAGAAATAGGAGGGAAGAATTTTGCTTTTCCCTGAGGCAGATCTTCCTCAGACATGCACTGGGAAGGAAATTAAACTCGAAAGCAGTAAAGCTGCACTGAAGAAAAGTAGTAACAGGTGCTGGCAATGCCAGAGAAAGAGGAAATGCCCTCTTTCAGGCAGCTCTTGGGCAAGACAGTGAATGATATCAAGCAGAAAGCAATTCCCTGGCAGTTCCCTGATATAATTGCTCCTCTCAGGATTTCAGCAAACATCTCTTGACTTCTTTGCAACTGCTTGCAGAAACAGGAGCATTGCAACACTTCAGCAGCTGCATGTTTGCAGGATTATAGGAAAGCTGGGTATAGCCCTGAGCTTCCATTTTTTTCTCTGTGCAAGGGAGAGGCTTGTGTATAAAGGTCTTGTTTCTCTCAAGATCTATTTAAAATAATTTCTATTTTTATTTCTAATAACGATTTTGGGGTTTGGACTGTAAAACCATCTTTGTCTCCTTTTAGGGAGTTCACTGCAGCAGAGTCTAGGTTGTTCCACTGCAACATCCTGGCTGACTTTGGATAGTCAGTCTGTGAGTTTGCTTGTCACAGTGGATGACAACAGGAATTTAAAGAAATCCATGCAAGCATGTAGATTTTCCCTGTTCCTGTATTCCCTGAATCCCCAGTGGTGCTGGTTTTCAGAAAAGCAACTGAGTGACTGAATGGAAATTGGTGGTTTCTTCTGGAAGTTTAGGACAAGAGTTAAGCAAATAAACAAATGCTGTAGACCAGAACATTTCAACTGGTGCCAAAATAAACCCAGACAAACGCTGTAGTGATTCAGACTCTGGAATTGTACATACAAGAGTGTTCACAAATGTTTTCACTCTTTCAACAGTAACAACAGAAAGTTACCACAGGCACGGAGTGAGTTATCTCAGAGTTAATTCTTTCAAGTGGGAGCAGTACCAACCATGGCTGTGTTACTTTGCTGAGATTGTGTGACACAGTCAGAGCAGAGCACATTTTCCAAGTGTGTCAATCACACAGATAAACCAAAATTCTCTAAAAAACTACCTGGGCAAGCTTTGCTTCAAAGACCAGAACTCCTCTTCTTCCATCATAAAAGATGCTTTTCCAACCCTCCTGGTGAGGAAGCTCCCTCATTTCTCTCCAAAATCTGAATGCCCAGCATCTGTTTGACACTCTGCACATCCCCACTCTGCATTTTTCACGGAAATACATTTAAACTATGATTGTGAAAGCCTCTCTCTACTTTTTCAGTACCAGGCTAGAGATGTATTTCATGTTATCCATCTTTTGCTTGTTCAGAGCCAAGTGTGGAGGAATAAACCTCTTGGGAATGACAGTATGAGTGAGCCGTGGGAGAATGCCAGACTTTATTACAAATAGAAAACCCACTCAGAGTGGGACAAGGTGCAATATAAACCAGTTGGAACTATCTCAAAAGGCAGCAAGCTAATTTCTCTCAGATTCAAAAGCTGTCTTGCCTTTCCCCACCCCTACCCCCCTTTTGATTTTTCTGCACTTCTGTGTTTCTTAGGTCTGGTCATGTCTGAAAGCAAAATAGTGACTTTTACCAAAAAACCTGTTGTCACAGGATTTCCAGTACATTTTGGCAGGTGCAAAAGATAGATCCCTGCATGTTGACCCAATAACAGTGAAAATTCCAAGCCTTCAGAGATTCCTCCAGTGCAAGTTAGAATATGAGACTAAAGCAATTTCTTTCCTTTTATATAAGCTGGGGGTCACCTTTGAGTTAAACAGAATCCAGAAGGATTTTCAGCGTGGGTTTATTTCTTCTAATTTCTCTTTCCTTGGTTCCCTTTCTGTGATTTAAGAATCCCAAAGGAAGCTACAGTTTACCACAGCAGGAGGGTGCAGACAAATATAAGAACCTATGTTAAGAATAAAATTATCTGATCTTGCTTTTTGGTGGAGGTGCCAGAAAAAATCAGTCTCATACATCCTCTCCAAGAAGTGAGGATCATTAATCATAGCAATGCTTATTTTTCACTCTTTTTGAATGTAAGTGCTATTTCCCTAAGAACAGCAAAATGAACTCAGTTTTCTGCGCTGTGGTGTTGCTACAGGCTGGGTTAGCACTCCTGAAAAAATACCACACTGAGTTAAAAAAAAAATAAAGCAACTTGCAAAATGGATAATTTTATGGGAAACTCACAAGCCACAGATCCCACTTGACTTTAAATTAGTTATAAAACACTCTTTTAAAGGGGATTCTCCAGACCATGATTTACCTTTTTTTTTTTTCTTTTTTTTTTTTTTTTTTTTAATTTTATTTCCAATGGCAGAGAAATCCTTTAGAAATGTCCTATGAAGTCATAGCAGGTGATTGTCTTCCTGAACAAAAAACAATATATGTTTTTTCAAATTTCAGTATGTCTCTGCTACTTAAAATGTTTTAATAACCTTTGGAAATACTCACAAAAGCAATCACTTTGTTAAGATGATCATCTACTGAAAAATAAATGACTCAACATTGCTGTCCTTGTTTTCATTCTTAAGAAGCCAGATTTTAGATATATTTTCTGTGTTTAGGTTCCACGCTTTGCTTAACTTTGCCTAACAAGAATCTTAAATATATTATTAATACACAATAGGATTATGTATTGTCTACTCTGTTATGAAATGAACCTGAAATGCTTTTACTGACCTTTTTAGCTGGCTGTGGCCTATAAGGTAACACTGTTTCAAATACCACTTCCAGTCTATGTAAAATCATTTGAGAGATGTAAATGTAATTCCTGGAGGGTGCATGACAAAGTGTAAGTGTTACACTTGTCATCATTCAGAGCACAGAGGTTCTATGAGGAACGCAATTGGGAGCAATATCAGGTACTCCCTGTGAATCACAAGTGTAGCAAAGCAAGCAAATAGCAAGGACCATGATGGTTATTGCATTGATTTTGTTGCATGAATAAAGATAGCTTTTTAGTCTCCGGGGATGGCAGCTGCCTAAAAGAACACAGATTGCTTGGGATAACTTATGTGGAACAGGGCAAACAATGCTTTCACTACAGTGGGTAGAGCAAGAGAGAGCATGTATGCACCAGGAGCGTGTAAAAGGCAGTAGGAAGTTAAACTGCAGAGCTGAGTGACCTTTCAAAGCAGTCCTGAAAGAGAATCACACCCTGCAAGTGTCAGAAATCTTGAAGGGTCCTGGAGCTTGACGTGTCCAACTCCTCCGTGCTCAATCTTCCAGTCACCAAATCTGACCCAAAATGCAACCTGGGCTCAAGAGCCTCATGGTTCTTTGCACCCTGATCTCAACTGATTTTATTTCTACCCTCTGGTAAGAAATCCATGCTAAGAACTACACTTGCGTTTGTGAACTAAGAATTTCAGGTCTGTAAGTCCCAGGCCCCAGCAACTTCCTCGAGCCTGAATGTGCTCAGGGATGTGCAGAACCACATCCCTGAAAACGCAAGTCAAAAAATGCTATCCAAAAAATTATTCAGGAAGATTTTAACTGCCTTGGAAGATTCCAGAAGCACCCTGGTAATTAAATGAGGGGGTTAATGAACTAATAAAAATAACTGCTGTGAGTTGAAAGACTGTCAGCCCAGTGCAGTCTTTTGAAAATTACAGTGAACCTGCAAGTGAATCCAAACCCGCCCTTCCCCTTCTGGCATCAGCTGGGTGGAGGCTCTTCTATTCAGACCTGAGTTCTGCCACTGTGCAGCCAGCAGAGTTTTTGTGAAAAGACAAAAGGAGGGGAAGAAAACAAACTGGGTGTAACTTCTTGGGGATTTGTATTTGTCTGGGTGGTAAAAAGCTGAGGGCAAAGTGTGGACAGTTGGGAAGCAAACAGAAAGCTCAGCCAAGCTGCTCCTCCGCTCAAAAAAGAAGAAATGAAGAAAGAAAAGAGGACTTTGTGCTATTGCTATGAAGCCAGATTGAAGCATTCAGATGTTCTACATGAAGAGCTTTAGGGAAGGTCTCTGAAATGACAGGGACAGTCAGAACTTCTGCCACCACAGATGGTGGTTTTCACACTGCCACCTTCTCCTACATCAGATGGGATGAATGTGACCGTGCCAGATACAGAGGATGGGTGCATGGTGGTGAGGAAGGAGAGCTTCCCTATCAGCAGCAATGAATGGTGAGATGAGCTCAGCAGCCACCTACAGAATTCCTGCTTGGTTGAAACCTCCCAGAGAAATGCAAATGCCCGTGGGCCTCCGACAAGCCAGACCAAGCCTCAGGACCGCTCCTGTTTCCTGAAGAGCCACTTGAGAAAGTACAGCTGAAATCAGAAGCAAATCTGCCTTAGAAACAGAGAAGACTGACCCACCACACACAAGCATGGCAACTACACATAAAGAAGTGAACGCACTTACAGACAAGTTTAATAAAATCACTGGCTCCCACTGATTTATGAGAGAGAGAGAGAGAGACAACTACTTACTCTGACACTTCTTTACTGTACCTACTCCTCTCTACTGTGAGAGGTTCAGAATAGTTGTACTCATACAAAGGTATTTTCCTTTACTGCAGTGGCAAGATATGCAGGTATTCTGGAGAGGGAACAGTGTTAGATATTCACGCTTGGTCAGGGCACACCAATTCAGGGTACCAAAAAGCAAAGGCTGTTTCTTCAACAGAGGCATCACATATTGGTTTGGCTCATATTTGAACAATTGATTTGGAATTCTCCTTCCCTCAAGAATCTAGGCTCTTCTCCTGTCCTGAGAGCGCAAGGATTTTTCCCCATCACACAGCAGTCCCAGCCAAAATGGAGCACCTAGGCAGATTTCTACAGCAACGTGATCACTCTGTAGTCATTTCCTGATTCTGGTGCACCAAAAAGAAACTGTCCCAGTTTTTTATAGAGTAATTTGAGCAGAAGACATATTGTCAGGTCTGAAAGGCAAAATATGTGGCAAGACTCATGGGTAAAATTTAAGCTGGTGGCTAATTTCCATTTTAGCAGAAGGCTTGCTACAATGTCAGATGCAAGAAGTGTATTTATTTTATCTTTGAAAAGAAATACCATTTAATACCATTAGGAGTACATGCTCACAGTAAATCCATGGGCAGTTAGATCCTTGCACTGGCAGATATGGGGTGTGCTTTGAGAGACAGAGCCAGGCCTTATTGACAGGAATGTTTCTGGAATGTTCACAGGGGCAAATTGGTAAAAAAAACCAAACCACAATTTTCACATGTTCTTTTTTTACTTTGTTGTATCAAATTGGATTTGCTTGGATTTGGAGCAATTGAGCGATCCAACAGGGGGATTTTCAAGAGAGTAAATAATATGTTTGAATCAAAATCACAGGAAAGCGATCTTGGCTGAAATACAGAATTCATGAGGTAGAATCAGTTTGCTACAATCTCAATATTTGCACAAGAATATTTGACACACTCCACGTTTGCCCTGCGCTGACCAGTGAGTAAGGTGGTGCACAAAAAAGTCAGATCCATATATCCCAATTTGTTTTACCAATTATTTATTCATGAGCACGGTATAGTCCAAGGTAGAACTACATCACAAGATTATCAAAAGGCAGCATTTGCTTGGATCATCTATTGCAAATGATATTGTTCCTGGTTCTGTTCGTCAGACTAAGAGTTCTGCAACTTTTTGAAGATTTTGAAACGCAAAACTATTAATAAAATAATTTAAGAGTATCCTTTTGCTTTTAATCATCCCTGTTATGTACTTGTTCTTAACCATATCATCAAATAAAAATAAGCTGATTACACCTATGGCCTGCAAGTGTCTGGCAGTCAGATATTTATTTTACCTAGGAGTTTGTAATTTTGAGAAAGTCATTGCTAGAAGCAATGGACAATGAACCAATTTCTGGCGTTATTATACTAAATATTTATGAAACCTTTCTCGAAGGATTTTCTCTGCTCTTCTCAGTATACCCCTGCTCATATTTTAAAATAAAATGTTTTTTTGCTGAGATCTTGTTCGTATCATGGAACTTTGATGAAATCATGCTCCTCACAGCCCTAGCTATTTTTCAGTTCATGACTCAAGCTGCATTATTATTATTATTATTAAAAGGTAGACATTTAAGACATAACCCAGCTTGAGCACTTCTGTAGAAGGAACATTTCACTAGGAAAGTTTTACTTTCTTTTCTGAGCCAGCATTTAGGTAAAAACATCCCTATACTACTGATATTAACCAGCTCTTCTTTATTACCACTGGCAAGCAGCAGCATCTTATATACCTCAGAATGCACTTTGAGGCAGCAGGAAGAAAAAACTCCCATGTGTGTGTTGAATGGTGGCAGGGAAAGAAAAACGAAGCAATATGAGACAAACAGCACAGAAAAAAAATTGCAAGGGAGATTATAGAGTTTTGTGAGACCTTGTAAGGACAGTAATATCAAAAGAGAAAAATTTTAATGTAAGATTTTCTTTAACTTCAGATGACAGACTCTGTGGTATCAGGAGAAATTTCCAGTGCCAGAAAACGGTCTCAGATGCTCTCCCTGAGTGCAGTATAGCCTTGGCTATGTGGTCCTGTGGGGTAAATGGTACAGAGAAAGACACCCTGGGAATGAGCCAGTTCTGGGTATTTCTGCACCAGAAATGCAGCTAAAAATTCTCTGGAGAAATCTAACGTGTCTCTATGTCTGCTAAAACCAGCTACTATTTGTCCTTTTATATTTAAAATGAAAATGAACATTAGAATAATTCATAATAGACTGCTATGGGGTTGGAAGGGACCTAGAAGCTCAGCCAGTCCCACCCCTTGCCACGGGCAGGGACACCTTCCAGTCTCCCAGGTTGCACCAAGCCCATCCAACCTGGTCTGGGACCATTCAAGAAATAGGGCAGCCACAGGTTCCCTAGGCAGGCAAGAAATGGCTGTTAAGGCTTTACGGAACCCGTGGCAGGCAGAAGGAAACCTCGGCTAAGGCCACTGGGGAAGTTGGGTCTGCACATACCAGAATGAAGGAAACTGGCAAACCACTGGCAGGAAGTTAATGATTGTGGCTGCCCACATGTGGCTGCTCTGCTATGGAGTTTTTGGGTTCTCTTCCCCAGCCTTTTCATGCCTTTGCTGCTCAGTGCCAGGTCTGTGACTGCTGGGGAGAGCTGGTGCATTGCTGTGCTCCCAGTCCCAGCAGCAGCGTGAGGTGAATTCACTCACCTATCCTTTACAGGGAATCTTAACAACATTGACAGCGCTGTTCCCATTTTAGGGATGCAGCACCTAAAGCACGCATTGGGGCTGGGTGACAGAGCTGTCAGAGAAACCCAACGCCCATGCTCCTCCTTTTTTCTAACAGCAGTACCACTAAAATATGTGATCTGCTATATGAAGCAGTTGTCCTCGGTCTTTTTGATAGCAGGGATGGCACACAGAGTCAGACGTTTTCTATTATGGGCTATTTAACTGCATTCTGAAAACTACTGGAAGCACTCATGCTCTTTAGTGACTTCATCTTATTCTGATAATAAATCACAGAAAATTGATTTCAAATTTACAATCTCATTACTAAACTCTAAACCACCAAATACAAAGAACATTTGTTTTTTACTCAGTTAATTCTAAGCACATATTCAAGGCTTATAGTTATCTGCTAATTAATTAGGCCTGGGTCCTACACCACCCACTGATTACTGCCTGATGTACAACAGTAAGTCATTAAAAATCTTTAACTGAAGTCCTATCAATCATTCTACAATAGCTCTTCACCAGCTTGTAATTAATGTACTGTGCTTCTGCATAAACAATTTACATCTTGTCTTCCTATGTACGAAACTTGTAAAAAGTAGATTTTATTTCAGCACCAGTCTACTGTAAGGACTCAAGCTTACAGACTCTGATCTTCCAGCAAAAAGAACTGGGCACAACCATTCTAACTTCTACCGAGTCTGAGGTGTTTTAGGAATTGCCAGACATGGAGCAGGACATATGTATCTTCTCCCAGAGTATATGTACTATCAAATTGAAATTAAATGTAAATAAAAATATGGTGATAGCTGAGAAGTAAAATCTCAAAAAAAAAAAAAAAAAAAAAAAAAGTTCTACCTACTACTTTTCAAAAGAATTAGGATATTTTGTAGAAATGACAATGAGTGATGTTTCACATTGTTGGATGAGCAGCATTTTATGTGGCTGCATTAAATCACATTTTATGCACATAGCCCCAGCTTCCCAAAGTTCCAGATGGCACTGTAGAACCTCTGTGTCCTACCATTATTTCCCATTGCAAGAGTGCATGTCATTGGCCCATTTTATCAGCCGTGGCTCAGTGTTTGCTCCCAGACCATCGCTTGGCCTGGTGGCTGTCCCCGCCCACTTTGCACCCTGCACTTCCACAATTACCCTGCCTGAGTAGTTGAGTTGGAAGCTCTTTCTTGCCATTGTGTTTGTTTATTGGAACCGGGTTTCATTAGCATCTCTGCAAGACAGAAGACTACATCAACAGATTTAAAAGCTGCCAAAATCTATAAAATCCAACAAAGAAAAAACAATCCCTAAGGGAATAAAATGATTGAGTGCCTATAAAGGTACCAAGTTCTACTACCCAGATGGATTTTTTTTCTCTAATAGAACTCTACTCTCTAAAGCCACTTAGGGTGCAATTCTGGCACCATTGGGTGAGCCTCATTATCTGGCAGATAACGGGACTGTTTACAAGGAGAGGGAGAGCTCGGGGCCACTGAGTGGGTTAGAAGAGCATTTCGTTTGAGAACTGTCAGGTCAAATTGCTTCCACTTCTTATGTTATCCAACTATGAAAAATATTAGTATGCGTGCTAGGTAGAACAACAGACTAAACAAACATAATAAATAGTTCTCTTTCAAGCCTAGGGGGTTTTTGCGGTATTTGTGTTTAGTAGTTACAAACAGACAAGATACCTCAATGAGGAGAACTTTTCTCATTAAGAGCCAGAGTTAAAGCAAAGCTTGAGTGAGTGAAGAAGGTATGTAGCTGTGGCCAGTCACACTGTGCAAACACAGGGTGTTTGCAGGGTCGAGACAAATGAGGGGGAAACCAGGGAATATTCTTGATAGTATTATAAATATTTATGTTGCAGCAAAGTATTCTTGGCAGCTCAGGCAGAGGTTTATAAAACATGAAGATATAGAAGTCCAACCTTCTATCAGATGGGGTTTGGCAGAACATGACCAAATACTTTACAGATTATATAAAGAGATTACCTGACTCATCCTTGGAGCACAGCAATCTGTGGACTGAATAGAGGCAGCCCTTCAGATGCTGCAGGTTCTTTGGAAGGAAGGAAAGATTCACTTGGGGGGAAAAGCACTAGTTAGGTACTCTGCTCTTCTGTACAAAGTGTCTTCCAGGCTGTGTTCTATTCCAGTACACCCCTGCAGATCCCAGGAAGGTAGGATGCAGACACACCTGCCACCTGCCACCATATCTAGCATGTGCTGCCCAGTTTGAGTGGCCAGGGGGACAGCCTTAGCAAGGGGCCAGAGATGCCAGGGAGCTAGAGGATAAAGAGGGACACGTCTTCCAACTCCTCTCCACATGCAAGGAAATGCTGTCACTGCATGTAAGTCAAAAACCTGCTACGGAACAACTACTTCTGTGAATAAAGCTGTTTCTGAATGTTTACCTGTTGCTTTGCTCATTTGAACTGACTGTTTGAACTTAAGAAAAGAATGGAAGTTCTGTTGTGACCTCTCCTCTCGCTCCCTGGAAATTGCTGATCAGCTTTTGTGAGCAAAACCTCTCAGCTCCAAGTGTCTGCTGGGGAAGCCTGACTCCTGATCTCTCCAGGAAATTAGCAGGGCAGGGAACCAGTTATGGCTGCATTCACCATGCCAGCACACGGCAACAAAAATACACACCAAGGATTTTAATAATGGTAATTGCAGTAAATCCACACCCTGGGGAGTAGGTATGTGCTTTTTGGATAAACAAACCCCAGCAGGAAAGTCTCTGGCTGTAAAAGTACGGGTCATTGCAAGCAGGTGAGAGAAGGAACAGAGTAAGCTGTGGCAGTGGCTGCAATTTCCATTAGGAACAGTGTCTGGCTTCCCAGGGGTGACTCCATCCGTGGTTAGATTGAGAAGGCCACAGAACAGTCAACATTTTGCTCTTGTGTTACCACCTCTAGCCGGGCTAGCTAGCTATGGAGAGCTCAAATAACTGGCCAAGGCAGCAGCTCGGATCAAGGGGAAAGAAAAGGTGATAACGGTTTTTGAAGACAGTGCATGTGTAGGAAAAATATGCCCAAATTTTCTCACATTGTTTGCTAGTACAGATTCATTGTATCTGCCATCATTAGATTTTTGTGACAACTCTTTACATTCTCCTTTTTTTGCTTGAAGCCACCAAGAAGTTATTCAGAATATATCAACCCTCTTATCTTGTTTTTGCTTCCTCATAAGAATGATAAACATTTCAGAAAGTTCTCATTTCTCATTGTTATTATCGCCTTCATGCATTTTCAATCCTTACTTTTTCCTTTGGCGTAAGCGTGGGAAGCTGCCAAAAGGATGAATTTTGACAGCTCTAGCTCTTTTTTTTGTTTGTATTGATGAAAACTATCTGTGCAGAAGAGAAAACTTTCTTGTTTTGTAAACGATAATGAATATCTAGGAATGCAGATGAGCATGTGGGTACTGTGCCGCTGGAACAGAGAGAACAGGATGTTCTGTCACTCGGAACTGAGCAGGAACTGCCTACCTGGCAAGAGGAACCGGCACACAAACAAGTGACAGTTTCTGGGTGATTACAGAGGTCAGACAACAAGGTTTTGTACTTCCTAAAGTAAGCTCCCATTGCTGCATGACACAACCCCTCTCTGAAAAGCCATTTGATTTGGCGTTAATCCTTTCCAGGAGATGCACTTATGCCTGTTACCCTCACAAATGAACTGGTTGTATTCGAAAAGAGCCTTCTTCAAATCTTTTCATGAGCATAACACAGCAAGCTAGGCAGATTTTAAGATATGATGACACACATTTCATGTTATCTTTTCCATGGAGGAAAACCCTACATTGCTCTAAAGCCTGAAGTCGGATCAGCCAAGAGCAGCACGTGCGCAATGTCAAAGTCATGCTCCAGGGAATCAGGATGTTGTGTGAGTTCTGCCAAACACAAGGAAACAAAACACAAGCACCATAGAACAAAATCAGTAAAAATAATTTAAGCCAATGTAGTCTAAGGAGAAAAATGCCCCTAATAACAGTCTAATAAGGCTGCTAGATCTCAACCATACCATTCCTGATTTGGATGTTGCCCTTCAGAAATGGGCAAAGGGAAGGAAACTGCTCTTGGGGATCGATGTGCCAGTTTTGTGGGCCATGAGGCTCTCATGTGTACGTGAGATTCCACTCATTTTTAATTCTCACTGCACAGAAGAAATAAGCTCTCCTTTAAAAAGCCTCTGCATCATATCAGACTTAATTCTACCATTCTCTGTTTTACATTTAAAAGCTCTGGGAGGCCACCCAGCATTTTTGTCAGGGTACATACAAAGGAGGTCTGCATTTTCTTTTTTCACTACACTGATGCAAATAAACAGAAGAGCTATTTAATACAGGACTTAATAAAAAGCAGAACAAACAGAACTTCCAAACAAAAATGAATGGTGCACTCTGTTAGGGAAAAGAACCCCAAATCTCAGAATGGATGAAGAGGGACTGTATTCAAGGGACAGACAGGAATAAAATTCCAGTATGAACTTGTGAGAGAAAAATTATGCCAATTCAATTTACTTGTAGAGCACTGAGACCTGGGATCACAAAGACAACATGAGTTATCCTTGAATGTATCATAATATCACAGTATTCATGAGATACATTAAAAAATCTTTCAAGTTAACATTGATTAAACCTGCAGGAGAACATTTTGATCAGCTTGGATGCTGTGTTTCAGTAAAAACTTGGAACAATTGGATAAAGTTCAAAGGAAATCAGAAGAAATTGTAACAGGTCTGGAAGATATGGCCCAAAGGAAGTAATAAATGCTGGATTAGGATTATGCAAATGTTAGTGCATTCCTGCCCACATAATAAAAGTAAGTGCTGTGAAACGGAAGAGAGTGATTCTCTTTCTTCACGTATATGTTGGATAAGACAAAGAAAAAAGGACTGAATTGGATCAGGGAAGATATATGAAAATCTTCATATTATAAAAAGCTCTGCAACAGCAAGATTGGTTCAGAAGGTTTTGGAACATCACCACTGGAAATTTAAGAAAAAGCCTGACAGCTGTGTCAGGAATGACAAATACATTTGGTACACTGTTGTGGGGGAAAGGGAATGGACTAAATGATCTCTTGAAGTTGCTTCCAGCCTTGTGATTCTCCGATTTAATGGTACGTTCCTTTATACCACAGAGTTACACGTTTAACATTGTACTGTTTAGAGCATTTCTCTCAGGAATTATATAATTTTCTTTTATTATTTACACTTATTATAGTCCATTTGCTTCATTTTCAGTACAAATATTACAACACTGCACTCTCCAAAGTGAGTTTTTTTATTTCATTAAACATTTTCTTCTGCGAAATACCCTCTTCAATAAAGCAGGGCAGCAAGAGGAGAAGTGGAATGGGAAAAGTATAACAGGAGGAATTCTCCTGTTTCATACACATTCCATTAATTTATTTCCAGCAGGCAAACTCCATTTCCCTCTCAGCAGTGCAAACCCTGAACTGTGGCTCAGGAAACGCTCTTACGGTGGAAGCTCAAATAAACGCCTCACAATTTTCTACTGACACCTCCTCAATGGTTAAAGTGGCTCCTCTGCCAAACAGGTAAAGTCACAGAGTTCACGTTAAACGTCACTATGTCCATCAGCAATAAAATGCACAGTTTCCACATTTGGGGGTGTTGATGGAAACCAAAAAAATTCTTGGTGAGATGTAGTGGCTGCAAGTTGAACAGGTGACACACCACTCCTGGAAATCCAAGGCACCAGCCCGTGCTGAGTCGCCCCCAGCCATTGCCATCACTTTCTAGCCTAGACAGCATTAATAACACAACATCAATCTCTTCCAAATGCTCTTGGTATTTAGCTCTGCCCTCACTTCTGAGCTACTTCGCAGTTCCACTTGCCACCATGGAAAGTCTCAGGCCCAACCCCAAACCTGTTGCACTGTTAGCACTGAAAAGGGGGAACTCCTCTAATATTCTCCTTTTGTTATTACAGCATCAGTAGTTTAGGGAGCAGAAAGGGTTTGACTACTATTTATGAATGGAGGCTCACAATGCTTTTTCCTTTTCCCCAGGCACAGATCACTGACAAGAGAAAAAATCCAAGAAGAGGTAAGTGATTTCTCAGAGTTACAGAATCAGCTTGTGGGAACACTTAGTTTTAACCACTCTTTGCCCAAACGCTGCTATTCCTGCTGCAGTCCTCACTAAACACCCCTCCCCAGGATGTCTTTAGGATGCAAAATCCTTTTACATTCACCATTTTTTTACGCACAGGTTTGCCTTCACTGAAATACCACATATGCTTAAATGTCTGAGTCACTTTATCTCAGCCTGTTCCTTCATTGTTGGACTACGTCTTCAAGGAGAAACCTTTATCAGTCACCACTGCACAGTCTCTTTAAAAGGATCTGGAAGTACCTGTTTTCCATGGTCTTTTCAAGCATGTTCTTTCATTCCAAATCCAATTTGGACTCTTTCAGATCCTGGAAAGATCATTTGAATTTTATGCTAAACCCTTTATCGCAACAGGGCTAAGGACTCACACAGAAATGAAGCACAAAGAGTTTGCTGTAAAGAGGGAGCCTTTTACAGACCTGTTTTCAAGGTGAATGCTTATGTACAAAATACCAGTTCAAGATTCAGGTTTTCTTAGAGGGCTGTAGCAGAAAAGCACAAGTATTTTAGTGTGTTTTAGAACTTGGTGTCCAAAACTGTACAGATCTCAGGTGCACAGGTTCTTCTATACATTTTCCTTAAGATCCTCTCTTTGCGGAATCAAGTCCTTTTGTGTTTCTACACAGAGATGTCTGCTTAGAATTTGGGTAATCTCAAAACCAGATAAAATGAACATATGAGCGATGAGAAATCAGTGACTATTCTGGAAAATGACGTTGGGCAGAAAAGCAATGAAGATGTTGGCCTGTTTCCACTATCAGGAGATGCTCCCTGAGCCTATCATTTTGCTGTCCATAGGGAAAAAGAGCGAGTTCTCCATATTAACTTAGATCTTGTGATTTTCATCAGCTGCATCTCCAGTGCTTCTATGAGGCATTTAAGACTCAATGTCAGCTTTGGTGTATTTTTAAAAATCAGTGAATTGGTAAGTTCAAAGCAGCTTCTGACCACACTGTGCTTTAGAACATTTAAAAAAGCCTCATAGACCATTGAGTCATTATCCTGATATTTAGAACATTAAGAATAATAACGTTCTGAGGGATGAGAGGCTACAGAGAGCATGTACAGTCATCCTCTAACAGAACAGCTTCAGCAGAGGAAGATGCTGTTAGAATAATCTTTCTGATTAAGTCAAGAAAGGACATAAATTGCAGAACACATCACATTCTTCCCTCAGCCTTTTGGGAAAGTGCTGACAAATTCCACTTGACAAGCCCTTTGCAAAATGTGAGCAAGAGATCCACAAGAGGATGTAGAGTTCAAATGAAAACCTCAGTTATACATAAGCATCCAGTCAATGCTGAGACCTCAATTAGCAGATTCTGTAAGGACTAAGTAAAAGCAGCAAGTGAAAACCTGTGCAGGTTTATTTAGATAGCCTGTGGTAATGAGGTTTCTAATGTTTCTGTGTCATACTGTTTCTCTGTGCCAGTCAGTGTTGCCTTACTGCTTCTTCATACTCGACTTCATATTTAATTATCTCCTAAGGACAGCGAAATTCTGTGTAAATGTATTTCTATTGTCATTCTCTGTATTGTGTGACACAGTTGACCCTGAGCTAGAGCATCTAGGGGCAAGTAATGCAAATTTGTAACCATAGAAGACTGTCTCAATCTGATTTAGGAAATGCATATTATTTCAATATTCAATAGTTTTCAGCACTAAAGCTCTTCTGAGGCTGCCATAATATCCTCTGTGAGCTTTTCTTTTTATTACATGTATACAGCTAGTATCTCATTAGCCACATACCTATCACGTCTCTGCTCAGAGGCTGCAGTTCAGTTTCTGACTCTTATCCTTAAAAGACGTGCCAGGAAAGGACTTTAAAAGAAACATTAGTACCACCAGAGTTTCCCAGGCATTGTGTGAGGGGCACTGGAAAAGCAGCCCCAAGAATTCCTGCCACACAGCTCTCCCCTTTTGCTGGGTCTGCACAGATCTGCTCCGGGCAGTGTCACACAGAGGGACTCTTTATGTCAAGTGCCCTAACTGGGAAAGGGTGAATAGCCAAAAATTCTTGCAAACCCTCTGTTCCCAGCATTTCACTTCATATCCCGTTTCCAAAATATTGAATTTAAATGTCACTTTGCTAATCCCCTCATACACACTTATTCACTGTAGAGCCAAGGAAGCAATTCTAATCTTTGTTGGTGAAGAATGAAAAAATGCTTTCAGGGCGGACTGTTTACATGACAACAAAGGTTTCCCAAGCCAGATGCCGTTCCCCAGGCTGGCTGAGCAACCCTCACAGCGAGGCGGGAGCAGAGCCACAACGGATGTTAAAAGTTCCCAGCTCAGCAAAAGGAAATCAAGCTGAAGAAAGGAGAACAGGAATCTTCAGGCCTGAAAAGCTGGTTCTGGAGCGCAGGTGGAGGAAGTGTTAACACGACGGAGCTGAGGTCTATTTTCCTGGCTGCTTGTTCTCCAAGACCGGAGACAGCGTCAGCATCCCCAGCTCTGCGAGAGCCTCCCGAGCCAGCAGCACCGGCAGAGACCTGCCCGGCCTCCGGGCAGCCAGCAAAATCCAGGAGCCCTCCAGTGGCCAGAGCTGCCTCAGCTCCTGACACGGCTCCTGTTCCCTTGGTTCACCTCCCCCGAGCACAACTTGAATGGAAAGATGTGCTATTTTTACCCGTTTTGACACTGTTGATGGATGGAGTCCCTGACAGGAGTCAAAAGGCTGCTATTTTCTTGGGACTGTTCCTTGGCTTTCAAACTGTCTTGTCCTGCTTTCAGATAACCCAAATCTTTTCACTAACCACACATACTGGAAAGTATTGTTTTATCTGGGCTTTTGGGAAATTGGAAAGTGATTTATTCTCTGATTGTTTCAATAAAAAAATAAATAAATGACACTGGCAGAAAACTTGAGCACCGTGGTAGAATTTTAAGCTTGCAAACTAAGTATTTAATGAGGTTC
Organism: Hirundo rustica; assembly: GCF_015227805.2. Classification (NCBI taxonomy): domain Eukaryota; kingdom Metazoa; phylum Chordata; class Aves; order Passeriformes; family Hirundinidae; genus Hirundo; species Hirundo rustica. The sequence goes on from NC_053454.1 coordinate 62,919,389, forward strand.
ACATGTACCCTTGTAATCACCAAACTTTCTACTCAGAATGAACCGTGCACTCTCTTTTTCATGATATAAATTCCATTTTCTTCCACTGCAATGCTAATATCCTCATTTCATAGGTTACAGGAACAGGTCTATAAAGAATGCTTTCCAGTGTACCAATCTCTGTGGTGCTCAGGGGTCAGTGTAACACTGACCTCAAATAACACGTGGCCACCACTTGAGGAACATTAACGATCTCTCTCAATGTTCTTTTACACCTTGAATTGTGCTCTCCTCTGCAATACCCTTGGATATTTCACCAGGTTACTTGAAAGCAGGGCCCTACCCTCTGCAAGACAGAACTCGCTGAGACAACACACCCAAAGCACAGAGATGAAAAGAATCCAGCTTCAGCAGATCTTATCAAGGCACAGGATAATCTGAGGCACGATGAAGTGAAGGGGGAACTGTCACTTATTTCCCCTTTTCTAGAGCTTCAAGGGAAAGCAAATCTCATTCCTGCCAGCCAGCCTTTTATGTAATATCCTTATTACATTAGGGGAAATACATGCCCAATAATGAGGAACAGAACTGCTGCCAATTTTGGGGGGTTTTGGCATGACAGTGAACAAACACTGAAGTCCCTGTGTTTCTTTATAAAGACACAAAACTCTAAGACAAGGTGTCATACTTTGGACAGCCTTCAACTGGTGATGACATATATTCTTTGGAGAAATTATGGAAAAGCAGAAGGCAATGTTATTTTTTCCACATTTTGCTGCTGCGTTACTTTCAGAAAAACACCCCACATATAGATTACAGATTATAGAGGCAACATCTCTGTGTTCTCACCAGAACCACATGTGGCTGGTTAACTCTTCCAGAGGAACTGACTGACTCAGACAAGTTTATATATGGCTGTAAAGATGCAGTTACACCTTTCCAACCAACTACACATTCCAACTGCAGTACCCCAGCTGGCTGGGACACCCTTAGATCTCTTCAGCCAGATTCTCAACTTGCAATGAATTTTCCCTGCTTTACCAAGCTATAGACCCAAATTGGGTATCCTGTTTAACATGAGATGAGGAATAGCGTACTGTTCCCTAGATGAACATCACACTGGATGAAGAGCTTTAGGAATTATGGTTGTTAAGTAAATACATTTGAAATCCAGAATACTATTGCCATATTTTTGATATAAACATCACTTCTCAGTTTCTTTTAGCTGAGAAAGAGTAATGGATCACTTGTACTCTCCTCACTCCAAATCCTAATTCAGCCTTGTGAAAATCACTGGGTTTACACCATGGCTGAATTTGCTCTGTCGTAATTTGAGATGGCAGAGAGGCTGGAGAGGTATAACAGGTATTCTTACTCAAAGCAATCCACATCTGCCCTTCTTTTCTTGTTAATTACTATTTTATGAGATGCTAATTCTTGGTCCAGATGACATATTGATATAACCACAAAGACTTGGAACAATTGTTCCTGCTATACAAAGACTGACTTAATAATTTTTACTTGCTGAAATAATTCTTAAGCCCTCATTTCACAAAACCTGCAAAATGTTATTTCAATAATAGATCTTTTAGCTCTACAGAAGAATGTGAGTGTGTTATAAATAAGCTATAGCTCTTTCCTGCTTTATGGCATGGAAAGATTAGCTTTTTCCAGATATTACTTACTGTGAAGTAAATATACTGGTGTCCTGCTGATAAGTCCATTATTTCTTTATAGCTGCAAATAAAGCCTGTTCCCCCTTATATACACCTCTGACAAGCTCCTGAAAATAAGCCTCATGCAGACACTGCCAGTGAGTCACCTACAGTATTGCCCTAAGCTGAGTTGAAGCCTCTACTTTTAAAAGTGTTCCCAGAAACTCAGCTCACCTCTGCTATTCACAGCCCATGCCTGAGGAATAAAAAATTTGATAGTCATAAACCGGGCCAGCTGTTGCCCAACAGCAAGAAGAGACTACCAAAGGTGTTTGGCCCTTTCCAAGAGAACCATTCCCACCAATCCAATTTTAAATGAAATACCACTGTGGATCACAACTGTGTGATGGCAGTTTGTGCAATGTGTCACTAGTCTGGAACCCTGAGGAATGGCTGGTTCTGCTCCAGAGTTATGGACTTCGACAAGGACGCAAGGAATTCTTTTTCATTGCCCCAGGTGCAGCTGGGAAAGAAACCAAGTTTGCCAAGAGTGCAAGGAATGTCAAGACAGCAAGTGCTGCAGGTGGCTCTTGACAGCAATTCAGCAGGGGCGTCTCTGATTCGGGATCAGAACTGCTACATCTGGAATTTGTCAGCAGCCAGCCGACATATTCTAAAAGAAAAGTGGGACAGATCTTTTCAAAGGTGAATGATACATTTATTTCACTTAATCAAGGGCTGCAAAAGCATTAAGCACACAGTGCCTAAAAGCCTGAGGTGCCTGCTACAATGTTTGCTGGCTGGAAAGATCCTGTGATTTTGGCATGCAAAACCAGGACTCCAAAGAACATCACAAGTTTGCTGCATATACCAGCAAATCTGGGGCACTTCTGCTAAGAGAGGAGTTCCCATGCAAGGCATGGAGCTGACCAGATAATCTAAATTCCTAGGAATAGCAGCAAGTAAACCAAAGGGGCTGCTGGAGCTCCATGGCCCATGGAAAGGTTGTGATCTGGCTGATCGTCCTGGACAAGGATTCTGCAGGAAGAAGGTCTTGGTGCCTGGGGCTGCTCTCATCCCTGACTCCTGAAGTCCTGCTATTTGATGGCTCTCAGGAGTACAAAGCACAGAGCTGGTGGAGCTCTGACATAGAAGGGCGGGAGCATTTTAGCCATCCTAACCGTGTGAGTCTTCACTTACCAGGAAGCATTAACCATCTCTCCCACTGACATCAGCCATCCCTCAGCTTTCTCAGTACCTTCCAAATGGGATTTTTGACTCCAGCTCTTTGAGTAGTGTCCATATGCTGAAGGGAGAGGGAAGCTATAAGTAAATGCAGCGATTTTTCACTTTTTCAACACGGAAAAGCATTGCATGCCAAGAAATGTCCTCTTTGTACTTGTTCAGACAAGTTGCTAATGTCTATATTGCGAGATTCAAGAGATAAAACAATCTCCGTTCCGTGTGCACATGTGGGAAGGAAAAGGGCTAGCAGAATGTAAATTTTGTCTCTGTTGAAAGCACAGCCCCGTGGGAATAACTCCCTACCATGGTCAGCTGCAATGAGGAAGCACTGCTGGAGAGAAGAAACAGGAGAATCTTCCTGAGAGCTGCCTTTTCCCCCTCTGTGTCTGGTGATATTTAGCAAGTCTTTCCCCACAGTCTTAGCGGTGGAGTTGGGAGTGATCTGTTCTCTAAAGGGGTGGGAAAGGATGGCTCTTTATTTTAAACACATGGTGAAATGCTGAATATAACGTTGGGAATTTGCAGCTGGGAACCGGATAGCAAAAAGAATAGAAATTTAAAAAAATACCCCAACAATTAAATCATAGCTCAAAAAGAAGTAAGCAAAATCTTTGCAGCTAGAAGAGGGCAGGAAGATAGAATGGATTTGCACATTCAGTTTGTTTATTATTCCAAAATAAACTGAAAACCAGGCTTAGAAGTGCAAATGGGCAGCCCACCAGTGGAAAGGTGGGCAACAGTTGTAGAGAACATTCTTTAAAGATTAGTCACTTTAATGTGCCCATATGTATCTTCAAAAAATAGACCAGATTCTCTGTGGGTGTAAAAGGCAGCAGTTCATGGAACTCAATTATTTATACTAGCAGATACTCTAGATAATGTTTCTACTCCTGGCAAAAACCAAAGTATGAAAACTTGACAAAAATACACACAGAACAGCAAAGGGGGGAAGAGCAGACCTTGCAAAAAGTGCCTGTCTTCCTGCTAAAAATACACATTAGATTTTCCTTTCAGTTTAAAAAGGATTTTGCTCTAGAAGTCTACTTTCCCCAAGCTTTGCAGCTAATTTTAGTGGCTTCCACACATCACAACGCGAAACAATTGTGCCAGCCTGCCCATTCCTAATAGGGGGCATTTATCTGTTTGCTTTCCAAGCAGTTACTGAGATGAAGTCTATCTGGCAATATTCAGCTCTGATGCCCGTAGATATCATCCTGGGTGCAACTTTTGGAGAGTAACCAACTAAGCCAGCTCCTGTTAAGATATCTCTGAGAACTATGTGTGTATTTGTAACCACAGCTACCCTCAGGTTCCTGAGTCCATCTGTGGTGGTTTTGGCCTTTTCTCTGTTTTGTGACCCCTCCCTTCTTAGAATGAAAATAAATTATCACAGTCAGAAAAGAGTATTGGTTTAGGTTGCACTGAAAGCAAAAAATCAAAATGCCTCCCCCTGCCAGATTGCAATACTCTCTTTCATCTTCTCTGACAGCGGCAATGACATTTAATCAGAGAAGGGGGAAATTCAAACTGAGGAGTCATTGATGCAGAGCTGTATGTAACTAGTGGGTAAAGTTTTGCCATTACGCTTCACCATTTGGAATTTCACATTCATTCTTTTAACTTCTCTGCTAAAGATAACACACATGTGAAATTCTAAGTACAATTCCTTTGTCTAGGGCTCTTTTAGCCCAGCTCACCGTTTACTATTAATCCACCTGTCCTAGTATGAATTTTCTGCTCATCTATTTTTTGGCATAACTCCCTGTTTTTTCCTCAGTATTTTTTTAGAAAGAAGTTGAAAAGTTGATAAAGTACATGTTATGCTTAATACACATGAGCTGTGACTAGAGTCTGGCCCATTGTTCTTTTTTTGTGACTTCCAAGAGGGAAAATAGGAAACTTTTAATCAATAAATAGGTGAAATGCAAAACAGTGAAATTTTCTCTTCTATAAAACACCAATACAAAGCTAGAATCATACAAATACTTGAGAAAACATTTCTTAAGAAAACCCATTGTAAAAGACAATTAACATTTTGCAGTGGTACGAAGTAAACTTTTTACAGGACTTAGAACTTTTGTGCCAATATTTACCAAACAAAGCATCACAAGCCACACAATGACCCAAATTCACTTGCCATTCGCAGCCATACAAATCCTTCTCAAGTATAAAGAATTAAACTATTTCATAATAAAGCTAGCCTCACATAAAGATGTGAGATTATCATCCTGCTTGAGAAATGTACATTATAACCTGAGAAAGAATTCTTCTAAGCAACTCTGACATGATATTTGGACAGCTGTTTAATAACAACATAAAATCCTGCTAGTTGAGTTCTATTATAGTTTCTCCTTGTGCTTCCAGCTGGCTGCTGCCTGCTCTAAGGGGACTGGAGACCAGAGCCAAAGATACACATAGCTCTGTGCAAGAATCAGAGAAAGGAAAGGCTGGGAGCCAAATCAGCCCCTCTGCTGCTGGGTGCCTTGGGCTGGAATTCACATCAAGACTGGCCTGAAATCCCATGAAGAAATGCAGACACAGATGTCACACTTCCACACATGTGGTCCAAGGCCACTGCAGTCTTTCCATGGCTCTTGGGTCTGACACCCTGTGGGATTACCCACCTCCCTCTGGGGATGAGGTTCTGCCCCCTCTGGAAAACCCAGCTTGGCACACTTGCCAGGCCTTCACCACGGAAAACTGACTCTGATCTCACCATAGGAAAACTGGGCCCCAAGCCCATGGCAGGAAAATGTCATGATGTATAAAATCACATTCGTCCTTAGACATGCGTGATGTCATTGGAGAGGGTGAAACCCTCTGAAATTGAAACGTCAATTCATATGGCTTGTTAGAAAAACAGCATTGGAAGCATGTTTTATCTGAATATGCCAATCTATTCAAGTCAAAACTGTGAGAATGCATGGGTTTTTATCTTTTGTTTCAGGAGAAAGCAGAACAATAGTTAAAACATGTCACTGTAAAAATGAAGTGATTTAGTGTTTAAAATACCAAACATCTTTTCTTTGTAAAGAATTCTGAAATGCTAGCATTTTGTCCCACTCACCATTGTGACCAGACTTCAAAATTTCTAAAGCTTCCCCTGAAAGAAACCCTGGTTTTGCACATCTCCAGAATTTAGATTGCCAGCTCCTAAAGCATTTTATGACCTATGTCCTGCAACTATAATGGAGGAGAAACAAAGACTCTAAGAAAGCCGCATGCCTTATTTCTTGTCCCAATCTGGCAGCCTCTGATGGCTTTCATCCTTAATAACACGGCTACCACATCACAGAATTCAGTATCAGTGCAACCTCTCACTTATTTTATACACAAACCCTGCAGTACTGAGGATGCAGAGAGACAAGCAGCAGTCTTTGGCTCCATCAGACCATATGCATGTTTTAATGTCTATGTTAGCAGTAATGTTCAAACTCAGTGTTATTTTGTCCTAACCATGAATAAAGGTCTGTGCAGACTAAGGATGTCAAGCAGCTGATACAGAAGCTCTGTACACAAAACTTTCCCCATTGACCCCCATACTGATTTATTGAGAATTCTGCCCGAATGCATTTGCTCGATGCGGAGCCTCTGCCTGATGCCCTCATCTTTATTCAGTGTTCTACAGAACCTGCCTTCCTGCCTGGCTATCACCCAGAAATAGCTTTTGGGTAAAATGAGAAAACATGCCAAATAAGCATTTAATATAAATCAGGTGGGATTTGATAGACTTCATATGGAGAGCTCCTCCTTGATTTAAGTGTGTCTCAGATCAAGTGTCTTGAGTATTTTGCATCAGAAGCCAGGGGCCTGGGAATGAGTCCCTGAAGGTCCTGCCCCAGCTGCAAATGCTCAGGAGCAGCCTCACCTGGAATCGCTCTGGGGAAATTAAATTGTGCTGGGCAATGCACACTTCCCATAACTGCATGCCTACTCTTTCCAAATGATGTTTCCTATACGACTCTTTCTGTTCATTTGGAGGCACATTCAAAGTAATGTTTTGCTGAAGCAATTAGTAGATTTGTTACAGGTTAGAAAAAAAGTCATGGTGGTTTTCATTTTTTATTCCTTCGAAGTTTTTTTTACTATTAATGGATTAATTTCCCAATCTACTTAATTGCTCCCATGAGCAATTTTTTACCTAACTAAACTGTTCCTAATATCTACATTTCAAAGTCCTGCTTTGCATATTTGCCTCAAGGTACTCTAGATTAGTGTTAGCACCAAAAACCTCAACGGAACTGGAGGTATCAGGCATACACAGGGATTGATCCAATGTGCATCATGTTCTGTGATTCTTTCTGGGAAAGACACCAAGAAATTCTCCAAGTTGGGATGCAGCAAAGATTCCTATCTAGCTGTCAGTCCAGCCATTCAGATGTAGGTGCAGGAAAAATCACAACTTCACATCTTCCCCCTGAATTTAGTTCATTCTAATATATTAATATGCAGTGTCCTGGATAGAAATTATATGATTAATTAATCATATTTAAATTTACCCTGTTAGCAACAAGGGGGAAAAAAAAAAAAAAAAAAGTACACCCAGTGCAATACCACCTTGCAAGATAGAGAAACTGAAACTCAATTTCATTTCATTCAAGAAGACAAAAATTCACATAGTTTTTCTGTGACGCACCCTTGGTTTGCACAGATCCCAATCATCCTGCAGCATAATTCCCTGATGTTATGCAGTTGGAATTAAATATAGGAAGCCAAATCTAATGCTTTTCTACTTTTATACACCTGATTCCTGCATTTATCTGCACCTGGAGAAATGGACTTCTCATACATATGAACAAGAGAAATAAAAGAAATGGGGACTTTAGGTGCTAGATTTAAAGTGCTACCATAAGCATTTAAATTCCAGCAGTGGATGACTGCTAGCTTCCTCACCCAGTAGAAAGCAGTGTTTAGGCCAGGAACTGCTGGACAAAATCTATACTAAATTAAGTGAGACATCAGTTTAGAATGTACAAGAGGCTTCTGCCATCAAAATCCTCTGACTCCATCCAAACCTTCCATCTCCTGTTTGCACTCAACATTTTCACTAATGCAGGCTTAAGGTGGCACATTCAGGTGACACCCCGTGGTTAAAAGGAAGAATATAATTGTGATTGTTTTGTGATTTCCTCATATACATGGTGGCACCTTTCTGAGTAGTGAATACATAATTAAAATATTAATGATACCTCTTGCAAGATCACTGTCAGGCCTACTTGCAGGATGGCTGCAATGTTCACTGGAGAACAGAATGTGGTGTTTAAATGAAGTGGCAGATTAGGGGTATGAATTAAAACAACTGAGCTGATGAAGAAAGAAGGAGGTTTGAAGTTAATAATGGATACCATGTAAGCTGACTTGTAGGGTTATTTAATGAAATTAGAATATCTAGGTAGGAGAGGAAGATTTTTACATCACCATGAGATGATAAGATTGTTAATCCTGAAGGTCTGGGTGAATATCTGCTCCACAGTCAACTGAGCATCACAGGCCACAGAATGAGTCCTAAAACCTTCGAATCCGTTCATATATTCATACCAACAGTAAAGGCTGATGTTTGGTTCTCTCTGAGCAATAAGCAAAAGTTGTTGTGGGATAGAATCTTGTGCATTTTGGTATTTTTATTTTAAGATATGCAATGAAATGCTGGGCAGACTCTTCAGATGACAAAGGGGGAAAGCAGGAAACTCCTTAGGAGGCAACCTTATTGAGAAAGCTCATTTGCTCACCCACCAATCCTCAGACACAGGGAGCTATGAACTGGCCAGGAAAAGTGAATCAGTCTCACAAGGAACTGCAGCAACCAGCTGACGAGCAAGAGAAAAATGCAGCTACAGGATAACAAGGTAGGCTGAGAATCTTGTGCTTTGCCAAGGTCTGTGTAACTAACAGCCATGAAACAGTTTGCTTTGTCAGGGACCACAGCTGGCCAGGAACTCACATTTATTGAAAAGGAGACCCTCCTGCACTCTTGGTTTTTATTCCATCAGCAACATAATCTTGTTAAGATGTACCTGTGGAAAAAATTTAACTCCAGTTTTTGGTCTGTGGGTTTTTTGTTATTTCACTCTAAAGAGAACTCAGCAGGCAAAACATGACCCTTCCCTGGTAATTTCCACACCTCAAACAGCCAGCGATATTTTTCTTATACTATATATTTCTCTATTCGCACTTTACTCACTAAACGTTTCTGAGTTGAAGGCAGCAGATTCATATTTGTGACAAACACGTCACAGTAAAAAAAATACTCTGCAATTCTAAAGAACGAGAATATCCCTGAGATTGAAAAAATGCAAAGATAAATAACCCAACCCTCCAAAGAGACTGGTACTGAACTATTTGTGAGGAATCAAAGGCGGAAAAGGCTGAAAAGAATCTGCAAATTCCATCAGTCTTTAAAATCTATTTTTGGAGCATTTGAAAGAATATTAAATTACAACAGCAAATCTGACTGTAAGCTGGGCATTAATTGTTGCACCATTCTTTATTGCCCTTGAAGTGAGCTGCACCAGCATTTACACCAGTTACTACCAAATCCCACTAAATAAACAAAGCAGTATTTTTTTGTGAAATACGAAAGTAAAGCACCTTGGCCTAAAACATGGGACTTGGGTGTAATCTCCAGCCCACAGGTCCACATCCACACTTCAACTGACATAGGTAATCAATTTTGCTATTTATTAATGCTTTTTTAATAGTTCAAAGCACTCTGATATGCCAGTCACTTTTATTTAGCAGAGAGTTTACTGGCTCTTTTCTCTCAATGCTTAAACAATACTTTATACTGATTATCCTATACTTCTCCATTTATTAATTTAAGCAGAAAATTATTCAGGAGTTTAAAACAGAATACATTCATTTCTCTTTTCTTTGAGCTGCATTCTGCCTTTGAAACAATCTGAAGATCTCTTCTGATTGAAGGCATTCTGCCTTCATCAGACAGAATAAATGTACGTAGAACAGGAGGTGCTGAAGGTGGGTGTATATAACTACTGAAGAAATTGGCAGATAATAATGACATTCATGAAAGATTTGTCAAATTCAAGATTGTACTTGAAGTTTGTTGTTCCTGTGAGCCTTCTAGAATAACAGAATACCTGTTTATAAAAAAAAAAAATTAAAAAAAAAAAAAATTCTATGTGGATCCTTGAAATCCAGGGAAAAAGAATCAAAATATCAGTCCTTTGCTTAGAATTTTTTCTTTCCCACTTGTACCACAAAATTGCTTTTCCTTTTTAAGCCAAGAAATTACAGTGGCTAATAATCAACACCACTCAATTATTGACACCAAATAGTAACCTATTACTGTGATTTAATGAGAGGACAATTTATATTGTTTCAATACTAGCTCATGAATAATCTTGACTTACATTGCTAATATGGCAGATAACTAATTTGCCTCATGTCATTAAAGAATTTTAACCTGTGACTGTATCAGGATTTCACTTAATGCTTTTATATCAGAATTCAAAGAAGTAGAAACAGTAAGTACAGAGATAAATTGATTCTACCCTGGTTGTGTTCACTGTATCCTGGGGTGTGTTTATATCAGACTTAAAACTGAAGTAGTGACAAAATAGCTGACATGGAGAAGAAAGAAATTTGTCATGTCTGTAGCTCAGGAAAGAACTGACAGCTGCCAGCATGAATTTATCCTGTCATTTATAAAATAATTAAACATTGGTTTCCGTGGTGGAAAGCAAAGGAAAAAAAAGGATTCAGTCTAGCAAAAGCTCTGACTGACACAGATATTCATCTGTGGAGAGGAAGGTGAGAAGGTTGGGTTTTCCTTACATTCTTGGGATCAGCAGTTTCTGACCTGTCCTTGTGCATGCTTAACTTCACATCCCTCCTCATCCCAGTGCTGAGAGTTCTGTGTTTTCCCTTTGACAGACATACCACCCTGTGCTTGTCAAGGAAAGCTTTTAGGGGCAGAGTACCAGAAAGGAAGCTTCAAGTCTGTCAGAGAGCTGAGAGGAGTTTTTTCCCATTCCCTACGGATAGTGAGGTCAGAACCCAGGCTCCTGCCCCCAGAGGCAGCCATCCCTACAGCACAGGCAAAGGCTTTCCTTCGGGCTCCTACAACACACTCCTGACCTCCAGCAAAAGAGACCAGAGGCAGAAAAAACTCAAGTGCTCCCACAGAGATTACAACCAGAGATTCCAAGGGCAGCATCCACGTACCTAGAATATCTCATGGTTTTTTTAAGGATTAAGCTGGATTGAAAAAGCAAATTGAGCTGAAATAACCCATTAGTTAACATTTTCTACTAAATATACTTCAACAGAGGGGAAAATTCACTTTTAAGAGTGAGTTAGCTCATTGCTTTCTGCTTTAAGTTCAACCATGACTAAATTAAATCTCTGCATTCACTGACTTGTACCCTCAGCAGCAGAACTGCTGAAGCAATGAAACTTTTCCTGAGTCAAGAGTTCCTTTAGAGAGCTCTTTGCACCAGCCATCCCTATCCGCTCAATTTATGAGCCCATTTGAAAAGCTCCTACAAAACCCAGAGCGTTCTCAATACTCAATCTGGAATGCTCATAACTCAATCCAGTGAAAACCAATTTTCTCCAGAGAACTCAAAAGCCTTTCTTCTTGGTGAGAGCAATTTCCAAGTCGTATTTCAAGTTTCAGCTCCCATTGGTTTTGGCTGTAAAATTGTTTAAAAAGAGTCACTCTCTCTCTAAATATAAATGCATGTAAATATTACACTTATATTTTACTTTGGTATAGATACTTTTTAACCTCTCAATTTTATCAGATACAGGAGCAGCTGAATGCCCTTCACTCAGGAGCTTCCAGGCAAACTAAGATTACCATGGGTTTCAGGAAGAGGTTGAAATATTTAGGAATCAAAGGTGAAACTGCAGAAAAAAAATAAACTTGACAGAAATTGAAATCATAGTTGTCTTGCTTTCCATGGACCTCCAGGGTCCCCAGAAATCCTACACTCAGCTCAAGACTCCTTCTACTTGTCACTCTGCAGGAAAAACACGTATTAAGAAATAATTCTTCCTCAGTAGCAATCTAAATATGCACTGTTAATGGCAAAAGAAGGAACTGAACTGAAATTAAAATCCCAATAAATCATCCAACTCCCATATAATTCAACAATTCAGCCACAAATTAAATTCAAGCTCTAGCCTAATTTTCCTATATTCTAAGTCAACATAATGCTGTTTCTCACTTGTTACTTGTTTGTCTTGAAAAATTTCAGTTACTTTGAATACTCTACAGGCTTTGTTGCCAGAGATCCAATGCTTCCATGTCTTGCTCTTTCCATATTTGACTCCTCTCATTTCCATATACTTTTACTTGTTTATATCCAATAGGAACAGATAGCAGCCAACAGATTTAAAAACATCCCTTAGTTCATTTCTGGAAAGGTTAAGAGCTCAACTCCATTGCTTCTCTTTATTGTAATAAACGAGATGTGCTGGAGATCCCACACAGATGAATCCTGACTTTTACATGCTGCATTAGAATAGGAAGAAAACTAATTTTCTTATCTCTGAGCATTTCATAAATATTGGTTTTGCCACTTTTTGTGTGTGCAGAAAGTTGGAAATCTCAAACTGTTACAAGGCAAATTCCCAGGCACTTGGAGTGATTTGAAAATTTTAGTTTGAATAAAAGCACTGCAAAATGTATCACTGCTTTTGTTAGCATCATCTAACATTTCAGAACTAGGATTTAATCAAATAAACATCCCACATTATCTTTCATATTGAAGACTGCAAATATTTTTTCTGATAGATTCAAAATCTTCTGATTGCAAAAACTTTTTTGCCTTATTCCATTCCCACTGCCTTGGCTTTTGTTTCAACAAATTTCAACAGCATTCAACCCGTTGTACCCTCAAGGCACTGAAATTCTGCAATGCTGGTTCTCATCTCGCAGTTAAATTTTGATGCAATCTATATTTCCTTGCTCTGCCAGTTTAACAGATCCTTCGCATTATTTCAGTGGATTTTGGATATAATAACCACTGCCACATGCAAACATGAAGTTAACAACCGAATCATGATTTTACATCTGCAAACCAATGGCAAGCACGCAGGAGTTAAGTGTAATAAAGGTTGGGACAGTATCAGAAGCCACAGCTTGGTTCACTTACTACTAAAATTTCCTACAGTAATTCTGGTCACTTTGACAGCCGATGAAATATTAGCCTAAGCAAAACACATCAGCACTTGTATATGTTTGAGAAGAGTAATTTATCAGAAATAAAATAAATGCCAGCTGTAATTCTCTCAGAGGTCATTAGAATTTGGAAGTTAAAATATAGATTTTTTTATCACAAGGAGAATTTACATTGGATTGAATTAATTTCTGGTATGTCCATGAATCATTCAGTTTTAATGGACTTTTATCAATTTATAGCAGCAAATGATTTATGCCATTGGCATGAGGCCCTCCTAGGTTTCAAAACTTCTGAAATTAAGTGTTGGAATATTCGCTCTGCTTATTGCGTAGTTTTGAAACCTTGCAATGAGTCTGGATCTCTTGGATAGAAAAGCACGCAGTAGCATTTCTTTCAGCCAGAAGACTAGGCTGGAGATAGGTTTTGTTGAAAAATAGGTATCCCAGCTGAAATATCTTGCAACACAGCTGAAATGAGTGTTTCTCTAAGACCTACCTTCAGCACATGAAAACAAACAGAATCACTGGTCATGTCTGAAATGGTATTGAAGGATACATTGGATTCCTTCCTCCAGTAGCACAGTTACCCTTTCTTACAGATTGCAATAAAACATTGCTGCACTTACACTAACAGGAATTTACAAGTATTAGCTTCCTAAAAAGAACTTCTAAAATATCTCACCAACTTTGCTCTTTTCAGCTCTGCTTTTATATTTCTGATTATTTCTCAAGTTTTCTAATGTTTTCAGTTTTAAAACTTCTTCAGAATACATTCAATAAAATGTTACACAGACATGAAAACACATTCTATACCCTGCAGACAGTCAATTATGTATGATTCAGCTTGAGTGAAAAAGAAAAGGGATACTGTAAGCATGATGATTTCATGGTGCTTGCTAAAACTAAGGCTTGCTGTATTTTCACCTACAAACTTTCCTTCTTTTTCCCAAGAGTGGGCTGGAAAGTAGTTGTTTATCTCAAATACTACTGTGCCATATAGTTGATAAATATTTTTTTAACAGCAACTATTCCATAGACAGCTAAGCTGGAGTATTATCCAGGGTGATGCTTTCAAAAGCAGCTTTTATTCACTTTGATTAAACTGCTTTAGAAAAGTTTCTGCTTTCACACCTAGAAGACTGGGCAGCAAAGTTTTGAATCTTGATTTTATAGAAGTAACTCCTTTTTGTTTCCAACATGTGGCATTTCTCTGCTTACACACAAGCACCACTGAAAGGGAATGCTTAGGTGAGTAAGAATAGCAAGTCTTCTTTCTAATTAAAAAAGCTATCCTGCACATAGCACAAGATAATCCCAAAAATTTTATCTCAACTGGAACATCACACACACACATATAAAAATAACCATAAACCCACCTAAACAAACATGAACCCCTAAAGCAGTGGGAAACTATCTTGACCTTGTCTGGACATCTCTTGAAAATGTTTTCAAGGATCCATAGGCAGGCCTTACCTATCTGATAGCACCACTGACGAGATCCTAACTGTGGGAATGGTATTTACTGGCATATCTCTTATGCATTATCTGAACAGACTGACGTCCACATGTTGGTAACTTGGAATCAACTGCAGCACACAGCGGCAACTTACAGTAGGAACACAGGGTTTACTCTGGCTTGATTTTGATGGGTGACTGTGTCTGGTATTTTCCGCAACACTTGACAGTAAAATGAGATCAACACCAGTGGAAATGACATGCCTTTATATACTTTGGAGTGTATTTCTCACCCAAGAGCACTTCCAGCTCTCAGAGTGCTCTCAAAGAGCGCTTGCAGCACGAGCCAGCTGCCTAGTGTAAATTGTAGGTGAGTTCTTACTGACCTAATCACACTGGTAGAAATAGGCTGGTCATGCTGAGAAATCCTTCTCTCAGTGCACTCGTTGAAGAAAGATTAATGGAACCAACATTTGTGAAAATGAATGTAAAAGCTGAAAGCCAAGAGAAACAGATCAAAACATGCATCAGCAAACCAGAACACAAGTATTTTCTTCTATACTACCTCATTCTCTGTCCAAAACTACAGATTTACATGAGATGTCACCTATAACTCACAAAGAAAGGAAAAAAAGCAGAATCTCTAGCAAATACTTTGACTTTTTGGGTTCAGAGTTGGGACTTCTTGCTAGAAGAGACTGGAGAAGAGAAAGAGTAGTACAGAAAGAGCAGTTAAATTTCTCAGATTGAATTTTGATACTCAAAACTGCTACTAACTTGTGGGTGACTGACAGCAAAGTGAGAACTGGCAGCATTTCCTTCAAAGAAAAATCACTGCATAGCCTAGTAGAATACTATTTTAAGGTATGACTTCTTATTTGAAAAACAGGATTGACAAATGTTATTTCTATCCTGCATCCGTTTTGAAGAGTTTCCACTTTTTAGCAGCAACTTCAGCTTCAACCAGAGTGCTTGCTGCTGGAAAACACAGGAAGTTGTGGCCTCAGGAGTATGGCTGCTATAGGTCACCTCCTGTAAGCCAAATGCCAGTATTTTTTACAGATAAACCTAAAACTGGTTTTGAGTTCACTTGGACACTTCACTTACATAAAGCTGGCGTGGTACAGATGCTTTTAGAACAAATACCTACTCCTGCTGAAATCAGCAGCATTACCATTGACATCAGCAAGATCAGGTCTAGAAGTTAAACATTTCCCTGTGGTATAAATACCTGCTTTTCTGTGCCTTGTAGGTTCTTACCTTAAATATTACTGAGCTGAAAAGAACCGAGAAGTGTTTTTAAAACCTCTTTTCAAATGGGTGTTCCCAAATGGAGAAAGCACTATCGTTTGCGCTTGTAACTTCACTAAACAGAGATGTTCCACAAAAATACTAAATAATAAATGAGTTCTCTTTTGCTAACAGATTAGATGCATTAATTAAAAAGCCCTTAAGCTTTCAGAAATGCATATATATTTTGCATAATCTCCTTGGATGTATTTTAGCAAATTAATAAATGAAGTTTTATGGTTTCCTTTCCCCTGTACTTCCCAACTAATGTGCTTATCTGTAAAATTCAGCAGTGGGAAAGGATAATTATCCTTAATAGCTGTATGTAGAGAGCAAGACACGCAGAGAAGCCAAGTGTCTGTGTACAGACTCTGCTGCATATGGAACCGAGTTCAGTCTTCCTGAGCTACAAACCAGCCAGACACAAACCACTTCCAGACTAGGAAAGACAGTTCTCCAGAAGTGGAGAGCACACAGCACCTGGAGTTTACTTACAGCAATCACAGCACAGCCAAAACCCAAACACCAAGTGAGTAAACTTGGGGCTTTGCAGGCCTCAAAAATACAGCCTAAGTTTGCAGGGAGTCAGAGCAAATAACTGATCCAGGCCTCCCAGCTCCCCAGTTCATAGCAAGATCCTCAGAACAACCTTACTTAATAGAGTTTAAAAGTTCACATCTCATTTGAATTTGGGCAGGTAAGAGCAGTACTTACAGCACTTGGAACTTCTGCTTAGCACCACTTAGGAATTTACCATTAACCCAGGCTATTAAAAAGCATGATCCAGCAGGGAAGACTTTGATTTCAATATCTTTTTCTTTTTGATATTATTAATTTTCAATTGGTGGCTTCTGAACACTGCAACAACCCCTAAAAGAAAATCTTCCATATTTTTAGCATCTTTAATTTAAACTTGAGACCTCTGATCCTGTGCACAGAGCTTTTAAGAGCAGTTTGTTTGGCTTAATTAAATTTCTGCTGAGAAATAAGCTAAGGAGTTCCTAATGTCCCATTTTACTTAATGTTCCTTTTGTAACACAAGCAGCAACCATCTGGATTTCTCTTTGCTTTGGCAATCTTTGAGCACCTGCCCTTTCATCATTCTTTTATCTTGATCCCTCTCTAGCTCTCTCCCCATATCACACAACAAGAGCTGTGCCATGTCAGACACCACAGAATGCTCACCACAAGCTCATTAACTCACTGGGGAAACTGCACTGCTGTGCCATGTAAAAATATACAGAGTATCCCCCTTTTTTTGTAGCATTGCCCAAAAGACTGTAAAAAGGCATCATTACAAATTAGGGCAGACATCTCAACATTCACTTTTCGTTTGTGTGGCTTGGCTTATCTTTGGTAGTTTCTCACATCCTTATTAAAAACCATTAGCACTGTAGATATATATATACATACACACACATTTTGTGAAAACTTTTATTTTTTTAGATGCAGCACATTGTACTTCTTAGTGTGGACTATTATAACTTCAGCGCAACAAGTCCTGCAGCACCTCAGAAACCACTCTGAAGAGTGAATGCTCCATTTGCACAGCTCTGTCTGTAACAGCCTATGATTTATCTGACAGATGTTTCATATTGCTTGATAGGGAGAAATACATCCAAGATTATAGCTTACATTTTTAGCAAGATATTTGTGCAGACTCCTGGATGTAGTGTCAGCACACTCCTGGCAGTCACCAGTACATCTGGCTCTGTGCTTAGTGTAAACTAAGACCTCCACAGCCTCTCCCCTGTTAGAGGGCTCTGCTTGGCTCACAAAGGCATCATGCCCTTACTAAAAGCTCCAATAACCGGACAGTTAAGAAACCACAAGACTGGACTTTTGTGTTTATGGACAGCCCCTCAAAACCCAGAAAGCATGACAATTCAATAAATTACTGCACCTGACAGATCATAGCATTAGCGGCACACAGCAGCAAGAAACTCCGTACAAATTCCTGTCATTCTCCAGGGAATGGTAGCATAAAAGCCTCAAATAGAGATTAGGCAAAAGTGCTGACCCAAAGAATTGAAGATTAAACAATTGAAAGCTGCGTATTTGCTGATGGACCCAGCACAGCTGAATTTGTCCCATGACATCCCATGGCTAACAAAAACCTGAGGAGCCCAAGAGCAAAGCCTAAAAGTATTTTGCTTGCAAATAAGCATTATAAACAGGCACACGCTGGCAAAATCACTCACTGGGGGGAAGGCAGCAAGTGTGCTGGCAGCATACTTTCACCAGAATAAAAAGAGGCTAGTAATTCCAAATTATTTCTTAAAGGAAAAAGAGTATTTTACCTGAATTTAGTCTTTTGAAAGATTCTAGAAAACCCTGCAAATAAATTCAAATCCTGGATTCTTCTGAGAACACAATGTATCCAGGGAAGACCAGGAGGCATACTTGTTTCTGATTTCCCTCCTATGCTGTCCTCCCTATATTTCCTGCTTAAGTGACAATGCTCCCCATGTTAATTCCACTTAGTGGATCCTTAGTTGTTACATAAAATGCTCTGAATGTATTTGCTGCAGATTTTTAACTTAGCATAGTTGGACATGTGAGAATAAAAATAACAAAAATAATAAAATATGAAAGGCTGGCTCTGGTGTGAAAGGGTGAGATAAATGGCAGATACCTCCTCACTGCTAATTCTCTTCACTGGCAGGACATCTGACAGGGCCATCCCTACTCCTGTGCATTCCACATACCTGAACCAGGATGTTCCAGTAGCCAGAACTTCATTTTCCTTCTGAAAATCCTTGCAGATTCATTTTTAGTCTTGCTTTTCAGGCTTCAGTGATTTCTTAGATTAATAGTCTCTGGAATTTTTAAAATACATCTATGTTTGCATTTATTGATAAGAGTCAGTGAAGTAATTTCTCTCCATTATGCTTTGAAAAAGTAATTATGATCATATACAGCAGAAAAACATTTTTCAGCTTTCTTAGTCTGAATGTAGACTTTTGAAATTTTTCATATCCTACAAACAAATGCTATGCCTTTTAGTAATTATAAAAGACATTTAAAATAGGATTTTAATGGGCTAGGGTTCTTGTTTTATCTTCTGTGGTCTTGCACACCTTCATTGATGCTTATAAAGTTTAAAAATTACTCAAAGAGTATTTATGCCACATAGAAGGCCTAATTTGTAATATCTAAATTTTAAATGTTTTGGGTGGTTTTAATCTGCTAGTCATAACTTTACCTACTTTTAGACAAAATGACTAGGTCTCTAATAATTTGGTTGCTTTTAACATTTCGAAATGGTTTTAAAAGCAGGCTTCTATTTTTATTGCCTTAACCAATTTAGAATGAACAGAAGTTTTCCGACCTCAATTTTATTAAACCTACTATTCACCATCATTCCAAATAGAAAAAAACCCACATTGCTAATAATTGCACAGAGCTACAGCTTTACATAGTTTGTTATATGATAGCAAACAAAAAATGCATTATTTGCTTGACAGTCAACACAAATCCTAAGGTTGCTGTTGCAGGCCACAGGAAAGCAGAGAGGTAAAATACAATTTAGTAAATAAATGCTTCCTAATATCTGGAGTTTAATTATAGAAATAAAGCAGAATACAGTCATGCCAAATTTCATCCCAACAGAGGTATTTTAAAACACAAGCAGGCAGTTCTAAAGTGACCCACAGACACTCTGCTCTCCAAAGACTGTTAGTTTTAACTGTGACACACAAGGGAAACACAGGAGAACTGCAACTAGACAGAAGATGCACAAGTAGCTATGTCTCCTACCATGACTGAAACGAAGGGCTCAGTGCAGGATTTTATCAGGAGAATTCCTTATGCACAAGGCAACCACACGTACAGCTTCCTGACTGCCCACCATGGGCACATCCATTGACTGGCTGAAAGACAAAGTCCATAAGTCACAACATTATTTCAGATGGAAGGGACCTCAAAGCTCATCCAGTTCCATGGGCAGGAAGAAGTCCCCAGGAGTACATCTCTACTAACTTTTTTTTTTTAATATATTTTGGTAGAACTTCCTAAGCGAGAAGCTCTACAGAAGTTTTCATTGAAGCAACAAAACATTCAGAGAAGTCTGAGAAAGGAAAGCATTTGTAACAGCAAAACTGAAGTACTGGGTGTTTTTAAAATGACAATTTAGAACTGAAAATTTGCTCAGGTAATGGAAAGCCTACAGAAGAAACAGAAGCCAAACAGATGCTTATGACTTAGTGCTATATTAATGGCTTTCCCAACCTAACAGTATTTGTGCCTTTAAAGATTTTAAAGAACTCTTCAGAGCATTTTTATTATGAGTGTTATATTATTCAGATCCTTTCCTTTCCAT
Organism: Hirundo rustica; assembly: GCF_015227805.2. Lineage (NCBI taxonomy): Eukaryota > Metazoa > Chordata > Aves > Passeriformes > Hirundinidae > Hirundo > Hirundo rustica. Next base: position 62,939,481 of record NC_053454.1, read on the forward strand.
TTCACTCGATAAAATAATTCCCATTACAGATTTTCAAATCAAGGCAGGCAGGGGATGTTGAATTAGAGCAGGAAGCACAAGAATCCATAATACTGAGAAAGTTTAATGACTGAATTGGCCTTAGACAACGTAGTTCTATAAGAACTACAATTCTACAACAGAACTCTGCCTCTGGAAAGATGTGAAAGGTAAAGACAAGATCTGAACTCACATGAAGGACAAATGTTCAGCATATTTATGTTTTCAGAGGGATATGACTTCATCTCTTCCCATCATATATCTTCTAATCGTGTTTGTGTAGTATAGGGAAGTATAAGCCCCTGGTGCTACATAAACAATGGATAATGAACGAGTGCATGTGATCCATCTCCAACAATTCTACTATGATTTCAGGTGTTACCTGGAAACCACCCCTCAAAAAAACAGAGCAAAAATACAGTGAAAGAGAGACATAGAAATTACATTTCCCTTTCTTCTAATTAGACCTATCAGAGCCCCATCTCTTTTCCAGAACATAATGAAGTATCATTAGCTGGAGTGGGATCCTGTCTGACAGAACTGCTGAATTTCCTTTGATTTATAGCACAGACTGTCTGCAGCATCTATTGTGAGCCTGCCTGGTTTCGTCTGCCTGCCTTCAGAGCCAGGAGCCGTGTGCTGCTGCTGGCACCAAGCAAAGCCAGGGAGGTTGGGCAAGCAGGGACAGCACTTCCAGTTGTGACACTTCAGGCACAGGAAGGAGCTCTCAAGACTCCCCAGAGCCTTCTCTTCTCCAGGCTGAACCTCCACAACTCTGAGCCTTTCCTCAGAGAAGAGAATCTCCAGCCCTCAGGGCCTCCCCTCAGCTCACTCAACAGTTCCAACAACAAACCTTGCTTGGTTTACAAGGGCATTACTTTGAAATGGCATTTCACAAGTTGAGATCCAACATCAAATTACCTGGTTTTAAAACTGGATGGCAATTACCTAGTTTTTCAGTGCTGTGCCTAAAAGGCTTACTCAAACAACGGTTTAAATCAGAGCCTCAGTTCCCTGGAGGAGGAATCTGAAGCCAGGGAGCAGCAGAGTGGTGTGATGCCCCCTTCTCAGGGAAATCTGGGTTATTGGAGAAAAGCAAGCCTCCAAACAACACAGCCATGCATCCAAGGATAAAGCAGTGTGCCAAGTCATAGTCATGTCATGTACTCATTGATATGGCCAAATACTGTCCATAAATCTGGCTTTCTGATCACTTCTAAAATATTCCAGTCAGCCACAAACTGTCAAACACTTCCTCAGGGAAGCGGAGCTCCTGGAGACACGGCTGAAGCATTCGTGCCTGTGGGTCATTCTGCCACTATATCCTGCGCATTGCCATAAGAATCCCTCTCAGCTTGGGAGATTTTGGCACGTTTTCCAAAGTTAGTAAGCATTCCAACAAATTTCAATGGATCAAATTACTTGAGGCCCAATGTTTATGTTTCACCGAAGCCCAAATAAAATGTGCAACTGCAAGCAGGGTGGTAAGCAGTGGTAGGAACACGAGGCAAATATTTGACTTATACATGTCAACCTCAGTTTAACTTTATAGCAAAATCCTTATCCTGAAGGGAACTGATTGGGAATCACACAAGGACACAAGGCATTCATTCTGTGTGTGCTCCACAGGCGTTGCTCTCCCTGCATGAAGGACATGTGGCCATGGGGAGAGCAGCTCCTGGGCACCTTAGGAATGGCCCAGAGGTCAAACCACAAATGCAGGTTCATAAGCCTCATGAAAGCAAAATATGGTTCCAGGGGTGATTGTGGGTCACCAATACGCTCCATACCTCCTTTGGTTTGGTTTAGAGCTGCAGCAGTGAGTCCATAGCTCAGCCTGTGACAGCATCAGCCACAGGGAAACAACTGGAGAGCTCTGCCTGTATTCATACAGCCGACCCAGCTTCATGGAACCTGCTCATTAAACAATCATGTAAAATTATAGAAGTAGGGAAAGAGAACTCCATAGTATTTGGAAAATAGACTAGAAGACATTTTGAAGCTACTGTTCCCATTTGCATACAATATTGCTGAGAATAAAGCAAAGGCTCCGAGTTGCATGTTGTTCCTTGGTCCCTGTATAACATTTCTATCCAGCCACCCCACAAACCCAAAGATAATTACTTTCTAAACTGTTGATAGTGCTACTCCCACAAAAGTTCACATTTTAAGGCAGCTCAGCACACATCCATCCAGAATCCCATATTTACCAAAGGCTAAGATTTTAAAGCTCAGTGTTGAAGTCCTAGGCCCTAAAAATGTAATTCCCCTCTTTATTACATTGGTGGCACATGTGAAATTAGCCTTATAAGACAAGGATGAGAAAAGCCCCCAGGATTTTTGTGGAGGTCTGAAAGGTAAAGATTGAACATATTCAGTTTATGCTACTCTCTGCTGCCCTTGAAGAATATGGGACACACTCAATTATTACTTTTTTTATGACTACTCCTTTTGGCCTTTGTGATCTTGTTAGACTGTTCTTCCTTTACAAGGGCAAGTGTGCTTAGCAGAAAATAACAGCCTATAGTCCATTCACCTCCTAATCACCTGCTTCGTGTTAAATTGCTATTACTTATTGAGCTCAACACACTGAATTTACAGTGTAAATAAACACAGCAGAGAATGGACAGAAGGGTATATAAAACACAAGAAAAACAGTGGAGTTACGTACTTATATTTGTTACACCTGCTTTTATTTCTTTTCTCATTTCTTTTATTTCTGTCCCTCATCAGGCCTTGAATTTTGAGAACCACTGAACTCAATTATTCATGTACAAAATCAGACAACTAAAAGATCAGCCAGTTGTGAAATGCCTTCAAAAGCATCCCCCTTGCCTACCTAGAAGTCTGCCCCTCAGACTGCTGGGGATGGATTTCCTCCCTTTACACAGAATATCAAGCAAATATAATATATTCAGGGTCATCCCTGTTATTTTGGCACCAGTGTTCCTGTGAACAAGGACAAGTGGGTTATGTTACACAGCTTGTTTTTCCAGGTATTCGGGAGCTCATTGGGTCTGAACACAGAACAACAGCAGCCACTCTCCTGCAACTACAGGAGCACAAAAGCACCAGGGCACCTTTTCTCTTTCTGGGACAGATCTCTCCCATTTCTATAGAAAATGGAGGGAGCTCTCAAATTTTTACAATCACTGTCATATCTCAAGTGAACAGACACAACACTTCTACTTTCCTGGTCTATTGTTCCTGCTGCGTTCCAGCTCTGCAATCAGACTAACCAGGCTACTAAGAATTTTCAGGGAGAACAAATGTTATTATTAATCCTTCTTTGGCTCCACAGCTAAGAGAACTCAGCAGCTCTCAGCCTACACAGACCTCAGACACACAACAAAGCATTGAACTTCTGAAAATGGCTCTGAAATAGGATGTGGCACAGCACAACTGGCCCTCAGAGGCTTTTAGCAGCAATCTCTGTATAATGCCAAGCTGTGTAAAATACAGTGTCATTCAGAGTGCTCCTTTGCCACCAGAAGGAATAATTAATGCAAGCAGTTATTATGGAAGAACACAGCCAACCTCATTTGCATTGGTGGTACTCTGCCAAACTCTTTGCATTTGTGATAAGTCGTGATTTCCAGGCCATTTTAGAGTCCCTTTGCATGAGCAGTGGGAAGGGAAAAGGAAAAATAAAAACAACTGAAATATAAATCAATTTTAATGTGAGGAGCTGGACATTTTTAGGTACATTAAGTTTCAGATTGAGCATGAAAACACCAAAAGAACCCCTGAAATTTTGTTCTGGTTTGGTTACTGTGTAAACCCTGTCTCAGGAAAGGTCTAAAAATAATTGATGCTGAAGCTACTGAAGATTTTTCCATAAAATAATGAAAACCATTTCATGAACTTTCAGTTTCTCAGAGCTGCATGATCAAAGTGAGCTAAATCATGAATCTGCTTTTGTAAGGAATTGTGTGAGACATCTGCTGGCAGCACATTCAAAAACCACAGATTTTTCCCTACTGGTTAAAGCAAGAACAGAGACTAAACTCTAGCTCAAAACTCAGTAAGATTAGTAGAGTCAGTCCTGTGAGCTTCAGAGGTTTTTGTCTTTTTTTTTAAATCAGACCCTGATATATTAAAAAAAAGGTTCAAATGACAGTAAATATGCTTGTCCTTTTTTGATTTTTTTCCTTTTTTGGGGGTAGCTATAACCTCCTTGCTCTACAGAAATGCAAATTGAAGACTTGCAGTGCTCCCAGTATCAACAGCTGAAGAACAAAGAAAACAAAAGTTTTGAAAGACACAAGCAAGAACTTGGAAAATAACCTCGCAGTGTATGTTGCATCTTACTCTACTGTGCACAGAAAATGCGCATTTGGGCAAGGGATACTAGCGATACTGGCCTTTACAGATGACATACCATCACTGAGCTTCACTTAACAACCCTCAACTCTTGTGGTTTTCAAGTTTGTTTTGCTCTAACCCTCAGAAGTCATTACAGTGGAAAATAGAGCTGATTCATTGCTATTGTAGGGGGCCATCCAACTTGAAATTAAAAACTGCCCAATTTCTATCAGCTCTCTACATACATGCTCAAGTGGAGTGATGCTGACATATCTAGATGGAAGTAGAGATAAATGGAAACAAACCACCCAGTTCTCCCCACGCATTTCAGTTTTCTGGCACACTGACTTGAAATTAATTACTGTTTGCATAATAACAAATGAAAGGTTTAATTAATTCTTTCAAAACCACATCAAATTAAACTCCCTGTGCACAGTCTACATTCTGGTGTGGTATGTGTGACAGGGATACACTGAGCACATTGAACTGGGTAGAGGAGCTTAAGTCTACCAGGAAATAGTCACTGAAATGATGACCAGGTGTTCTACTGGAGCTGCCAGGCAAAAAGTTCATAAATAGAATTGTTTTTCTGCCGGCAAACAGCAGAACATCTTGCATGCACCCACCTAGAATTACCTGCCAGAAGACTTCACCCTGAAATATTTTCCCTTGGGTTTCTCACTCCTTTTCCTCTGTCCTCAATATAGATTTGAGGCATATCTTCTACAGCAAATAAATTTGATAAGTTTGAAAAGTTAAGGCTGACATAAGTATTCTTGAAAGATAGAATCCAGGCATCTCTGTCGGCATTAAACCTGCAGTGTTTCTTTCACTATTTCATTGGAAACCCATCCTTCTTTCTAGAAAGGGCCATTTCAGGATCAAAATCTCTTGGCAGCAGAAAATGAGATTAAGTACTGATATACCAAGATATGATAATAGCAATAAATGGGGTAGAATAAAAAGGAAAAATAAGGCTAATTATTCCCTATAACCTGTGTTAGTCTATGGAGTTGCCACATAGGTCATGTCATTTGAAGGGTGGTTATCATTGTGCTTTGCTTTTGAACTCTAGAGAAATGAGCCATTCCTCCTCACCCCCTACATAATTCCCAGTAAATATCCACTATTAAGTAAGGTCTGAGAGGCAGTGACACAAAACCACAATGAACTTCAGCCCTTTCAAAGGCATTTGTGCAGAAATGGCAGTTTCTTAAAGCTGAGTCAAGGGTGCAGTTTTGACAGGGTGGACAAAATACTCATGGAATATAATGCTGTGGAAAAGGGAACTTGTAAAGAGCCTCTGAGGAAAGAAACCACCACAGCTCAGAAAGCAGCCATATTCTAAGCAGTAATTACAAGACCCTGTTTTTTCAGTTGTTCCCATTAACTCTACAGCTTGAAATTTCTGATTTGGTTTCTATTCAGAAAGTTATTAACTGGCTTCACTGGGCTGCTAAAAGACTAGCAGAGGTCCATGTAATCCAGACCTCCCCTCAGGAGCAAATGCCAACAGTGTACAGTGAGATGCCAAAGGCACTGGCATCAGTATTTACATGGGCAGCCTTCAACACTGAGAGCAAACAAATAAACAAATACAAAAATCCTCACTTCCCCCCGCCACTGAAAGCCGCTACCATTGCCACTCACGCACACAGTGTTCACAGACAAAGGTCTTCTCAGGCACTCAAAAATATCCCCTTCATAAAGATGCTGCATTTTCTGGGGGGGGGGGGGGGGGGGAATTTAATATAGGCAAGATAATATTTTCTCCATAGCTACATAGTGTGTACAACATAAGGGTAGGACTACACAGAAGAGTTACAAGGCAGTAAGGGATCAGGATGAACTACCTGAGACAGCTCATTTCAGTCCCAAACAAGCCCTACTGGAGAAAGCTGACAAAACTCCATAAAGTTACATAAAATAGAATATACACTGAGAACGTAAGTCAAACTCTTCCATATGTGACTGCAGAGTCATTTTTCCTTAATTTCCTGCCCCAATACCTATCTATTTGTACAAAATATTAGTGCTTGATAAGAGGCTTTCTTAAAATACTTCAGTTGCATTTGAATACAAAACTCTGCTGTGCCTAAATGGCAGCAGAGCTGTAAGCACAGGTCTTTCCCATTCCAACCAAGAGTACAAGCCACGACAAATGGAAGCGCCAATTGCTGCCAACGCAGTCATGAAATTTTCTCTCACCTCCACTGCCTCCACCATTGTGCCTTTCAGTTCTCACTACACATCTGTCTGCAAGATCTGCTCCAACAGATACAATGATAAAAGATGATAAATCCTTTAAAGGCAGCCTATCTTCATGGGTTTAGTGTATATGAACTACTTTGAATCACGTTCACCCTGGAGCAGCACATGGTCGTCATCATATCAAGCCTGAAATCATTACAGAAAAGAACCATTCCAAATTCCCATACTTCAAACTCCTTCATAAAAGAGTATATAAAACTATCAGATTTGCCTTGGCTATTATTTCATGCTGCGCACACTTCATGCCTTTTTCAATCTGCCCCTCTAGTTAAAGAAATTACATTATCATGACTGTGAAGAACTTTTCCCACTTCAGCCAGATCTAGCAAATGGCTGGGCAAGCAACAACATTTGAATTCCATAGGCTGACTTCTCCAGGAGCCAGATATGCTTCAAGGACAGCAGAGTCCTGCTGTTGGAACCCTGCCTGCACACACCCTTCGCTGTGTTTGAGCCTGTGACTATTGTGCCAGCTCTCCTCATGCTGAGCACTTGAAAAGCCCTCCTGGATTTCACACATCACAGTAACACCATCAGGAACAACTTCAAGTGGCTCTGCTGTAGACCAAGAACATCCCTAATAAAAAAGAAGTTTGCCAGCAAACCGTGAGCACTTCAGTGGCTGGTGAATAGGAGAACTGAGCTGGGACTGACAATGAGCTGTCCAGTTCTGCTGGCTGCTCTTTTACCTCAGCATTGCAAATGGTGACAGGAATGTTCGTGAGGCTTCAACTCTTGGCAAACTCCTTCGTGCCTGCAAACAAGCCTGAAAGTGCAACATAAGCAATTCTCGCTTGTGCCTTCCTGCAAAGAGTCATCTAAAAGCATTGTATCCAGATGTTCCAATCAGTGTTTTCAATTTTCTCCTGTTCATAAACCAAACGTGTCTCGGGGATGACTCGTGCATCCCCTAGATACTTTTATGTATGACCTACTCCATACAGATTTCTATTGCGTGAGGAATGCTTTGCCAAGAAGGTTACTCTGAATGTCAGAAATTAAAAACACAGTACTCCAGGCCAATTCTGAACAACTACTACCATAAAACCCCCATTTCCTAATTATTTTTTTTATACACAAAGTGCTGAGAAAGCCACAAAAGCAGGTTTCCCAGGACAGCATGCTGATAATTGGTTGCATTTTTGTTTTAGCATGTCATCTTTTTTTCTCCACTGAGAAGTTGGGCTAATTCTGTCTCCTGTCCTGTCCCAAGGCTTTGGGGCAAAGAAAGCTTCTCAGGTGAACCACCTGCCTTTTCCAGTCCAGATGATGACTAACTACAACTTATTTCACACAGATTTCTTCTCTAAATAAAATCAGTATTTGTAGGTTTTAATTAAGAATATCAAGTTTCACACGAGGCATTAGAGAACTTGTGATCACAAGTGATAGAGACTGAAAGTAGGAGATGAGAAACAAAACTAAGAGATGAATTTGACTTTTCCTGAACTTGACAGCATCCTGACTTGTTTGAGAATGAATCTGTTCTCCAATTAAGGCTTGGGGATGCTCCAGGAAGATGGATTTTCCCAGAATCTTTGCTGACTAACAGAGACTAACCTCATCCCTCAGCTCTGACAAGACAGAAATTCTTGATGAGCTTTCCTGGCACCCTCTGCCTTATGCCAGACACATCTGACTAGGCAAGTGATGCTGGCTGCAGACTGATGGACTCTTTGGTAGGCACTGAGGTAGCAGGGGAAGATTAAAGGCTCTAGGATGTGCCACTGGCATTTAGAAACCAATTCCCAGTCCAGAACAAATAAAGGGGGTGGAACTGCATCCAGCCCAGCTGGGGAGCCGAGAGCAAACAAATTCATTGTGTAAGAAATAATAATTTTCAGAAGCAGATCCTGTGTGCTAGGATCAAAGAAGCTGGTAAATTAAGGCCACTCCACTAGCCAAGGAATAAATTGTCATAATGCAATAATATTTATGCAGTTTTCCTGTGGCAGAAGATCCCTCTACGTTCCAGAAATTGAGTCCCAATAATTAGGAATTAATATTAATAATTCTATTTCAGAGCTACTGTTACGCTGCTGCAGGATTTTGGCAATATATCAATAATCCTATTTCATCTGCATGGCCACAGATCTCTTACCAGTCATGGTTTTGGGTGCTGGGCAAGTTACAGCTTTAAGTAACAGCCACAGTCTTTTCTGATGATAATCCTGAACTTTCCACACCTGAGATAAAGACAAAGGCAGGTTTATTTATGTGGGAAGTCCCACTGATTTTTACCCAGACATTAAAACCCTCAGGCTGAGAAGCAAGAGACACCCCATAATGGCTATCTTTCTTTTAGGAATAGATGGAACATTCATCCTCAAAGTGAAGTCAGAAGTGAGCTACCTTTCTCAAGTTTCAGAAATAATTCCTACCTTGAGACTGCTCAGCTCTACAGGGCTGAATCCATATGCCCTGATAAACTGCTGAGATTCCCAAGGATTTCATGCAGTCAAACAAACACTACCCGGGGATGTAGTGGCTACAAATACTCTATACTTCTTGGCTTGTCATCTTGAACTGGGATTTTTGCTCTTTCGAACTCTAACAGTTCAACACTAGGTACAACCTCATGTGGATCTAATTACCACAAACAGGCAAAGCAATCAAGCTCATTATCTAAAACAAGGAAGCAGCTGCCAGGTCCTGTTCCCAACACCCTTTCCTAAACAGGCTTTCTTCTCCCAAAGCATTGCCTGGAAACATTACCAACTTTTGAGTGCCTTGTGTATTATTAGGGATATGAACACTGACTAAAGAGAAGAGAATAAACCAATAAAATACTTAGCCAACTCACAAGCTTTACATGACTCAACTTCATTGGCACTGTTCCTGAGTTTTCACTTGAAGGATGAATTGTATTCACTTTCTCTCATGTCAGTAACTTAATATTAATTGAAGAGGAATAAAATAGGTTGGATTAAAAGGTTATTCCAACAGTCTTTGAACTGAAGGGGGGAGGGCGGGGAAGAAGTCCTATTTTCTTTCATGTGCTTGAGTCAGAGATTCTATCAGTGCATACTCATACTGGTAAACTAGAATATTGTGGTTTTATTCCAACAGCTCCACACACACATTCTGGACACTATTGTTCAGTATTTTATACGTGTAAATGCAGAGTTGTTGCACAAATGTTGAAGTACCAGTAGAGCCTGGTTTCAGAGACCAGAGCAGTAATGATGTGTTAAGTCAAACCAATATCTTAAGCCAGCAGCTAAGTTTATTCAGTCTTATCATCCTATCACATGCATTTATGAGATTTGGTAGTAAAACACCAAGGAGAAAAATCAAATACTTTCTACTCCTGACAGGGATGATCTTATGGCTGTGCTCTGTACAAGATTTAGAGCAACTACATTTTGGGAGGTAAGCACATCATACCTGGTGTTACCCTGGGAAATTCCAGCTAAACCATAAGGCTCCAAAGTGACACATACTTGAATCTCTTGAGGAAGGGGATGCTATCTTCTCTTCCAACAGATTTCAGGAGCAGCTTGTATTTGATGAGCAGATGTCTATTTTATCTCACTTTCAGCCCTGCAGTTTTGATTCCTGTTATACAGCTGCCACCTTTAATACATTTCTTGTACCTGACAGAGCTGTTCTGAGGTCACGGAGGTCTGTGGTTCAGCCAACTCTTCCAGCAGCAAACCAGGAACTGGCCATACTTTTTTCTTGTCATGGGAAGCTAGAAGAAGGGAAACTTGAAATGGGCTGCAGTTGCTATTGTCAGAGTCAAGCTGAGAAGAGACAAGACCCCTTTCTCATCCATTCACTACATGCAGAGTGTGTAAAACCATGCAGATGCAAGAAGTAGTTATAAACTGATCCTTGATAAGCTTAGGCTGGCAATTGGGAAATCTGAAATTATTCAAGACATGAAATTTTGTATTCAGCTTCTACAAAGCTTCATCAGAGTTCAAAGGACAAAGCAGCCATCCAGTTCAGGCACAGGTGCAAACAATCTTCTAATAAAAGTATTCTGAGGGTCTTCCAGAGTTTAGCATTTTTCTTAAATCCCTCAGGTACTAAAGGGAATAGTGTAAATAGCATTTTATAAAGTTGATCATTACATGGCTTGATATATCTCAAAGAAAATAGTTTTGCATGAAGAAAATGTATTTTGGTGAGTAAATAAGATTCAAATACTACATTTCTCAATTAACCTTCCCTTTCCATTTAAAAATCACTCCAACTCTCCAGCACGGCAACAAAGGAAGGTAACGATGCCTTGCCTCTATCCGTGTTGTCCGAGTGCCGCCTTGTGGGAACTCCCTGCAAGCGCACACGGATCAGCTCTACGGCCTTACCCTAAAAAACAGGGGGAAAAAGGGAGTATACTCAACTCTGCTAATTTCTTGTCTTCCAGAGACTAAAATAGCACGGCGAATTTTGACAGGGAAGGTGGCATCCCCTCTCTTGTATCAACTTTCATATCTGCAGTGTTCAGCTTTCACCCCAATGACACAAAACTCATACTCACCTCACTGTTTGATCTCCTTGACATGAAAATTAGATTACGTACTTGATCAGAACGAGCTGCTTAATATATTGACACAAAGTCTTTGATACATCTCTTCAGCAAACCAAAGAGCCTACACGTAGCATCTGAGAACTAAAGCTGTCCTTTAGTTTAGCAGGACTGACTGAGGACTTGCCCACCATGACCTTACCTTTGCCTTTTCTGTGACTCTGAACAGCTGTGATGTCTACACACAAATTATTCAGGTTTTTTCATCTTTTACAAGACTGACTGCCCAGGAATGGAAGTTACATCATTTGTACCCTGCACTGCAAATAAACACATTTAAATCACTAGATTTCAATAAATATTAAATGAGGGGAACCTGGATTGTCTTCGCACTCCCATTTTTCCATCAATACACCTGCTCAACTGTAACATGATTTGTAAAAGGACAAGGTACTGGGCAGCTGATGGTCTGCTAGAACTGTTTTATCACAGAATAATTGATAGCAGCTGCCCATATTTGCTTCTTAGCCTCCTCTTCTTTAGCTTTTATATCATTTCAGATTATCAAAGGTATTTACCATACGCAAAATAGCCTCAGTTCTGTTTTCTAGAGCTGAACTCAGATCTTCTACAGGAAATTAAATAACTATGAAAAGCATGTAAGAAGTGCAATGAAAGAAGACTCATTTAAAAATAGTATATTTCTTTCATGGCAACATAGTCCTACAAGAGTATTAGGTACTTATTCTGACAAAAATAATTTGCAGGCTTTAATCATCTGTTTCAGTAGCGTTTGGCTCAATAACTGTAGAACACTGACATCTTCAGGTAGAAGAGCTACTGAAACAAATAATAGGGCAGGCTGAATATAAACCATTCAAATATGAAATAATTCTTGAAACAAGTTTTCCTTCCAAGATTTACTAATTTGGCTCTTTGCTCTTTGAAAGAATTACACATGGCTCCAGAGACATTTCCAAAATGTTAGCATAGACATGAAAATACCTGCAAGCCTTTCCAATATGCAATTTGAGTAATGCTTGCAAGGTGTCAAAAGATGTGAGGGTTCCTCACAAAATACCCAACCAAGCGTCAATAAAATCAACAGTTGAGACATTTTTCCCAAGGGTTTACTTATTATGGGAATGCCAACAATTTCTAATCGATTTACAGTCTTGGTACAAGGGAACAAAACACAGCCCTCTTTCAGTTTCTCCCTTTGTTTCTAGCAGCTCCTTTTCATCATATGCACTCTCAATATTTGGATTAATTTGACTCAAGGTAAGGAAATAGGCTAATTCTGAATTCACAATCATGACAAGAAGTACCAAAATTGTGGTCCTGATGGTAACTTCACTATACCCAAGGAACATTCAATCTACTTTTGGCACTTTTCAGCACACAGATATTCAACTGACATTTCAAGCAGGTGTTGCTAAAGATTCTTCCTAATAAGGGCTTTTGGTGATTTTTATTCCAGATTTGAAGGCCATAATTTTATAGGATAGTGATGGTTCTCAGATGGCTCAGTAACAGGTGATTCAAGCAATAGTAACCTATTTGAGACATTAACACACCATGGCAAAGCCTTTTATGAAGTCCTTATAATTTTAAGCATTTTACTATTTAATCTGTTTATCTCCGAGTCAAAGTATTAGCGCAAACAATTTTTATTAAAAAATTTACCAAGCAAGTGATCCCAAATACAGGAACATAAGGACAAAGACATTGCAGCTGCCTGGTTAAACAGAATACCATTAGTGAGGAACTCTGTTAAATATTCTCCCTATCCAGAATCAGTTCAGCTTGAATGCATATTTTTACTTATCATGAATGAGAGAAATAGAATAAAATAGCAGAATTAAAAATAAAAAGCAATAAAAAGCACATACATCTAACCAGTGCCCCTACTGTAAAATGAAGGAGTTGAAATAGGCATGTTAAAGACTGAGAAGGAACTTCAATATAAACATTCCTGATCATCTATGCAATGTAGCTGTTCCTACTCCCGGGCATTCTGCACAAATGATTCCTTCCTAAACCCCAAGGCTGCAAGAAAAACTGGCATGTTATTAAACGACACCTGCACTTAGATGAGAATGGCTAAGAGTCACAACTTTACAAAATCTGTCATTTACCGACAAGGTAGTACATTTTAGACAAATATGAAAATGGATTTCAAACACCAGTGCAGGTCATCTAGCATCCAAACTCTTGGATAACCACTATATCAAGGAAATTATCTGCATCCTCAGACACTTCCATAATTAGAAAATAAATTGAAAGTTCGTGTGAATGCACGAACTGTAAAACTCGGGTTTACACAAGAAGACCCAACTCTTATGTAAATTCAAAGCCCTTGGGCACCTATGGATTTCTTACAGGGACACTACAGTGCGTGCTAGCTCAGCGCTGTGTGCGCCGCAGAAACACAGCGCAGGAAGGAATGACCATTTACTACTTTTGCTCCCTAGAGGTCCTCCATGAGCTGTAAATGCCTTAACTTCAGGTTCTGTCGGTTCCCTGGGACTGCAGCTTGGATTCTCTAAATACCTTAGACACCACCTCTCTCCAGCATTCACCCAAACAGCTGCTCACGCTGCATTTAAATCTGTGCTCAGCTCTAAGAATATGGTGGCAGTGACTGTCACAGGCATGTCCCAAACTAGCAGGTGTCACTAATACAGAAGAGTTAATTAAGCTTCAACAGTGAAAGGTGCCTTCTGGCCCTGCCACGCATTTCATTTTTGGCAACGACAGCACAAAGCAGCCTCTGCTTGTATCAGCCTGAACGCACAAGTCAGAGCCAGGGTGCCTGTGGCAACCACCGAATACAGATTGTAATTCTACTTACATCTACTGAGGGAGGAAAAGAACACATTAAAATGGAAGTTCTTCTGAATTCATTTCAGCAGGAATACTCAAGAATACATGCAGCAAAGACAAGTGGTAATGTGTGCAGTAGGGAAATTTATTCTCCCAATGAAGACTGTAAAGCAGGATATGGGAAATGCCTCAAAGACATCATCAGATAACTGCACTTATTTGGTTATCAGCAGATGACAAATCCCTTTTCTGCCACTAAGGCACAAGAACTAGAACAGTACCATGGGCACGCTGCAGCAGTCTTCCTTTCAACTTCCTTGGCTTTGTTGTAGACCTCTTCCCCTAACTAACTAAGTAGAAATAAGTAGAACTGAATAGTCATTACAAATGCAGCTCCATTAACTTATGTCTGCTGATTTAAAAAGGTCATACATCCAACAAGATGAGGAGAAAAAAATTAAATGAGGGAAAGCAAGGCTTTATGTATACGGACATTCCTGAACAGCACTAATTTAAAGTAGCATTTTCCACTCTAATTCTCTGGAGTTTTAACTGAAGTTCTAACCTCAAAGTGCTCTTCCTTCCTCACTGGAAGACTTGCCTCTCACAGCTGCATGGCAGGAGTCCCACTGCAGAACCTTTGGCACTTCTGAGCTGCCATCAGAGCTCCCATTCAGCAGTACAACACTATCTACCCGGGAGCAGTGACACGGGATCTCTTTCCCGACATCTACTAGAGAAACAGGAACCTTGGAGGAGCAATGAACTCTTCCTTGGTCAGCTGGAGGCCTTTGCATCGGGCTCTGCTTGCTGGGTGGTGGGACAGACCTTGCCTGGCCTGTGTCTGCCAACACTGCCGCTAATTGCAGGCTTGGCACCAGGGGAACCCGGCTGGATGATGCTGTCAATTACCCTTATCCTCCATCTCACCTTCCCCACCTCCAGTACAATTAGCTGGGAGGTACCTGAGGGCAGGGACCAGGTCTCTCATGGACAAGAGCCCACACACCAGGATCCAGGGGTGATTCGTGGGTGTCACTGCAACACAAATTATAGCCTTGGATTCTGATTGCTCTACAAAACACAGCCCCTGCTTAAGAGATGTTAATGAAATGTTGTTTACAGGATGTTAGTATAAAGAGCTTGATTTTATTTTTTTAAGCAGATAATTATCAGATTCTCACAGCTTTTTACTTTCAAGGGATACATAAACTATTTAATGAAGGAATGTAAGTGATAAAATGTTATTCAAATAACAGAAACTATTTCCAAATCTTGTTTCTTTTCTAGTCAATTATTAATGTATCCTCCACTGTTACACTAGAAGATTCTAGGTATAAGAACAACTGCTACAAGACAGTTTGGTATAGTCTAAAATGCCAAATGCCTTGATGAAAATGTCCACAAGCACTCATTTCTGCATTGCATTCTCACTACAACACTTCTCCAAGAGTCCAGTTTTCCTGTGCTAACAGTACTTCCCTCCCTATTTGTGGATCCCCCTAAAGAACACCACCACAGTACAAACGCAATTCCAGAAACAAAAGCCAGGATTGCTTTCACATCATTCATTCAAGCTTTACCTTTTCTTTGCCATCTGGCAAAGATCCAGATCAATCAGGAAAATTAGCTGACCAGTGTTAGTCTAAAGCTGTTGTATTGACAGGAGCACCAATGCGTATTCAAATGAAATTATAAATATACAGTTTATACAGCAAATGTTGACTGAGGCCTGCAAAAGCATAATTATTCAGATGATAGCACTGACAGGTTGAAAGATTAGACCCCATAAATGCTGCAGTGTGTGAAGGCCATGTTTTATGCTCTGTCTCCAACTGGCTTTTCTAACTGGCTGGCCCACGTTGCTCTGAGTTGCTGTGTTCTGTAGCAACAGATAATTGGGAGTTACTTACCCATAACAAGTACTGGGAAACCTCTTAACTGTCCAAAATTTTCAGTTGCTACTTAAAAGCAACTCCGACAAAGAATTCTGATCCATTTTTCACATGTGCTCTCCTGAGAGCTTCACGTGCACTCAGAGTTAAGCTCAAGGACACACCTCTCTTACCTAATCAGTGTACAAAGGAGCCAGAACCTCATTCTATATTCCTTTGAAGTTAATTATCCCTACTACTTCTAAGAACAAAACTTTAGTTCACTAGAAATCTTTTCTTATCCTCAAGTATTTTGACTTACTCGATTATTTCTGAGTTTCAGAATACCTAAAGCATTCCAAGAAACAGACGGTAAGAGAACCAGTTCTCCTCACAAAGAACCCTTTTTTTTTTTTTCCCATAGCACGGGGGCGTAGAATATTTGTGATGTTGACATTTGTGACTTGGTAAATACCAGAATGTATACTTTGTACCACACAAGCCTACTCAGCAAGAACTCATACATACCTGACTGTTCACAGGCAGCTGTAAAAGGAGCCACCCCATGTCAGAACTGAAAACTGCAATCAGGGCAGGGCAGCTAAATCCAGATCCTCATGAGTAACCTGAGTAGTGGGATTGTACAAGAGTGCTGTAAAAAATAATGGGGACACAGGACAATTAGAAGCGATTTTCCACCAATTACAGATGAGGACTTGGAGTTTACATACAGATTTTTCATGCCACTAGAGGAAACAAAGTGCTCTGAAACATTAGCTTACACGTGTCAAGCATTTCAATAGTCCTGATGAACTGATCAATCAAAACTTGTATTATTCAAAACCTAGCACAGAAGTTATGGTAACAAAAAGCCTGGTATTTGCAAGATTTAATAGTCCTTTTAGTCCAGAACTTATACCATGTCTGGAATGGTATAATTATGCCCATTGTCCCAGATAATCTGGGAAATTGCACATTTATGTATTAAAGGAACACAAAGGTTTCTATATTTGTTCCTTCACTGTGAAATCAGTAAGGAGAGAAAGCGGCAAGGATGCTCAATCAACACAAATCTTGTTAGAACTGCAAAAGCCACGTCTGAGGAATGCCTGTGCATTTGAGACAACACTCACATGCTCTTGTATGTAAGGCAGAGTTGTACTTCAACCAAACCCACAGATGTCTGAAGTTTCTGTTCAAGCCTATTCTTCAATACTGTGTAAAGTGGCATATATTCAACAGTGTTACTAGAGATTAATAAGATAGTCATACATTCTGCTTTCTAGAATCACAGAAAAAAGTATTCAAAATAAGCACTTAAATATATGAAAAAGAAAACACTAGATAAAAACAGCTTCAACATGTTTCCATGATTTTTCATTAGCAGTTTAGGATCTAATCTGCCTTCACCAGTGGTGGGTTCAGGAATAACTCTTCCCTGACATATAGCTGCAGGCCAGAACCTTTCCTCCTACATAATAATGCTTTTGGGATGGTTTATTACCAATTTTGTAACACTCATGTGGAGCATGTTGCCACATTGAGTCCTTCTACCCTTCTCCCATTGTGTACATAAATCAACCTTTACTCATGGGTGGACACAGAATTGCCCCCTTCCCTCGGGCTGCTTCATGACACATGGTCTTCTGCTCTGACATCTGCAAACATCCAAGATCTGATACCTCACCCATGACTTGTTGGTCTGCATCACCGGAACACACCCATGGTGCACGTACACGTTTCTGGCACTTCCAGTGTCTTTCTACCAAAAGGAAAAAACATCCAGGTGAAATGTGCGTTGGAAGGTTTCTTAGTCAATAACATACATAACATTAAACACCTGGTAATTTGTTTTGGTGACTTAACAACATTTTTGAGGCATGTCATTCCTTGTCTATGACACCATTTAGATAAGGGAATTTGGGAGGGCTTGCAGATCCTGGATGCACACCCTGCGAGCATCCTGACTTGTTGGTGCAATCTGACCTCATAATTTATTCTGTGCTGGGCAAAACAAACAAATGAACAGCTCTCCAGACACGCAAGATAATGGAAGAAACAATGGGAACTGGAACTTAGGGGTTCGCCACGGAGCACCCCTGTGGACAAAGGCTGATACACCCTAACCTCTTTCAAGAGCCACTCATAACACTGCAGGCTGTAGCCTGTAAAAAAAGAAATTAAGAGATTGAGAGCACCAATGCTATTACATGATGGCTTTAATTCTTATGTGAATGTTGACCACGGATTATAGCAGGATTTGATTCAGCCACTCTCTACCTAAATCTAAAGGTATTGCTTGGCATTTCCAGGAGTGCTTGCAGTAAAACTGACTTCCAAACCAGGAGAGACAGCATGACAAATTACAAACTGGTGTTTTACTGCAACCCACTGTTTGCTCTTGTGTCAGCACACTTGTACTTATTTTCTCAATATGCATTTTAATATGGGGCTTGCTACATGCAAGTTGCATGGGTTTTTTTCCATGAATCAGCAGAACCAGCTGATGATCTTACTGACTGGTGAGCTAAGTGATACAAGATGCTAAAGATCAGAATAAATACTTGGTTTACATATTGTATTTGTTCCCATTGTAACTAGTTTAAGAGCAGCTGTCTCACAACCCAGACCAAAACACTGCTAGTTAAGCCTTAGCCTCCGTTGGAAAATGCAGGAGAGTATCACAATATGAATAATAGATCAGAAACCACAACTTAGTATGGCACTATTGAGTCCTTGGTGTCACTGCTCTGGGTCCCTAAACAGATAACCAACATCAAGTATTTCTTCTTCTTTCTGACCCTGTTTAATGTGATTTTTTTTTAAGGCACAGGCAACCTCAGTCAAGGGACATAAATAATAAACTTGCTAAGCAGGCTCATAAAAGAAAGCAGAGGACAGACACCACCAGCTCCATGTCACCCAGCTAGGGTGACAGCAAAGGTTATTTCCAGCAACGCAGGAACTGTGCAGCTGCAGAAACAAACTGCTCTACTTCACCATAGTGAGGTATGCAGAAGCAGGTGTCCTTTCCACTTGTTGCAAGTCTGGGTAAGCACAGACTGCCAAGATTAAGATTTTCCCAGGGAAATAGGAATATTTATCTCTTCCTCTTTGCCTCTCTCTCTCCTCCCCCTCCCCCCTGCCCCCATTTACCCATTTCAGCTCCCTTGCTGTGCTTATCACTTGATTTCTTAATTCTCTAACCTTTGAGAAACAAATGGAATCTAATAAAAATCTTCATTAAATCAATGGTTCAGAATATTCCATCCTGCTGACAGAAGAACAACTTATCATATTATGCAGACAACAAAGCAACATAGAAGGACTAAGAAAATCAAAACAAATCCTTAGATGACCATGTGGCCTACACACATTTTTTTGAGTTCATTTGCTCCACTCTGGACACTGGCAGAGAGTTGTTTTCCAGGACACCCACTCATTCTTTTTTTTTTAAATATGGTGGAACTAAACAATTACCTCAGCCTCCACCACATTTAACATTTGTTTTTCCAAGCAGAAGAAACCTTTCCCAAATGGTTACTACTGACTACCATTGAACATCCCTTCTACAACTACAGTCAAGACTTTCTCTCTTTCTTCCCCCTTTTTTATTTCCAAGTTAAAACAAATGCCTTCAATGTGCTTGCTGCAATAGGCAGCTGTTTCTGGCAACTAAAGCTACTAAAGGGCGTTTTGAACTGCACCAGAGAACACTGTCCAACACTTGTGTCTTATGGATCAATAAGTCTGTCAAGATACCAAAGAGCACATAACGTTCATGGTCTTAAAGAAAACTATCAAGTGTTGAAGAGAAAAATCACCACCTCCATAAAAGCAAAACTGCCTGATTATGCAAGCTGTCTCCAACACAGACATTGTGTATTCTTTGGAGGGTAAGGCAGCAGAGGAGGTCCATGTACATTCCTCTAAAAGCCCACTCCCACTGGCTGGGAGGGAATGTGTGTTGCTAGGACATTCTTCAGGTTTCTGAGAGTTAGCATCATTTGCAGCGTACTGCAATAAACTGCAGAAGAATGACAAACATCTCAGCAGAAGCCTCCATGTGCATGTGCATATGCACACCTGAGTTTGGAAATGCAAATGTGGTCAGCCTGCTGTTATCGGAGATCCTGGCCAGAACTCCCAAAATATTCAGGACCCATTTCTTTTTCCTAGGAATAGAGTCATACCTGGCATGGAAGCAGAAAGAGCAAAGAAAATCTCTGTACATTCATAGTGGGCTGGTTACAGTCTCAAATAGGTCATGGGGCCTAAATTCAAACTCCAGGCTTTTCTGCAGAAATATAAACCCACTTTGCAGCAAGAATAATTTCACCACCTGTCCCCCAAGATATTACATTTGATAATTACATTATTGAGAGCATTAACCAACTTCCAGAACTAGACCCACATGTGACTGTTTAGATTCTGTGGCAACCCTGCAAGCTCTGCAGAACCAAACGTGCTGTGGGACCTCAGAGCTGTTCATACCGTGAACCCTGCACGGGCAATTCCTGTCATTTCACATCAAGCATAAGCACTACTTTGTGCTTTAGGAACTGCTTTCTGCAGAAAGAGGACAGGGGTGCAATGCAAATGCCGTTCTGTCCTTTACATAACACGCCTTCTCCAGAACGGCTAGAAATAGATAACACACTAACAGAAAATCAGTGATTGCTCCCAAGCACTTCGTTTACATCCCAGCAGGATTTGCGTACTCCAGAGCGCTTAGGCTACCCCATGAACAGCCGGTAACAAAACAAGATGTGCCACCCCCGTTCTGAGCGGGCAGGGTCTCCTTGGCACTACAGCTGCTCAGTGACCCGCGCAAAGGAACGCCCCTAAAGCGAGAGTGATTCCGGCAGGCTTTTGTGACAAGCCCAGGCACCATCTCGGCGCGGCAGCCCCGACTACTGCTGCAAATGACATCTGATCCACAGAGGGCATCAAGAGTATCACCGCCTTTGCGTCCGACTCCCCTGCTCACACCGGTTTTGGCTAAGCATCACGGGAGGCGTGAATCACTGACTTGTCGCAATTGCTGATCACAGTTAATGAGCTGGGAAGAAAAGAACTTGCAACAAATCTCTTTGCTGAACGCAGCATCCTGTTCATGATCCGAGACATCTCTGAAGGCTCAGACTCACAATTACAGGATATTGAAAGCTGCCCTACATTTTTGCTTGGCCTAAGCACATGGATACAATTTAGCCGCAGCCTCGACAACTGATCTTTAAGTGTTTATCCCTTTCCAATGTTTTGTCACCTCCACGCTGGTTTTGATGCACAAGCTTATGACATGCAAACTTCTGGAGTTTCATAACCATCAATTCTGGCACCGTACTTTACATTTCGCAAAAATCTCTGCAAACAAGACATGCTGCAAGACGAATTTCAAGCTGAGCAGTGAACAAGCTCATCATGAACTACACTCTCCCCGTGAATGGCTTATGGCTGGAGCAGAGCATATTCTCATAACCTTGGGTGTTATTTCTCTTGAATTCAAGTAGCTAACAAACTTTTTTTTTTAATTAGTGCTTCTTAGAGCTTAACTAGAGTCCCACAGAAATTAAAAATCAGGCAAATGACACACAAGACTTAAGGAGCATACACACAACTCATTTTTATACAACATACTCCTGCATTGCAGGGGCTTTTCATCACCTTTTCAGTGCACACAGTAGCTAAGAAATCACCCCAAATCCTTGTTGCAAAGCTGATGAGTTATCGATGACAAACGCCATAGCTCCTATCTCCCAGCTAACATGACTGTACCAGAGTATCAGGAATTTGGATCACAGCACAGGAACAGGAAGGGCTATCTTCAGGCCCTATCCCCATTCCAGGTTGGGAATCCATACAGACCTCCGTGCTGGGATGTGATTTCACACCCCTCATGATGGGCACATGTCTGCGTGGAGGTGCATGACGCAGAACCCACTCCTTTGCAAATTCTCTCATCATGACATCAATGAGGGCAGCAACTGCAACTCTTCAACAGGGTTTGATTACAATCAAGTCTAAACACTCATGTGCTGCAGCAACAGCGACCACAAGATTTGACTTCTCCTAGCCAGAGTATACAGACATTACTGGAATATCTGGCACAAACAACAGCAACCAAAGTGTGGTAAAGGTGATACCCTGTGATAAGCACATGGCTCAATCAGGAGCCATGTTCACCTAATATTGAATGAGTCTGTGGCTTATAAAAAATACCTAGCTACCATATCATCCCTAGCTGTGACACTCACTCACCCCAAATCAGGCACATCAGCTTAGGTGCAGCATTACAAACAGAAGAGCTCTGATCTGCCCATCTGTAAACAGCAAGCATTGGTTCATTTTCCCCATTCACACACAACACCTCCACCGTGTATTACAACACATTAAACATTCCCAGTCTTGGAGAGCATTCCCTCTTTTGGTCACTGACAGCTGCTGTTCAGCCCATTAGAAGCAGCACACTAGAGTTGTTCTGCATTGCTAAGAGCAGGCCAGCTGCCCAGGCCCGTGTTCTCCACAGCCGGCTCTCAAGGGGTGGACTGTGGCAGTGCTCGACTGCTCCGACTGCCATCAGTAGCTCGGCCGCAGCTCTTGCATTGCCGAGATCTCGCTTGCTGACACACAAGGAGCAAACACAGATTTGCATAATGCATTCCAGCAAGTTCAACGGGGTACAATAGTGTAACAGAATACCACGGAGGGTGGTAATACGCAGACACAAAAGAGCCACATACTGCTCAGATGAACAATTCTAATTCTTTTGGTAGCTAAAAAAAAAAAGAAAATTGTGTATATGTTTCCAGGTGATGACTGCATAAAGCTAACACTGGCAGTGACAGTATAAGGATGTGCCCTGCACTACCTTCATCCACTACTCCACTATTCTAACTTACAGATTTCATTCTCATGTCCTTCGTAACATCTTGCAGCACTGCTTACATTTGCCCAAGTCATTACACCATTTTTTTTTAATAAAATTGTCTTGAATTCAAAGGCAATCAAAGTAACTCAAGAGGTCATATTTCCTGTACTGTAATTTCTCACCAGATAAACATAGCTGGAAACTCAGTTTTCCATGTTAAGTGCGTGCCTAAGTTGTAGGTGTGGCCAATGCTCCTTAATTCTTAGCATCTGAGTCTACTGGACATAATTCTTACTCTAATTTTTAGTTCTTTCTGTCCCCAACTTGTCATTTATGTGTCAGGAGCAAAGGTGTAGTATAACCTCCCAAATGCTATAAGATCTCTTACAAGAATATCAAACTACTTTTGCAGTTCAAACATACCTTATATGTTTGTTGACACAAACAAATCTCAGAAGAAAATACCTCCATGTAGTATTTCAGTTGTAAACTTCAGCCACAGCTAAAAATACAGCACTTCATTAATACTTGGAATTCCTAACATTCTGAGTTGATTATTCTTACTAGTTTAATCTGGTGAAACCACAGTGGAATACAATTACTGTGCTTAGATGGCAAGCGTTTGGAGGACCCTCATAATTTTAAGGCAGATGACTTTCTGTTCAGTGTACCAACTTTAGAACAGAAAGTTCCCAGGGAGTTAATACAGACAAATCTTAAACCTCATATATTCAGGAACTCGACTTGTTATTGGATTAGTTGGGATTTGGAACATCACAGCACACAGGCCTGTAGGGAACAGCACCCGAGTTGCAGGCAGGACAGCAGCAACAAGAACAATCATCAAGTGTCACCCATTATATGCTGTGACACACCCTACAGAGAAATTTTACCTTTGCTAAACCTTGTGCAATAAAGCTCTCTCTCAGAAGCAATGGCAAATCTCTGTGACAGGCTCACTCCATAACTGCCTTCTTTTCTTTCCATTTGGAAGAGAAAGGGTTTTGCATTAGTTTCCTGATTATAATTTTGCCAATTTATCAGTAAGAAAAGGAATAGGAACAACACCAATAATAACAGGGAAATATCACAGCCCCTTCAAGTTCTTCTATCTCTTTTCCCCCATCAACTCCCTGATTTTCTTGGAATCACTCTCCTCAGTATACTAATGAGAGAGCAGAACAGGTACAAACCTGAGAGCAAACACGTACTACTGCCACAAACTTGTTAAAGGAGTGTTTTACAAAGCCAAATATGAGTAATAGAACAGTGAAGTTAATTTTGCTCCCTCATAAGCATAAGGCATAGCAGAGTCTTCATTTACAGGCAGAAACTGATTCCGGGGGATCTCTGTTCCAGAAACAATCAGTGCCACAATCACCTCTGCCTATCAGGGGATCCAATTGCAGGAAAGGTTTCTTAGTGACTGCAGTCCTAGGTGTGGTGAATACAGCACCCAACCTCAGCAGAATTTCACTTCCAAACTCTCCAAGTCTCTACTTGGGCACTTGCAGATCTACAGGGCAAAAATCTGTCAGGTTTGACATATAAATGTATCTTCTTTCATTAAGCTATTCTACTATCAAATGCCAAATTCATGCTTTCCAGAAGAGATGTGGTAAAGTTTTACTGATTCTCAACATTTTATGCTTGCACTTTGGCAAAGCAGGGTATTTTTCCTGATCTCCCTTTTCATGTGGCCTGCATATCATAGCCAAAATCATATCATTACAACTCCAGAAAAGCAGGAAAAAAAATCTCAATTCAAGCTCAAGAGAGAAAATACTGTAACATGCTGTAAGACAGGATTTTAGGATGCAAAGTCATTATAACAACAGATGGCACTATCACATTCTTCTGTAATTAATACTTATGATCTACATATATTTGCGATAACATTTTTCAGGATAAAAATATTTATATTTTTCATACACTTATAGCACTTTTCTTGCTACCCAAAACACCTGCACCGTCTTTGATAAAGGATTAGAGAGTTTACTTAAGCATAGCTTAGGAAAATAATTTTATCAAGCAATTCTATTGAAAACAAACTTGTGCTGAACAGTATAAACCAGCAGCAGAGAGAAAACACACCAGATCATTTTTCAGCAGCAAAGCATAGGGAACTCAAAAAGACAGTCAAAACATTTAATGTTTGACTGACATTGAACTGAAAAGGAGCTTAAGTTACAGCATTCACCTAAGTGATTAAGCAGCCTTCTTGGCACAAGCCCAAACCGAAGGAAGAACCACCTGACATGGAGCTGGAAGGCTTTGCCTCTCCTCATTAAAGACTCACATTTCCTGTTCTACTGAAAGCAGCACCCAGAAGTGCATTCCTCAGTGCTGATGTTAGAGATAGGAGTTGGCATCGCTTTGGTGAACATCCCTAAAAATATAAACCTAACTGACACATTAAAGTACAAGGGAAGAATTGCAAGTTGCAGAAGTTATTTTGGGAAATAAACTGCCAAGAACACTGCCCAGTGACAGGACAGAACTGTAGGGTATGGAAGAGACCCAGTGTTTGTCACAGGTTTGCAGCGGGTATAACACAGGTAGTTATAGACATGCTCGATTTCAGACCAAATTCACAAAATTCATCAAGAACTCTAAAATGCCCTTAAACACACTTCTTTTTTTCCTTGCTCACTAAGAACAAACTAAATGCTCACTACTCATTCCCTAAAAAGCCACCACCCTGATTCTTGCCTGCTTTACTTGATGTAACTTCACAGATCATTTCTTGCATTCCTCCTGCTTGTGCATTTTTAACAATACCTGGGTCATTAGGGCCTTTTCTTCTAAAATCATGACTGTGAAAAAAAGAAATTTCATCAGAATACAAGTGGTTTTATGACATCTTTCTGAATGACTGTTAAATGCACCTATATTCCTACAGAACCACAGCTGTACCATTGCACCTTTGCTCTCCAGAGGCAAGCTGTAGTTCATGAACTAGTTGGCAAGTTTGAAAGCAGCCCACATCCACAGCACAAGTGCTCTTGGAATCCAGTGATGAGACATCATTTCATGAAGTAAGAAATGCTCATTACAGAAAGTCCCAGATGGCTATGAACTGTAAAGCCAAGTGTCTGTGGAAGTGCCTCTAACTCCTCTATCAATCAATTCAGTATTTCTTTATAAGCAAACCTATCAGCCTTTTTATATTTATGCTCCCCCGCTGCTTTGGGATCATCCTGACTAGGTATCATCTGCCCTGAGATGGGAGGCAACAGGCATTTTGCCTACCTACCAAAGCTATTCCTCTTCTCATTTTGTAATGAAAACTACTTCCTAAGTTGGCTGCTCTCACTGGGGCCCTGCCAGTTCTGTCCCAGGCACAGAAGGCTCTCCATATGTAGCTGTTTCCAAGGTAGGGCTCAACAGACCAAAGAGAGGTGCCCCTAAGCTATTTCCAATGGCAAGTGAGTGAGAACTGTTCTGTCAGCCATAGCAGAGGTCAGTCACCACATTCAGAACATCCTCACCATCACTGTGGTTAGCACTTAGCGGTAACCCTAAGCGGTTCCTTCCTCATTGCAACACTCAGAAAAGGTTCTAGAGGCTCACAGCTTCAAATTTATTTTCCTGGTCTATCAAATCCATCAGTGATCTTTAAACTCTACAGCCCCTTTCATTATCCAGGCTGAATTCTGTCCTTCCCCTGCTGGCCTCTTGAAGTCTTTCCCCCAGTATTTGCATTATGAAAACAGAAGAAACCAAAGGTCACATGATACATGCATCAAACGCACTTCCCAGGGCAAAAGAGCACTAGGAAACCTATTCTAGTACACAACTGAATCATGAACTAAATGTTGATAACCGTAATGAAAAATTAACCCTAGTAAGAGCAAAGGAATTAGCCAGGAAAAGTGAACTAATTCATCCCAAAATTAGATAATCAGTTGGAGTTGCCCCATTTCTACACCACTGACTTATGCTACAAAAATCACAAAAAGTACAGCATTTTTTAAAAATTACTCTGCAAACAGAACTAGAAACTTATCATTATTTCAATTCTTCTTTTTTCCTATTACTAGGTATCAAAAGCTCCATAACATGACAACACCAAGCCTACTGGCTGCAAGTTCAAACCTGCTTTTTTTCTGCGCTCACAGCTGGAAAAAACATCAGCTGTGCACCTTCACCTGTGCCAAAGATCTCTTGTAAGCAAGCCAGACAAAATGCAAGACAACCATGGTAGTCTGGTAGCCCAACTACGAGCGCCTTTCTCTTATTGTGCCTCACTGCAGAAAAAAAAGAAATTTAAAAAATCCAACCATAGAGCCATATACATCACACTGGTCCCTGTGACAGTTGGCTTGAAATTCTGTAAAATTACTTAAGGGATGCACAGGGATGTGTGGATTTGTAGCAAAAGAAATTCCTCAAGACAGTGTAATAAAATAAGTGGGGGAAGAAAGGTAATCTTACAGCTCTTCAAGAATGAAAAAAAAAAATTGTATTACCTAGTCCTTGAACTCAGATGTAGCCCAAATTTAACCTTTGCCAATTAAAGTAAATGTAGTTATTAGCTGGGAAATTTAAAAGATGTGTTATCCTAAGAGAGCAGAACAGCAGAAATAAATACCAGCATCTCATCTGTTCCCCTGGCTCATTTCATAACAGAAACTGGGCTTCAGTCACACACATCACATCCACAATTTGTGAATGTGCTTGTGCCCATTAGCAACATAATACAGTATAAGTGTAAAGCAATACTTTAACCTTCGTTCACAATTTCTCTGCCTCTTGTGGATACACACGAGAAAGGATGTACTAAAGCAATATGCACTTAAGTAACTCAACCTGTGTGACTGATGCCTAAAGCAAATAACATTCCCATTCTCCTTGCATCAACTCCACTGCCTCAAGCCTGATTTACAGACTGAATCCCACTAGGAAAAGAGTAGAAAACAAATGCAGATTTCAAGAGGGAGAAAAGCTACCCAGTGCCAGAAAGCTGGGCTAGTGCTCACACCAGAGGAGATACAGTAATTCCACTAGAATGGGACATATCCAACTACAAATTGTTTAGGTAAATACTATCAACACACAAGTTCATTTTAATTACAGTATCCTATGTATTCTGCAATTTTTAGTGCATTCAAGGATTACGAAGAAAGGAGCTATAAGAAAAGAACTCTTTTTGGAGATGAGTTGCACTGGTTTTAAACAACTAACAAGAAAATGTTTGGTGTAGGGGAACAGCACAAGAAGTTCATCCATCTGCAGGATTAGATAGACACCTCACTGATCTACAGCACTGCATTCCCTGCCTCCCATCCCAGGCGCGCTTCTTTTCCCATTTTTAACCAATGGCACACAGGTAAACCCCATTTGAGACAAACTGAAGTGTTTCTTACGGCATTGATTTCATACATGAAGCAGACAGATGACACAAGCACACAATGTCATTGCTACTTCTCACTCAGCAATACCCACATAGCAGAAACTGCTATTGTGCTTACTCACCACAGCTTATTGACAGACAAATGATCATAATTCACAAAAGGAAGTTGCATCCACTTCTCCTCCCCTGTGTTATGCACATTCATTGCCTGTCATTCAGGAATTGTCCAAAATACATGCTTACCTGTCAAATTTGCACTCTGTGTTCCTAAAGAAGCACCACATAGCAGTGTTACCTCTCAATATATTGCAAAACTTGAATCCCAAGGACAGCCTCTCACCTGTAACGAAGTGCTTCCATGAAATACTTTGTAAGCTCCTGTCTTTTCCTATATTTAAGCTCATGTCTGTAATGCGGTATTTGCAGTATGTTACAAATGAAAAGGCTTTCAATCAAACTCACCTGGAAAACAGCTCTAGGTGAAATTCAACGCATGGGCTCAGACCAGAAAGGGATTTAAGAGGATCAGCTTCTGAGATGTAAGCTGTCATGCTTTTATTTGCAGTGATGAATGACATCTGAACTGGATTGTGTATTGCTGCAGCTGCCACAGGGAAGGGACCTGCTCATGCACAGCTTTACATTTTATATACAACACACCAAGCAGAGCATACAATGCAAACAACAATGCAGCCATGCCAATAAAAAAGAAAGGTAGGTTTGAAAGGAAAAAGAAAATAAATGAAGAAAAGAATGCCGTATCATTTTATGTTCAATCTGTTTTTCCCCTTCTGTGGAGGGCTTGGATCTCTGTGCTAATTTAATGCTCAGCTACCGTTTTCCAAAAGCACTTGAATGAACACTGAAGGACAAAGGTATTGTTCTGGAAGATGCAGCTTTTTGCAGTGAGGTAGCCCTGAGATGTTGATTCAGTGTCTCTTCAGCTCAGATGAATGATAGGAAATCTATCTGTCAGCAAGTCTGACTTCATCTGTACTGGCAAAGCAAGGAGGTAGACGGCATCTGTACGGAACCCATGGACAGACCAACTGAGGATACAGCCAGAACAGGATACACTATTAAACGAGCTAAAAAGCTCTCATACACAAATTCACAGGCTGAAGTCTGCTTCAACTTACTAAATTTTGCTTTTGAAGGAAAACTAGAGGCTGACTTCCAACTGCTTTATTGTTTAGATGACCCAGATGATGTTTATAAGCACATTTGCTCAGCTGAGCTATGAACTGGTTTCTTTGCGAACAAGAATTATGCAGAGCATTAAGACTGATTATGAGACACGTCCCTTCATTTCAGAATTCAGAGAAGTCCCACAACGTTAAGAAAAACTGGTCATGAAGATCAAAGGAGAAGGGAAGGCAATTAGCAGATTGTTTCTTTTGAAGAGGGATAAGTGCCAGTTGCCCGGCTTTTATTGATAAGAACAAGCAACAGCCATATTTTGAGGAGCTCTTAGGAAACTGCTGCAAATCACAGGGACATCAGTTTGAGGCTTGTGAAAGATTTCTGCTTACTTTAAATCTGAATTTGTGGGAAATATTTGCCTATTACAGTGAGGCAAGAAACTCAATATTCTAATGAACAGAGATAATGCAAAAACAACAAAGAAGGGACAGTGCAGTCTGCACAGAGTAAGTTTGGAAAGCTGACACTAAAGGAAGGACATATTAAGTGTTGACTGCTACTTTTCACTGAAACCCAAGAAAGCCAAATATAGTGAATCCTATATCCAAGTCCATCTTGTTTGCAGGACAGATAAGTAAGTTTGATATTGAAGGTCTCACTTATGACTGAAGATGCAAATGGCAATGAGCCAGACAAGGAGGACTTACATAATTTTATACATTCTGTAAAGCAGCAAAAGCTCTCCAGTCATCACTGGAAAAGAGAAGAGCTGCAAAGGCATGTACTGACTAACTATGGGTATTACCGAGGGATAAATCAGGAAAAGATGCACAACCAGAAACAGCTGATAAGATGATCTTGTTTGGAATGTCAAGCACCAAGTTGTGCCCAAGGTATACTGGGTGGTAAAGCAAACCAAGACTTTACTGGGTACCCCACAGGGAAGTTTTCTGAGTGCATGAAATCCCAGCTAATTGGGAACTGGACAACTGTAGCTTGTGCTGTTTCTGCACTACACCTCAGCACCATCAGATGAATGACACCCCAGCCAGGAGGAAATCTTGGCTGAGTTTTGGGCTACACTCAAAGGATTCAAGAATGTATTCAGCCAAGCTAAAATAGAGTTGATTCTGGAAGACAATATGCAAACTGAAGCAGAAATACAACTACCCCTTATTAGCCAAATATTCTGTCTTCAAATATATGGACAGAAATGAAGTTCCTAATTAACCTTTTGAGTTTTGTCTCCAAGAAGGAACTTGTGGATATACTGGATCAAAAAATAGTAAGAAAGTAGATGAATTCATTACACAGGAATGGAAAAAGGAAATGTGGAAGACAAAGACGAAGCTGGTAGTCACAATTCTCAGACACTGAAAAACATCACACATTCAAGAAGACTTGGATTTCAGTTAAACACAGAGCTATGTAACAGAAAAACAGATAATAGAAGTTATGATAGTATGTGGGATAGAGAATAGTACTGACTCATGAAAAGTCAGCTAATGGATGTCAGCTCCTACCTTTCAAAGGAGCAAATTCACCTACAACTAAAGCTCAAAAGCAAAAGCAGATCACAAAGGCTGTGGGAGATGCACTGCAAGTGTTTCATCCAAGGCTTCTCAAAAAGAATCTCAAATAAGCTGTCAAAAATCTTCCCACATTCCAAAAAGACAACTAGTTACCCAACACAAGAACTCACTCCAAAAAAGGCCCCAAACCAACAAAAATAAAATCAGTCCAATTTCAGTCACATTGCCATTTTGTCCATTAAGTTGTTAATCAGGGCATAATCCTTCCTTATTTATTTGTGTAGCCTTTTAATGTACTCTGAAGAAAGGCAGCTTTTTAGTCAGGTCACCAGGGCAGAGCAGCTTGTGCTGTGACTTGACAGAAAGCACTGGTGCATCCAAAAGGGTGACAGATTTAACACTGTGCTCCCAGATTATCTGTGTAATGCAAAGAGCAGCACCAACACCAAACCAGGGGCTCATACAACAGACTACCTCCTGTGGGACACGTGAGGTGCCAGGGCCAGGTTTTCTGACTTTGATTAAAGGACCATTTGTGAGAATGGAAACAGAAAAAATAGAGGATGTTTATTTTGACATCTTTGCCTTAGGGATGGCCAGCAGCCTTTGCAGCAAGAGAATTAAGTGCAGGGGTAGAAAAGGGCCCAGTGACATCTGAGACTGATTCTGACTACCCAGGTGGCTTGAAAGACCATAGCCTTCAAGCTGCTGTTCTCTTCATTCCTATTCTTCTCCCAAACTGTCACAGTTCTGTCAAAAAAAAATCTGATGTACAAGTTGCCAAATACATACATTTTTTTATTTAACATAAAAAGTCACACAGGCTCATTTTGGGGAAACTATCTACCCTGTCACACACACACACACACAGTCATGTAACTTGCTCCTAGCAGTGCTTCTCTCCTCTGGCACACACATAACTGTGGAAAGCATGCAGGGACATAAATCAAGAACTGCTCCAACTTAGCACAGCAGACTCCCAACACAAGCACATTATTCCATAGCACTGAAAGCAAACAGGTGATGTTTCAAGGAATTTTAACATGAACTACATCATCTGTCTCATGTTTAATTCAAATAGCTCCTTCACCACAAAACCTCAACCACATTACTGGTAACCATAAACAACACTTGCATTGTGTTGCTTTGAAGCATTAATAGCAACGTGGCTGAAAATGCACCTAAAATTCCTTGTTTATGGAAAAGACAAGATCTCCAACTCCTGCCCTATTCTAGAAGAACTGCATTTGACATGGGAAATCCAAATAGATGTATCTATGGACATCTGGTCAACATGCAGCTGTTAATCCAGCTTCAGTTCAGGTGTTAGCTTCTCATTACAAATGAATTCAGAGCACCTATAGGTTTGGAGGCCCACACTAGAACTGCCCAGATATGAAAGCTACAATACATAATAAAAAATTTAGCACCCCACTTATGTTTTAGGGCCTGCACACCTACAGGATCCATATAATTTGCATCTGTTGCTGAAAGTGGTCCTTTCAGTTTAGGTATCTGGTTTAAGGATCAGTAGACAATTAACAATTGATAAGCAGCTCAAATAGCTCACTTGATATCTCTGTCTCTGAGCACACTCCCACACTGTCAGTGTCTCAGTTCACTCTCTCAGCTACACTGAACAATAACTCCAAATCAAAACAGAGGCAGCTGTGCTAACAATGTCAATAAGAAAACTGCTTTAGTGCTGCCTTAAAAAATTACAATCAAATAAATCAGCATGGATCGGCTACATTTCCATTAACCTTGAAGCCTTAACACATTCTCTTATAAACAAGTTATTAGCAGTAGATGGTGTTCTGCAATGTTTGTGAATTGCTGCTTAACTGCATTTTAATAATTGAGAATGGAAAATTTTATCACTGTGTACTAGAACCTTGTCAAGATGAAGCACCGGGGAGCCAAAATTTGCTTTAGTTTGGTGTTTTATTTTAGAATGAGAGAATTCTGGCTCTTTAGTTTCTTCTAATTGAATTATTTAAACTATCTAATAGGCTTTTAAATTTTTTAGGGGCAATGCACAAGGTAAGAAGCAACTTGTTAAAAAAGGCCAAGTCAGTTGCCACATAAATGACATCAGGGACAAATCCAAAGGCAATGTGTATATCTATCAGAGTCACAGCTCAGGAAACAGCAGACTGCAGTGTGCCAAGCAGCTTGGAAGCCGTGGCATCTCTTCCCTCCTCCACAGGGAAATCAGCGTCCCTCACTTTTTAAAAGGATGCAGCTTTGTGGAACCTCCGGATCACATTTCTAGAGAAGAGGTTTAGAACCAGATCTCCTAATGGACAGTGGAAAAGCACATAAATGACCCCCACTGTATACTTCTTTCTCTTCATTTATCATCATTTAAGAAAATTAAAATGCAAATAGTATTGATGTCAGTGATCAAAAAGAACAAGAAAATACAATTGAAAAATACAACCTGCTCTGATAGTTAAAATTCCTCTAAACACATACCGACTTTGCATCTCCCATTCGTTTTCCCTTCTGCAAGCCACATGCATTTTTCCCCTGAATATTCCTAATTGATAAGGCAAGAGTCATCCCCTTTGAGGAAATAAATTAGAAATAAGAACTGCTTGGATTAACCAGGCCTTACTGACCTTCCTTCATGAATAAACAATGAGCTTCTCCAGAACTGTGAGAGAAATGCATTCCATAAAATGAATGTGTTTCTTTGTTGCCAGACCAAAAAAAAAAAAAACCCAGCACAGAACCAAAGCACTTTGTTCTAGGCTACTTGCACTTAGCATGGGTTTTAAATCTTGAACTTCTGGAGAACGGAATCAATCCTGCCAGAAAAAGGGGCCTCAACGCTCATCACATACAAGTCTCAAATCAACACTGAAATCAACTACATGGAGCAAATTTGCCTTGCTGGAATTCCTGACAGGGGGTGGATTTAACCAAAACAGGAGTACACTTATTTATTTTTCCCCTCTTTACCTTTGGAGCTTTTTGCCTTTTTCTCTGTCTGAATTGAAGCGGGAAGGTGTTAAAACTAAAGAAACTGATTATATTCATGGTTTAGAACCCTGGATACAAGCAATGCAAAACCCAGTAAAAAGAAAACACAGGAGTGTTTAGGCTGCTTCTGTCATTAATAGGCTTTATGATATTTCCTAATGTAAATGAAGTTGTTTATTAATTCTTTTCTCCCCTAGAGTATTCAGAAAAAAATGTTAAAATAAGCTTCTCACAGAAGCACAACCAAATTTTTTTCAGTGAATATTTCTGTTTAAAAATAAAACTGTGGTAGAGAGAAGCATCACCCACTCTGAAATCAAAAAATTGCTTAGCAAAAGGTGCATTTCAAGAAGAAGTAGAAAAAGGAGTGCTCAGCTCTTCCTATATCAGGTCCCATGGCTACAAACCAGCTGTGATTCATTAAGCAACACTGACATCCAGTACTTACTCCCAAGGGAAACAAGAAGGCCCACCCCAAGGACACCCAGCAGGAGATGCAGAAACATATTCCAAGGTTAGTCAATAGTACTGTTTCCATAGCTTCTCCCTCCATGCTTGCCATGGATTTTCAGTAGTCCTTTCTGGGGAGAAGTAGCTGGGGGATGGTTGGGGGAAGGAATGAAGGCTGTTCTACCAGCACCTCCTGTTACACAGATGTTCCCATCATCATCCAAAGAGCCAGAACCAAAATCCCAGCCTATACTTAATGCTTGAATCACAAGCATCACTCAAATGATTAGACAGTAAGGGAACTGCATCAGGGAATATCAGGATGGACCAGCTTCTCACAGAATTCATCTCCTATTTAATTAATATTATTCAGAGCTTGACACATTTTTTACTCCTAATAAAGCAGTAACTGCTGACATGCCATGCTTCATGAAACTCTTCATAATCACATGGTTGTGATAAATACAACAGGGGAAAAAAGACCAACTGATTTTGTATCAGTAATTTGAAACTTATTCATAAGCAGTGCTGTAAAAAAATAGATTCTGCAAGTTCCAAGGACTAAGTACAAAATTCTATTCATAACAGTTCTTCAGCTTATAAACTATTTTTGGACTATGTTGGTCAAAGTTACAATATGAATAATGGAAGAAAAAGGACAATCTACTGAGATAGGATTGACTAGAAATCTATTTGTCAAATCAAATTAGAATGACAGCACGTGTGCCAGAAAAAGCCACACACCAGAAAGCCTACCTCTAAATAATACCAACTTGTATGGGGAAAAACATGCAGCTTTCCCTTCCCACTTGCATCTGCAGGTTTTTTTTTCCCCAGGGTCATTTACTACACAAGTTTCTTCTCAGGATCCCAATTTCCTCTTTACCGACCATGAACCCTGAAGAACAATACTTGGGTTCTGGCCACTGATCGTTTTTAAGTACAGTTAAAAACAGTGCTAGCAAATCATCAGGAATTGTGGTTACAGCTAAGAACATTCAACTCCCCATTATTCAGGGGCACCTGCATCAGCAACAGGCTGGGACTCTGGCTTGGAATTCTGGGCTGATGCTGAGCACACGAGAGCTGGGTTCACTACATGTTTATGGTATAATGGCATTGTTGCCGGAAGACGCTTACACAATTTTACCTGCTGCTATAGCCTCTACACAATTATTAAGAGACCATGAATTAGCTTGGATTGAATACAAGTCAGAAGAACACAAGTAGGCTTCCATTACAGCTCAAGTAACTTATCAATTTAAGAAATATTGCCTAATTTTATCTATGGCTGACTCTTTTTAAATGTGTGATGCCCAGAAGATTATGCTTTTCCTTACAGAAGTAGCTTTCCATCTTCATTCCCATTTAGTTTCCTTTCAGAACCTACATCTGAGCCTACATTCTATATTATGTATTGTTATCTGTAATATTGTATACAGACAGAGAAGTACTTGTGTACAGGATATTATCAACACAGCCCCTTTGGAATGACAGTCATTTTCCTATCCAAGAGGGAAAAGTAGTAAAAATGACAAGCTGTTATTTTTAACTACAATGCTGACTCCTTCAGCAGCTTCTAGTCCATCTGAGATAGGCTGGAACAGATTGGATTTTAAAAACGTAGCTAACGCATGTGGAGCACTAACAGTGCAGCAAGTTCTTTGGGCCTCCTTTACTTGCTTCTTCCACAGTCAGAACAGAATGTTCACAATACAGGACATCACTTACTACATGCACATCAGGGCATTATGTGTTTAACAGCAAGAAGAGCTGAGAAGATATCACTTTTCCTCAGTTTCACAGGCCACAAACTTTCAGTTGGACATCCCCATAACGACTGAGAGTTACAGAAACAAAATTTCCATGGGAGCATACAGCACTGTTAGCCCTGCAATGAAAGCGTACTTTCAGGAAACAGGAGGAGCTGTAGCGGCCATTATTACAATGATGGCATGAATAAGATGCAACCCTATGAAGCATGCCCAAAAAGGCATTAAAAGTAATTAAGAAAATTTTTTTTAAGTTTACATTGATCAAGCATTTTGAATATACCAACAACTTGATCATCCTGACTTGACCTAAGTCGTATAAATGTGAACTAAGTAGGCTTATTCATCAAATAACATCTGTTAGAATTGAAATGAAGACATACATCATACCTTTGCTTCTCTAAAACTAGTTATTTACTAAAATTAATGAGTGATTGCTCTCATCAGCATTTTCAGACACTCCCAGAACGCAGATACTACTTTGCTAAGATACAAAAACACAGTTGAGAAGAAATGCTTCTGTTTCAGGGTTCAAATTCTACTTAATAGTGTAATACTGGCTAATTACAGGGAAAACAACTTCCATTTAATTGTTACTTTGCGACATCAAAAGTCCTTAATACCACCTAACTGCAGAAACAATTAAACGCAATTATGTCACTGATTGATATAAATTATGCATTAATCATGATCTTTACCTATCCCAAGTACTTCACACTGGACACCATGGCAAAGTCTGTAATTAACACAGAAAATCCAGCTGCAGAAAGGCAGCCCAGAAGCTGGACAGAATAACTTGAGGTGCTTGGAATCACAGAACAGTTTGGACTGAAAGGGACCTTTAAAGATCACCTCATTCTAACCCCCTGTGGTGCACAGGGACATGTTTCACTAGATCAGGCTGCCCCAAGCTCCATCCAACATGGCCTTGAACACTTCCAGGGATGGGGCATTGACAGCTTCTCTAGGCAACCTGTCTCACCACCTTAATAATAAAAAAGTTCTTCCTCATATCCCTTCTAAAACTATCCTCTTATCAGTTTAAAACCATTGTCCCTCCTCTCCATTCTCAGAGCCAGCCTCTCTCTGCACTGGAAGCACTGATACACACTCCCCAAGGAAGAATTCCATTTTCTATGCAAACAGTTTTCCTGAAAACCAGTAAGTTTTCCAAAGACTATTAATACAGACAATACAGAAGAGCTTGCATACACATCATAATTCCTTGGAAGAAAAAGCCCAACTACACCAAATGGTGCTGTGAGACCTTGAGGAGTGACCTCGAGGCTGCTGCAATGCTGTGAGCAATTGTGCTACCCAGGCTGTTCAAATTAGGCTCCTCTTGCTGTGACAGCAGTTCCCCGTGCATGCCTGACTGAGCTTTCAGAAGGGATGTATTTGCTGTTTCAGTGTGGACCCTTTGGAAACAACCAGGACTTCAGAATCCAAAACACATAATTTTTTCACTATCCTGCACATTACCGCTGGTGCTTGGAACCAGAACACAGCTGTATCTATAATTTCCTAGTAAATTGATCTACACTGCTTTCATAGTAACTCTGCAATAGTGAGAAAAATTTCTGGACCTTAATTTAAGGAACACTGCTCAGAAGGTGACCAACTCACAACAGAGGGAAAACACGGCATCTTTCAGTATTTTTATCTGGGATCAGACAGTAATTTCTCACATATGATATTTAATGTATTTCACATAAAGCTGTTCTCTATTTCCCCAAACTAACCCATAATAAAATGCAGTACACCACACACAGGGCATACTTCCTGTGATGCAGTCACCTAGATCTGTGGTGTTCACCAGGCCATTCTTTCAAACAAGAGCTAACACCTGCCTCCCCTTTTACCAACACAAGTAATATTTGTAAATGAAACTGTTACCTCTGTCGCTATAAAATGAATTCCAGTTGGAGACTGAGGTTCCCCAAAACTGAACATGATAGACAGCTGTGACTGTAGAAATAAAGAATATAACACTTCTCTACAATTATTTTATCATTCAGAAGCCTGTTTCGGATGAATACAGAGAAATAACTAAGCTGATCAATAAAATTACAAGTCTAGGATCAGATCAGAGCAGCCATATAGAAAACCAGGAGCTGTACTTTGGCTTTTCACTGGTAGATTAATCTCTTCTAATAACTGTAAAGTGTACAATAAGTTACTTATTAAAATGAGATCTTACATCTCAGGTGTAATAACATGTCTACTCAATTTCTAAGCAGTAACATAACTGGGAATGCAAACACCCCAAACTCAACAAGTACCAGAAAAAAAATCCTACGGAAAACTAATAAAGTAGAAACTGTTCAGTTTTGTCACCATGAGTCACCTTTAGGGTTATGTTGCCCTTTTTATGACCCCTACACATCACCTCCCAAAACCACCCCATCCAGTTGCCCAAGCTCCAAGGAAAAACTTTACAATTAAATCTATGCAGTTCCAACAGATAAAATGCCTTGCTATAGCTGTCTATAGCTGTACAGCTCACCTGCCTGAAGCAATGCATCACTAAAACCCATCACTTTGTGCCCTGTGGTTATAACCTTGATTTTTGCCCCCCCCCCCCCCATGATGATAAAATTTGGCTGCAACGAAGCTTGGTTGGTTAATAGTGGTTTCCTAACCTAATATGATTTCCCTTGTGGAAGAAAACTGCAGGAAGAAAACTGCCTTTTATCAAGGGGCTGGCTTTGATCTGCCAATAGCAGCAGTGTCCCCAAACAGCTATAGGGTCTCATGCCCATTTCTACCAGGATGTGGAACTCCCAGAACAGCTCAGAGGCAAGCCCTCGGCACACAGCTTGCCTGGGGCTAGCAGCGTGCCCTCAGTTGGTGCCGGCAGCTCAGGCAGACGCAGGAACTCCTCAGGCTGCAGTTTCCATGCCCTAGAGCCCCGGGTAACACTTGCTGCTCCACAGAGACAGCGGGAGCACATTACAAGTCCCATTTGCTCAAGCATATGAAACGAAGCTGGCTTTTTTTTTTTTTCCCTCGGCATCACCTTCTGCACTGTTATACTTCAGGAATCAGCTATGCCTTGGCTTGTCTCTTGTAGACAGCAACGGCAAAACACTCAGAGTGACAGGGAAAGCCAAGCTTCATGCTACAATATTCTGACACTCAGCAGTTTTAAAAGCAGCTTGTGGTCCCAGGAGGGGTCACCACCGTTCTAAAAACAGACCCTATTCACAGAGATAAACCCAAATCTGATAGCCCTCCACGCACAGTGAAAGGTAGAAGTTGATTGTCAACCCTGCTTGATTTCTTATTAAATTCTGCATCTCTCCCACAAAACGATGCCTAAAAGAGGTACTTTCCAACAGCTTGGGACCCTCAGTGAGCCATTAGCACCTCCTTGGCTCCTGAGGGACTTTCGTAGAGGGGACGTACTCATACTTCCCAACAACAATGGGAGACGAGGAGATAACTCCTATTGCATAAACGGGGCTTCTTGCTTGCATGGGAAAAAGATGCAAAGTGGAGGTACATTATTCAGAAGAATCCTCTGTTTAAATGGAGCTTCTCCTACTAGATGTGTCTGCCCTGCTCATCAGAGCAACACTTGTTTTTAAAATCTTTTCAGGACCACATCAAAGAACTAGTTAAAAATACTGTTGGTAGTTACAGGTCTAACAGCAAAAGAGTTCAAGCCAAGAGTAAATTACACTTTTCTGCTTAACTATATTGAAATTTAAGACAGTCTGTATTTCTTATTTACTTCATAGCAAAGCAGGAGCACAGGAAAGCTCTGTGCCACTAACTTAGTCAAACAAAAAACTTTTAACAATGTGTGTGGATCTAACATCACCTTTTTATTACCAATATCTACATTCCCATCTTTAAAGCAGATATCAAGATAGCACTATTTCAGATACCCCCCAGAACTAGACCTGAAAAGGGAAATCTAGCAAAAAGCAGCAAAAAATTGTCAGGAAAATTAATCCACAAACTCCAGAGGTTTATGTCCAAAAAGGAGACAGAGGAGTCCTTTTACTTTATTCCAATAAAGGGAGAGGCCATGGGGCATTTCCCCTGGGGTCTCTCAGATTTTCAGAGGACGCAGCCTCCTTTTTATCTTAATTTCCCGGCCGCATTTCCCTCTCTCTTCCCCCATCGGCTGAGGTACTTGAGAGGTACAGACTTCCCGAAATGCCTAAGATTCCCCTTTTAATGTATAACCCCCCCTAATTTTTATGGGATTTATGGGTTTTTCCCCATTGTTACTTTCATCTTTCAATATTCAGTTTCATTTACAAACAAACCTACAGTTTGTTTGTAAGGGGAAATTTCTTCTTTTCCATTCATCAATCAGTAGAATCCTTCCCATTGCTTCTTTTATCTCTCAGTGCTAGTTTTATCTACCAGCAGACCAAGAACTCGTTTGTAAAGACAAATCTTGTCATTCCTCTCAAGCTGAAGTACAGTTTAAGAATGAAATGCAAGAGACAAGAGAACATCCCCTGGGGATTTGTGTGATGGGCAACACCCATTAAAGTACAGTTTATGAATAGCTAAGTTCATGTTATACCTTTGAAACCACAGTTCGATTAGCTTCCCTCCAACAACTCTACATCCTGGGAACAGAAGGCTGACTGAGCTAGTCGGATGTTTGCATTAAAACAAATGGTGTCCTAAAAACGCCTTGATATGTACAGAGAGAGCTTTAGAAGCCTTTCTGAGGTAAATGGATACAGCTTCTCTTTTTTTGGAGGGAGGAACGGAGCTTTGCCAATCCATCAGATGTCACAAGTTGTGAACACTAAGTGTCCTTAAGCAGTCAAACTGCCTGAGCAGTGAGAAAGTTTAGCATCTTTTTATTCTAAGCCATATTATAGTAATTCTTTAAATAAGACTTTTTTAACCATTTGGACACCTCACCACATTTAGATATATTCCCATGTTGGTATTTTTACTTCCAACTTACTATCCCTCAAGCCTGTTACTCTTTTAAGAGGTATATGGGCATGTTACGAAATCTTCCCCTGAATATCTCTAATACTTTAATTACAAGGAGATGTGTTCATAAAGATGTCACATAAGAAATCAACTGCTGGGGAGAAACAGATATTTCTTATTTTGTTTTAAACTCACCTGACAAATATTTTGAAATTTTAAAGTCATTCTGTTACACAAGTGATTTTACCAACTTTCCTTAAGTGGGTCCACAGTATCTGAGACTACAGCACTGAAATCCTTTTCTATAGAAGGAGAGAAAACACCAACATTCTTAGATGCTTCTCCCTACCACAAAATGAACAACAATAGTTAATGCAAGGCCAGAGACACAGAGCTCTGAAAACCACACAGTAAAGGCCTAAAGAACTCAAAATCTTCAAGATGATTTAACACTTTTCCCTCTGATGATTTGCTGCTAAAACCAGTGCTTCACCTGTGTCTAGACCTAATGTGCTTGTGCTTTTGTGTGCGCTGGACACCAGTAAACTAAAACCAGGTAGGCAGCTACTAAATATGCTGAAAGAAGGGGAATTTATTGTAATAAGGAAAATAGATAAAAAAGGACTCAATGTTATGATCCCAGTTTTACCACCATAAACTCTCTCCATAAACACAATTTCCCCATAGTGTAGCTAACAAGTCATTACCTTCCAAAGCAGCCAGTGGTTTAAGTTGCTTGACTTTCAACGAGATTTACCATTTCAGTTTGCACTGGAATTCTCCTGGCAGGCTCAGAAACAAGGAGAAACTAAGAGTTTCAAGTAGTTAATCTCTCTGTTTTGATTGCTCATCCTCCCACTAAGTGTGCCTTTCCAACTGAACAAATTTTGAGGAAGCTGCTGAATATCTCATCTGTATTTACTTTCATTTGGAAATCTTCAGGGCTGCTACTTCACAGCTGCTTCATGGAAAAATTTTATTAGATAAACTGAATGACTTCTCATTAATCATTTCATAAGGTAACAGAAAAGAAGCCCCTTTTTTTCCCATGGTATTTGATGACATAGTGCTATATAGCCTCTCCTTTCCAGAGGAGATTAAATCACCATCCATTTGACATCCGTGCAACTATGAAGCACTTCCTGTAAGCAATGTGCAAATTCAGTTCTTGGACTTCCCAAATTTGTAACATGTAACAGAAAAATCTACTACATAAGAAGCAATATGAGAATGAAATCACGAAGCCAGGCACCTAAGGCAGCACCACCACAATACTCCTCAGACACTAACTGCCCTAAGAACTACACAATAGTCTTCATTATCTACAAACAGCCTGACTAAATAGTGCATTCTGGGGGAACAACAATAATATGCATTATTTCCTATTATTTTGCATTAATGCATACTATTTCCTATCTTCTCAAACACACTCAAGGTGGTAGCCTTTACGTAATAACCTGTCCCTTACCAGACACAAACACCACAGATTGCTCTGCAGAGCCATAGCTCAGGTAAGTTCAAGGGCTCTCAGAGTCCTGCTTAGGAGGAGCAGTGCTATGAAAATGGCAAGTGGGCTTTTAACAGTTCATACGACTGGTTAATGAGTGACAATAAAATACATCTGTTGTTTGGAAAACCTTGAGCAGTGCTACTTCCTAGTATCTAGTAAGAAGTGCTGTGTTTAACAACATAGTGAAGTCAGAGAAAACACAAGCCTTTCAAATTAATCTAAAAAAATCCATTTGATAGAAAAATACAAAGTAGTTTAACATGGGTGGGATTTTAGATTTTGATTGCATATTGGATTATTTAATTCTTACAATTATTCTTAATAGGTCTCAAGTCTGTAAAAATTTAAATTAGCAAGAAGAACAAGTTCGAATTCTCACAAGTTAATAAAAAAGCTTGCAGACCCCCAGACAGAAGTTACTTGGATTCCCCTGACATCAGTCCTCTTCATCCAAAAGAACTTCACTTTTTGTCCAATAAGTGTCATTAGAAGTGTTTTTCCATAAATATACAAAGTAACTGGCTGACAGATTCACATAATTGCGGCAACTTTATCTGACATTCCTAGCCCTAGTGCCATTTTAGCCACGGGTAGTGGCTAGGTCACGCTTTTCCACACTAATGTGTCTATTTAGTAGAGCTACGGCAGAGTCAGAGCTTGACGGATTTGGTCCTGTGATGTCCCTGTTCATGAATCATTAACATCATCACAGGCTGAGGCTGAAAGGGAACTCCTGAAGTTATGCTCTGATGCCTTTGGAGGGTACTTTGTGCTGTCCCAGGCTTGCTCTCAGATCTGGCTGTGACTTAGTGGACACCACACTTCTCTGGCCAACCTCTGCTGCTGCTCAATCACCCTTACTGCAAAATAATGTTTCCTGATGTTCAGCAGAAAACTCCCCTGTTTTATTTTGTGCTCAGTGGTTCCAGTTCTGGCAGCAGACAGCAAAGGTGGCCAAATTGCCTCCTCTGTACCCTCCCTACAGCTGTTTGTCCACTGACAAGATGCCCCCGAGCCTTCTCTTCTGAGCTGAAGAGCCACAGTGCTCCCAGCCCTTCCCTGCAGACAGGATGATGCTTTTCCTTGAACACCTTCCCGCCCCTTGGCTGCACATTCTCCAGTATGTCCATACCTCTCCTGTGCTGAGGAGCCCACAGTATCCAAGGCATGGTCTCACCAGTACTTAACACTT
Organism: Hirundo rustica; assembly: GCF_015227805.2. Classification (NCBI taxonomy): domain Eukaryota; kingdom Metazoa; phylum Chordata; class Aves; order Passeriformes; family Hirundinidae; genus Hirundo; species Hirundo rustica. Next base: position 62,982,980 of record NC_053454.1, read on the forward strand.
CGGAAAAAGCTGCTACAAGGTCAGAAACAGCTCTGTAGAAGAAGTGTGTAAAGCTAAGCTGACTGTTCTTAAAACGTGCCAGCACACAGAAGGTTTCCTAATACCAAAGATTACCATTGTCTGACTTAGCTTTAGCATCTTTGACCACATTCCTGGCCCAGATTTTAAATAAAAAAAATCTGTCCTTAACATTACAGTTCAACAGAGGAATTCCAAGACACATTTTAGCATCAAGTTGCTTTCCAATAAAATGACTTCAAAAACACCCTGGATTCTTAGTTTGGATCACCTGACATTTTAAACAAATAAATGCCATTTAGCACTGAAAATATGAAGCTATTACATATCTAGAATAATCTCCTAATGTTGAAAGCAGACGTCCAAAAGGTCTATCCCATAAAGTTAATATAGCCTTTAATTGTCTAGGGACCTCTTCCTGTCACACACTGAGAAGAATCACTATGCAATGCACAGATGATGATACAATCTCTACTTTTGGCATTTGTCTCCTCAGGAACTTTTCTGAATGATGCCACAAATTTAATAGCACTCCTTCCCAATTCTACTAAGGAGAACATCTGAAATTAGTCATTATCTCTTATGCTTCAGCAATGGCTAGAAAAAGTTTAGGGAGGAAATGAGCTGGTTTATGTTAATTTTCAAGGCATTAAGTTGAGACAGTAAAAGATCAAGTAATCTGAGTGTGTCACAAAAATTTGGCAAAGGAAGAAACTAGAACTTTATTTCCTGAGTTCTGACCTGAAACCTACCTTTTGAACTTGAACTATAAGCTTGTTAATTTTACCATTTGTATAACAAAGGCACCATACACAAAAGTACACGTAGTCAGCAATTGAAATTACGCATGATAATATTGCTCCTACCAGAAGTCCATTAATGGTTTCCTAATCTATGATTGTACTGCAGTAACACTTGGAGAGGAGTGTAGGTATGTTGGCCTTTCCTTTTTCCTCCAAGTAATCATGCAAAGAATAAGTAGGGCATGTCAGGCTTCTGCTCCAAGTCCTCACAACACTTTGGACACAGACAAACAGCTTCCAAAGTGTACCTGTGAATCCAGTGGTCCAGACACAGGCAAACACTAATGACCCTTAACCTGATGATGCTTGAGCTGGGATATGAATCTAGCAGAGATGCCTATCGATGCACTGACATCCCCACACCTGTCTGGGGCAGAATCCAGCCCAGCCACCTGCAGTCAGGCTGGCATTCACTGCCAAGGCAAATGCCAGGTTATGACACAATCCAGTAGTTTTGCCTAGGAGGAAGCACATCAAGCATGAAGATGAAGAGAACTGCGTTTAGTACTCTTTTGTTCCCATACCATAAATAAAGGAAACTGAAATATTTGTCCAGAACTTCCTTGTAATTCACAATGAGTTCCCCCTGCAGACTAGGTGACAGTTATTGAAAAGCCAAAGAAATGTCTGCAGTACCCAGTGCCTGATGTCCTCAAACACTGATTGTACAGGCAATCCAAATGCTCAGCATGCCTCACAGGAGCTTGTTACTGTAGTATTCCTTACACAGTATCACATATCAACCCCTTCCTTCCCCTGCAGAGTCTGAGAGATACTTAAAACTAGGTACTATAGCAGGAAGCTTGCCTCTGTGCCAAACCAGAGTTAGGCCCACATTTAACCCTCACTGAAGTCCTTGCAGTATCTCATCAAAAAAGTCACTGCCAACTTTATGGTTCTGTGTTTAAATTCTCATCCTAATTTCACCCACCACAATGTTCCAGAATGAAGGGGAGAGAAAGATCGAACACTTGGGTCCAGATTATCTTTTTAAATATATACATATACTGATTCTAACACATTTAATACATTTATAACTTGTAACTGACAGGAAAATCATAAATAAGTTAAAGTGGAACCAATAGCAAGGTGGGTTGAGCGGGAAGAAGAATAAACAGACCAAATAAAAAGCAAGTGGCACAGAGATAACCTATAATAAAGGGATATCTTTATTATCACAGAGTACAACAAAAAGGGGAATTACATAGGAATGGAGAAACCCCATGGATAATGCTTCACATATTTCACAGTATTCCCCTTAAGGAGAATAAGAACAGATGAAGATATTTTTTTCATTTACACCAGGATATTAACAACACTGACTGGCAAGATTCTGAGAAAGAAAAGGGAATAACACAAAGTTTGCAAAGCTTTTGTATGTCTAAAAGCATATGAGAGCATCTCATACTAATGACAATGACCATAGTCCTACAACTTACCTGAAGAATTACATTCTAGAAACACACTAAAAAATCCATTTTAGAGTTCTGTTCCTGAAATTACTGTAAGGAGCAAAGTGCATTCCCCAAAAACCAAGCAAGCTTATCCTGCCCCAGGTCCTTTGGTTGAACCTAGTAAAATTTTCAAGTTAACTTCTGTGTTCTCCTTAATTGCCATGCACTTGTAAGGCAGTGCCTCAGACAGCTAATAGGCTCTTCGGAGCGAGATATGCAGATACATGCCCCAAAAGCTGTGCCAATCAAAGATTTCCACAATAAATTGAGATAGTAATTCTATTGCTGTGAACTGAGAGAGGTCAGGCTCATAGGGACAGGTAGCCTTGTTAGGCAAACCCTTGGGCATGCAGTCACAGAAGACTCAGTAAAAGGTCACGTTTGTGAACTCACACAGACTGAAAAATACCAGAATAAGATGACTGAGCAAGCAAAATTTCTTGCCTAATGTAAATTTAATAATGGAGCCACAGGTGAGTACTGCCCTGTATGTAAAAAGGAGTACTCATGTCCCATCAGGATTACAAAAAAACAACAGACTCCTATATGTAGACGTTCTGGAAGCTGGAAATGAAACCCCTTTCATACAACAACACACATGCAAGATATCATCTATCTGATGAGGCTTCTGGATACAGAAGCTGAAACTTCTTCAGGTGCTTATAACTCAGAAAATTACACCCTACTTACCAATTAACTTCTTATGGCACAAACACCGCTTTCTTGCCTGGCACACAAGTTTTCAGGGCATTACATGGCAGATAGCTCCAAGCTATTTCTGCACATTCACCCATTTTTGAATGATCCTTTCAAATATCAATACATGCACTTTTTATGTCAGTCTGAACACAGCCACCACTAAAGTCACATTTGGGAAGCCCTTTGCCAATAAACCCACCAGCTCTTGTAGTCTGATCAGTGGACAGTCAACATTTCTGTTAGTCCAGGCGCATTATAGTGGAATAGGACTCAGGGGAATGTGCTACATCTTCCCTTCCAAAAGATTAGCAGCATTATGGAAAGTAAGGAAAATAATTTGACAGCCATTACACGTAAAAGTCCAAGAAAGGGCAAGAAAAAAACCCCCAAACACTAATACAATTATGATTGGGGAAATACACTTACTCATCAACTACAACACCATGGCATAGGTACCAGTGAGGTACTGAAAACTCCACCAAACAGATAAAATTCAACTCAGACTAAAGAAATCAAAAGAAAAAAAGACTGACTTGCAAAGAGGCACAACCAAAGACTGCAGCAGTGATTACTTCACCTTGCTGGCATAAAAGGCCTTAAAAAGATTACTTGCTTTTATTTAGTCTGCAACCTGGTCAGAATCAGTAAGTATATCAAGTGTTGGCTAGAACAAATAATTCTACCTTACAAAGCAAAGCTTTTTTTTGGGGGGGGAGGGGGGGGGGTTGCTTGTTTTTTGTTTGTATTCTTGTTTGTTTGGGGTTTTTGTTTGTTTGGTATTTAGGGGTTTTTGTTGGTGGTGGTGGGTTTTTTGGTTTGGTTGATTTTTTTAGTGGCGCTTGGGTTTGATGGCTTGTGGGTTGTTTGGTGTTTTGTTTTTTTTTGTGTGTGTTTTATTTTTTTTCCCCGAGCTTGTGTGTGATGTACCAAGAGCAGAATACCAGTACAATACCAGTAGAGGTCCTTGGTTTTCAGGGCTAACCTGCCCTGCTCCAGGCCCCAAATGTTCTCAAACTTGACCAGGTAAATATAACCTGTCTACAACAGGAAGTTCCAAGCATGAGCTGTAGGTTTCCACCTCATACAGCTGGTATCTAAATCAATCCCTTTTCTCATACATAATTTGATATTGCATCACTACATGACCCTTTCCTTACTTCAAATTAAATCTCATCACATCTCACAACTTTTAGCACTCATTTCTTTCTAGATGTGTCACTATCGACAAAATGCTTCATCTGCTAGGATGTTGCAATTTTGGAATAGGAGCTGGTAACTTTTATTTTGGCAAGGTTCACATACTTAAAATTCACTTACCTCAGCAATGTTTTAGGTGTGAAGAACTTCCACAACTTGCCCACTGTCCTCCCTATTTCAGTCTGTAGACTTTCTCCCCCTGCATTTCCTTCTGGGCATATGCTGTCACAATACAGAATAAAACCCGATGTAATTTATGTTGCTAATACCATGCATTAAGTGGTGGTACTGCTATGCATTGCACACACACAAAAAAATACATCTGTTTCACCTTCATTATCAGACTATAGTCATTCCCTCTATAGTCAAACCAGCTGATCCCTATTGCTTTTTAAGCATATCTTTAAAGCTGTCTGTCTGAAAACTATCTCAGCTCTGTAACCAAGAGCTTCATAGGGAAGCATGACACTGACAAGCAGCTTCTTTTCTTTCATTTCTGATTGTTGATTTCACCATAAACCTTATATTGGTTGAAAATTGATGAGGTTAGGCTGAAAATTTTTCTAGAATCAAAAGCATTAAAGGCATTTATGTGTCCTTTTCATGGGCCAAAAAACAGACGATTTCAAATGCCATTCTACTGAAAGATGCTCAAACACATTTTGCCCTCCAAATGCTCAAGTAAGCAGGTTGTCCCCCACTAGAGGACAAGTCTTTTATGATGGATCTGTCAAGATGCTGCCCTTACATATTTGCATATTTAGTGAGCATCAGTAAACACTTTTTCCTTGATATTTTTAAAGAAATGGAAAGATGCCTCTGGTGCTCTGTATGGTGACAATAAAAAGGGCAGGTAGTGTTAGTCTGGCAGGGAGAGAGAAATTTTCCAAGAGAGATTTTCCCATTATCAATCACAAAAAGCATTTGATCCAGGCAAGACAGCAAGGTGTGACACCATCTGCCCATCACTGCGGTTGTCAATGGTAACAAAATTTAGCTGTTCATGAACATTTCTTCTGCTTTGTTCTTACTAGAACACTAAGAAGTAGTCAGAATTAAATATTGCTCATTTAACAGTGCTGCATGTATTTGTGTTTTGTTCAGAACAAATAAATTATTGGCACAATGATGTCCATCCTGTTAAACCCAGGCTGTCATACAGACACAAGACAGCAACAACTGCCAGTCCTGGTCACCAAGATGTGCAAGTCATTTCACAAATTCTTTGATGACTTGTCCTGACTTCTCAATCAACTCTTCATGGTGCTCTTCATGAGCACTGTTGTATTCAGCTGCTTTTAATTCACTGACTTCACATTCACATTCTCCATGATTTATCATTCCTACAGTTCCTTACTTTAGGGCTCCTGGTCTCTTCCATCCCTGTATCCCATGGTGCTTGCTTGCCTCTGCCATAGGTGGCAGAAGCCATCTCTGTCCCTCTGCAGCTGCCATCCTTGTCCTTGTTTCACATCCTGCTTAAGTGTGCACTCATTGTTCCTTGAATGCCACCCTTCTTGCTGTAGAGAGGGCAATATCCTTACATCTCACTCCTTGGCTGTATCCAAAATATGCATAAACCACTTGGGAAAGAACCCCAACCAGCTGGCAGAACAGCAGCTCTCCTCCACCTACCCCTCCCACAGACTCATCTCTGCCTCTAGAGCAGACCACAGTGCAGTACCACCTGTTTCTCTAATATATCATCTTTTATACTTATCATTGATCACTTCTTGGAGACCAGTCGATTTGACTTAGGCACCTATCAAAAATTTTTTTTAAAAGGCACCACAGAGGTGGGATGCAGAAGTGTTCCAAATGTGAACTAGGCTGGAAGGGAACCCGGAGAAATGCTCTTGAGCCTTATTTTTAGCAAAGACAAAACAAGAGACAGATTTACCCCAGAAAGAAGCAACAGAATCTATTCCTTAATTTCCTGATGAGCTTGTACCACTGGATAGTGCTTTCAAGAGAGCCGAACAACTCAAGTCAAAGCACCGGGCAAGGTCAACACACCAGAATAGAGAGGAAGAAGCACAACAATTCAAACTAAAAACATACCCTTATGTTATAAAACTTGTATTCCAGGCCACGTTGTGGTTCCCTGGCAGAGAAAGGGAGCCTTAACATACCCTGTCATCACAACAGGGACATGACAAGCAATGACGTGGTAATAAACATTCCAAGCTCTCAATTGCTTCCAGCAAAGGACACCAGGGCATGGAAAGAAGAAAATAGACTTGAGCACCCTCTGGGCAAGCAGATGCCGTTTTCAGAAAAGAGATGAATTACACTCAAAGTGACCTGAAGCCAATTCACTTACCACCTGTCATAGCCCCTCCAAGCACAACACTGGATCACTGGGCTCAGTGATCTAGGGAAGAAAGGAAAAAAGTTGGTGTTTGTCCTTATGAATAGGCATGAATTGAGAACTTTTCTGGTTATTTCCACCATTCAGAAGCTCATTAAACAAACCATAAGAAAAACTTGGCAACGCCTTCTCAATCATGTTTTAAAACACATGTAACATTGCTGTACAGATACACAGCTCAGCCAGTTGGAAGCTTCAAGATGCGTTGCTTTGCTTCATTCTCCAATCAGGTAATGAATAGAACATGGCACAGAACAAATATATACATTTTAATTTCAGTCTTTGCACTGTTTTATTGTTTGTTTAAGCCAGCCCAACTGAGACTCCTTGCACTATACGCCCCTGGTTGCATTCCATTGGAAACAAAGGCATATTTGAGGGAAGTACCTCTCACAAAGAGGTATTGATGAACCAGAAATCAGAGTCTGGACAAATGACCATTTTTCTATAAACACAGCTCTATTGTTTCAGCTGTTCTTCTCCAAGGGAATAAATATTTCATTATTCAAAGCAGTGGCTGAAAAAGCAGAACAACTCCTCCCCCTTCAACCAATAATCTTTCCCTCTCCACTCTAGGAAAATCAAACTCCATGGTATCTGCGATGCCTCTCTTGCAATATTTGTATTAATTTTTTCACTCTTAACTTGTCCACAAACACATTACTGTGGAGATAAAAAGAAAAAGCCTGAGCCTACTAAGACAGGTACGGTAATTTCTGTGATCCCTTGCCCACACATTAATTTCAACATGCTCTTTGCATCTGCACCACTTGTACTTAACTCTTGGCTTTGCTACTACCAATGCCTTCATTTTCACTAATCCTTTTGCTTTACTCAATCCTTCAAGCTGCATGGAGCTCCTTCCCAAGTGCGTTCTCACCCATTTCAGACACAAAATCAAAGGGAGGAACCAATTCCATCTTCCCTCCAGCCCTAGCAGATTTCAACATATGATCCAAGTCAGGAACACTTTTTTCCTGGGAATCACTATTTCCAATCCACACAAACCCCACAGCACCAGAGTTACAAAACAAGACACGATTTTTGTAGGTGTGGAGGGATACTTCCCAAACCTAACACCCAAAATCCACACTCTGGCAAGATAGGAGGAATGCCAGTGAATAGTTTCTCTAGTGTCCTATATCTCAAAAGGGAGCTGAGGGGAGAACTCACTCCTGTCTTCAACTGCCCAGTGGGATTGGATAAAGGAACAGCAAGGCTTTTCTGGGAAGTGCTCAGTGATAGTATGAAAGGCAAAGGACACAAAGGCTAAGAAGAGCTGCCGAGATACTTGAAAAAACCAATGTTGTTGTCAAACACTGAGAAAGGTTGCCCAAATAGGCTGTGGAACCCTGATACTCAAATGTTCCAGACTGAAGTAGCCAGGCCCTAAGTACCCAAAACTTAGGGTACGATCAGTTCTGGGCAGGGGTGGGATTAGACCTCCAGACATAGCTTGTAACCTGGATGATTTTAGGATACCCATGCTCAGGAATGCCTGTATCTGGAGTAACTGTAGCCAGTAACCATCTCCAAAATTGTGTTACAAAACTTCTACAAGGGGAACATGAAACAGCAGGAAGATGGATTAAGGCTCCCAAATATTCAAATCTATATATTCAAATCTATATAGGACAGTTCTAGAATGGATTTTAGTACAGTTCTCCATTCACAGCACACAAAACCAAAAACATCAATAATCAGTTACTAAGTATCAGTTAATAATCACACATAGAAAAATATCCAATCCCCCCACCCCCCCGACCATAACAAAAGGAGGAAAATTATACTAACTGCAAATGGATCCAGATTTACCATGCCTTACTAATAAAAGTACCAACCTTCCAAAACTGCTGGTAAAACTACAGTGTAGGAGGAGAGTTTAATCATGAAATGGCAGATTTTTTCTTCCCTAAACATACACTTTGATCAGCTGCAGTACAGTCATTACAGCTAGAGTAATAGGATAATGGGACAAATGGAAGTGTAACAGTTCACTGCTCCAAACATTTTCATGCTCTTGCATATGTTTAACACATTCTTGATATGAAATAAGATCCAGGCTCCTTCAGCAAAGCATTCAATGTATTACTCAATGTTCTTAGGAGGGCTTTAATATGGATATACTCAGCAAGAGACAACAGCTTCAAATTAAGTCACTGAGGGCTGAGTAAAGGACAAGGTGCTGCAGAGGAAGATCATTGATATGAGGAGACAAACACAGGAAGCACATCATTATGTGATGATATCAACCCCGGGCTGCAGAGAGACGGAAGAGCTCGACACTGAGAAACAGCGTCTGCTCTCCCCCACGTCACAAGTTCAGGCAAACACATCCCTACAATTGTTATTCCCATCCAATTTCGGTGTACCTGGTGCATCATAAGCACAGATGGGTTTACGAAGATATCCACAGATACAAGCTAGTTAGCTCCATTTCCACACAACTATTTGCAAATGTGTTAATGAAAAAACAATGCCAAGAAAATAAACAGATGATTAACGCAAGGAAAATTTCCCCTCCAAGAGGAAAAAAGAAAATATTCCTAGAAAATAAAAGCAGACAAAACACTCATTTGAAAAGGAGAGAACATATTTTCAATAATACAAAGTATTAGGTTTTTTTTCTACAATTGTTTAAAACTGACTTCCTAGAGTTCGTATAAATCATGTTGCTGATATTCTGTACAAGCTTGCCACTTGCTTAAAGATATTTCCCTTGTTCTATTTAACACTGTTATTTAAATGCAGCCTTTAACATTACATTATTCAGAATTACATCAACACTGTTAAATGCACGAAAAGTTCAAAAGTTAGTACATAAGAAACTCATGAAGAACTCGGACAAATACACATAAAATAACTCATTTGAGACCTTTGACTTTAAAGAAACAAGTATGTCAGCAGGGGTATGACACAGCACACTAACAGATTTCTAATATCTACACATATAGTTTAAAACTTCTTTTTAGCTTGTTGGAGCTCTAATTTGGTAAGGCTACTGTTTTCCTTAGTTTTGTGAGGAATTGAAATGGGTTCCTGACATTCTTAAAAGTGTCTTTCCGACCCTTTTCTTGGTATTTATTTCATCTCCTAAATAAAAGGAAAGAAGAAAGGCTACACTGAAAACTGAATTAACGAGAGCAGTTTGGAGAGAAAATGACTTTCAATTTGTTCTCTCTTCCAAAGCTGACTGCCTGCTCTGAATGATTCATTCTACACTTCAGGCCCCCAAGCTTTTTGGTTGCCTTAAGGACAAGGACTGCATGAAATAATTGAAACCAACAAGGAAAAATGTGACTTTTTAGGAAATGGTACTGGACACCTTTTTTAAAAACAGATAAACCAGTAAGAAATGGTAAAGCCACAAAAGAGACAATGTAAAATGACCCAGCAGGTATTCTAAAAGGTATAGCTATAAAAACAAGACAACTTAGCTGCAAAAGGCTGTGGTCTCTTAAACAGACTTTGCTGGTGGAATTGCGCATTATGGATAGATTTCTTAGACCCGAGCAGAAGCAAAAGTTTTTACTTTACACCTAAGTAAAAAAGGCTTCTGCAGCACTCAGAAAACATCTTGACAGAATTGCTTTTATTACACGGGCTACTTAAAAGCACAGAAGAAGGAAAATCATTTGTAAGGTAGACAGGAACGCATAAAGACGAAAGTCTATTACTGTAAAGATTGAATAGAAAAACAGAACGAGTTCCTGAGACACCTGCCTCTCCATCTGAAGCACAAAGAGGTCCTGTGATACTGGAAGCAGTGATTTCTGTACTATATTCTCTGAGCCTAACACAATACTTGCAAAATGAAACACACAGATACACAAGTGAGGAACTTGTTAGGAAGATCTGGCATGAGGATGTGGTTGTGGCTACCCATACATTGGGAAACAACTTCTTGGTACGTGGTAGGTACATAGAGTGACTTTGGCATGCTCCCCCATCACACCCAACAGCAGAGTTACGACAAGATGAACTGCTGCTGAGGGTCCACAGCCGCACAGTAAGTTCAGTACTAGAAGTTCCTGGCTTCCCCAAGCACTACAGAGCTGAGATATGCTTGTGGCAACTGGAACACCATAGTCCCCTCCCCTCTCTGGACTCACATCAGTGGCCATACTTGATTCCCATAGCAGACTGGATTCATCAGAGTTGGGTTATTTTGCTTCTTATTCATTGCTAGAAGTCACAGTCCCTGACACCTTCCAGCTTTGGATGTCAGTGTATTTCTATTAGTCACTTGGCACTGGAGCTAAAACTCAGGATCTCTGCCCTGTACCCCTTGCAAACACCCCAAAAAGAAGGCTGGAGAGCCCTTTCCGGTTCTTAATCTCTCTCTTCACACAAATACTTGTTCAGCAATTTAGGATTGAAAGGAACCTCCTGAACTGGGACTATTAACTCATACAGAACCCAGTCCTCCCTTGGCTTTTACAGGCCCATTAGGTTCATGTTAAAATCAGAGTAGCTTTCTAGCAAAGGAAACAGTACAACAGGTTACAGTCATAATTAGTTTACTGAGGAGAGCTTAGCACTACCTGAGGAGACAGAGCACATCACATGAAGGAGGGACAGGATGTCTTTTCAGCAGCCTTTAAATACTGTTTAACTAACACTTTCAAATTGCTGCTTAGTGTCATCTTTGACTAAAAAGACGTTAAAATGCCAAGCCCAGCAGGGCTTGACAACACAAGGAAGAAAAAAAGAAAGAAAAAGAAAAAAGGAACCAACTGAATGAGACACAAAGGAAACGCAGAACTATGTTTAAAGGGACTCATAACTAATCTTTTATCAAGCTTTTACCACTCCACAGCCAAGGCTATGAAGACTCTTACTGAGAGGAATGACAAGATTTGTCTTTACAAACAAGCCCTGGGTCTGCTGGTAGATAAAACTAGCACTGAGAGATAAGAGAAACAATGGGCAGGATTCTATTGACTGATAAACGGAAAAGAAGATACTTGCCTTTACTAACAAACCATAGGTTTGTTTGTAAATGAAATTGAATATTGAAAGATAAAACAACAATAGGGAAAAAACATCAAATCCCATAAAAATTAAAAAATTGGGGGGGTTATATATTACAAGGGGAATCTTAGGCATTTCGGGAAGTCTGTACCTCTTAAGTACCTCAGCCAGTGGGGAAAGAGAGGGAAATGCGGCTGGGAAATTAGGATAAAAAGGAGGCTACGTCCTCCGAAAAACTGAGACCCCAGGGGAAATGCCCCATGGCCTCTCCCTTTAATTGAATAAAGTAAAAGGACTCCTCTGTCTCCTTTTTGGACATAAACCTCTGGTGTTCGTGGATTAATTTTCCTAACATTACTAATGTATAAAACAGAACACCAAACACGCACGTACCACACCCCTATCACCTGTATCAGCACGGAACTACCGAGTGGATCTCGGTTCATTTAACTGCTTCCTTGAAGCCCTTTTGAGGTGCTGCACACTCACTCTGCTCCTTACAGTCATGCTCAGAGGGGCTAAGGAGAACAAATAAGATGCACAGAGCTTTAGCATTTGGTGTTTTCTTAATAGGCGTGTCAAGAGCTCTCTTATCAATGAGAAACACTGTAAGAACTAAATACAATACAGTACTGCTAGAGCAATGCTTTTGTTTGCTTTACTGCTCTTTTTTTCCTGTCAGACAAACAGCAACACCTTCTAGTAGAGTATCCAGGCACTATTAATTATTTTACTTATTACATACAAACTAACCTTTTCTGCTTACACAGGAAAGATACACAAAGTGTAGCTTATTATCAGGGATAATTTAAGTTAGAAGCATAAATGCAAAACTACGCAGTGTTTCCAGAAGCCGCTCTCAAGGAAAAATACAATCAAGCACCTTGTCGGATTAGTTCGCTTTCTCTGGATCCAGGTTTTGAACTCAGTACTTGTTAAAATATGTGCATAATGACAATGGGGTCTGAAAAAGCCTCTTGCAGAAGCTAGGTATAAAATCAGTACTAGTTCCAAGTTAGAGTATTTTAGAATTTTTTTTTGCCTTGTAAAATAAAACTACTGTAGTGGCCTTTTGCAATTACTTCTTCCTGTCTAAGGAACTAATTAGAACAAGCAACTCCCACTAGGTAACAGAATCAGAATACCTTTTGATATTTTAAGCTGAAAAAAGACCACCACCAACACCTGTTTCATGTTGTTTTCCTCAAATTTAAAAAGATGAAGTCCTAGTGCTCCTTTTTGAAAACAGATGAGGAGAGCTATACGTGGTGTTATCTGCTAAGATAATAAAAACCTATAAAATAGCAAACTACATGCATAAGCACTTTTAACTACAACTAAGAGGACAGGATTTCTATATACATTTGTTTTACAAACCTAATGAATAGTCTTACAAAATTGAATTTAAAACAATTTTCATAAAGGCATGAACAGAAACGTTCATCTTTCTATTGCTATAGTCCTTTTCAAAAGCACACTGAGGAATACGCTTCCACACAATTCAGGAAGTGACTAAGCAAGTGGAGAGGAAAAATAGTCAAACCCAGGAGTGAAACAGGGAGTTGTACAGGCTTTGAACCCGCTTCACTAAATCACCGTTAAGTGTAGAAAAAAAATAAATGAACAAAAAGTTACCAAAACAAATGACATGACACTATCCAACTAAGAAGCACCCACACCTAACACTCTTACTACTTGTGTTTCAGCATTACCCTAGAACTTGAAAATGCTCAGGGATAAACACAGCCTAAATTCCCAGAAACAACTTCTGTAAAAACATATTATCTCAACTTACTAGCAGGAAAACCACCTGAATAGTCTTTCAATTCTCTGACAACATTTTCACACACAGCATTCTGCTTAAAGCAGTAAAAAAACCTCAGAAAAACCCCAAAACTTAATGAGCACCTCTACTCCCTGGATTAGAGTTCTCAACACAAGAAATATTCCAAGGCCTAAGAAAGTTCTTCTAGATCACTATTGCATTTCTAACAGTGGGAAAAAACCCTTGAGAGACAGCATAACCCATTCTGACAAGCACACCCCTTGTTACTCACTCACTCACGATACTCAGTTATTGTATTTGCACAGCAACAGGGTCAAAGCCTACCTTCAAAGCTGAATTGTAGCACCCTCACCCACAGAGCAGCTCCCTCCATTGCTAACCTTGCTCAACCAGCCTGCCTTTTATCTCCTCAGGGGTAATAAAGGAAATCAAGATCAGCTGCATTTCATGAAAAGCTTTCCTCTCATCTCTTTAACCTGCTTTGGTTACTGTCACCTGTTGTCAAATCACAGCTTCTAGTGAATAGCAGCTGTGTAGCTGTCATCTCTACCCCCTTCGTGGTTTTGCAGATCTTGACCAAATCCCCTCTCAGCTATTCCCTTTCCACACAGAAGTGTTACACCTTCTTCAGTCTTTCCTCATAAGAGAGCTGCTTGATCTGCTCAAACGCTTTAAGTGCTCCTCCCTGTGCCTCCTCTGACCACAGAACGTCCCTTACAAGGAGGCACAGCAAAGTGGGATTTATCTGCATTGAAGTGTCCTGACCCCCATGGTCAACAAACCTCCTCAGAAACTTACAGCGCTGCCAGACAAGGAATAACTAAGACATGAGGTCTTACCTAAATTTGCCCATAAAGGATTCCTTCTTTGTTAAAATTTTTGTCCCAGGAAATAGAACATTTTGTTTTGTAATTACACAAGCTGCACCGAAAGAGCAACTGCAGGCACGTCACAGATTTGCCACCTAGGAGAAAAACAGTCTGCTGCTACCCAGATATCCATCAGTTAACTAGAAATTACCATTTCGCACCTACACGAGCCACAAAGCATGGGGTGACGACCTTAGTTCTCTGTTGGGAACCATTTAGAGCTGTAATACACAGTTTCGGGGCTCACCCATTCAGGTAGAATTAACTCGTGTGTTAGTGTCACTCGTGTGAGATAATGAGGCCAACAGTTGCCTACACAAAGGCAGACTCGTTTGTACATTTTTCTTGCTTTTATGAGGATCTGTGAGCAGGTTCCAAAGAGTGGAGAGCAGATCTAGAAGTGCTGGTTGTGTGGAAACGCTGCAGTTAAATTGGATACTATACATTTCAGATGATTAATTCCTTCAGGCATATTGGAAAGGCTAAAGAACTACAAACCCTGTTTAAATAAATTAGTTTGGCTGCTTATGACTGCATATAAATTAGGAAACAAAAGCAGCTAACACTGTCTTGGAATCTGAGTTACAAGAAAGGTAATGCTTGTACTTTGCTCTGTAAAAACTCTTGAGGTATGTGCATGTATAGCCAAAACAATCAAGGCTGAGGAAAAAACACTTAAAGAACTCGATGTGAATCATCATGATCCAGAAATCTACTGGAGAAATTCCGTCCTCTTCGGCCAGACAGGTGCAAATCAGTAGAAAAGCACAAGGGACATAATCTTCAATATAACTTACACATATTGTCAGTTCAATTAACTGGACTTGCAGAATCACAAATCTGGAATTAACAGTGTAGTATTTCTTGATTCTTATGAGTGTGATAAAAACTCCACCGGGACGAAAACGCAACAGGGAACCATGAACCATTGCACTGTCTTCCTCCAACATAATCAAGTTCTAACCTAACTCTGTTGGATGAAGGCACTTGACAACCTCAGAGAAATATGTGATGTCAAGAGGCATTTACTGTTCCTCAGCCAGTAAAAATAACTTTGATGACATCACTGTTCAAATTAAAAGCAAAGTAATTAAATTCCTCTCTTGAAAAATAACATGAAGGTGTCCCTTTGGACAACAATAGAAGGTTGTTCAAAAATGCTTTGAAGTGTTTATTATCTCTGTAAAACTTTGACAAAAATTAAGAATGCTTCATATTTATAGTATTTTGTGAATTTTTATCATTCTATTGGAATCTGATTTCCTTATCACAATTTTATGTTCCAAGACTCCAAAACTTTTGCAGCACAGAATTTCTTTGTTAGGGTCTGGAATATACTGGAGAACAAAAAAATCCCCATTTCAGTATTTTGCTGTATACCTTGCACACCTCAGAGTTATAATCATAGCTTAGCTCGTAACGAATACCTCATATTTACTTTGAAAGAAACACAAAATTATCAAACACAAAATTATGCACACATCCGGAGTTTGAAATAAAATCAGTTTGACAATAGCATGGCACCATAACAGGCAAAGACAGGATAATACGATGTACATATCCCTAGAGTTGATGGAAACTCAAGGAAAGATGCCATTACAAGGCAAGGAAAGATGCCATTACAGTAAATGTAGGATGTTATGAGAAAATCATTAACTCTTGAACACAATAAATCTCAATAAACCGTTGTGTCTGACCTATCTGTTCAAGATAGGAAACCAGGAAGGCAGAACAATGACAAAATCAAGCAAGTCTAACATACTGGCAGGAAAAGCAGAGTGGGTGGGGAATACACAAAAGCTTTTAGAAGTTGCATTCATTCCTGAGCTAGTATTAAATAGCACACAATAATTAAATTCAAAGCCACCACTGTGAGACATTTTCAGTACAACATTCCATGAGGACACCTGTAATTTTTTACCGAGGTCTGGTAAATAATTGTAACAGAGTTCCCCAGGTGCCTGCACCGATTTCCACTTTCACAGCACCCAAGAAACCAAAGCAATACTGACAAACATGCAGGGGATCCCAGCACAGCTCAGGGAGGGCTGAACAAAATCTACACGTGCCTCACATCTAGACTTATGCCCATGGTTATGCCTTAGGAATGGTTCTGCTGGTCTTAGATTTACTAAATCGATTGCCACTGGAATAAGAAGGTCATTTGGATTTGCAGGGGAACTGAATTTATTCAATTCTTACCTAATACAAATTGAAATTTATTTTGCCTGTAAGCAACTAAACTTTGCAACACAATGGTGAGAATATAGTTGATTTTGGAATGTTTAACTTCAGAACTTAATTTTTAGAGCTCAATATTTACCTTAAGCCAAGGGGCATCATTAGCTTGTAGGATTTCAGTACCACCCATGAAAGCTTAACATTATTTAATGTTAACTGGACATCAAAAGGAGTGTGAGGTTTGAGAAACTTTAATTTGTTCTATATGTGAGAAAGAGGAGAGCTCTTAGAAAGCTCTATAACAAATATATTAAAAAAATTATGTCCCAAGTAAAATGGATTAGTCTGAATGAAAGTTTCATTTTCTTTTGCAAGTCATCTTGACTAGAACGGAGAACAATTTAAAGCTTATGTTAATTTTTCTTATCATGCCATTTCGTTAACCTATCATTCCGATTTCATTAACTTTCTTATTTTGTCTGATGAAGTTTAAACCTTCACTTTTATTAAAGGAGTAACTCGATCTTTCAAATCAGGAAAACAATCTGACACTTCTTGTCCTTTAAAGCTCATTGCAAAAATACCAGTGTAAGTCAAAAGAAACAGGGGAACTTTGAAATTTAGAGTGTGTGAGAGGTGAGGGGAAAATCTTGCTGTTTCAAAGAACTTTACTGACTGTCAGCTAAGAAAATACAGTTTTATTACATTTTAATAGATCATTATTAAATAATAGGCAAATAACACGGGGAAAAAAACTCAAATCCACATCCACCCAAACCACACACACACAAAACCAATTGGGTGATTAGCGCTTGTATTTAAAGCCTGTCGGGTGAGCGAGGACGGGATAATTACATTGTTAAATTGGCTTTTCAGGAGCCAAGCAGTGGGACGCTGCTCGGATCACCCTGGTTCAGGAGAAACTATCCCTGCTTATGGCACGGGGTTGGAAGCGAAAAGCAGCCGCGCTGGAGCTGATTGGTGGAGGCAGCCCCGGTCCCTCCCGCCAGGGGCGGGCACAGGGGACCTGCCCTGTGCCGGGAGCTGCCCGCCGTCCCGGCAGCGGGGCATTGCATGGGGCGGGAGGGCAGCCGAGCCTTTCCCCGGACGCGGGGGCGAGCGGCGGCGCCGGTGCATGCGGTGGGGCGGAGCAGGGGCAGCCCAGAGTGATGCGAAGTTGAGGGAGGACGGAGCGAGGGAGCCTCCTCTGCTCGCAGGGCAGCTCAGCCCCGCAGCAGGTGCAGCAGAGCCCGGGCGGAGGCACCGGCGGGCCCGGCGCTCTCGGCGCCGCAGCAGCGCCGCAGCCCGGGCCGGGCGGACCCGGCTGAAGGACAAGAGCTCCGAGCGGAGCTGCGGTCGTCGGCTCCTTACCAAAGGCAGCGACGCGGAGGAGCGGCCCTGAAGGGAGAGCGGTGAGGGGCCTCGGCGGTACCGAGGGGGGCCGGGCGGTCCCGGCTGCGGCGCGGAGCAGAGTCCGGGTGGGGTGGTGGAGAGGGGCTGTTTGCTCCACCGCGATGCTTGTCGTAGTCTGCGTTCTCCCTTTTCCCTCCCGTAGCGCATGGGGAAGACCCCGGGCGCCCGCGGCGGAGGGTCTGGTGTAGCGGGAGGGGGGAGAGCCGATCAAGGGGGCTGAGGGGAAGAGCTGTGGAAAAGGGGGGGACAACCAGAGAGCTGAGGTGAAGAGCCGTGGAAGTGGGGAGAAGAACCGGGGAGGTAAGGGGAAGAGCCGTGTCGTGGCGTGAGAGCCGAGAGAAGGAGCCGCAGGGGAGCCGCGTCGATGCGGTGTCTCCGAGCGAGGGGACGGTGTGACCTGAGGAGGGAGCTGAGGGCTGTGGGGGAGCGCCATGTCCTGAGGGGCGCCAGAAGGACACGTCCCTTCCCGCCTTTTTCGTGAGGGGCGCTTGGGCGGGGAGACAGAGGGGCCCTGGGCCGGCGCGGACGGTACCTGTGTGGCGCGGCAAGCGGGCTCCGGCGTTGTCGTCGTCCGGAGCCGCAGCGGCGAGTGCGGGGAAGCCCGGCAGGTGCCGGCGCTGCTCCCTGAGGAAGTTTGAGCGCCGTGAGGGAGGAGGGAGCGGGAGGGCTGAGGGGGCACCGAGCCGCGGGGTCCCTCCGCGGCGGCTCCGCAGCCCTGAGGGGCAGGCGCGCGCGCGGTGCTCGGCGCGCGCGGGGCGCTGAGGGCGGGGGGATGCGGGAGTCGCCGCTTTTCGGACACCGAATTCCGGCTTCTTTCGGCGGGTCCCCAGTAACTGCTTGGCGGCGCCGTGAGGGGCTGTCGCCGACAGCCGCCCCGCGGTTGAGGTCGGCGGGGGTAGCGCCGTGGCGTGTGGGTGCAGAGCCCCCCCCTTGTCGGGTTGCCGCCCGGCTGCCAGCTTGGGGACGGTGGTGTGAGGGACATCGTAGACCTGGGATGGCTCCCAGAGCGCCTGGGATGCAGTGCCCTCCCTGGATACTCCCCGAGTTTCCATCCCAGGCGCCTCAGAAGGAGCAGTAATTGCGTAACCGCTGCTGCGCCTCCCGCTTGGGCTCAGAAAGGAGGAAAACGGTCAAGCGTGAACTTTTCAGGAGACGCATCACTGAAGTGGCGGTGTTTAAGCGGGTACCAAGTGGCATCTTGTCTCTCACTGTCAGCCTGCTCCTCTGAGCCCTCGCCGTGGAACGACCGGGAATCATTGGGAATTGCGCAGCCCGTTTTGCATGCTCATCAGAGTTCCCTGGGGATGGAAAGCAGGGAGCAACTCTAGGAGCAGGCATCCTTGAAGGTCTCCTCCCCCAAAGCAAGCACTTCAAAATGAATATTTTTCTGATTTTTTTTTTTCTGTGTTACGACCATGTGACTTAGTTTTGGGAATAATTCACATGATTTTACTTATTTCCAGACTTCTATTGCCAGCATTTTCTCAGGTAACGCTTCCAGTCTGAAGCTGCCTGCCCGCTTTTCCAAGCAATTATCACACAAGGTCACTTAGATTTTTAGCTGAGCTAGTTTTTATGCGCCGGCACTACACAGTGTGCAATTAACCTTTGCTTCACGTTTCCTTGTTTTTGTTCCTTTGTTTCAGTCATTGATCCGGGTGGAACACTGGATACTGCAGTGGCTTTTCTTTTTCAAAAGACCAACCAGTTTGTGCTGGAGTCTTGTGCTCTGAGACAGCTTTCATGCAGTTCTGAGAATATTTCAGTTGAAATACAGGGAAATGAGTATTTAGTACAAAATGCCTGTGATTTATTTTTTCTTTTTTTTTTTTTGCGTGTTTCCTGTTAACAGAAGCTCTTTATAGAAAACAAGAAAATATTTGCTTTGTGATGTGTCTTAAATATTAACATTCAGAGGTGAGAATTGTGTCAGTGCTTTGTAAACAGTAGTTTTTTATTTTCTTAGGGTGCTTCTAAACAGTTGAGTTTTTCTAAAGTAGGATTTGGGTGGAGAAACCCATGGGATTATCCAGTGCTGGAGGAGAGAACGTCCGAAATGATCCTGCATCCTTCTTCTGTGCAGGGTGATGTCACCTGAGCTCTGAGTCCTCTCCACGCCCGTGTGAGTGGATTGGAGGGAAGTGACTTGCTGGGTGCCTGCCAAGGGAAGCAGTGGCTTGGTTTTGGTGGACTGAATTGGTGGCAGTTTTGGCTTAGTGCGTGGCTATTAGCTGTTGTGCCTTGCTGGCATGTCTCTGTGTGTGGCCTTCTCTGTACCTGTTGAGGGCTGCACTGAGGATATGATTTGCTGGAATACTCTTCCTACTATGTGAAAAGTGTTCTGCAATAAGTAAAAGTGTAACAACATCTGTCCTGAGTTGGTTATTTTTCTAATGATGCTGCTTGGCTGTTTCCTGTTTTCTTGATGCTCTTGAGCCTGGGATACATTAGTTCTGACTTAAGCTGCCTGGTGTTTATTGCCCATGCCTACTTTTCCTGTTGTTTTCAACTCTGTGCTCTTTAAAGTGCTTTTTGTCCACATTGCTATTTTAGCCAAGTTGCTCCCTTCAGAGCACTACAGGAATTTACCTGGGTTTATTCCTTATTGGTCAACTCTCTTGTCTTTTACCTACAAGAGAAATCCCACTGCAATATTAAAGCTTGTTGCGTTGTTTGTGGCGAGATCCAATTCATGAGATGCTTAGCAAAGAAATAACTTTTTTTTTTCTCCAGCTCTAGACTTTCAACAAACATTTTTATTTCTGTTTGATTATTACAAAGTCATATTTGTGAGGAGAACAGAACCGTGTTTGAGAAATGCTGATACGTGAGAAGCATTTGACATAATTCACCTCCTTTGTTGGTATTTCTAGTCCTCAGAAAAATTTCAGCATGGATTGGCCTCTTGTTGTTTTGGAAGGTATCTTTGGGCTGAAAACTGACTTTCTGATACAGCTCCAAGTGTTTGTGAATAGGCATTGTAGAGGGCTCTTCTCCCTGTTTTCCAGGAAGTACACTGGAAGCATTTAATAGAATTATCTGTCCTTTTCCCCAGGACAGCTTTGCTGGGAGGCAATTTCCAAGACTTGTGACACAAGGTTTCTAGAATCCCTTGGTGAATTATTTTTGATCTTTTATGACACTTGTTCGTATGTATGTTAAAATGCTCAGGGTGTGAGCTCCTGATATTCCCTGTAAGAAATAACCATTTAAATGGTTTATGGCCCAAACTGTGGCTATAAACTGGTTTGTTAGGACCATTTCTTTTAAGCAGTACAGTTGTCATGCCCATAATTTTATTTGTATAGAGAAACAAGCATAGCTTTCTTCTTTGCTCTGTGCTGTTTTCTTCCTCCTATGAATGGATGGTTCAGCTTCACAAAAAATAAGCAACTTAAGACTATTTTTCCCTTCTTACTCAGTAACTAAAGGGAGAGTTAATGGGAGGGCTTGAGTCAGCTTCTGATTCTGAGCTGGAAGTGAGCCTTGATGCCCTGCAGTAACAGCATGCTTTAAAAAAATTCAAAAATTAAGGCTGTGTCTCAGTGTATTTCGAGGGAGGTAACAGAGTGAATGTAGAAGTTAGAGGACCTTCCAAGTTTCTTAATTCAGGACTGTATTCCATTAGAGAAATTGTTTTTACCATCAGTCTGGAGAAAGTTATTTAATTTATTTGTTATACCTGAAGATGGAGCACATAAGTGTAACCAAAGCTTCAAACATTAAATTTAGACATCCTGGATTTTAGATTAAAATGCAGTTCCATATTTTGTATTTGATTTGTTTGGGGGTTTTTTTCTGCAGCCACCATTCAGTTTGAGAGTTATTAGTCTTAATTCAAATGAATAAAGTGCTTTAATGCCAAGAGCACCAATTCACAAAATAGACATTTTAAAAAATACTGCAAAAACTTTCAACAAAAATTAAGTGCTAGCTTTAAAAAAAAAAAAAAATCACAAAAAATCCTAGCACAAGGAAACAAAAAGAGAACAAAAAGGCCTCAAGAAAACACAAGGCCAGTACTCATCTCTTCTTACTTGCTCTTAGCTTTATTTTCAGGATATCATTGTCTTCCCAATTTAATGCTTCAACTGAGAAATACCCAGATTTGAAGCAAGGTGAATTCTGGTTGACACTGCACAGTGAGGTTTTCTGGCTGACACTGCAGATGAGATGAAGGGAGCATCTCTCTCTGAATGAAATGCGGGTGAGGAACAGGAGTTCTGCCCAGGATATTGCTTTCAGCATGAGATGCACAGCTTGCTGGTGGGGTGGGAAGTGTGGAAGCAGAGCCCACTGCTATTGACCAGCCCCAGCAGTTGTGCTAGTACTTCATGTAGTAGCTGCTTCAGATTTCTAAGTGCTCGGGATTTTAAAACGAGGTAGTCGTTAGACAACATAGGTGCTGCTTGCAAGGAGCTAAATAGTTTGGGGTTTTTTGTAGGTCTGCTTGGGAAGCCACTTCTGCCAACTTACCATAGTGCAAATATCAGCTCAGAAGTACCTCTTTTTAATAGTGTGGTGTGCTGAGGTGGGCCTTGTAGCAGTATCCTTCTCAGGAGTGTTCTTGGCTAGAAGGTTGGAGAGCTGGGTTTGGCATGGCCCAAAGTCACCGTAGTTTGGTTAAATCCTGTACACCGATGCACTGTAAACGCCAGCAAAGCTTTGTTGGAGCCAGCAAAGCTTTGTTGGAGAATTACACACCCTGATGAAGCCTTGCTGGTCCTTAGGAGACCGTGATTTGCAGAAACTGAGCTTTGCGGGGTGTGTGGTGATGTGTAGGGCGTTTGGTCCCTGGGCACAAAACTTTATTGTAAGTAGTCAGGCTTAAAATGCTTGTGTGAAGTTTTGTCTGCACACATTTTGCTTCCCAGGGGTGCAAAGTGGAAAATTCCACATGTATTTCAGTGACATGTCTGGATAGGCCAGTCTGGTGCTTGGGGCATCCCTGACTTGGGGGGCTAAAAGTAAATGGGAGCTGTTGGTGTCAATCTTGTGAGGACTTGTGTGGAAACTTGCCCAAGGACAGGTGATGATTATCTAAATTTTTTTTTCAAGTTGAGAACCTTGAAAAACAGATCTGAGTGTGTAAAATGCAGGAGTAAAGCTGTCATTTCTTTAACCACTCCTAATGATAAGTCATTAATTACTGTGCTTTGTGACACTCTGGTAATTATTTTGCTTGTTTATCAATTAGCTTTATTTTCATGGAAGTACATTTGAGGATTGGAGTATTCCAAATCATTTTATCTCAGACTGTGCTTTTATTAGACAATGAGTCTTGTCTTAAACTGCTTACTAATGAAATAATTACAGATATAGGCTGTAAAGATTTTTTCTATTTTAAACCTCCATCGGGTATTTATTGCTAGGTAGTGTTCACGTTGAAGGAGTTTTAGTTGCTTTCCAGAAGTGGAGGAATACCTGGGAAGTGCCATTTTGGTAGGTAGGAGCAGACATGTGCTTCTACACATGCACTTGGGATGTGCCTAGACGGGTTATTGTTCATTTGTTTTGGTTTTACACTCAGATCATTCTGGGAATTGTAGTCTTGGAGATGGAAACCATCTTTGTCTTGATGCTTGTAACCTTTGGATTTAATTTCTCTTTTCCCTAATATTTGCGAATTAATGGATTGTACTAAAGTCTCAGGCTGTCTTTGAAAATCTACAGATCCTGTCTTTAGCCTGTTCCTTTCTTGAATTGCACTCTAGTCTTACACATAAGCTTCCTGCGAGTTGAGTATCTCAAAAAAAAAAAAAGGCCCTAACACTTATTGGAGTGTATTTTGGACCTTTTAGAAGATTCCCAAGTTGTTTTCTGTCCCCTGGAGCTCTGGTAGGTGATGTGGTCTTGCTCTTAAAATCAGATTAAATTGTACAGGAAAGCTGTTACAATACTTTTACCCTTATTCTAGGCCCGAGTTCTACTAGGAGGCAGTCCAAAGCAGGCACTCAAAATACAAATCTGAAAGCAACAGACAACAACTGAATTTGAAGAAAACTGACCTGCAAATTTCAAAACAGAACCTATTAATTAACAGACTGAATAAGCTAAATGTTTTTGGCATGCGTGGTGTTGCTGCAATTATTTTAATTGAGCTGGATAAGAGCAAAACATGATGAAACAAAGTGTTTTTACTTTATTCCAAGTTTTATTTCCCACTGCCGAAACAAACCTGATAGTTTCCTTTGTGATTGTGTTTGTGTGGCTTGTTAAAATGTGCTTATTTGCTATAGGATGAAGTCAGAAACGGAACAAAGAAATTCATTGAGTGCTTCTGGGTGTCATGTGATGGCGTGACCAGGGAGAGCTTGTACCAAGCTGAAGCCAGCTGGAGTGAAAAGCAAAGCATCCCCCCAATAATTACTGAAGTTAAGTGAAAATCTCAGTAAAATGGGATTAAGTTTAAAACTAATGTTGTTTCAGGTCCTGAGGCTTGTTCATGAGGCAGAATTCATGCTTGGGTGATGGAAGCATATAACTCAGGCACCAACAAATTAGGCTTGAAACAAAGTGCACTGCAATTTCTTCCAGCCCCTTCTTCAGAGGGTCATTATCTCAAAGGAGATCCAGTCATTAATTAAAGTGTTGAAAATCAGAGTCAGGTTTTGTCTTTTTTCCCCTTTTCTATGTTTTTAGCACTTCATTCAGCCACTATTTCAGCCTGTCTTTTGATGTCAGTGTGAGGGCAAAGACTTCATGGGCAGCTTTGACCCTTCGATGTGGGGGGG
The DNA here is from genome assembly GCF_015227805.2 of Hirundo rustica. Lineage (NCBI taxonomy): Eukaryota > Metazoa > Chordata > Aves > Passeriformes > Hirundinidae > Hirundo > Hirundo rustica. Next base: position 63,007,479 of record NC_053454.1, read on the forward strand.
CATCTTTATCTCCATCAGCTGCTGTGGCTCTTGTGCCTAGTCCTCTCCACAGGTAGAAAGTTTCCTTTTATTTTCAGCACTTAGTCCTGTGGTGAGTTATTCTGTTCCTGGTATGTTCAGGGCACGGTGGTCCCCCAGCAGGAGCAGGGCTGGTAAAATACATCTTCATCAGCACTGGTGTCCCCTGGAAACGTGGAATAACCTGTTGGCTTCCGTGTGTTGACACCCCAGCCTCGATGTCACAGCGATATTTCTCGTTCTTTCTGGTGAAAAATGGCTGCAGCGAGTTGAGAAATTAATGGTTTCAGGTCTGGGTACTTGGAGGAAATGTCTCCAGGAGCTGAGGGGACTTTGTCAAGGGACTTGACTGTTTTTGCCAAAACACCGTGTCCTGTGTGAGTTCCCAGTAGCGGTGAAGGAAAACGTGTAATTTGTCAGGAGAAGTTCTCACGTCACGTTGGATGAAGCAGACGAATCTCTCCATCAGGAATATGCGTGTGTCTCTCGCAAACAGATGGCTCTTGGCTGTGTGCGGTCAGCAGTTGTCTTTCCAAGGTGCCGGGGGTGGGATAACCGTGGGCAACGAGGAGCAGAGCTGCATAATGGAGAGCGCCAATGCGGAGAAATCCGAGCCGCTGGCACACGGAGGCAGGTTGCCCTCCGTGGAAGGCACGCAGGTTTTGGAGCAATGTGTGAGCGCTTGGCTTTGCTAATCCTCACTATGTAAAGTGTTACAAATTACAGGGATCTTGAAATGCCCTGTTTGAGATGACCGGTGCGAAACAGGACAAAAAGAACTGGCTGTTCTTGCTCTGTTTGCTTTTATTTGGGTTATTTAAACGCCTCGAGAATGTCTTTTGATTTGTTTTGACTACCCTACCTGGTAGGTCTGCAGAGGTTAATGTTTCACAGGTTTTAAAATCTTGATGAAACCCAATTCCATGCAGTTAGTTGGGCTGAACTTGGAAAATAGATACTGTTAAAATACTGACCTTCAATAAAGTTTATATTTTTTACTGTGTGTTGTTTGCTCAGTTTTAGTGCGTAGAGTATTAAGGAATGTAGGTCATGTGGAGTGGAAGATGACTTTGCCCTGTTGGAACTTAATTCACATTATAAAAATATTTAATTAGACTTGAATCCTTTACTCTCAGGGAAATCAGATTTTGGCTGATACAGTCACTACTGCAGCATCATGACCCCAAAGTATACAGGCCTTATAAGGGTTTAGAAGAGACTTGATTGAAAGATGAAATTTTTGCTATTAATAGATGTGAGTAGATTTAGAATGCAACCACTTCATAAAGATAATATTTGTAAATTTTTTATCTTTTTATGTATGATCTGTCTTTTCAGATGTTTGGGACAGTTTTCCATAGCTGTGAAGAATCACAGAGCTCTTCTGTCCAAAGTCCAGTGGTGGAGTGCTACACGGGTGTTACACTCGGCCACTTGCTGTAAAGTCATCTTAATAGGACAAAATGCCTTGTGTAATAGTTAAATTCCCATGTAACTTCTGAAAGATCCATCTGCTAGCATGCTTACTGAAAGTATTTTGTGTATAAACTGTAGAACCTGTATTTTGAAGGAGTGCCTCTTCTGCCGTGCTGCCTGTGAAATGAGGATTTCTAAAATCCTTTTTCTACCATGGTTGAGTGCAAAAGCTTAGGTAAAACCCTTCAACGTTTGATAAAACCTGTTGCACATACAATAAGTGATTACTAAAAGTGGTTTCATAAATTGCATATCCTTTTGACTCCCTCTTAATAAATAGCTCCTTTGCTGTTTGCGTAGCTGGCACAGTAGGTCGGATAGAGGATTGCAGCAACATTGTAATGCCTATAAATCTTCCTCTTGTCTGGGAATGTTCTTGTACTCACTGAAATGCTTCAGTCATTGGATAGATGATGTTGTTTGGGAGACTGTACAAAGTAAATGCAAAAGCCTGCTCTTCACACACGTGTCTGACTGATTTCTTAATTTATTCATTTAGTTGAAAAAGGGAGCCTGTGGTTGAAAGCCAGATCACACCACTCATCTAAAACATTGCAACACAGAATAGCAATCACAGCACACACTGTGCCTCAGCAATTAGTAACAGGATGTGTGATAGGGAAAATTTAAGGACATAAATCCAAAGGTTGTATAATACCTGGTACCAGAGTCTCTTCCCAGATAATTTCCTGGTTTGTTGCTCTGAGACTCTGCACATTTTGGCATTTCTGATGTCTTTTTGCTTCTTTTCAGCTCTTGGGTTGCGTAGTACCAAGTGCTTCTTAATCTTAAGCTGCAGTTTGGTGCCTGGAGTCAGCTTGTGGGCCTGGTTTACTGTTAGGCTCCTAAAGGATTAGGGAGTAGTACTTTGGATTTCCTGTGGAGTATGTACAGCACAGCAAACAGTATTATGGGTTAAGAATGTGTTTTACAATTTACAGCTTAAAGGAATGGTTAGGAGGGAAGTTTTAGCTTGAAGGTCATGGTCTTCCTTACTGTCATCCATTATGCCACTAGTTAAAACCTTCCATTCTCTGTGATAAAATTATTTTCTGAGATTTGCTGTCAGACATTATTTGTTCAGTACATTTCCTCACATAGGTAGCATGTCTGGATGCTTGGCAAAAAAGCACTGATGTGGACTGCTATTAAATTAAAATATTCGGGGGAATGTGAAAAATTGGAGATCTTGAAGGGTGTGTGAAAGGGAAGAGTTTTTCTTTTCTCTGGTCATTCCTCTACAGTTTGGAATCAATGCACTTCATGCATATTTGTGTGCATGTGTATCTATATTTTGTCTTTAATATCCACTGCTTGTATTTGGCTGACACAGCTAAGATTTGGGTTGAGTACATGTGTTTTTAGATAGAATCATCCTGTACTCAGTGAAACATGTCTGTCTTGAAATATTTTCTTTGTCTTCCAGCATTATACTTAACTGCGAGTGCCTTCTGTTAGTCATTCCTGGCTATCTTGGGCTTGATAAAAGGCTTTGCTTACAGGGCCTTTGGTCATGCAGCCTGAGTTGTAGGGCTTGGCTCTGTGTTTGTATAACTGAGGTGTTAACAAGCCTCTGGAGGATGGGTAGCATGTTCTACCTGTAAAGCTGTTTTAATAGCAGCTAAAGCAAACAGAGCTGCACATGAGGTAAGTTTGTGTCAATGGGGTTTTGAGTGGGCAGGGCTGGAGCAGCAGTGAGTTGGGTAATGTCTGGTAACAATCGGAGATCGGTGGTCATTTCTTTCCCTGTCTTAGTGCTTGCTTTCCATTAAGAGTAGAGGTAAACCATAATCAGCAGCTGCGTATGTTGTTTGTTTGTTTGTTTGTTTTTCCCAGAGGCAGTTTGTAGTGCTCTCCATGACCAGTTTTTCTTCAGCTTCCCTCAGCATTTCTCTTGCTATGCTTTCAACCACGTCTCTTCCTACAGCTACAGTACCTCTGATATTATGAGGAAAAAGCACCGTGCTTATGTTGATCTGTGCTGAAGGCTGCAGTTGGGCATGGCAGGGTGGGATTGGCTCCCGAGGTGACACTGCCCTGCTCACGGTTCCAGTTTTTGACCTCAGGTGGGGCAGCTGAGGTGAAATATGCCTTAGTGGGAGAAAAGCAACTGGCTCTGGAGCCTGCTATGGGTGGTTGCTGTATGTAACTGAAAATTGGTCAAGTTTCCTATGTGGAAACTGCATCAGATGTGCGTCTTTTAATGTAAGTTTAGTTGCTGATTAAATACATCTTTCTTCAAAAAGAAAAAAAATAAATTGTGTTTCTGCCTTTTGTTCCAGTTGGTTCAGACACTGATAGTAAGTTTTGAAGAGTTTACAGCTCCTAGAGCGGAATTTGTGTTCTTCCTCCTAAAATACTGAGTTTTGTGTAACGAGGTGTAATAAAGTAAGGGGGCAATACTGAGAGCAAGATGAAGGAATAAATCTGGATGTGAACACCACAACTGGCAATTTGTAGTACGCACGGTTTGCTAAAATACATAAAAATATCAGATTTTTCCTTTTTAAAAATAATAATATTCTTGGGAGGCACACATTAGCTTTCCATTTGGGCATGGTAATTTCATTGCTAATTAGCTTCCAGATTTGGGCTTGCAGAGGTGGCAGCCTGTTCCTTTAACCTGTGCTGTCTCTGTGCAATGGTAATGAGTAATTTGAGCCCTTTTGAGTAAGGTGAGAGTGATCAGCAGCTCAGAGATTGCTCCTTTGCTGTCAGAGGAGCGCTGCTGTTTGGGATGAAGGGCACCTTTCCCGACAGAGGTCCCGCTCAAGCTGCCCATGTAAATTCAACAGACCTTAGCAAATCTAAAGAAAGGCTGAACGGAGGGGAGGAACTTAAAAAGGCAAATTGCATCGCTGAACTCAAGCTCTGTAAAACTTCCATTGCTGCTTTTGAAGTCAGGAGTGTTCTTGGTTAGTGAATAAGTGACTCTATATCCTTATGTATAAATGTCTAAGAGCCCTTTAATCTTTTGAGTAGTGATAAATGTGGGAGCAATTTGCATTCAGGCTGTGCTGGATGCAGATGAGTGAGAAGCTCTTCTGCTTCTGGATCCTCGCTATGATGGAGGAAACTGTGGACAGTGGTATTGCTGGCTTGAAAATAGGCAAGGGTAGGCAGCCAGGGGTGTAAAGCAGAAAAAAACCCCTCAAACATGCCAAAAAGCTCTATTAGCAGTGATTAGCAAATTATTAAAGATTGGCAGCAGATCTAAATGTAATCTTGGGTACATGTTCCAGGACTGTAATTGACTGTTACACCAATTATTAATTGGAATTTATCTAAAATAATTTAAGATTGATGTTTATATAAATGACATTAAGTCTTAATGTTTAAATTATTATTCTGTAAGTCAACTAGCACTACACTTATTTCAGTGTCATTCAGTTCATTTCCACATTGTCCAACCTTCAAGTATCAGAGCTTTGTGAAGAAGGGGGAGAAGATCTTCCCTCTGATTTTCTCCTTTTGAAAGTCATTATTTCTTGTGTAGTCACACTTCTTCTTGTAGGTCCTGCTTGGTCCTTCTGGGTGAATGGAAAAATACTTCCTTAAAACAAATAAATCATGATTTAGGAGTGCTTTGGTCAGCTGAAAGCCTCTCCAACAGTCTGACTGTCAGGAGTGCGCTTGATTTTCTGTAACCCTTTTAAACTCATGCTTCCTCTTTCATTTGAAAACCCCTGCGTACAGATCATTAAACCTACTCCAGCGGCTACTCATAAAGTTAATGTTTAACTTCTTGGTATGTCTTTAACTTTTTCTTGCTCTGCTCCAATAGGAGAACCCTTTATAATCAGCAGTTGGTTTCACTACTATAAGGCCACTCTGTGTCTGGTTCTTCTCCATATCCTTGTTTTTAGGGCTTTTTGGCTGAAAGGAATGGCTTCAATTCAGTGACCATTTTGTGGGTGGTGTTTGGTTGGGGATTGTGTTACGTTTTGGGGTTTTTTTTTAAATGTTAGAAAATTTGGATTTTCCTTTTCGCTCTCTGTGATAAAAGGATGTTGCATGCCAGCTCAGATGCCGAAACAGTCATGTTTAATGGAGGCAAATCCTAAGAAGAACTTAAGATAGAGGTACAAAATGGTTTAATATTGTTAACCCTCCTGGAGAAATGTATTGTTCTGTCTCTGGGCCTTTCTTCCCTCTTTTCTGCCAGGACACCTGGCAATTCTTTTTTGTACTCCTGGTGTACAGAAACTGAAGGCAATTGCATTGGACGTTGATCCTTTTTATTTATTTTGGCAAGTGATTTGTTTGGGGAGCTCGTGGCTGGGAGTTGGTAGGAAGAATCCCTGAGCTCTAGTTGTGATTAGCTGGCTTCTGGCTGTGCACCACCTTGGCGTTGTCCTGACCCTTGTAAATCCTTCTGTGCCTGGGTGCTGCTTGCTGCTTTGGGGGACGGGCTGAATCAGACGTTCCCACTGGAATGTCTGTCCCGGTGGGAATAACCTGCTGTGCTGGGGGAGCTCATTGCTGAGGGCACTTGGTGTTGGTGGAGTGTCTGGGAGACAGCCTGGGGCTGAGCTTGGGTGGTTGTGTGTTGATGCTGATGGCACCGGGCACCCGCCTATTCCCCGGTCCCGGTCTGCCAAATGGGAGTTAGGCCCGCGATTAATTGGCTTACAGAATGCTGCTACCTATTGCCCTTGTTCTTGCTGAATTCAGACCTGAGCTCCCTGCTTCTGTCTGAAATGATGAGGCTGCAGGTTCCTGCCAGAAGTTCAATAGAAGGTCAATGCAATTTTTCCCAGTAAAAATGTCACTTAATTGGCATTTCTCTAATAGCATCATGTGTTTAATATCTATATGGCTTGGCAGGTCCTGTACATATATTTTCCAGCTCCCGTGGAAGGTGCTTATGTTGAAAAGGGGAGTTGTGCAATAGGTTTTTGAGAAGTGATTATTGTTTTACCAGTTCTGAAGATACCACAAGGTACAGGCTGCCAAGGAAGTGTGTTGTGTCATCTCTTGACACTGATACACTGCAAGAGGATAAAAAAATAAGGTTTGGTAAATGGTTTTAGTTACATTGCCAGGTTTTCATGTTAGTATCCAGAATACCTTTACAAAGGAGTAAAACGGCCAATGTGATTCCCGTTTAAAACTTGGCTGCCAGGTAAGTGTGGGGAGAGGAAGCAGTGGGGAAACTGTCAACATCCTAGGGAAGGATAGCTGTAGTTCCCATGGCTTTTGGTGGCATGTGTGTCACCCCAGCCATGGAAAATATGCCTTAGGGCTAAGGATTGTCTCTTCTGTGCTGTGCTCTAGGCCTCAGATCAGGAGATGGAAGTAGAGCCGGCCTGTGGCAATGTGTTGGATCACGACGAGCCCTTAGGTTCCTGTAACCTTTGATTTCTGCTGCTGATAGAAACACAACTTGAGTTTCCCAGTCCTGTACCTCCATTCATCGTTTTGTAATATCGCTCTTGTTGACAGGAGCAGTAACTCAATACCGTGGGAATGCTTCTAGCATGGGGAGATGGAATCAATAATGAGATTTTTTTGAGTTTGAGTAATCATTTTTCTTGGATGTTTCATTGGCGAACCATATGTACTTACTTTTTAACACCTCTCTTGGCTAAAGAGTGTTACCCTCTAGCAGGGTCTTGTTCAGGATGACTGAGCATGGGCCAGGACAGCGATCCTCCCTCTGTACTTGGCGCCTTCAGACCACACCTCGAATGCTGTGTCCGGTCCTGGGCCTCTCGGCTCGTGAACAGTATGGAGGGGCTGGAGCACATCCTGACAAGGGCAGTGAAGCTAGTGGAGGATCTGGAGAATAAGTCTTCTTGTGAGGAGTAACTGAGGGAGCTGAGGATGTTTAGCCTGGAGAGAAAGAAGCTCAGGGGAGACGTAACTGCTTTCTACAACTACATGAAAGGGACATCCTTCAGAAAACTGACTATAGTGTAACATAACTCAAAAAAACCCTTAAACGTTTTCCATAATAAGCATATAGGAATATAATAATTTATAAGTAGCTATATAGACTATGAGGTGCTCTTATTTGTTAGCTGGTAACCCATGTAACATTAACTAAGAAAAAGGCCTGAGCAATCTGTTGTAGGAGGGTTATATGACTATACCGTAGGGAGATAACAAGGGCTGAGTGGCGGTGTTATCTGTTGTTCTTATTTATAAAGGACACTGCAACAGACTCAGGCTTGCACGTGGATTGGTTTGGCACGAGGAAAGAGCAGATTGTTTGGTTTGGCTTGTACTTGTTTCTCTGTCCTAGGAGGGTGATGGTGACTGGAGGAGTTTCTGACATGTCCTCTGTGTGCTTCTACAGCACTTTGCTTTCCTCTGCTGCATACAGAATTTTAAATCACCCAACTATGTGTACAAAGTATTTTCCCTTTCCCCAGCAGTGTGCTGCTGTCAGGAACTATGCATTTAGGATCACAGTGGGGTTTTTCAGCCTAGATAGAGCTGGTGTTCAAGTGGGTGTTTAAGTGCTGATTTAAGTAGGTTTAGAATCAAGTACCTGGTAAAGTGCTTCAGTGGAAGTTGCAGTGTTCATGTGTGTGGTACTAATTCCTGTTATTACACTAGTTCTTGTAAGCAGAATGTCATTTTTGGAAGCTCAGAGTTGGTTCTTAGTCACCGGTAGCATCTTCCTGCATGATTTTTTGCCTTTTCACCCCTATGTGTCTGATCAGCAGTGATACTAAAGAAAAACATGGCGTGAATTTACATGTCCCTTTGGGAGGAAAAAAGCCCGCTATCTTCACTATCCTGTTAGCTTATATGAAAGCAAAGCCCCAGAAAATGTTAGGCTAAAATCAGAGTAGAGGGTTGCAGCTTGAAGGAGGGCAGCTTGAAGCCTGTGGGTAACTGTCAGACAAGACCCTGCAGTGGAAGTGCTCATAACCGTGCAAGTGAGAGGGTGTTGCGCTTAAACTGCGAGCTGTAGTCCTGTTGTCTGTGATGTAACGCTCTTATTTCTCCTTTCAGCTATGAAGCCGTACGCTCCAGCCTTCGTTCTCCTGTGGAGTGCTGTCGGGATAGCGAGGGCTGCCAAAATTGTTGTTGTGCCGCCAATTATGTTTGAAAGCCATCTTTATATTTTCAAGACTCTGGCCTCAGCCTTGCATGACCAAGGTCACCAGACAGTGTTTCTCCTCTCTGAGGGCAGAGAGATTCCTCCATCTAATCACTACAGACTTCAGCGCTACCCAGGGATCTTTAACAGCAGCACCTCGGATGATTTCCTCCAGTCCAAGATGAGGAGCATCTTCTCGGGGAGACTGACTGCCCTCGAACTGTTCGATATCCTGGACCACTATTCCAAGAACTGCGACATGATCGTTGGCAACCGAAACCTCTTGCGTGCCCTCAAACAGGAAAAATTTGACCTGCTCCTGGTAGATCCCAACGAGATGTGTGGTTTTGTTATAGCCCATCTTTTAGGGGTTAAATATGCCGTGTTTTCCACTGGCCTCTGGTATCCAGCAGAAGTGGGCGCTCCAGCTCCCCTGTCCTACGTTCCAGAATTTAACTCGCTGCTCACAGATCACATGAACCTATTCGAGAGGATTAAAAATACTGTTGTTTATATTATTTCAAGGTTTGGAGTCAGTTTTTTGGTTCTGCCAAAATATGAAAGGATAATGCAGAAACACAAGGTTCTTCCAGAACGGTCCATGTATGACTTGGTCCATGGATCCAGCCTGTGGATGCTGTGTACTGACGTAGCGCTGGAGTTTCCGAGACCTACGCTACCCAACGTTGTTTATGTGGGAGGAATCCTAACAAAGCCGGCCAGCCCTCTGCCAGAAGTAAGGTTTGCTGAGTTTTACAGTAATTTCTGTGGTTTCTGCTTGACCTCATGTGATGAGTGGCCGCTTTTAAGCAGTTATTTTCAGATGGGACCTGTTCTCTTGTTGGGTGGTGAAGTATTCCCTGGAAGTCGCTTCATGTGGCGGTGAGGGGAAGTGTTGGTCACAAATCCGACAAAATTAATCTTTTTTGGATGCAGGAAGTATTTTGCTATTGAGTGAGGTCCTAAAGCTGCACTGGAAGTGAAGGACAGTGAGCTTTGTCTTGGAAATCACATCAGGAGCTTTTAACCAAACGTAGTTTAAAACGAGCATGAGGGAGAATGGATGAATACTGTTTATGCTTAAAGAAGCCCTGCTGGTAGGTTATACTAGGTAATTTCATGGTATGGCTCTCTTTATGGTATTTGTTTTTATGCCTCCCTTAGGTTTGATAGTGACTATAAGGCTACGTGTAGATAAGCATGAAAAGACTGTACCGAGTGGGATATGGAGATAAGAGTTGACATAAATGGTGCTATGGCTGCACTCAGGTACGAGTTTTTACTGTGCACGTGCAGGACATCAGGTGCTGAACTTCAGACTGAAACAGTGATAGTGACTGGACTGACTCCAGAAATCCTGGCTGCACAGATTAGTTATTAAGTTTGATTAGTTCAGTGATCTTTGGTATGTTATACCTAAGAATGCCTCTGTTGAGCAACACAGTGCTGAGTGACAGGCGTAACAATCCCATAGAAAATCATGTAATTTACACTTCTCTTTATGTGTATCTTGAGTTATAGGTGATTTTTAATGGATGATAAAAAGGGCTAGGTAGACCTGCAGCGCTCAACAATTTGCTTCTTAAAATGGCTCCTTCAGCCTTTGCTTTTTGTGTGAAAAGTGCTATTTTCTGTTCTCCAGTGTGTCATCAGAGATGACCATAGCTGTGCTGCTTCTGACTGGTTCTTTCTGCGTAAGCATCAATGTGTTAGTGTTAAGGAAGGGTCAGGTATCCTGAGAAAGCAGACTGAAGGTACCCTTGTGTTGTCTAAAAAGTTCATCCGTATCTTCCGTCCAGGAAAACTTTGCTGGCTGGATTGAGTTTTTTCTTCATTTTCCAGACTGTTTTTTTTTTTTCTGTAAGAGAAAAAACGTATTTGTGTAATCAGTTTGGGCAATAGGTTAACGTTTTCTGGTTTGTGTCTTTTGATGCTCAGTGTAACAGGAGTGAGTGACCTTGAAACAGACCTGTAGGTCAAGTAGGTGGTGGTAAATATTTGTCACAGTGGGGAAAGAAACTACCTATAATTATTTGTGAGCTGAGACATTATTTACCTTACTTCCAGTTTTACCAGGCAATTTGTTCTTAGTGTTCAAAACATGAGTTTTCATTGAACGTGAGAGAAGGACCAAGTGAGCACATTCCTCTTTTATCCTGTAATTTGTCCATGCCTAAGCTGTTAAGCATTTCCCTGTGGTGTCTATTGTAGGTCAATTATTGGGCAATCAGTTTGTGTTTGCTGAACAACTGGATGAAATTCGTAACTGTCCCTCTGTCCTGGCAGATGAAAACTGTGACTGCAGACAGCGAGTGCTGCGGCTGTTCCCTGCTCTTGCTGCTGCATCTCCGAGGCAGCAGCCTTGGCTAATTTATTTCCTGCAGCTTCTAGTTTGGTACATTAAGGTGAGCCAGAGCTAGTTTATGTTTCTGTGCTGGGCTGGAATTGGTGATGCTTCAGCAGCTCTCTCAAGTAGTTTTCTCATCCATGGATGATGGTTAGAAAAGGGGAGCATGTAGCTGGGCACAGTAGCTAAAATTTCGCCCACTAAAGCTGTTGCTACAAGTCTTTTGGGTCTCTTGAATTCACCCAAACTGCTTATAAGTAGCCTAGTCCGCTTTGTCTGCTGGAGAAGTGTTGGGAAAACTAGGGGTGTTCTTTCAAGTCAAAAATACCTGCTCAGACTGCCTGGGCACCTCAGTAGTGGCACTGTGTTGTCAACAGTTATTTCCTTTTTCCTTCCACCTCACCAAAAATAACCAAGTGGTTTGTTTAACTATAACAGTGCCTACACATAAGTTAAAAGTTTTAGCTTTTTGTTCATAAGCAGCATCTTAAATATAAGAGGCATGTAGTGACAGTAAGGCAGAGAATGAGGAGGTAAAGGTCAAGATCTTTTAAGGTGTTACAGGGTGGCCATTATTTTGTTCCAGGGAATGGGATAGCTCTGTTTTGTGGCTCTTCACATCCTGCACCTGTTCCTTGAACTTCTTGAAAGAAGAATAAGAAAAGCACAGCTTTAAAGGTAGCACATAGCAGTGGCTGCTGAGTATTTGTGTCACGTAGGTGTGTGTGTGTGTGAGGGGAAATAAACCTGACCCAGCTTTGCTGGTCATCTGTGTTAATATTATATGTTTTATTTATAATATATATATAACCTGACCCAGCTTTGCAATCCCATCTGCATTAATATCTCGATCCTGGGGCGCATCCTCCCTGCTGATCCTGCTCTTAGCTTGTGTCAAGCGTGATTTTTTGGCCGCTGCTGAGCTCTGTAGCAATTACGCTGCGGCCCCCGGCTGTGGCACACAAACTGCGAGCGCGTCTTTGGCTTGCAGCTCGCCCAGATGCCTCGGGAAGGCTCCGTTCCCCTCCCTGCTCTCCCTCCCGGGCAGTGCCCCGGTGTCGGTCTGCGCTTGGCGCAGTGTCCCTCGGGAAGTCGCAGTGATCGGCGCGCCAAGGAGGGGGAGCCGGCGGGGAGAGAGCAGCGGCTGCTTTGGAGGTCACGGCTCTGCCCGGCTCCCTGCGGTGCCTTGCGGCTCCCTCCCTGGCACGGCAGGGTCAGCCTTACCTGTGCCAGGCGCTGGCTGAAGTGCCTGGGATGGCACGTGCCCCCTTCCCATCGCTGCTGCGGGTGGATGGAACCGAGCACACCCTGTCGCTCTGCTCTGCCGTGGTGGGAGGGCTGGGAGTGGTTTTGCAAAGCTCTGTGTGGGGGATTGTGGTTGTCTCCTCTGAGAGCCAGCGTGACATTTTCACTGGTTAAACTGGGTTTGGACAGTGCTTCTTGTACGAAGTGCGCTGTGCTGCTCAGTGAAGGGCAAGGAGGTGTTTAAGGCGACTTAGCTCACGTGCACGTGGAATTTTATTCACTTATGAGTGATGGGTGCAGAGTCCAGGATTTGCGTACATAACTCATAAAACTGTATGCTGAATTATATAGAGGACAGTGGTAACAAAATTAGCATTGAAAGATGAAAAGCTAGAGACAGACTGGCTATCAAGTCCTTAAAGTCATCAGTGACTTAAACTATTGAGGGCATGGTGTTCCCTGGCCATTAGGAAAATCACAGGCTCCTCTGCCTTTTCCTCACTACGTTTCTCCAGAGGGATCTGAATGAAGCTGGCTTTTTAAAGGGGCAGCTTTTTAAGCAGCAATGGGGAAACCTCTGCTCTAGCGTTCATACCTTGTGACCGGGTTGATGTGTACTAGGCATTAATCAGCCTGATCAGGGCAAGAAGCTGAGGGGTGCTACAAGCAGCTGCCTTGGGAAACACTCAGTCCATGAGCAAACCAAATTTATGCTGCAGAGGAGGGTGTTCTCATGTTGGAGTAATAAGTTGTCCTTACAGCCACAGCTGTCAGCAGATAATTCCAGGAACTTCCTCACTCCTCCATGGACATCTTGTCTGCGCTCTTTATTACCAGACAGATCAAAGTCTATGCAGCAAATTGGTGACTTTGAAATATCTTCACTAAAAAGTATTTAGGGGTGGGGTTTTTTTGTTTGCTTTGTTTTTAGTTTTCTTTTTTCCTCTGTGAGCCTTGCTGACAGTTGCATGTTTACTAGGTGTGTTAGCTGATACAGATAATTGTCTTCAAAAAGAGATGGAAGAATCAAGAGGTGTTTTATTCCTTAAACCTGGCTTTTTTCCTTCATTCAGATTCAAGGATACCTCTCTGAGCCCTTGCAGACTGTAGCAGTAGATTTTTGTGCATGGTGTAGCAACATCGTTTTAGTATTATTTTTAAAGTCTGGGGAGTGCTTCTCACAGAGCTGTTTGGGCAGTAAATTTCTGGTGTTGTGAAGCAACTCTAGAGCTGTTCTAAAACGCATATGATTGTCAGCTGGGGAGGCAAAAAGTCTTTTGAGGATGATGGAGACGGTGCAGCACTGTAAATTCTGTACTGAACTGTATGATCGTGTATTTTGGCTCTGAAATATATTTTAGATAAAGCTTCTTTCCCTCCAGAATTTGATGTTTTGATTCACAGGGAAGCATTGTGTGAGCTCTCCAGGTACCCACAGTCCTAGAACTGTCTCAGTCTCTGCTTCTCCAGTAGGACAGGGCTGGTGAACCACGACTGTTCTGCTGTACTGCTGCATTTTAAATTTGGGAAGAAATGTGACTCAGCATCTGTCTGTTTAGCACAAGACACAGGGAAAAGGACACAGGGCTGACTTGGGAGCTTGGTGAAGTAACTCCAGTTAAACTCGGGAGGAAGGCAGGTCCTCCAGGTGCACATGCCAGACGTAAAGCTGGCATCTCATGAGCTGACAAAGGAGCCTGTGCTGTTCATTAAAAAGCGAGTTTAGTTGGTTCATGGATTACAGTCTGGGGTGGTTATTTGTTGAGTTCAAGCAGTTGCTTGTATTGGGAATGGAAAATGGACGTTCCAGACCTTAGACGTCGGATGGGTCAGATGATGAAAACTGCAAGCGAGAGACGTTATTTGGTTGTTTTTATTCATGGGGGGGGGGGAAAAACCAAACCCCAACTCTTTAATAAGCTGCTAATGTAAACAGGCTTTGTGGTTTTAAGTTTTCTAACTTATCATGTTCATATTGGAACCCACAAGCTAACAAAGTTTATTCAGTTTGGTAACATAAGAGTGGCTTAACTGAGTGTCTCTTCCATATTTTGAGGAATGACCTCCACAGAGGACAAATAATGAGCCAGTGTTTTTCCCATATTTCTCCCATTTATAACATATAAAACAGAAGATAGGAATTTGTTTCAAAGGGCATTCTTTTTTCCTGGGGTATTCGGAACATCCTTGAGTTTGGGTACCATATTCCTATAATTTGGGAAGTTGCATTATGCTCAAAACTTGACATTTATGAGTAGCAAGCCTAATTATTAATATTACTGACTCGAGGAAAAAAAAATCTTTAATCAAGATAGCTTTTCTTACAGATGTTGCTTAAAGGTGAAGTGGATAATTTGTTTATGGCTAATACCTTGCTTTGGGGGATGAGGTGCCTCCAGCAAGGGCTTTGTGAGGAGACACCTCCCTGAGCCTTCCTGGGCTGTTCACCGGGGGAATTCTGCGGAGAGTGTGTTCGGCTGCTCACCCTGACCAAGGGGAGTCTGTGTGAAGGATGTGTGTCTTACACTGGCATAGAAGCCAGCTGATCTTAGGCTTTTCAAAGAAATGGTGGTGACTGATGGCTTGTTTATATAAATGTAATATAAAAATATATGGGTGTTGTGTATGTGTATATACATACGCTTTGCGTGTTTATGGATCTGTTTACCTTGGAGGAGGCAAACCCCAGAAGAAAGAAAAGCTATTTTATCTGAAGAGGAAAATGGAGAAGAAATTGCGGTGATTAGATTAAAGGATTTAAAGCTGCGGGTTAGAATTCTATCTCCTGCTATCCACAGAGTGCAGGTGTCATGCTGGAACAATGACAGAAAATTTCCCACCTATATGAGATTATCATGTGGATTTATGCGTGGCGTGTATGTCAGTATGGGTAATACAGAGATCTTTATTTAAAATTTAGCTTCTTGTCAGTTTTCTTCTTAACTGTATTATCAGCAATTTAATATGACTTCATGTTCTGTAGGCAGAGTAAGTAAAAAGTCTCCATGCTTACACTTTCTTCTGAACTCCTGTAGAGTTTTTTGCTCCATATGGAGCAATTCAAAGGGTTGGTAAAACCTTGGTTTGCATTTCCATTTGATAATCATCAACTTTTCTGTTCATGCTTAGGAAGGTGGGGCTTTGGGGTGTTTTTTTAACAGAATGTTGCCTGTGGGGCATTGCCAGCAAGGTTTTTAATTGGAACCCTGGGTTTGAGGATCTCTCTGCTGCACACGCTACTCTCTGCAGTGATTTTAATAACCTCTCCTGAAGGGCAAGCTCCTCGTTTTCCACTCCTCCCATTCATTTGAAAGGCAAGGTTGCTTTCCCAGGGTGCTTGCCAGAGGTCTGGTGAGTAATGGATTTTTGCATCAGGGAAGTCCTTGCGTGGCACTTTCCTGGTTGACCTCTAGCTCTGGGTAGAGCGTGTCCCTGGAGCTTCACTGGATATGCCTGCAACTCTAGAGGGGCTCAGGTATGAGAGCAAAGGCTTGGGGGACTGCATTTCCTGACTCCAGTTTGGAGCGTGAATTCTATTCCTCTTTAAAATTAAGTGGACTTAAACTCTCTGTCCTTATTGGATGCTAAATGGGAAAAGGCAGTAAAGATTCAGCATAGGGAAATACAGCATTGTAGGCACTGGAAAGCTTTGTAAGATTGTAAAGACTTTTTTTAATACCCTGTGTGTTTTCGAGAAGGAAGATATATATAACCAGCAAATAATTAGTGAGAAATGTGAAAGGAAAAAATTGTCTGTGTTTCAACAGGGCTGAATCTGTGTCTAACATTGAAAACCTTAACAGCATTGTTAGATTAATACAAGGTGACTGTACTTAGTGCTGCTTGGGGTTCTGACAGGAAGCAGATCAAATCTTCAGAGTTTGTTTCTTGGCTGGTAGCAAGGTTCTTTCTTGTTAGCCAGAAAGAAAACATGTCTAATGTTTTAGTCCAATACCACAATCTGAGTACGCATCTTTAATGGGCTCAAGGTACTGTTTTTGGAGTTATGTTATTCTGAACCAGTAGGAATTGCAAAATATGAAAAAAATGGTGTGAATATTAACTGCATGCACTTTTTGTATGGTGGGTCTCATTCATACAGGCCAGGAAAGAGAAGAATTGACTTGTTAACACAGAGGGAAGTGGGGGCTTGGGAGGATCCTGTCCTCACTGGGAGCTGCATGTCTCTCTTAACTGAACTACAAACTTAATTAAGATGGATCATATGGAAAGGAGCAAGTCCTGATAAAATGGGAGAATAGCTTTTGCCTGGTGGCCATAGTTTTTAAAACTCAGTTTTTAAAACTCAGTGGAAAATAACCTTCAGAGCGTGACCAAGGTGCCAGGCGATGCGGAGCCAGCAGAAGCTGCGTGGAGTCAGGGAGGCTGACTCCATCCTCTGCCTCATGCCCTCCGTGTTCTCTGGGATGTTCTGTGCCCTTTGCTGCTCCCAGCAAATAAAACCTCCTATTTTTGGTTCTAGACTGACTTAAAAATTCATGGCAAATAAATACAAACAGCTTACTTTGCCTGGAGTGATAGTTTCTTGGAGTTTGCTGTAGAATTATGGGGTTTTAAAACGTTTAGGTTATACGATATGATTGTGTTAGTTGTGTGATAGTAAAGGTTGTATAAGGGCACCTGTATGACCTTAGACCACCTGTTGTGTTAGTAAAATCTGAAATAAAAATGTATTAGTACAGAATTTAAATATGTCACATGAGAGAAGTACTATTCAGGTGATAGCAGAAAAGTTTGGTCACTCAAAAAAAGTGGTATTTATCCCTTTCTGTTAATTTATCAGTGAGTATCTCCTTTCCAAAGATGGCTTAATATGGCTTCTCATTTTAGAATAGCTCTGGTTTTGTCTGGTCTAAGCAGGATTTTGTAGGAGAAGTTGCATAGGATGCCTGTGCTCTGCCTTGGGGAAAGGATGGTTTGCAACCATATTCAAAGAACAGGCGTTTGTGCTATCGCACATTTGAATGGAGCAGCTGAACAGGGAAAGCTTCGGATATTACACCCGGTTATGTTTGTATTTGTGCACTTTGTTTATCTGAAACAAAGCTCAGTATTAGGCACCACTGGTTACTGCCAGCTGGGCCCTCACTCCCTGCTCACAGCTGTGTGTTCAGCACCGGGGCCTGCAGAGAATGGCTAATTAGAAAACCAGGCAGAACAAAGCCCACACAGTGGGGCTGGCACAATAGCATTCCTGTCTCACATTGCTCAAAAGATGGATCTTATTTCTTTATTCCTCCCCCCCCTCGCTCCTATAGTACAGCACAGATCAATAAGTGCTTCTTCTCCCTGTGCAAGCACAGGGTCCTGTACTCTTTATCCCAAAGGACATGCATTTGCACAGAACTTACATGAAAACAGGCAGAGACCTGCCAGGGCTGGCCACAGTCTTCTAAGTAGTGATCCTTTAAGTGTTTTATACCTTAGTATGCATTCTTTACTATTTTTTTAAATAACCTGTGAAAATGGTAGTTAATATAGGTATTAGGTGATAGTTGCATTGTTTGTTTGTATTTTTTTTTTAAACCACTTGAGTGAAAATTTGAATTAGCTATAATACTTAGGTGATCCTTTCTTATGAATGTGTATAAAGCTGTAACTGGATGGAACACAAAACTCAGCTGGAAAATGCAGTTCACAGTTCAGTTCAGGATGGGAATGTGCTGTTGGACTTCCTAGGCCTACACTTTCAGTGGACATAATGTACACAAGCTCTGAGAGTGTCTGTTCTGGTTCTTTGTTAGAATTTCTCTTGGAAGTTTTGCTGTAAAGTTCACTAAGGTTTGGCGGTTATAATCCCTGAAGGTTTGATTGCTGCTTTGGAAGGGAAAAGCCAGATCCCTGTTTCTGAGTCACTGCTAGGTTTGTCAAGTTGGCAGTGTAGCCTCAACGAGGCAATGTTGTCTCTTGGCTGTGCTAGGATTTGGAAAGAAAAGCCCTTGCCTCAGTTTAAAGAAAACTTGAAAATTACTTATATTTGGGGGTGAGGGAGGGAGAAGGTTAGGTTAGGTGTTCTCTTCTAGTCACTGGAAGAGAGCCGTTTAAGGAAGTGCATGTCCTGATCTTGCGTATCTTAAGTTTGAATGAACATCTCTGTTCTGTGCTCGGTTGAAGTTCCAGCCAGAGTTTGAGGAAGGCTCAAAGCAGCTCATCATGTAACAAATTAGGTTAGACCTCCCAAATGGTAATTTCCTTTCCTTATGTTAAAAGAAAATCATCCTGAGTTTACAGGGAACCCGAAAATCCTTTAAAGTGGGCAAGAGGAGGTCGCTGTGCTGCGAACCAGGGGCGGTGAAGTGCTGCCCGATCAGGGAATGCTGCTTTTAATGAGGGCAGCTCTAATGACTCATCCTGACTCAGTGCCTTTTCATACAGAGAGTAATTAGACCGCCGGGGCAGAATGTGCTGGAGGTCAAAAGTGTAAGTGGATTTAAGGGGAAGAAAGGGGTGAGTTCATGGGCGATGGGCTTGGGAGTCTCGGAAGGGGTTTTTTGGTGGTTCATCGAGGCTGCTGTGGGGGATGTTAGTGCTGATACGGCCCTAGGGAGTGGAAAGGTGACTGGAGGCTGCTGAAATGGTAGGCAGACAGAATTGTTCTGTGCCATCACTGCGTGCTTCTCCGGCGTTCAGGTTCTGTGGGCATTGCTCCTAGCTTCTCTGTTGTGAACATGAGGAGTGTACGTGCAAGAATTAAATGACATACGTAGCCATAGTCATAAGTGGTGCTGAAGTATTCTGTCCCTTTCAGAGATGTGTCAAGAGCACAGCCTGCTCTTTATCTACTGTTTCTGTGATCTGCTGCTATCACAGCTACACCTTGTATACTAACCAAAGGACAGGTAAAATACAAGAAAAAACTGAGGCTTTGTGCCCAGCTTGTTGTACCAGAACATTCAGATGTGTCTTAAAACAAAGGCCTGGGAATGCCACTCATTTGGATTCAGTTTCACTTGATTTTCTGTTTAGAAATTCTGTGCTAAAAAGCTGTCACAGAAATAGTTATAAGGAGTTTAAGGACCCTGAGGATAATGGACTCGCCACGTCACAAACTCAGCGAGCTCTAAGAGGATGTCATGTAAGTTCCCTGTTTTCAATTGCATAATTTTTTACCCAGCACCCTACATTTGTAGTGATCCCATTGAATGAAGGCTGTTTTAGGCCAGGAATGACACAGATGTTTGCAGGAAGAACCCTTGTCCTGACGAGTCTGTAGTTGGTTTTCTGCAGCCCATGCACAATAGTGATGTCCAGCACCCCTCTGGGGAAGCAGATTGGAAAGGGGCTGTGGGTCAGGGGGCAGGTAAGCAATTCCTCTTGCTAACCAGCACCCTGTAAAGCATAAATAAAATCTGGGGTAGGAAAGAACCTTTCAGTTGATGTCAAAGTACAGCAAGCTGCGATGAAACTGAGTGTTCCCTGAGGAATTAATTACATTCATTCTAATTTAGCATTCTAGAAGATGCTCAAAGGACAACATCAGGTTCCTCTGCTTCTGCTTTGGCCAGGCATCATCCAGCTCTGGTCTGGATATTAAGGCTCTGTTGATACAAACTGGGGTTTTTTTTGTGTTCCAGTTGATTTTTTAATGTAATCCTGTTTAATATGACGGACAAATCCCGTGCTTTCAGCCTGACGGTAGGATCTTGTCTTGCCTGTCAAGATTTTAAATTCACCTTTGTCCATGTTATGTTCCACTGAAGCAGTGGGATTACCTTCAAGGGGAAGGATTACAGAGGCTTGGCTATGGAACCACCAGAACAACACAGAGCAGGTTGCTTTGCTGTTCCACAATAAAACGCAAAAGTCTGCAGGTGATGTAGTAAAGTTTCTTTTTTAAAAAATTATTGGTCATCTACATAAAATTCTAAGTACTTAGCAGCCTTTTTTATTATACAGGGGTATTTTTTGAATGCTATTTTAGACATTCCATTATAGGGAAATAGTTATACCTCCCCTATGCTTCTATATGAAGTACAATTGTTAGTGTGTGAGTACATCCAATCTGTGAAGTCTCCCAGAATTTCTCATGAAGCACAGAGGAGCAGTGGCATTGGGAACCAGTTCTCAGCTAGAACAGGCTCATCTCCAGCAGCAGAAATCATGTGTCTGGCCAAGGAGAGGTAGTCACAGGTAGGACCTTCTGATGCCAGGATGATCCAGGATTATTCTCCATCACTTTCCAGGCATCAAATTGAGGCTGAGTAGACCACTCCATGGATTTTTTTTCTATAAAAATGCAAGTGACACTTGCTATTTATCCTGTTTCTCAACCCATTCTGCCCCCGTTTCCAGACACCTGGCGTTTCTGGGTGCATCCTCTCAGGCCCTGCATAAGTAGTCTATGTCCAGTTTATTTAGACTTCACCTCTGGTCTGAGGGACCTTGCATTGCCAAAGGCCAAACCAATAGAGGCTACAATGAAGAAAGCAGGAAGCACCTTGAACTTTTTGACTACAGGTCCCTGGTCCCATTCAGCTTTGGCTTTCCAAACCCCTTCCATGCAAGCTTAAGCTGTTCCTGGATATTCCACCTGTCCCTGTTTCTCACTCAAGTGTGGATTTTTTTCCTTAGGGTGTGGTGAGGGTTTTTTTTGTTCGTTTTTTGTTTTTGGGGTTTTTTTGTGTTGGTTGGTGTTTTCCCCTTTCTTTTTATATCTTTGCTTATCTTCCTGCCACCTTTGCTGGCTTCCTGCTCATTAGCTTGGGCCATGCTTCAGCTTGGAGGAAGTGGTGCTGGAGCATGCTCTCCTGAGCCTGTCTTTCTAGGTCCATGTCTCATGGGATTCTTCCAGGCAGGTCTCTGAAGAGTCTGGAATTGGCTTTCTTGAAGCCCAGGAGATGCTGGTGTTGTCTGCCATGTTGCCTCAGTATCCTGAGCTCCATCTCACGGTATCTGCAGGCAAGGCTGCCCTGAACTTTGTGTCCCAAGATCTGCCACGTTTGTGTGTTTGGGCACCAATACCTTGTTTGTGGCTTCCCGAGCACCCCTGTCAGGGAGTTGTCATCCAGAAGACACTTTGGAAACCTCCAGGCGTCTGCCTCTCTGGCTGGATGATGGCCCTGTGAAGACCAGAGCCTGTGAATATTGGGCTTTTCAGAATGGTTTGTCCTAGAGCCCACAAAAAGTTCTTTTCTCTTTAGCTTTAAACAGCAGATGGGAAAGACTTCAAGATGTAACTAGTTGAAGCACTGCAGTGACTATAATATAATGACATCTGCAGTGTGCCTTAGGTCCTGAAGAAAGATTCAAGGACGAGCTTTAAATAAATCACAAAACCACTTGGAAAGTTTCATGTCAGAAGTTCAGCCCCTAATAAATGATTCAGCTTCGAGGCAGGTCAGAGCCTCTTCCCCTCCTTTGCCTTCTCCCTCTCCCTTCACATGAATGAAAAAAGGACGAACTGTGGGTTTTAAAGAAAATGGAAATCTTTTTTGCTTTACAGCAGAGAGCAGTGCACAAGCCGCAGTGCAATGTGCTGGATTTTGTGCTCGGATACGATAGCACGGCGTTACTCCATTACTGTCTGCCCTCCTATTTATTACCAGGACAAGAGGCACTTTGTGAGCGCGGCTCTTCATTTTCTCTTCACTCATTTCCTATTGCTGCGCTGGTGTTGCTCAGGCTTGTGCTTAAACCTGAGGAGACCAGAATTAAACCATATCCTGAGAAACAGAAGATATTCCTCATCCTACTGATATGTCAGTGGTAGGATTTTTGTTTGTTTCCACTGCTAACGGTTGTGTTAGGAAAAACCCGGAATTTAAACCTATGCTTTAAAAAGTAAAGGGTACATTTTCTTTATTCCTTGAGCGGTAGAAACTGACAGCGACTTTAGAAGCTCAAGTTTCTTTCAAGTTGTGTTTATTCTTTTTATATAAATGAAAGCAAAGCAAGGCTTTTGAAGCGCTCTCACTTTGCTAAGGGCTGGAAATGACACAGCTGAGTCCTGGGCTTCATTCAGCCTTCTCGTGTGCAGGGCTTCCAAGTTGATACTATGAGCTGGATCTATTTATGCTTTGCGGAGTTCAAATGCAGCCTGTTAACTTGTGGATGGGTGTCAACTGCTCAGTTAAGGAGGGACAAATTGTTTTAAGCCGCCGGTGTTTAATTCTGAAGCTAAAACAAACACGGAAGGGTTTTGCTTTTCGTGGCCTCTGCCCTGGATTCTGAATCGTGAGCCGTTGTTCTCAGTGACATCTAGAATGTTTGGGATTTGTAAAACTTGGCTTCTGAAGCAACAAAGGCACCAACAACTGCTCTTTCTGAGCCACGTTTGCTTACTGTTCCTGTGCTCTGCCTCTGCAGTGTTCAGTGTGAACTTTGTTTTCCGCAGGATCTCCAGGCGTGGGTGAACGGCGCTCACGAGAACGGCTTTGTCCTCGTCTCCTTCGGCGCTGGAGTGAAGTACCTGTCGGAAGACATCGCCAATAAGTTGGCACACGCCCTGGGAAGGCTGCCCCAGAGGGTTATCTGGAGGTAAGGACAGTGTTGGAGGAACTTGGGGAGGTTTGGAGCGTGCTTGTTTCCTGCTGGACTTGTGGAAGCTGGAGTTGAGAGTGCCTGGGTGGCACAGACGATGTGACATTCCTGAAAAACACGTGGCATGAAAATACTGCAATATCCCAGTGATGAGGAGAGGCAGTGATTGTTGTGGCAGAGCAAGGCACGGGTTCATGTCCTTGGAAGGATTGGGGACAGTGAAGACAAACTAAGAGTATAACACTTGGGATATGCTGCCACTGTTTTTGATGAAGGAGCTACCCCAAGGCTCAAAAATGAATCCTGGTGATGAAAAGCCTCCATTTTCTTTCTCCTTCCCGTTTTCCTCTTTTGTGTGTAAACACAAGCTGTCATTCATTCTCCCACTTGCTTGTTCGCCTGTGAGAAATTGAAGGAAGAGAAATTTTCAGGAGTAAGACTCAGTAAGAGGCATTCTCAGTTCTAAAAACATCCTGAGTAATGCTCTCAACTCCCTGTGAAAATCCAAAAACTGCTTAGCTCTGCTTTGCATCAAGCATCACTGATACAATTTGGTGGAGTTCATGTGAACAATTTTTTTTCAGATATTCAGTGTCTTACACCTCACGTGGGTGTCTCACAACCCTGCCATGCTCTTGGAGTTGCATTAACGGTCCTGGTGGCCTGTTCCCCGCAATTTTTTAGGGAATGTCCTTGCTGCTGTGTGTAGTTCAAGGGTCAAATCCCACTAACCAATAGGAAAAAGGGAAATTTTTCAGGCTGTGGCACAAACTCTGTGGTAGTAAAGGTAAACATCAGTTTTTGTTTGGAGTAGAGTCACTGTTTTCTTATGAATCCCACAGCACTCCTTGGCTTCTAATTAATAATCCAAATTTACCTTGCTGCTTTTCTTCTGTCCTTTTACTATGTTTTCCCTGGAATGTGTCTCGTTAGGAAGCATCCCCGTTTTATAGTAAATAAATCAGGAGGAGTTTTCTTGAGGATAGCATATCAAATGCCAGCCCAACAATTTCATTTAAAGCCTTCTATTAAATTTAAGTCTTTATGTATCTTTATGTAACTTGGAGTTTTTTGGGGATTTGGGGTTTGGTTTTGTTCCTCAGATCATGGACTTGTGTGTTGGACAGAAAAGTGGTGAGTACTGCTGGGCAGTCTTTTTGTCACAATGCCACATCAAGGGATTTTTGTAGTTTTTTTTATACCCTTCTGGTTAGGGAAGACATCCAGTAACATAATAATTTGCTTTTATATAACTTAGCATAAATAATTTAGGGTTTTTTTGACATACAGAAGTACAAGCCAGTTGCAAAGATGTATGTCTTGCCTAACTGGGCACGTGTGGCTGATCCTTTCTGAAGTTGCAGTTCCAGTCCTCTCTAATGAACAGAACAGCTCTATCCTTCTGTAGTTACTTTGGAGGGTTTGATAACTGTGTCCATTTCATGTTCCTGGTTTAGGTTTTCAGGAAACAAACCAAGGAATTTAGGCAACAATACCAAGCTGATCGAATGGTTGCCACAAAATGACCTCCTTGGTGAGTATCTGTTTCCATTATTTATTGCTTAATTCTCACTTGAGTTCAGTTTGTTCTTTCAAAAATACTCTACTGAATTAGCAGTTACTATAAAGCCAGGATGATTTCTGTCATGGCAGTCATGGAGCAAGAATATTAAGACAGAATTGAGCACCCCTCTGTAAATTGTCTTTCCTTGGTATGTATTTTGTGTTTTCCTTAAGTTCAAACACTGTTCAGGAAGGAGTCATGAAACTGAGCATCAGAGTAAGTTTTAGGGGTCTGTAAATACTGCTTTATAAATGCAAGAAAGCTTTACCAGAACTTGGGCACGTGTGTTGCAAGCTGCTAACCTTTCTGTTCAACTGAGGTGCTTCAGGTTCTCAGGGGGAAATGAAATTTGATGTTTTCTTTTTCTTCCCTGTCAAAGGGTACCTGAGCACCTCGCAGATATGAGAGGCCACAAAATATTTGACTCTTTCTGGGAGACCTTGGATGTTTGTGTGCTCCCTAAACAGCCCTGATGGGAGCTGATGAGTGCATAAAGCATCAGTGTGTGTGAGCTGGAGGATTTCCCTAGTGATTAGGCAGATGACTCCTAAAGCAGGTAGATTTGTTTTGGTTACAGGATTGCTCTGAGGCAGGCAGCTTTTTCCATCACATGGGTCTGTTGCTGTGATTGTCAGATCTTGCTAACCTCAAGCAAGGCACGCAGAGCTTCAGGGAGAGTGTGACATCAGTTGTCCTGCCATTAAAAAAGTTTATTTCATACAAAACCGTGCTCCCCCTCGCTCACGTGTACTGCTAAACCTGCTGGAGTCACCACTTGCACCTACCCAGGAGTAGGCAATGCATATTAATTACTCCATTAATCATTTTATGTGACGACGTGATTTTACATTTGCACATGAGAATTTTCTTAGCTTTGGCTACTCTCTCTCTCTCTGTGTCTAAGGAAATGATTTAATGCATGAGGAATTCCAGCAGAGTGGGTTTAGGTAGAGCTTCAGAACAAGTTGCAGTAATTTTTACCTGCCTGAGTTGCAGCCACAGAAACGTGGTGATAAATTTGTCGTACCCAGGTGCTTCTATAACTTAATATAAAGGAGCTAGAAGTACATTCTGTAACCTTCATGCCTCTTGTGGTTCCAGGTCACTCTAACATTAAAGCTTTCCTCAGTCATGGAGGCTTGAACAGCATTTTTGAGACCATGTACCACGGGGTCCCAGTGGTGGGCATTCCCCTCTTTGGAGACCATTACGATACCATGACCCGTGTGCAGGCCAAAGGGATGGGAATACTGCTCAACTGGAAGACCATGACTGAGAGTGAACTGTACGAAGCCCTGGTGAAAGTCATTAACGACCCCAGGTACGGAATGAGCGATTGTTTGTGCGTGAGTATGGAAACGAAACCTTTGTGCACTGAAGAAAGCCTGCGTTTTGTTATTTGTTTGTACAGTTGAGGCAAGTCTGGGTGTTTGTCCCATTTCTCAAGATTACCCAACAGCTGAGGTTTCTGTGTGGGTGCTGGGCTTGTTGCTCAGCACCAAAACTCAATTGTCTCACTTCCTCTCTGTAGCAGTTGCCATGTGGAGGGCACAGAGGTTATGGAAACAAACCTGTCCCGACTTACTCGGTGTTGCAGACCACGGTCCCTTCATGTCTGTCTTGATTACTCCACATGAGCAGTCTGGCTGTGGTGCTGCCTGCAGGGCCTGGAGCAGGATAGACGTACATGGTTTGGGTTGTAGCTAAAATGGGGAGGTATGCAGGGGGAGTGACTCTAAGTTCTGTGATTTTATTATAGAAAAAAATTAATATTTAAAGTGTTATTTTCCTGTTCTGGCTCGTAATACCTCTCACATCCAGATAAAAAATAGAGAGGGGTTAGCTGGCAGTATTGGGCTAACCCGAATTTTGGAGTGGGATGCTGTTGATGCTTCTTGCTTTCACGAGAGCAGAGCCTTTCTGGGAAAGGAGATTGCTGTCAGGAGCAAGCAAGCAGGGCAGCAGCAGAGAGGGGGAATGATGATAGCAGCCTCGATAACATCAGTTGCATCACCTTCCCCTTGTGCAATTATCCTTGGTGTAAAGGCAAGTCCTGTGTGAAAAAACCTGTTGACCCTGCAGACAGGAGAGGAAGAATTTGACAGGGTCAGCTGTTCAGGGTGAAAAACCAAAAGTTTTGGGTGAAACTCTGGACCCGAGTGGAAATGGTTTATTGCAAAAGCAGCCCCAGCTTTCTGGCTGTTCTGCATTTCTCTGGTAATTCGGTTGCACAATGGCACGAGATGACAGCTTTTCCTTTCTTCCTTGTTTGCTTTCCTCCCCCCCAGCTACCGGCAGCGGGCGCAGAGGCTGTCGGAGATCCACAAGGACCAGCCTGGACACCCCGTGAACCGGACTGTGTACTGGATCAATTACATCCTGCGCCACAACGGAGCCCAGCACCTCCGTGCCGCTGTTTACAGCATCTCCCTGTTTCAGTATTTCTTACTGGATATTGCCTTGGTCCTACTAGTGGGTGCTGCCTTACTTTACTATGTTTTGGCCAGGATGGCAAAATTAATCTGCAAGCAGAGCAAGCATCTCTGGTCCAATGACAAACATAGCGCTGTTAATGGACACTACCAGAACGGGATCCCCAATGGCAAGTATAGAAGAAACGGCCACATTAAGCATGAAAAAAAGGTGAAATGAGCCAACGGCCCTATGTAAAGTAGTAATGAATCAGATCAGTAATCGAATTTTATCGCTGTAACTTAGTCTAACAACTACTTAAAACCTCAATAAGCAGTTCTAACACTCCCCTTCAGTATGTAATATTATGTGACAAAATTCTACAGAACTAAGAGAAGTCTTTAAAAAAAAAAAGAAAAAAGGCAAGCACAACCTAAAATGGAAACTATTTTATTCTTAATACTGATGCAGAGAGGTTATTTTGGCACTGAAGTTTTTAGAAGCCTTAATGCTCTAAAGTTCTATACAATGACCGTATTTATGAATTTTCAGCTTTTAAAAGCTCAGTGTGTGTTTCCCAAATGAGGAGAGGTTTCTTTTTATTTGCAGAGGTGTTCTCCTTTTATTTTTTTATTATTTAATACCTCCATCCTTTTAGCTCAGAGAACTCTCTAGTGCTAGTTCTGTGTTTCCTTTCTTGGAAGGCTCAACCTGTTGAGTAAGAACGCTGTTTAAAACACAAATGACTTCCCCCAGTCTTTATGCGAGAAATAGCAAGTTGTGGACTGAGAACACAGACGTTAAAAAAAAAAATAAAAAATAAAAAAAGAAATAATCCTAATGAGCACTGAAGAAAAATGGCAAAAATATGTACTTGTTTTACTGATAAAGCTGCATGACTCTTCTGCTCGCTACCAGTACTTTGGAGAAAAAGGGTTCTGAGCAAGTCTACAGTGTGTCCTAACTTTAACCGAGACAAAATTTTATTTGTCGCCTTTCTCTGCATACAGAATTTATGCCACGAAAATATTAGGGAGTCTTATTTCAGTTCCAAATGCGGCTGTGTGGGAAGTAGATTTGCATAATTAAGAAAAATAAGTGAAACGACAGCAACAACAACAACAACAAAAAAAAGAACTTTAGGAGAGAACCTAGCCCTGTGCTTAGTGCAGAAGGTTTTGTAATGGCCCAGAGCTGTGCCGGCTCGAACCACTCCTTGGGGTTTGTTTAAAGGGAACAACCCCCACACAGCGCTCCCCCCACGCCCCCAGAGTTGAATGTCTTTCCTGTTAATTCTCATTAAGTTCTTTCGGAATCGCAATGTTGTAGATGTTCTCTTTCGATGGTTGTATCTGGAGAAACAGAAACATTACCTTCTATTAGTCTGGGCCACGCAATCCATGTTCCGCATAGTTGCCAATAGGAATTCCGCGCCGCGGGCGGTGTCCGGCTGTCCTGCCCGGGGCTGGTGGGATGTGTGGGGTGAGGCCTGGTGGGCAGAGGTGGCCCCACATCCCCCTGCCTCCAACAATCTCCTTCAATCATTGTCGCCGACACGACACGGGACGCTGGCGGTGGTGTGGGCTGCGAGGGCGGGAGTGCCGGGCGTGGAATCATCGCTGCCCTGCTGAACCAAAGTTGGCAACTATGAGTTTTATTTCCGTGTCATTCTGTTTACTTGGAATTTGCACTACACGCGTTGTGAGTGTACGCTTTATTTATTTGTGGTTTGAAGGTCCCGTGGCTGAAAGAGAAAGGAGGGAGGGAAGCCCGTTTTTGCCTTGTGTCGCTCACTAACATGGGAGGAGTTGGGGTGATGACGGGATGCTGAGCTCATCTTCATACACAGTGATGCAATATTTCATCACCATTCCATCAGGAGCCTCGGTCCTACAGCAATAAATAACAGTGCAGACGTGTTTCTAATATGCAGGGCAGCTGCTTGTGCTGCTCTCTGAATACTTGAAGAAAAAATGGTGTTATAAATATAAGCCTCTTAGCTATACCTTTTTACAATCTCACAGCCCGTGGCAACTACAGGAGCACACAGAGGCGATGAATGGTGGGATGGTGAGAAGACTTCGAGTGTATGAATGACTTGGTTTAGAATGTGGGGGTTTTTTGGCATTAAAGAAGGTACAAAAGCACTGACCGGATGATTAAGCATAATTTAATCTCCACTGTGATAAAACTTAAGCAATAAACATGGATTTAATAGAGAAATTCTGTTGTTGGAAGTACATTTTTGTTCAGTTGGATGCTGGTTGTCTCAAAGCACTGTGCGTGTACGTAAATGTGGGTGCTTGTTGGGGTACACAGAACTTGTCAGCATTTGCTGTGGTGCATGATGTGTATTTGAAATGAAAAATATTGCTGTTTTTTGTGGGTGTAGATTGATTTCCTGTAGGAGCCTTGAATTGGAAGAGAAAATGGTCAATTCTTAAAAGCAATTTGAATTCTTCGAAGTTGGTGGACGTACCTGGCACAGTGGTTTCTGTCTTGTTGTTTTCCTGTACGTGGTAAACTCATCACTTTAAAAGTAGGGCTGAAAGGTTTGCCACAGCGATCTTAGATGAGATGATGGATTTCTTGGGCAGTCTCTGTAGGTACAAACATGCTGCAATTCTTTTGCAAGAAGAGGCAGTTGCTGCGTCAAATGTATTGCCAAATTCCTGAGGAGTCTGATCCACCTCATCTCTAGAAATACTTGTTGTGTTTCAACTTTCTTCTAAGTTCAAGCACAAACTGTTGCTGTTATTTCAGTCCCCTCTTTGCCACAGCAAACAAGTCGTTCCTGTGTCTCAGACAGAATTGAGCAGCGATTGCTGTTGGTGCCCAGCCAGCGTTGAAATCAGCCAGATGGCAGAAGGAACGTTTAAAGAGTGTGTAAGGATACGTGTGGATCTCCAGACTGCACCATGGTGTCAGGGCTGAGGCTTTAGTCACCCCTCTGATCAATATTAGTTATTACACATTGAACAGGGAAAACACTCAAACTGAATGCGTCTTCCAAGGCTGTGCTCTGCCACTGAGGGGAAAGTGCCACAGTTGGGCCTTACTTACCCTAATGAAAATAACAGCTTTTGAGAGTTACAAACCTGATTTATTTATGGGTGTTGTCTGTGTTTTCTCAAGTAGAAGCCAGCAAATGTTGGGTCTCGTTTCCCTGAGAAATGATGAAACACACTATGTTGGGCATAGCTAGTTACTCTGTGCTGAAACAAAAATTGGATAGAAAAGATTGTGTTCTTCCTGCATTGAGGGGAGGGAAGGTTGAACAGTATTTAGGGGAAATCTTGGAAATTCCTATTCTGGAATTTACTGTTAAGAGTAGGGGATAGAATCATCCAATTGTTTAGGTGCATGAGGTGTGTATAACTTAGGTATTAAGCGGTAGTTAAGGAATTGAACGGATCACGAATGCCAGACCTTCCTTGGGTTGCTACTGAGCCCATTCAGGAATTGCTCCTTAACAGTGTGGGCTGGGATTGAAGGGTTCCTGCATGTCAGGCGCGTTTCTGAGGCACAAACACCATCCTTCCGTAGGTTTAGGAGTGCTGGTCCGTGGGAAACAGAAGCACTGACTTTAGCAGAAGTGCACTGCGTTGGTAAATGTCAGTATAATTATATTTTAATGAAATAATGGTATCTCTGGGAGTAAGAACTGCTGGGGAATAGTTACTAAGGCAAGAAACAACACAGGCTTTTGCAGATGAGAGTACCAAGATTTTTGGCAGCCAGATACTCCTAATGCAGGGAACACTTACAGACACTTTTATTCCAGATTAAGAGACTGAAATAATTTGTACATTTTTGTACTGATAGTAGCGGACACAGAGTTACTTTAGTGTGCATCTGTTAATCTCATTTACCTCGTGATTTTGTTGTGCAGCCATCAAATTTTACCAGAGCTTTGTATTATTAGAAATGCTTTACTGCATTCCTACGTGCCTAAGAATCACTTAGAACAAGCTAACAGTCAAAATTTTGATTTAGTATCTACTTTGTATCTACTAGTTTAATTTGTTAGGGGAAAAAAGTCTCTCCAGATCTCATAAAATGGGGAAGTTACTTTTAAGGAGCACAGCTGAATACACATATACATATAGACAGTGTTATCTTTTTCTAGAGAATCTTGGATTCTGGAAAACAAAGGGGTGGAGCTGGAATTGGGGAATCCCAGAGGGCTGGAGGTGACAATGAGATGCTTCTTTCCACATCAGGAAGAATTCCTTGTCCCACTCCTGTCCCGTGGTGACACGGTGTTGCACCAGCTGGGCTGCGCGGTGTAATAATTAACTTGGGGGAGATATAAGCTGCATTTTATGTGTTTGTGTGTGCTGATGTTACAAGAAAATGCAGAATTAGAGCAGGTATTTAAAACCAGAAGGGGCAGAGGTCAGGAGGATGCTTGGACTTAAGGGACTGGTTGGACATGAGCTGCAGCTGGCGTAGAGATGTTAGGCATCCTCTGGGGTGTCTCTGTGTTATTTGTGCTCCCCAAAGCTCACCTGGTCACTTTCCAAACTCGCTGCAAAAAGGTGCACTGAACTCCTGTGACAGCCTGATGGGAAGAAATTGTTCTCATTCTAAACACAAACAGCTCTTTGCTTCTTGAAATGAAGCAGCAGATACCTGATAATCTCAGACAGAGGCTTTGAATAATTCTGCTCCTGTGAGCTTTACAGCAAGGATAAGAGTTTTCAGCTCCAGGAGATGCCCTCTGAGGAAACTTAGCAGAGACAGCGAATGTATGTGTTGAGAAAATTGAGTTCTGTAAGGAATTAACTTGTTTGCCTGTATTTGTAAGACGTTCTGCTCTGTTGTGCCCTGCTTTTTTATGCTTTTATGCATCTTTTCCTAAATGTTTCTGTATCTTCCCTTTCTGGTACATCAGCCTCTCTCAGCAGCATTTTTTCTGTGTGTTTTCTGAGCTTGCCAGGTGTTGATTTACTACTTTCCCAAAGCCCCCTTGCCATTTCCCTGCCCTCCTGCTTCTGCTTTCCAGGATAACTCACCTGGGGACACCGTAACTGTGCCAGAAGCTGTTCCAATAGCTCCAGTCCTGTTCTGGAATGGAAAGCTCCTGTGTATCCTGTATGTCCTGCCTGGGCTCTGTTGGCTCTTGGGTGGAGGTGGCCTCGCCCCAGGGAATGTTTCCAAGGCCAGGATTTAAGTTTGGTCGTTGGATTTCACTGCAGATAAGACCTTTCAACGCTTCCAAGCCTCACCCATGAGCTTCTCGATGAAAGTAATGTTTATTTAGCTTTCCCCTTTTGTTGTTTTTGGCTCTGCAGCCTCTGGTCTGGGAAAAGGTGCAGTGTTGGGTCTTTTGGCAGCGCTGAGAAAAGCGTGACAAGGAGACGCATGAATTAAAATCTGCATTACTTTTACTGGAAAAAAACCCTAGAGTTTGGTTTTTTAGATGAAGTGATAAGAGCTTGGAGTGTGATGGATGGTTGGCTACAGCAAGGGGAATAGATATTGTTTTTCCCCTGGATCCCATTGCTCGTGTTACTCAGGTAGAAGAGCTTCATCCATTGTTTTTTAAGGACTCGTTCCTGCTGGCCACCCTTCCTGCCATGGACTGCAAATGGCTCCTCATCTTTGCAGACACATCTCCTTTTTGTGGAGCTGCAACACAAACAAACTTGGTGAGAAGATCCAGGTAAAAAATAACCCCATGGGACTAAACCCGAGGTTTATTCCCGGTTTGTTTGTCTCTTTCAGAGCAGCAGCCTCGTGACAGCAGATGGAGCAGTGAAGAAACCGGGGGCTGAGGAATGGCATGTAGAGAGGGGCAGGACTGTGTGACTCCATGCTTTTCCCAAAAAGGCAAACGAATCCACACTTGGGTTTCCTGAAAGACTCTGCTGCTGCTTTGATTTTATTTTTCTTTGGGTTTTGTGTTTTAAGTGTGCGTTTAGTGGATGTGAAGAGAAGAGCATCTCAAGGTAACAACAGGACACGTTCCAGTCTGTCCATGGGAGCCAGATGGGATTGCTGTATAAAATAAAGGGGGGGGGATGTTATAAAAAAAACCTGTTAATTAAGAGGGTTAAAGTAACATTATAAATCAAACAAATTTCTAGAAGTAAAAAAACATCACTGACCAAGTAATATAAGAGCAACTTTAGGGCAGGTTATCATTCCCAGACCTGTGACCAGCTCTCTTGCCCCTAGTTTCTTAGATCATTTCTTCATCTTCAGGAAATCTCCCACAGTCCCAAACCATTTCACCAGATGTGCTGTTATGGACAGTTTCTGGGCAGTCCTGGTTTTCCTGGGTGTGGGAGGAAAGGTTGGGAAAGCTGGATGCTCTTACTTGAGTCATAGGAGTCACCACATGTCTACCTGGGTGGCTTCCCTGGTGGGGGCTCACCTTTGGGCATCGGCAGAGAGAAGACACGGAATTATCGAGGGGTGAGGGAGGAAGGGCGAGTGTGTGACTTTCTCCTTTATTTATCCATCTTCTGGCATGAGAAAATTGTGGAATCTCTCAGGAACTCATGTCAGGGCTGTCCCCCCTGTGGTGCTGGGTGTCTGTTCTGCCTCATGCTCCTGCTGTGTCCTTGCACCTTTTTCAGGTCATTCCCCTGCCCAAAAGGTGACCCCTGTGGCCTTCCTCTGGCCAGACTCTTGAATGGTTGTGTTCAGTGCTCTGAGTTTTCCCTGTTCTCCTGCAGGACAGGAGGGGCTATTCCTGCTGCTCGCAGGTTGGGTGATGTTCTGTGTAGGGGCTCATCGCCTCCTGCTCTCTCACATCCCTCCCTTGTGCTCCTGGCTGGGATGCAGGAGAAGATGCAGGAGAAGGCAGGTGCCCTGGCCCATGTAGGAGCCCTCAAGGTGGGGATGTTGGGATGAGAGATCCCTTTTCTCACACCGCGACTGGGAGCACGGTCTATACCCCAGTTATGGGAGTGGGGAATAAAGGAGCTGTGTGGGTGGCAACCGGAGGACAGCTGTTCAGGCCAAGTTAAAGTACCAGCGTTCAGGCTGGAGGGATTTAAGCAATGTATAATTCTGGTATAATCACCCTGGTTTCTCAAGCCTTTAGCCTGCGAACTCAGTTTGAACTATATTTGAGGCTGAATTAGCTGAACCACCATGATCTGTGTGAAATGGAGGCCAGGTTGTAGCCCCCCTTCAGTGTCCATGAACCGTCTCCCGTGCCAAGGGAGAGTTCCTTCAGCCTCCCGAATCTGCACGGTTGAGAAACTTCCCGGTAGAGAACAATTGGTTCTCAGGGCTGCGGCTGTGTGAGAGCACTGAGCAGTCCCTGCCCAGCTCAGGGCCATGGAAAGGTATGTCAGGTGTGGCGTGAGAGATTATTATCCATGGCAAGGGACCAGTCATGCGAGCCAGTACAGTTCTTATTGACATTTTTGGGGAAGTTCAGTTGAGCCGCACACCGGTGTATTCCCACAACTGCTGAAGCTGCCCCCTCGCTCTCCTCGCTGCCTTTATTTGCATTTTTTTTCTCCTAATGCTTTGCCTTACTCCGTGAGAAATACAAAGACACAACCACTTCCCTGAAAAATCCCTGCTCGACAGGAGTTGCCCTCCCCAGAGCATTATGTCCAGATGGTTTTGAATATCCCCAGGGAAGGAGTCTCCTCAGCCCCTCTTCAGACAGGCTGCTCCAGCACTTGGTTGCTCGAGTGCTGCTCTCTGGAGTCCCTGACCCCCTCGGTTTGTTGGCACCGGAGGTATCGATTGTTTCTAGCCAAAGGTTTGTTCTGTGAGGCAAAAGCAGAAAGATAAAGGGGAAGTTGGCCAGGAGAATATAGAGGTGTCCAAGGCCAGGTTGGATGGGACTTGCAGCAACTCGGTGTAGTTGTAGAAGGTGTCCTTGCCTGTGGTGGGGGTTGGAATCAGATGGGCTGTATGGTTTCTTCCCACCCAAACCATTTAGTAATTCTGTGATTCATTCTGTGATTTCAGCTGGTGGCTTTCTGATTGTATCACAGGCAGAAAACGCTTCGTAGTTTCACTCTGGAGCTTGATGAACTTGCAGCCAGCTGCTCCTGGCTCACGTGTGGGCTGGAAAACCCTTTCCACTTCACTTCTGGGCATTTCTGGGCCGGGAACGATCTCTTTGTTTCCCAGCATCACCTTTGCTTCTCACAGTCTGTTTCAAAGGATGCCTTTCCTCAGAAAGTGTGCTGTTTTGCTTTTAAAAGGCAGTTTTAAAGACCTAAACCAACCCCAAATCTGCTGCTCAGCCTGGCTGGTGTTTTAACTTGAGATCCAAATCCCAGTTTATGGCATTAGTTGAAATTTACAGTAATGTGTGTTTCTGGTTTAAAATAAGATGAACTTTAGGTTTTTTGAGGGATTGAGGAGGAATAACAGATGTGTGCATCCCTGTACATGTGTGAGCATCCTGCAGCTGTGTCCATGTATCCCTGTCCTCTGTGCAAGCCCAGCCCTTTGGCCTCTTGGGCTTTTTCCCAGGGCTGGAAGCTGGAACCATCCCACTGCAGCTCTTCCCGCAGCAGAGCTGCTTTCCCTGCAGGCAGCCTGTTAGACGTCCACCCCTTTTTTCCCTTTTCATCTGTATTTCCTCCCGTTTTCCAATTTCCCCGCTTCTTCCCGTGGCTGAGGCTGTGCTGCCACCTGGCGTCACGATCCCTGCAAGCTGGGAAGGAGCATCCTGCTTCTTCTGGGGAAAAGTGTTTTTCTGCTGCCTCTTGGGGCCGTGCAACCTTCAGAAAACCCTCATCAACAAACAAATACCTGCCCCCAAAAAAGAGAAAACAACGAAAGAAGGGGAGCACGACGACATTTTTGGCATCTCCTAGGGAGCTGCAGCTGCCTCCCTGGGAAGGGGTTTTATTGGATGTTATGTGTTCTTTATTATAAACTATTATTAGGCAATGCAGGTGGGATTTGAGCCCTTCTGCAGTATCCTTTTCCTTATCCCTGTTCTTTGATCTCTGTAATAAATCAAGGGGAGTCTTCCATGTGTTACCCTTGTCCCAAAGGATCCCTGTGGTTTAGGAGACGTTTTCCCACTAATTTCCCATATTTACAGCTTCTAGATTGTGCAAGGCTCTGGGGGCAGAACCAGGCCTCTGCCTGGTCAGGAGCAAAAGTCACAGCCATGAATATGCCAGGCTTTGGGATGGAAGGCTGGGGAAAGAGAGGGCTAATGTTTAAAAAAACATTATTCCTTATAATTCCTTAGGGGAATGGGAAATTATTTTTCAGGGAATCTCCCTGGCAAATTCTAATTGCAGGCTTGAAGGGGTGCCACCACTACTGAGGTGGAAGTTGGGGGACCAAGTCACAGTGCCTGCAGCTCGGGGCGGATCCTGCTCCAGCTCTGCCCTGGCTTTCCTTCCCTGTGTTTTCAGAGAGGCGGATTTGCGAGGAGCTGGATAACTCCGAGTGCCGTCTGTAACTGAACACAAGGGGGTGATTCAGGGACTGGGGAGAGGTTCCCGTTGGTGCCCCCAGCACAAAGGCAGGATTCAAGCGGAGCAGCCCCATCCCAGGATGAAATTGCAGCCCCTGCACTGTGCCGAGGATGGGTCTTGTTTCCCTAATCTGCTGCCACTCCACAGCTTTAAATCTGGGGGAAAGAAAATCTGGATGTAAATGCAGCTGTGAAAGAAGTCAGTGATGGCAGGGAAATGTGATATGAAATTGTAGCCAGAATGGGCAGGCAGGGATTTATTTTGGATGTGGAAATAACGTTCACGTGTGCACATGTAACCCCAAGGCACCGGTTTCTCTCATATCAGCCTTGCCGAAATAGGGTGGCCTTAGGCAGGGGTAGTTTTAAGGTCTGCAAGGTCACATCTTACCCCTTGATTCTGCTGCAATCCTCTCTCTCAAAGATGAATTTGAGAACTGGGAATGTTTTTTAAACCCCTGCTTTTTTTTTTTTTTTTTTTTTTTTTAATGGAGGCGCATTTCTCACCTTCCTGGGTGGGAAATGAGCACATTTTCTATGCACACTTTCCCTTTCAAGATTCGTGTAGATTGTATGGAGTAAAATAACATAATCAGTTACTGAGTACTGAAAAATAGTTGCTAGTTTAGGATTTCAATGCATTCCTTTCCTCAGAGCATCCCTAACTCAGGAAAGGTGAGAATGAGTCACAGAGTGGAAATGAGCAGATATCACAAATAATGCTGTTCCTGATGAATTAACACCCTGACCTCCTCAAGGCGACTCTGGAGGTTGTTCAGAGCACCCTTGGCATTGTTTAATGGCTTTGCTCTGACATCCGTCTTCAACCCAAATGGATTCTGCAACGGCTTAAAAAAGAAATTAAAAAGCAACTTAGCGCTTGAAAAGTTGAGAAGGAATTCTGCTTGGCTTGACCTTGCTCCTCGCGGGAATGATTCTTCTGAGATTTCAGACGCGTTTCAATCCACAGATCGGGGGAAAGGCACTCCGGGTTTTACAGCTTGAGCACCTCAGGTCTTTTTTCATCAGCAGAGATGAACCAGCCCCTCAGAGAAGTGCAGGCGTTGAATTCCAGCTTCCTATTTCCATGTAAGCCGTGTACAATCCATGGTGCCTTGTCAGTGCAGCGTACTGTGGGATGATTCCTGTCATTCCCCCCAGGACCCAGTTCCTCCTGATTCTGTTTGTAAATACCTGGCTTAGTTCTAGCAATGCTTTTTGTTTCAGGCTTCCTTAATGTGGTGGGATATTTACCTGTGCCAGGCCGTGCTCTCTGACTGCTTATATGTATAGAGCAAAAATTATTGCAAAAGGAGATGAAAACATATCCTGGGGATGGCCTGAAGCTCCAGGGGCCGGCTTCCACTCACAGCAGCATTTAGCTTGTTAGAAAACCTGCCCTGCAAAGGCAGGAGCTGCAAAGCTGCAGGTCTGTGGTGGACTCTGGGAGAGGATAGAAAAGGTAGAGGAAACACAGGGGAACAGATTCTCCTGCTGCAGCTGCTTCCAGTATTCCCCAAATCCTCACCCTTCTGAAGCAATTCCCAGACGTTCTGGGTGCAGGTACTCTGTGTGTGTGTGTATATTAAACAACTGTCAGAGGATTTTGGTTACCTGCAGTGACAGAGGAGGGGTTTAGAGCTTTTAATAACTTTTGGATTGTCTGTTGATGTTTTAATAGGCTCCAGGCTGGAAGTTTAATCCATAAAAATGTGTGTCAGGTGGTTGATGAATATAAATTGCTGAACACCATGGGCCTGCGAGGCTGGAGGATATGCAGGAGGGAGACAGGGCTGTCTTCCATGTCGGGGAACTGGACTGTGAAATTAAGCACATGGGTTTGCAGCCTTGTCATTCTGCCTTGTGTCCCCTGGAGTTCCACTGCTGCGGACACGTCCGGTTTATGAAGATGCGCAAAGAGGTAAGAAATCCCCCGTGGCACAGACAAAAATCGTGGAAAAATTTACAGGGAGGAGGTTAAAGAGTGCAGGAGCTGGTGTGGCTGGAGAAAAACCTTGGAGAAATCCAGGTGTTATCCAAGTGGCACAGGGAGTAGTGCCACTTCTTCATCTTCAGGAAGGATAAAGACGTGAAATGTCCTGCTCCAAGCCTTTTGATCTGTAGGTTGGAGAAGAGAGAGTGCAAGAGCCAAAGTTTTAGGAAGGGAGACAAGGATAGCCCAGGTGGAATGATGCTGGATAGGGATGAAGGACGTGCTCCTGACAAGCCAAATTTGCCTTGCCCCTGTAGGGAAATGTGACTTTCACAGGCTTTGAGCTTTGGGTCAGTGTCAGCTGTAGATCACAGTAAATGAGGTGTATAATAAACAGGGATGCAAGCAGGGCTGTGCTGGCCATTGCTCCGGGCTGGGAAAAGCCTTTCTTATCCTGCTTGACTGAAATCCTGATGTCTTAAATCATTTTACCAGCCAGAGGCTTGGGGGAAAAATGATTTGTCAGAATTCCCAATTATAACAAAGAAGTAGAATGGACTCTGCTCCTCAATTACAGCAGCCTTTCCAATCGCTCTTCCTCCCACACAATGCGTACCGGGAAAGGCAGCTGGCACATAGATGAATCCAGACACGGGCCGTAGATCTCGCGCTGCTCCAGGAAGGGGAGCCTGGGGGTGTCGGGGGAACGGGGGAGTTTTGCTGTAGGAGATGGTTTTGGTCACGTCCCTGTTGACAAAGTGTCCTGCCACATCCCGGAGCTGGAGCAGACGGGTTGTAGGGAAAAGGTTCATTTGCTCAGGATGCATGGCGCTCTCGAAAGTAAAATGCTGTCAGAGGTTTTCATCTGTCTCAGGTGCTGCCTTGTAGACAAGGCCCTCACGATGGATGAGGCGGGAGCTCCGAGCCAGAGTGCTTGGGCAGGTCTCCCAAGATGACTGGAATTTCAGATATTGCAGCTGCTCTCCTGTTGCTTTAGCACATTCCGCAGCCAATCTCTTCGCTCCGGGGGGGTCTGGTGGCCTCACAGTCTGTTTGGGGCAAAGTACCTGATGGTTTTGGGAGGATTGGTTAAAATATCAGGAGGTGCATGCCTTTGTGGGGAATATTTACATGTCTGAACCTCATACTTGCAGTTCTTCTTCCTGGAACAGGGTCTAAAGCTTTTTCTTGTGAGATCCTAAAATCCTGGAATGGTCTGGGTTAGAAGGGGTTCTAAAGCTCGTCTTGTTCCAGCCCCTGCCATGGTCAGGGCCACCTTCTACTACACCAGGGTGCTCTGAGCCCCATTCAGCCTGGCCTCGAAGCCCATAGCGCTGGTCACAGCTGTGGAGTAGCTGTTTGACAGTCGGGGTTGACACCTGGAGAGTGCCTTCAGTCAGTGCCTTTATTTGCAGAGAAATCAAGTGGCCAAAACCCAAAGTCAAAGCTTGCGTACAAATGAGGAGAGACGTGCCCCGTGCACTGACCCGTGGCTCGTTCCCCAGCCTGCCACGCATCCCCTCTGCTCCCTGGATTGCCGCCTGCACGACAGAGACACCTCTGATAGGGATAATGGACCCGCGTGGAAGATCGGGGATTTGCCGTCAGGCAGGAGGAGGGTGACGCGGATGCTGGCTGCCGAGAGCTGTTCTTTCCGGCTGATTCCGATTCCCTGGCGGCAGCCAACGGAGCAGTGACAGAAGGATGACGGTCTGCCTTATTGCCAGGGGCCTTATTGCCAGCGTGCCTGGAAATGGGAACTGCAGAGAGGGAGAGGCCCGGGCTGCGGGATGGTTCCCGCTGCTCTCCCTTCAGAACCTGTTTGTGGGTCAGGGACCCCACAGGGGGCTGTGAAACCCTGGCAAAGCATCCACCCGGGATAAACGGGATGGGAGCGGGACTGCCCTGACTGCAAACATCGCTGCCCGTGGCAAAAGCCTGCTGGATCCTTCCAGCAGTGCCCAGAGTGGCTTAGGGAATGCTCAGCACCCACAGGGCTGCATGTCCTGGGGTGAAGCCTAGGTGTTGGCGTAGGGTGAACAGAAGTTCCTCTACTTCCCAGTGTGTTATCCTCATTAATCAGCGGTCTTCCATCTGACCTGACAAGGATACTCTCCATCAGATCACTGCCTAAATTCTGGATGTCTTTACTGGAGGTACCAGAACAGGGCGAATGGTTCCGAGTTAGGCTTTTCTCTTCTTCCCTGTCTCTGAGGGCACTGGGAGCAGCGCGGTGAACCTGTGAATTTCCAGTTTCTGAGCTGAGCAGATGGGACAGGGCCTGACCAGCCCCAGGGATGAGACTCAGGGCAAAACCAGGGAAGCAGCTTCCTCTGTTATTCCCTCTGTGCCCCATTCCTGGAAGTGTCCAAGGCCAGATTGGATGGAGCTTGGAACAACCTGGGTTAGTGGAAGGTGTCCCTGCCCATGGCAGGAGCTGGGAACTGGATGGTCTTCCAACACAAACCATCCTGGGATTCCCTCTCTGAAGAGATTTTCTTTTTAAGAGTGGCTGCACAATTGAGGAAAAGTAATTGTTTTTTCCTAACAGATAGCCAAATCACGATCTCTAAGAATAAATATTTACAGAAATGAATAGCTTACAAATAATTCCAAAACACAGAGTAATTGCAAAGCAAAATTTATAAATATTTTCAAAATTAATTGCTGTTGCTTCCCAGTAGAGCAGATGGAAAAAATTCTGTTGAAATGCTCCTCCATTGCTCTCCAACTATATTGAGAACTTATTCGAATCTAAGGGTAACGAGGGCTTAACATAGGTTGCTGGTTTTTCCCTTTTCCTGTGTGCCCTGAAGATTAAAGCAGAATCAATCTTTACATTTGAATTCAATCCCAAGGAAGTGTCGTGCTGAGTAAGCTGAGAGTTGTGCTACCAAAAATGCGCCCAGAACCACGCATTTTGACCAAATCGTTGAACTTTTGGTGAAAGGATGAGTAACCTTACCTATGCATTGTCTGAAGCACCTTAACTACAAATCCCGTGGGTATACACAGTATTTAGATTGTCGCTGTGAGGTTCCACGTGCGTACTTTGTCCGTCCTCGGAGCGCCGTGGGGGAGACGGCGGAGCCAGGAAGGAGCCAAGGGAGCTGAGGTGGTGGCCAGCACCCTCCTGGGTGGCTGCAAAGCCCCTGTCATTGATAGACGATGGATCAGCTTAGGGAAACCAAATCCCTTGTCGTCCGGTGATTTTGTGGGAGTCAGGGATCGAAGCCCCTTCGCCAGCTGGTTGATTTTGTTGTTCTGTGGAAAATGCTTTGAATGTGCTTTCTCCAGGTTTTTGCTTAGGGCACCTCATCCTGACAGTGAGAAGTAAAAAGAAAGGAAGCACAAGCATTGCCTACACCGTGGTCCTTTACAGGCAGGGCTCTTGCTGTAGCATCCCTGGGAGTGTCCAAGGCCAGATTGGATGAGGCCTGGAGCA
This sequence comes from Hirundo rustica, assembly GCF_015227805.2. Classification (NCBI taxonomy): domain Eukaryota; kingdom Metazoa; phylum Chordata; class Aves; order Passeriformes; family Hirundinidae; genus Hirundo; species Hirundo rustica. The sequence goes on from NC_053454.1 coordinate 63,048,894, forward strand.
ACCTGGTCTAGTGGAAGGTATCCCTGTCTTGTTTCCCTCGTTTTAGAAGAGTTGTGTCCCTCCAGAACCTGGCCTTGTATTCCCATGGTCCCAAGTGTGTGTGTCTCTTTTAGAGCAGAACTTCCTTCCCGTGGCCTCGGGAGAAGTGCTGTCTGCTGGAGCTAATGGGGCTGGAATCGCCTCCGTGCTCACGACTGAGAGCGGAGCTTTGTCCCCTCCGGGGACTCTCCCGCTTCGTTCCGCCTCATCCCATCCTCGGCACGGCTCAGACCTGGCAAGGCCGCTGGTGTTTATGTCCCTTCAGGGATTGTCACTGCAGTCAGAGTGAGGGAGCAAAGCAGGTTAAATCTGCCGGCCCTTGACTCTGAGACTTAAATTAACAGAGGGACTCAAACGAGGGATAGTCCTCATGCACTTATACCTGCCGTAGAACTCGTCAATCCATAGGGAAAAGAAATGACAGCGCGCAAAAATCCTATCTTTACCTCGTGAGTGAAGGTTTCCCGTTCATCTCCCTCGCTTGCTATTTATTTCCACGTCCTCCTGGAGGGGCTGTTTTATCTGTAAAGGGAGAAAAAGATACTCAACATATTTCAAATAACCTCCATCAAATTAGAAGCTGAGTGGGAAGCGTTCCCACAAATGTCCCTTGGAATTCGTAAAAGGCCGGACATCAAAAATGATGGAATTATTTAAGGTTTTATTTTCTCTGGCTGGAACAACGTGAGATAAATCAGGGGAACGATGCGATGTCTTCCAAGTGTCTGGATCCGAAGAAAGCTCTGGCAATTTTGTGAGCATCTGTACAGCAGAGCCTGTCTCTGTTTCCCTTTCATTCCCATGCAGATTGCTCTCCCGGCGTGCTGGGAGTGAACGGACCGACGTGTGCCGGGTAAACATTTACAGGACAAAGTATTACAGTGCCCAAAATGATTCAAGATTGGCCCCGCTGCATTGCCGTGAATGGGAATCGTCTGCAGCCCGAGGGGAGCAGTATGGAGCTGGCAGAGCCACGGGACAGCGTGGGGGGAGCCTGGGGTGTGCCTGGGCCTGCGGGAGGGGATGGAAGGAAAGTCAGAGATCCAGCCCTATCCTGAGCTGCATCGTTTCATTTCTCCCTGGGAGGGTGGGCAGGCCCTGGCACAGGGTGCCCGGAGAAGCTGCGGCTGCCCCTGGATCCCCGGGAGTGTCCAAGGCCAGGCTGGATGGGGTTTGGAGCACTCAGGGACAGTGGAACGTGTCCCTTCCCATGGCAGGGGGAGGCACTGGATGATGTTTACTGTCCCCTCCAACACAAACCATTCCGGGATTTTATGGTTTGGCAGCAGCTTCCACCTGCAAGCCCAGCTGGTCTCAGCCAGCGCTGTGGGGTACGAGGGGACCGCCCCAGGGTCTGCTCAGCAGAAGCCAAGGTAGCTGGTTTTGTTCAGGGAACAATTTATCCATCTCCCACAACGTTGACACGTCTAGCAGCTGTCCTGCAGGGATGGGAGGCTCTTCCCTGTCGCCTTGGAATGGTGTTACCTTTGCATCAGGAATGAAAGGGAAGTGGAGACAGGCTCTGCTGTACAAAATTGCCAGAGCTTTGGATCCAGACACTGCACACTCCTGAGGAGTTCAGCCTGTTGGTACAGTCAGGATACAGAGGAACACGTCTGATCACACCCTGCTGTCCCAGGCTCTGGCAAAGGCACATGGTGTTTGGATTGGGGTGGAAAACGGGAGCCCCGGAGCCGTGTGGATGCTGCTGTTCCAGCTGTAACTCTCCCAGTGCTTGTCTCCGTCCGATTGCTCTCATCATTCATGCGCGCAGCTGAACTGTCAGCACTTGGCTTCCTTCAGTGAGGAGGCTAAAATGGGGTTTATTGGTTCATTTCTGAGGGTGAAGGGTCCGAGATGAGGCTAAAAAACCAGGTCGTGACATCCTTCTCACAGGAGGACGCCAGACACTGCAGCTTTTTATTGCGGAGATATATAAAGGAAGAGATATGATAACTAATTAGAGGGAAAATACATGTGCAAACCTCGGTTCTTTTTTCCAGAAAATCATTGTTTTCCAGAGGAGCTCCTGGTTCAGGTAGGCATTAAACCATCCACTGTGGCTGCAGTGGGGGACGAGGCTCTGCCCAGCACCTCCTGTTTGCTCCCTGGCCAGACAAGAATTAACGCTGGGAATTGTGAGGGATGAGAGACAAATGACCCGACCGCAGAGGAAAGGGAGGAGAAAGAACAGTACGAGTTCTTTGCTCACCACCACTGCGCCGATCACTTATTAAATTACATCCATTGTGTGATCTGAAAGGACTCCTCCTTTTATCTCGACAGCCATCAGGATAGAAACAATAATAAAACTCTGCTGACAGGTGCCACAAAGGCGGCTTTGTTTTCAGAGCCCCTCTTCCGTTTCTGCTGGATCAGAGAGCAAACAAACCTGAGGAGGTTCTCGCTGGGCCAGTGCAGGGGGAGAGGAGGAGCGTGGGCCGTGCTGGTTTTGGCTTTGGCAAACTGCTGGAGGACAAAAGGGGAGATTTAATAGCAGGTTCTGGGTCTGTTCAGCCTGCAGGAGCCGAGGCAGGGAGGGTGACTCAGAGGCTCGGTCTGTTCCAGCAGTGCTGCTCCAGGCTCCTGGGATTTATGAGGATTCAGGCAAACCTCTCACCAGGGCAGGGCAGAAGCGATCGTGGCAGCGCCCCGTCTCACCCCGGCGCTGGTGTCAGAAGGCTCTGCAGCGTCCCAAGAAAAAATGCAGTTTTGTGGATATTTTTGGGAGTGAGCAGGCTTTCAGGGGGCTGAGCAGGTGTCCTGTTTTCCTCACGCTGGTAAAGTGCCCATCGCTGCCTGTCAGGAGGTGAGTCAAGAGAGCAGGATGAGGTTCACCACGTCTGACACCAGCTCTGCGAACACTCTCTGCGCTGTGCAGCATCGCTGGGTGGTTTATCACAGCTTCTGACTCAGTACAAGGCATTTTATAATGAGATTAGCAGGTGGCCCTACAAGAGCAAAGCCTCCTACCCGGCACCACGGAATTAATCCATAAAAAATAAAGGCAGGTTCTCTCCTTGGCAGCTTATAAGTATTCCAGGCATTGCTTTATGACAGCTTTGAGCTTAAGGAATTAAAAAAATAATAAAATTTAAAAACCTATATTCAGTAATATAATTCTAATTAATTCATTATCCAAGAATCTCCTTTGGATTGCAGCTCATAGCCACAATATTTCTCTGGGTTTCTTCCAGATTTTTTTTTTTCCCCCCAAGCTTTGCTGCTTTTTTTGTGGGTGGGTAAGAAGTGCATAGATACATTTGTGGTCCTCGGGTTGTATATTAAATATTCTTAAACTGTCTTAGAGTTCACCAGTTTAATGCTGTATCATCCAGGAACAGCCTTTTGTTAAGCAAGTTTCAGGATTTTATTGCTTTCCCGCTCGTGGAATTTTTTTCAGAAGGCATTAAGAAGTCCTCTCTCCTCTCTGCCGCTGCCCTGGAGAACTGACCATCCCACTGGGAGCAATCTTCCAGCAGGAAACATTGGGGCACATCTTTTGTGCCCCTCGGGCTGGTTTTGCTGAGCGCATCCCCACGCTCTCGGAGCAGGAACTGGCTGCTGCAGGTGACCTCAGGTGGGCCCTGGCTGCCACCGTTCCTGTGAGCAGTGTTTCAGTGATTCACGGGAAGTTTGTCCCCAAGGATGGCACGTGGCCACCTCCAGCTGCGTGCTGGTGGCTTTTTGGGCAGGGTGGCAGGAGGTTTGCGAGGCTGGAGGGAGCTGGAAGTCCATAAAGCGGCACGTTTCACACCTGGATGACGCACGGAGCCTGCTCCTCGTAAGATTTTAGGGCATAAACTGCCCCTGGCAGCTCTGCCCTGCAGCATTCATTTATTTTAGGAGCGTATTTGTGCTACTCCCAGGAACTCTCTGAGAGTCCCCTGGGTGCTTTTAGCCCTCTCCTCTCACAGGTCAACAGGGGCAAAGCCGGTGGATGGCAGCACCGGAAAGCTTTATAATCCTGGGAACACTGCCCAGGAAGCCAATTCCCTAGGCCGGGATGGAAAAGTTTAATGTCTGCACCAGGGCTGGACGGTGGAAAAGTGCCTTTTGGGGAGAGAGTGAGGTGGGTTTATTTTATTGTTCTGGGGGTTTTTAGTGCATCTATACCTTATGGGGAGTGTGAGTCAGGAGGGAGATGATCCAGCTCTGCCCTGCCTGGAGCTGCTGCCAGATAAATGAGCAGGGTGGCACTGTGGGGCTCTTCAGATCTGCTGCTCTGCTTTGCTTACTGCTGCCTCTCTCGTCTTACGGGAGATGGAGTTAAAATACTCAGTTTGTTTAAGAAAGCAAAAAAACACCAAGGAAGGGAATGCATTTGAACCTGAATAAGTTCAGTTAGGGGAGAAGACGCAATTCCTTGCTGCTGGGAGTATTTAAGCTCTGAAAGGTGGGACAGAAGAGTTATGGCCCTTTTGCATCAGCCTTCCTCCTGAGCTGAACGGGCTTTAACAGGAGAGGAGCCCAGGAAAGAGGAGGGCAGGAAAAGTCTTCTTGTGACAACATTTTAGCCCTCTTTTTTCCTAGCAGTCATGGGGACATTCCTGTTAAAATGAGCCATAGTGTTTATTTCCAGAGCTCTGTCTTCCCTAAATACCGGATCTCTGCCCGTATCAAAGGGGCTTCCAACCAAAGTGCGGTGCCTTTGACAGCAATAAAAGACAGGCACCCACGGATAACTCTTCCTAATGGTTGTCCAGCCAGGTAATCAATATATCACAACAGCCTTTTATTTGCTGTTTATGCACCACCCAGGATCCTTGGATGTGGTGTAGATGCCAGCACAAGGGTACAGGAGCTGAGGGATCGATAGGGAACACTTCTTCAGGTGTATTGATTACCCAGAAAGGGATGGCGATAAATTTTTGTGTGTTCCCACTCCGTGTCTGAGCCCGTTAAAAGGAAAGAAATGCTCTGGTTTTCCCCTCTATTTCTCTCTCCTGAGAAGCTGAAAAAAACCCCTGAAAGCAGCATGGCAAGAGCTTGGGGATGTTTGGTCTGTCTTTATTTTTTAGGGAGTGGGCAAATCTAATCTATTTCTTTTTTGACCTCTTGTTCTCTTCTCCTATCTTGGAAGAATAGGAAACAAAGATGCCAGCTAAATGGGAAAGAATGCCAAAACAGGAAAAAAACCCCCAGACCCAACCCTGAAAAGACAAATCCTTCTATTAATCTAATCAGAATTGGGTTTAGTATTGAATTACTGAAAAAAATGAATTGGATAACTTTTCATTGGTATGGAGAGTGGGAGCTGCATTCCACGGGCTCCGTAGTGCCGGGATTTAACCTCATTCCTGCAAATGCTGGAGACCTTGCCTTGGCACAGCTTTTCCCACTCAAAATGCCGGGTGTGCTCAGCATCTTTGGGAATTTGGCTGGCAGGAAGGCTGCCCCTCAAGGACACCCATCTCTGCTTATCTCTTGCGTTACTGCAGAAGCTGGAATTGTCTCCTTCAGCAGGCGCCTCTCGTGTTTTGGGGAAGCTCCGTGAGAGGTGAAGGACGTGAGTGAAACAAGTGGAATATTCCAGCTTGATACCTGGAATTAAAAGTAGTTATTGTAGCCAATGTTGGGAGGCGTGGGGATAGGGTTGGTGCTGGAACGAATAACTGTCTGTAAGAAGTTAGGGAACTCCAGGGCATCATTCCCTGGGAAGTGCAGATCCCTGAGCCACAGCGAGCCACATCAGTCACCGCAGGATGATGGAAGATCATTCCATGCCCTCTACTCCAAACCCACCAAAACTAACCAAACAAAGACCTGGAGCTCAGACACAAAATATACCTGCGAGTTCATGAGTTCATTTATGCCTGAAATTCTCTGTGTCCCCAGGTATTCCCTGGAATCATCTTTGCGGGGGGCAAATTTCCTTCTGGTAACAGATGCTGGTGGCTTTGAAGATTATCATTGTTAAGACACGATTGGGAAAAAAGATCTCAAAATAATGTCATCATCAGTGCTGCCAGGGTTTTTTTTTTTTTTTTTTTTTGATTTGGTTTTGCTGAGTGTTTTTGAGGAACAGCCTTTTGCTGTAATGTTGTTTTATGGAGGTTTTTTTGGCCTTTTTTTCCTTTATTCCAAGTGATTTATGAACGTCTCTGTCACCCTTTCATCCCTTCAGAAAAAGCTTCGTTTTTGTGAAGAGGCTGCAACACGTCAGAAGAAAGTGCAAATACCCACTTCAAGGCTCTAACAAGTTCTGTGCCACCAAGAGCCTTTGATTCCTGCGTTTAATTATGTCACACTGGATTAAAATAATCCCATTCCTACTTGTTTCTCCAACTCAGTTTATACTTGTCTTGCACTTAATTAAAATTGCCTCCTTCACTGCTGGGCTGGTAGGGAAATGAAGGTTGGTGCACGGGGGAGCTTTTGCACTGGAGGGGTCTTATTTTTAACCTGTCATCCTCTGCACCTCTAGATGTATATTTATTTATCCCACTGCTCATTCTTCCCTTGCCTAAAGAAATGCTCATCTCAAGTCCAAAATAATGAAAGGTTACTTTGTGAATTCGCTGTTAAGCGTTTGCAAGACATTCAGAGGAGTGAGGAAAGGAGAAGTTGAATACCGTGCTAATTTCTAGCTAAATTTGGCCAAACCTTAGCAAACGTCTTGGCAGAGCTTTCCCCTCCTCCCCTTTTTCTTTTAATAGTAGTGTTTGGACTTGACGATCTTAAAGGTCTCTTCCAACCTTAAGGATTCTCTGATTCCATGATTTTATTGCAGCAATGAATTTGGGATTTTTACCCACCAGCAGGAAATGCTGCAAGGAGACAAAGAGAAGCAAATGTGCTTTTGGCACTATATACGTGATTATTAAATTTTGAGTTGGCAGCTGCCTCGAGGCACGACGCCTGATTTTGAGGTCTGTGTTATTCATCTCTAACTTTTCTGGTAACCTTCAGCTCCAGCAGTTGAGAAAATTTGGTAGAATTTTCCAAGCACCTGCTCTTATTTCCAGCCCCTAATCACCTTATCTCAGCTTTTCTCCCTGCAGCTCCATTCAGCAGAGCGGGTTTTCCTGCATGCTCTGTGACTTCACACCCTTGAGACATTCTGGCTTCTTGGGATCAACTAAAGGATTTTAGGGCATTATGCTTCTTATTCCTGAAGCGTCAATTTGGGATTTTTGAGATTAATGCAGCTTTTTCCTTTGATTCCTCCTCCTATTTTCTCCTTCACTCCCTATTTTCTCCTTCCTGTGGCGCTAGAAGTGCAGATTTGGACATGAACCTCCTCTGCCCTGGCTGTACCCACAGCCACGCGCCTCGATTTCCCACAGGCTCCTCCCGAGTTTTCCAGAGGCTCCTCCCGAGCGCTTCCAGCCTGGTCATGGTGCTGGCTGGCACCTTTGCTCCAGCGGAGGAGGGAAAGTGTGGAAACTCTGTCGCCATAATAGGATTACGCTTTTAAACCCTGAATGATTCCAGCTCCAGAGCAGCATTTTGAGATCAGATTTGGATTCCCACGGCTTTTGATTATTTTGGGAAGCTGGGGAGCGAGGCTGCGACTCACCGTGCTAATTGCGGTGGGGCGCACACGCCCGGCAGGGGGAAGCTTTGGCTTTTCCAGGGAGTCTGCAGCCAAAAGACACCCCCTGTGAGCCGTCAGGTGGGTCAGCACCTCCAGGGTCGACCCTGTCTGTGGGAAATGGTGTGGTGGACCCCGGGAGCTCCCGCAGCCGTGGGAATTCCCGGTGAAGCCGTGCCAGGCTGGTTTGGCTTCCAGGAGCTGCCTCGTGTCTGCAAGCACCTCCAGCACTCCAACACTTAGGAACACCGAGTATTCAAGCCCGGTAATTGATCCTGTGCTCCAAGACCCTGTGGAAGTACCTCCTGAGGTTGGATACCCAATCCCTGTGCCACTGAATTCCCTTGGATGAGGACTCATTCTTTGCACCGCTGCCAGTTTTCTCCTACTCTCACTTGCTAAAATAGTACATCGCAGTCGCCTCTTAAATTAGACACAATCTTAACCCTCTGACAGAGTTCATGAAACCTGTGTGCTGTGAGGAGAGACTGGAATATGCTTCTTAATTTGGGAAATGCTACAGGTGTCAGGTCGGTCAGCTGGATTTCACCTGGCAATTCATAGGATCACGGACAGGTTTGGCTTGGAAGGAACCGTGAGGAGCATCTCATGGGCTTGCTTTTCCCGAGGTGGTTTGCTGGGAACCACGACTTTCTTTTCCACAGGCAAAATTCTGTCTCCAAAGAAGTGGTTTCTCCTTCAGGGATGTGTTCCTCTTTTCCTATACCCTGTTTTCAGTAATTTCTCCCCGGCTTTCCCGTCTCCTCTCCATCCCCACATCTCTGAGTGCAGTGAAAGTTCTCAGCAGTGCAGCAAAGGCGGTGACTGGGCCAAACTGGCTCTCCAAGCTTTCCCCTCAGGTGCCTGCAGACACTTTCCCACAGTGCCCAGCCCCTGCTTTATGGGAAAGCCCTCTGTAATCCCACCACAAGGAACTGCAGAATTTTCCTCTGCCCCTTTATTACACAGGAGGATGGGCCCACAGTTCAGCTCTTCGTTGGAAAAACAACAAAGCTGCAAAAGAATAAATTATTGAGGCCATTAATCAACAGGTGGCAAATGGAAAAGGCAGCCAAAATGAAAGGTAATTATCTGTGGGCAAAATAGAGTCATTTTAAATGGGCACCAAGCTCTGTAATTGAAGGTGCAAGACTGCAAATCTTAACACTGGAAGGAAACCAGAAAATGGATGTACTTAAGGTTGGGCTCTTATGAAAGTAGTTCTATTGCACATTACCAAATTTTATAATGTCTTCATTGTGTCACTGTTAAGTGTCCAGAATTATTATTCTTTAATGTGTAAAATAAAAATGCGTTTAATGTGCCAGTATTAAATAGGTCCTTGGCAAAGTCAAGTCTGCGAGGGATATTTCTACTTCAGCACTCAGTATTTTGTCAAATAATGTTTAATGAAAAAACCCCACACAGAGTGGGCTGCTGGTACGTGCTTTGCTTCCCTTCCCTCCGAGCTCAGTTCTCCAGGATGTCTTTGTGAAGGGGGGCAAAAATGAATTTCCCACTTATAAAGGGCCATGGCTGGAAACAGCCTGGACAGGTCCATGTGCGGGTGTGTCAGCACCTGACTGCGGAGGGAAGGGTGAGGAATCGCCCAGCCTGTGCTTTCCTGACAATTTCTGAGAGCTGGAATTTTCAGATTCTCCGAGCTGTATAAGCAGTGAAGTCTTTGTGTAAATTTTCTAAACACAGCTGAGATTTCCAAGAGGACACACAGTTCTCTTCCTTAGGGATTTCCCTAGAAACAAGCATCTTAATTTATGATATTTTCCTGATTCCTGCCTCTGTTCTAAGCCCATGCATGGACTCACCCTGCACAATTCCCCTCGTTGCCTGATTAGCGGTTGGCTCTGTTCTGTGAGCGTGCCAGACCTTAAGTAAAAGCACTTGGGGTTTGTGAAAATATGGAACAATTTTGGAAAAAAGGATCTGCAGCACTACAGGAATGGTGATTTAGGATCCACACTAAAACCTTCAGCTGCCGAGCAGGCTCCTGTGGTAATAAAAATCCTCTGTTCTACAGATGTTTTTGCGCACCAGAGCCAAAACACTGTCGCAGCGTGTCACCAATATAAAACCCGTCTGTCAAAATTTTATGTCCTGGCTTGTCCCACGTGGGAGGGGGGAAAAAAATTGCTTGTCATGAGATGGGCTTTAGAAAGAATGTGACAACGTGGTCTGTGTTAAAGCCCTGACACGACACCTTCCCACAGCAATCCAGGCAAGCCTCCAAATGTTTCTTCTTCTGCCACATTTCTAACATGGAGGGAAATAAAAGAGGGTGTGCGTCTGACCTTTGGAGAAATGAGTTTTAGAGTTGTGCCGAGGTGCTTGTCCATTCTGATTGTCCTGGCTGCTTTGGATTGCCTCCCTGTACCTTCCTAAGCTTTCATCCCGAGGTATCGGTTCATATCTTTTAAGAAGATTGAAGGGAATTAAGTCTCCAGGCTCAACTCTCCTTTTCCAAGCAGCTGACAAATTTTAGTGTGCTCCGTGTGGCAGTTACTGGAAATAGCTGAAGTCTGCAGAGGGTGAGCCAGGATCCATAAAAATGTTCTTCCTACTTAGGATGACAATTTATAATTTAACTGCAGCTCCCAGCCTAATGATGGCAGATTTACACGCCGTGCCATCCAGCTCTGCTGTGCTTTATGACCAAGGAGCTTCCCTGCATGGCTTCTGGGCACTGGAACAGTGGGAAAACTGTGGGAATAATGCAGGAGAGCCACATCAAAGAGATCCTCAGCACACTCCTAGAACACGTTGTCTTAATTAACTGGCATCACTTAAAAGTGATTGAAGTGTGTATGGTCTGTGTACGGTCTGGGAAATGAAAGGTGATGCTTCCTTGGGAGATCTGCAGCTTTCCTGTCTGGAAGCAGGGAGCAGAAGTTAGCCAAGGGAGAAATTCAGTCGGGATTGAAATTTTCAGGTGAAAGAATAGATGATGATGATGATAAGAAGTAGCCCCAAGGAGTGTGGGTGAGTAGGAGAGCACAAAGGGGAAGCGGGCTGCGGTACTTCCTTGTAGGAAGAGAGGAAACCCAAAATCTGAGACAGAAAGCTTTCTCCTAAAATAAGAAGGTACCCAAAAGGTGATTTTGTGCTTTTTTATAAATCAGATTGCTTATGAAATTTTAAACACTTCACGTTGCAGAACAATTTCTCTTTGCTTACTTGGTGTGATTACACAAAGCTCTGCAGGAAGATGTGCTGCAGCTACAATGTCATTAAATAACATTTTCTGTTGGTGCGTTTATTCTCTCCTTCACCAGAATATTTAATTGTCACCGATACTGATGGGAACTGTGCCTTTGGAGGGCGTGCAGATTTAACATGGAGATGATTCCCCAGCCAAGGCAAACACAGTGAAACACACGCACGGAGAGTTAAAGAAAAACTGCAAATAAATATCTGCCTCAGAGCAAGTTCTGCAAAAACTCAACCCCTCGAACATCCAGCTCTTCCTCCCAGCTCAGCTCCTCTGAAGGGAAGCTAAATTACCCAACAGGGGATGTGTGTTACAGATAAGTTCTGCAGGAGAGCAGAGCATCCACCAGACTCTGAGAAGTAGAAAGTACAAAGTCAATTGAATGGTGTGCAATTATCTCCCAAATTATAAACCATGCTTTTCAACCCCCACAGCATTTTATGGAATTGCAACTTCGATTGAGAAATCCCACTCCACCCGCTGCTGACCTTCCCTTGGCTGAAAATAACCTCTGAGAAAACCCCAGGATGGCTCTGTAACTACAGCCCATAAACCCAGCTGACCTTCTGCCACAGAGACAGATTTGTGTATTAACGTGTCACGTTCCCGTTCCCAAAGAAATAGGAGCGCTGTAAAAGTGGCCCGTGTCTGCTTGGAGGGAGCTGCAGCAGGACAAACAGCTTTGCAAACCCAGAGTGGCAGATAGGGGTTTATTGAGATGTTTTCAATGTTTTTCTCCCCACCCAGCAGCTGCAGCTGACTGAAATGCAAAGATCAATCTGGTTTCCTGGGAAGTCTTTAATTCCTCATGAGCAGAAATAGGAGTATAAATTATATGCAGAATTCATTTCTGCTGTTCTATAAATCAGTTTCTGACTGGGATTTGGATATTTACAGGCCTCACAAAGAGCTCCTCTCCTCTCCTCTCCTCTCCTCTCCTCTCCTCTCCTCTCCTCTCCTCTCCTCTCCTCTCCTCTCCTCTCCTCTCCTCTCCTCTCCTCTCCTCTCCTCTCCTCTCCTCTCCTCTCCTCTCCTCTCCTCTCCTCTCCTCTCTTTTTGGAAGAACTCTGCTTTGTTTCATTAAATAAGACAGAGGCAGGAAACCTGCCAGGGCCTGGAAAGCCAGTTGATTTTTGGGGCCTACAAGTTAGTTAATTTGTTTTTTAAACAGACTTAGACTCCTAAAATACTTTGAATATTTAGTCTACAAGCCCCAGGCAGACCTGGAGGAAAAAGCCAAAACTTGTGGGGAGATATCTGTCAAGTCATTTCTAATTTGCTCAATGATAGAAGCTCTTGGCAGGTGGAATTTTCTGTTCTGGAAGGTTTGTAGAAAGAATCCTTGACTCTGATATGATTTAACCTCATTCTGACATAGATCAGCAAAACAAATGAATATTTTATAATAAAAAATAGAAGCATTATGAGATTTTAGAGAGGGAAAAAAATCTGTCTTGTACTTCTGAATGCGCAGTTTGAGGAATTTGCAATAGCTGAAATCGGGGCCTTTTAAGATTCCTCAAAGAGAGCAGAAGGAAATTATTTTTAATTAGGGCAGGAACTTGCTTGGGGCTGCCACATGTCCCTCTCCTGTGGGCTGCAGGGCGCCAGACTTTGGGAGGGCAGGCCCAGAAATGTGTGTCACAAATGGAGGGTCAGACTTGCCCAGATCCCGGTCAGACTTGCCCAGATCCCTGTGCCCTGCCTGGGAGGAGGAGGTCAGTGGCACTGCCAGGAGATCCCAGATTTTTGGAGCCGTTGTGCTGAGGGCAGGTGGAGGCCTCAGGGAGATGCTGAAGCAGGAGGAGCTGGGAAGGTGCACAATGCATGGCAGAGGTTGCTGAAGAGCAGATTTTGGCTCAGGAAATGGGAAAGAAGGCTAAGGAAAGAAGCAAAGCTCTCTCTGTAATACACCATCAGAAGTGTTTATTCTGCGGCAGTGAGAAGAACCGATAATCCGGTGTGTGCACATCAATTATTTAAAACAGTCCAGCAAATTCAGCCCTTGACCTCCCGCACCACCCACCCCCCAAACAAAAATACTTTGAGCAATGAAAATTTATTTTGATTCCTTCTGCTTCAACACCAAGTATTTGTTCAACTGGGTTTGCTGTTGTCACGTAGGAGGGGAAAGAAAAATTTTTAAAAAAAGAGCTTGGGCAAGACAGTGAAATTTTTCCTCAGCTCTGTCAACAGGATATCCTTTGTTCTGAAATACTACAGAAATCACAGTAAGTCTTATAAAAGTTGTCCAGTCCCTGGAGCACTGAACACTTCAGAATCTGTGTCGCTTGCAAATCTTTTTCTCTTTTTGGCCGCTTTTCTAGATAGGAGAGCGATGGAGGAATTGAGTCCGTGGGCAGGTCCAACACCTTTGCAGTCGCACTAAAAGGATGAACTGGAAGCACAAAAAGAGAGAAATTAAGACAGTGTAAGCAATGTTGCCTGACAGGGAAAGTCCTGCTCTGTGAACGCAGAGTTATGTAAAAGAAACTCCAAACGCAGCCTTATTTAAGTATAATGAAAGTAGCCGTGGGGTCAGTGCTGATTTACGTACCTGTGCTGTACCTGTTTGACACAGATGTCACACTCTCGTGTTCCTGTGAGAAACATCAATTTTAAGCCCATTATAAACATAATTCGTTACTAGATGAGTGGCTGAGGGCTCCCTTTTGGGTGGCCCAGCAGAGGTGAAATGAGCACCCCACGCCCCATTTGATCTCGGTCAATCGTTCGGGGAATAAAAGATCCCCAATCTCCCTGGCTCAAAATGGGGAGGGAAAGAAGAGGGGGAAAGGAAGAGAAGAAAACACTCAGCTCCCGCTTTTGTATTCAGGACACATCCCCACTGCCTTATTATCACATCAGAGAGTCTGGACCCATCAGCACTTTCATTACACAACCATTTCCTCCCCCAAGAATTTCTAATTCCGCCATTTTAATTTGTTTTGGGGACACTCGGCAGCCTGCTCCCCTATCCAAGAGGAAATTTGGTTTATTAGACAACATCTCAGAGCAGTTAATCCCACAACTTCATTTTAGACCTTGAGAGGTCAATGCATAATTTAGAGGGGTTTGGATTCCGTTCTGACTGCATCTCGCTCAAAGACAACCTCAATTATACGAGCTCAGCTTTCCGAGGGCCAAAGCCCTGCTTTAATCATCAAACCTGCTGCCACGGACCCTGACTCCTCTGTCTGGCCCACAGGGTCACATCCTCAGTGTGCCAAGACTCCTGGAATTTCCAGGGGAAAGGGAGCAAACCGCAGCTGCAGCCCCCCTGCAGCAGTGTGTAAAACTTTTACTGAATTACAGCCTGCAGCAGGTGAAGTACGGGAGTCCTGTGGCTTACGAACAGGAAAGAAGGACCCGCACAATCTTTCCCAGCCACAGCCCTCTTGCCAGGAATAATTGTTTCGTTTTTGCTGCCTTTGTTTTGCTGGTCTGTAAGAATCCCAACACTTATGTGGCCAGCGACATAAAAAGGCATAAAAGCAAAGGAGATCATTTCCAGACAGTTCACAAAGGCTCCTCTGTCACGCGGTGGTCCAGAGAAATTCTGTGCTGATGTGTCCTGTTACAAGTAGAGGGAATGAATCTTGGAAATACTGTTATTTCATCTTTACGACACATAAAGAAGTCAATTCAAATGTCAGTTTTCAATGGAACACGAGATCTTTCGGAAGTGCGAGGCCCATTCAAACTTAGCAAAAAATAGTGAGGTATAAAAATATCCGGTGTATTTTCAGGACACGGTGCCATTACAGAGCTGAGAGCTGGAGAGACAGACTTCTTTCTAAATAAAAAGCCAAGAACAAAAAATAATTTTCTGGATTCTATAGTGTTTGTCTCATTTCTTTGAAAAGCTCCTGAAACCAATGTCATGTTTATTTAGCTTTTAATCAGGAGTTAGACAGTCCTCTTTTAATTAAAGTTGAGCTAGTTCTAATGCTTTTTAACAGATCTAATTCTGTCAAATGGTCCATCTAGGAATTCTTCTCTGACCAAGCCTTACTTATCCAAAGCTCTCATGCCTCCAGTCATCTGTGGTGTTATCAGTGCTCTAAGATAAGGGAGTGTGAGTTTGTTTGTTACATACAAATACATGTATTTACCACTTCCAGATTTGAGGAATGACCTCCTTACAGGACAAGGAAGGAGTTTCTGCCCAGCCTTGCTGACCTTTCCCCTACAGCTCTGAAAACCAAGCACATTTCATGTCATATTTTTGGTAAACCACCCTTTCATTTCCCCGTGGGCACGAAAAGCAGCTATTCAAAACTAAGTGTGTGTCAGATCTAGGGATACACTAGGTAGATATTCCGGAATGAAGTTATGTATGTCATACACGGATACATGATGTGCAAGGGACGTGCTTGTTCTTTCAACTCCATGAAAGTCTATAGAAAGAGTTTGTGCTTCAGCAGGCTGTAGTTTGTGTCCAAAGCATTTTAAAAAAGGCCAATAAAGTTATTTTTCTGCAACAGCTTGCAGACGGAGACCCTAAATGACTCACCCAGTGTCTGAAGGCTTCAGAGCAACAGCGCTGCTTTGCAGATAGAAACAAAGCTGTCAGCGTTAGGCTACTGGCAGTGCACTGCTTGCATGGCCTGCTTGGAATTTAAAGGGATTTGAACACAAATGTGGGAAAAGCCCAGCGGCTGACCAACCTCCCAGTCCAGCGAGAGACGTTCCCATCCTTTGCCCGTGTCCTGACAGACTGCAGTTTGTCAATCCGAGGTCCGCCCGTCCTACGGACATTTCTGGTACTTCTGGCGAAGGGAGGAAGGAGGCTACGCAGGGATCCCGCTCCGGATCCCGGGGAACGCCGCGTAGCGCCGTGCGCTTTCCTGGCAGCCGGCAAAAGGGCCCGACGCTCCTTCACTGGCAGCACGTGCACACCCGCGGCTGTCGGGTTTGGTTTTGGGGAGTTTTTATTCATTCTCTTGCGATTCGTCGGTTTGTTTTTGCTGGGAAGAGCGGAGTCCGTGAGGTCCTGTCCTGACGATGCCGAGTGAGCCGGAGGAGCGGGAGGTGTCTGCGGGGGCAGGAATGGGCCTGGCCGGGTCCCCGCCGGTGCTACCTGACCTTCTGCAGCTCCTGCCGCAGCCAGGAGGGCAGCGGCTGCCCCAGCCTGTGCAGCAGCTTGGACAGCTCCACGTTGTGCTCGCGGTAGTAGCTGGACAGGAACGCTCGGGACTGAGAGGGCGGAAAAACAAACCAAGGTCGGGTTAAAGGAAAGCCACCCCACAGGCATCCGTGCTCTGCTCCCACTGGGGGCAGTCAACACCCTCCCTTTCAAAGCTCCAGTTTCTGATTTTAAAAAACATCTACGCAGTGAAAATACAACAAATTAAAAAAAAATAAAAAAATCAGTGTTTTATTTAGGGTCG
This sequence comes from Hirundo rustica, assembly GCF_015227805.2. Taxonomy (NCBI): domain Eukaryota; kingdom Metazoa; phylum Chordata; class Aves; order Passeriformes; family Hirundinidae; genus Hirundo; species Hirundo rustica. The sequence continues at coordinate 63,065,089 of NC_053454.1, forward strand.
ATATTAAAACTGCTCCCATAAATTTCTGAAGAGCCCTCACCTCTTGGTCCATTGGTGGGTATTTCCGACCTTTGCTTTTCCCCAGGCACTTTGTTTTCCCTCCTTCCAATAACTGACACCAGAAGCCTTTCTGAGGGTCGAACCTGTAGAGGAGCATATCTTTTAAAAGACCTTGGTACAGAAACATTTCCTGGCTGCTGAGACGTCAGTGTTAGCCCACAATTATTGCTGCACACAACTCTCTAGATGACCGGAATTCTGAGGACAGAGTGAGAAACAGCTTTCTTCTCCTGCGTAAACTCTGGGGATTCACTTTGTCCCAGAAATCTGCCTTGGAAGTGCCTAAAGGCAGGAAGTTTTCCCCACTGTGCTCTGCCTGCTCTGGCTAATTTTTGTTCTACTTGTCCAGCACACAGGGTGAAGTGCCGATCCACAGGTCTCTGAAGGAAGCGCTGGTTGGGTGCTGATGATTTAACCTGCTTGAGAAGTTGCTGCTCCCTATCACTGCATCTAAATACCATTTTCGTTCCTGAGGTGGCTTTGTAGCATAAACACTGTCTTAGCAGCCTTATCTGAAATGTGCAATTTGATTGTGATGTCTGAAATGCAGAGATAGAAGAGGTTTAGATTAAGGCTTGGAAACACGCACTCGCCGAGGAACGAACAGCACGTGGTGTTAAGTTTGGAATTTATTGCTGTGGGACTTGCAGCAGGCATAAAACATCCAAACGCTGCACATTCCTTCTACTCAGCAGATGTTTGAGAAGGATGAAGGGTAATTGGCTGGGACATGGAGATAATTAGTTACACAACACCTTTCTGCCCCTGCTCTGTCCCTACGACACAGATGCACCTGCAATTTGCTGCTGTACAGAAGTGAGTGAATTTCAGGAGAAGGGGGAAACTTCTTCATGGGTTTTTTCTTGCCCAGCCTATTAATGCAGGCCTGACCTTTGTTTCCTAAATTGTCTGCATAGCTGTATCAATTAAAAACAAATAAATAATTGATTAAATGGGTATATTGATGATAGATTAATTTCTGCTTTGGCCTTTCCCATCTGCTCCTCACATGGTGAAGTGCTTCAGCTGCCTTGCATTAATTTCCCAGGAGAAGCAGCAATATTGTGTGTTGGGTAAAAGGGAAACTGCAAAACTATGCCCCAAACAATATTTCTGCCTCAGAAGGAGCTTATTGAACATTATGAAAAGGATGTGCAAATTTGGGAAGGGGAAAGGGGGGGTGAGACGGTTCGGGCTGAATTCAACCCTCCACGTTCAGAAACTACAGAACTCTCAGAGCTTCTGTAAATGTAATTGGGCACAGTGGAAGTATTTATTTTAAAATAGTGATAGCCCTAAGGCTAAAGCTACAGGGGAGCATTTTAGAGCTGTCAGCAGAAATCTTTGGAGGCCTGGTTCTCTTCCCTTCCCTGCAGAGTAAGCCTCGGGGAGAGGCAGGGTTTTGGGAAGGCAGTACCTGATGCCAGAGGCAGGGAATGCCTGCGAGGGCAGAGCCAAGCAATGCCACCATGGGGGTCTTTCATTCTCTGACAGAATGTAGCAGCCCTCCAAAGGAGAACATTTTCCTAAGCACACTCCTCTCATCTTGTGTTTTCCTCGAGCCCTGCCTCTGTGTCCCTTCTTCTCCCCTCCCATGGCTCTGGATAATGCCTCTCTTCGGCCTGGGTTGATTTTACCCTCCTGCAAGACTCTCACATAGTTACTCAGGGTGATGGACTTGTTGCTCAATGCTGTTCAAAGGACTGAGCCTTTAGGCTGCTTCCTGACACCTTTAAAAATGTGTGGTGTGCAGTTGTCAGGCAGTAATGACTAGGAACAATCCTATGCCATGTTTTCCCCTTTGACAAGCCCCACCAGAAAGCAGCTACGTACGTTAATGCATTTTCCCCTTCCATCTCAAATCTGTGCAGAAGTGTGTGCTTCCACAGCACATTTGCATTCTTGATGCCTCTAAACAGGGAGTGCATAATTTTAAGGATCTGTTTACAATCCATTTTTCCTGTCCAAACCGGTATGAGAGGCCAAAATTCTTCACGCTGTGTGACTTCACTGACTTTAATTTAGTTCCAGAAAGGAAGATGTATGTCTGTGGGTGTGGATTTTTAAAAACCCAGCAGAAGGCACTGCAGATGTGCAGTTGTGAGTTGTTCAAACATCAATAGCTCAGCTCTGTGATCAGACTCCTCCTCCCCTCCATCCGCTCTGGAAACCAGTGACTTAAAAAAGTGCGTTCTGAAATCCAAAACTCTTCCTCTAGAAAAAGGTTTTGGCAGAGCGACTTTCTTAAGCACTGAAGTTTTACTTTGAACCTATGATATAAATAAGCTGAATCCCCCCAGGAGAGGAAGCATGAAATGGTAACTGTAAGCAGAGAGGAGCAGTGTGGGGCAGCTGGAAAGTCCGCGGTTGTGTTTCCCTCAGGACCAGCCTGCAGGAAAGGTGAAGCAGAGGATTTTCTGCTTTCCACTCCATGTGCTGGCTTTTGCTCTCTGCTTGCACAGGGACTTGGAAAAGCCTCCAGTGTGGTGCCAGCCTTCCCAGCCCATGGATATCCTGGGGCCGGGGCTGTAAGGAGATGATGCTCCTCACAGAGGCAGTCTCAGGGCAAAAGCTTCTTAAAATTTTCTGCTGGACTAGGAGGGGAGAGAGGAATTCAGCTCACTCCCACCCCTGCAGGAGTCTCAGCCATACATGGAAATCCAGACAGGAAAATGGGATTAGGGAATGGGTGCTTCTAACCCAGCCTCTGCCATCAGGCTCCTATCAGAATGATAAAATACACTTCAGCCAAAGTTTCCACACCTGACACTTCAGGCTTCAGCTCCTGGAGACTGATGGAAGAGAACCCCAAGCTTTTCAAAGTTATTGCTGTCCTCATGTGTTGTCTGTTCACAATTAATAATCAAGGGATCCTGGTGGGAGGGGACGTACCCTGGGATTCCACAGAGCAGATAAAAAACGGAATACACTCACGTTAGTGCTTCAGAGTAATTGTAATGAGGAGAGACGCCCAGAAACTTCTGCACTTCATCCATCACGGTAGCAGGGTCACTTCTCAGCTGCTGTCCATCTATAATGAGCAACTGCAGGGGTAAATATGGCACTTATTTAGAAACAGGACTTTTGTTAAGGTTAACAAAATAATGGCGTTATGTGACAACATGGATTTAAATTAGCACGTGACTTTGTACATTGCTAAAAACATTTATATGAATGAACTCCTTTTTAGGTTTACTTTTTACTTTATTGGGTTGAATTTGCATAGGTGGGAACCTTGTAACTATGTGTGGGCACCTTTTATAAATGCAGGAGTTAAACCTCCCAAGCCAAACCTGAGTCTCAGAGAATTTCGACAAGAAGAGATAAGGAAAGGATGTAAAATACTGTTGAGGTTTATTGATGTGTCCGGGAAATCTAGAGGAGAGAAGGCAGCAGCTCCAGGTGAAGGCAGAGGAGGAGCCCAGGGAACAGGGCATGGGATGCTCAGCACCCTTTGCATGCTCAGAGTTTTCTAGGACATCCCCATCTCCTTTGGAGGAATAAGTTGGGATGAGGTGGGCAAGGAGAAACGGCCTGTTTGCTCCTAGGGCAATACTGCCCTTGCTGCCAGCTCAGCAGCTCTGGGTTGGATGGGGACTCCTCTCCAATATCTGAAGAGTAGAAAGGCAGTAGAAGAGTAGAAAGTAGAGATGAAAGAAGGAAGTAAATGACTAGCTGGGATTGTCTCCCTTCTCCTGGAAATGGGATTGACCTGCTTCTCCTCTCTGTAGTACAACTGAGGCTGTATAAAAAGAAAAGTGAGAATTTCTGCTTTGGCCTTAAGAAGGCAGAACTTCTAGATCTTATTGTTGGGGTTTTCCCCCCAAGTCCCTGACAAAGTAGGCAACACTCAGCTCTGCCTCCTTTCAGCAAAATTATGTCCCCACCCAGAGCAGTTGCTGGGGATCCTTGTTCATTTGCTTGCTCATAATGATGCCTTAAGTTTCAGCTTTCACGTTTTTCACATTCTGTGCTGCCTAGGTGTGTAGCTCTGAGCCTCACATCAAGTGTCAGTCAGAGCAGGTAGACAAAACAAATCCTTTTCCAGCTGGAGACCAAGGACAATGAGTACAACTTTCAGGCCCCGAAGCACAAACAATGGTGGTCTGAAGAGAGAAACAAGAAGGATGGGACCTCACAACCTGATGCTGTAATTGGACAATTAAACCCCAATGTGCGACTGGACCGAAACTTACAGAAGTGTGAAACCTTGTGACCGGTTGTCCATTTTTGTGACCATTTTGAGTCCGTCTTGGGTGTAGCCGTGGCCAGGCTCTCGTACTGCCCAAGGTGTACCCTAAAGGCCTTTTAATAAATACCTACATTATTATCTTAGCTCTATCCAGTCTCTGTTCCAGGTCTGCCTTCTTAGGGCATCAGTGAAGCCTTTTCCAGCTTTGTCTTACAGTAGGTACAGATATGGACTGACACGTGACCGTGTCCTTGGATAAAGAGTGCCCATGCATGTACTTTGTGGTATTAAAATGTTTGCTTTAGGTTATTTTATTATTATTACTTCAGCAGTGGAAATACTCTTTAGATCTATGTGTTTAGGTAAATTTTTAATCCAAAGGTTATAAAAAACAATTCAGTAAAATATCTGAAGAAAGAAGGGGCAAAAGAAGGAATCTATGCTCCAGCCCTGAGAAAGGCCAGTTCCATGTCAGGATCAAATAAATGTGAAGCTTTCTATGATAGGGACCGAGTGGGAAGCAGCATGGAATTTCTTTTTAGAAAAAGCCTTGGCATTTTCTAAATGAATTTGCCAGACCTTCCCACAATGTCTCCTGCTGCAGCTGCAGCTTGCTCGGGCCGCAGGAGCCTTAGGGAATCCTTTGGGCCGTGACAAGGCTCAGTGACACGGGTGTGCCCCAGCCTGGCTGTTACCTGGGAGGCAGGGAAGTGTGCCAGCCACCTCTGGATGTGCAGTGCGTACCAGCCGGGCGTCAGGCAGCGCTTCTGCAGCGCCCGGATCTCCGGCGGCGCCCAGGGGCTGCATGTGATCACTTCGTAAAAGTTGAATTTCAGGGCAGCGGGGTCCTCGTGGGAGCGCTGGTGCTGGTGGGAGATATTGAAATGCATTTCACAAGGATGCTGGGGATGAAGCCCGAAATCTTGTGGGAGCTGCCAGGGGAGCTGTGCTGGAAGCCCTCGGCTCCCCCTCAGTGCCACCTCTGCCAGGTGGGAGAGGGATGGGGGCCAAGGAAGCAGGGTGGGGACACCATTCAGTCATAGCCCCCCTGGGGAGCGAGGAGTCACTGTTTTGCTACTTTGCCTTTGTAGAGGCGTCAATGAGATGTTGCACAGGTGAGAACCACAGCCCCTGGGTGTGCTTTATTCCTTGCAGAACTTCCTTGGCGGTATCAGTATCAGAAATTTCACGTATTTCATGCTTATTCTGACATTATTAATCTGAGTCTGTTTTAAAACTGCATTAAGTGTTTCCTTTTTGTGCATGCCTATGCTGTATTTCACAAGCATGCTTATACATTTCTCTAAAAATAGAATTTTTAATAGCCCAGATTTTGTTATGGAAGGGTGTGGGCTTGGTAGAAGGCAAGGAAGAGAATCTTGGAGTTTCCTGGGAAAATAGCAGGCTTGCCTTTGTTTCCAAGGAGAGGAAAAAGCCAGTGTCTTCAGACACAGCTCTTTTTAACTCCTTGGAAACTTCAGGAGACACTGGGTCCATTTGCGGACTGCTGCACATTGCTGAGCTTACGCACTGAGGGAAGGGATGTGGGGCCAGATTCTCAGCATCAAGAGCTCTGATTCCCTGGCTGGGCCACGCTCCTTTTCCCTGCGTATCTCCCTGGGTGAGGAGCACCGCTCTCCCTCTCTGCCCTGTCAGCTGTAATTGAGATTAAACTGTTTGCTTCCAGCTGGTGGCAGCTCTGTGCTGGGAAGTTTCATCATTTCTGACACCCGTGTCACAGGTGCCAACCGCAAAAGCTGGCATCCAGCATCCTCCTGCTTCCACACATTGGTGCCAAAGCTGTGCAGTAACTCCCACTGCTTGCTCAAGGACAGAGATTCCCACCGGTGCTGGCCATCATCCCCTGCCACCGGCTCCACCGTGCATTCCTTGAGGCAAAGGATTCCGTACCTGGTACCAGGAATACGCGCGGTCGGACGGGTCGATGAGGATGGTGATGATCTTGGCCTTGGGGATGAGGGAAGCAGCTCTCTTGGGAGCTTCCTCAGAATGGAAATAGTTGGCACTTTTCTCAAAGAGGAGGTCGGTGGTGATGTTGGAAGGAGTGGGGAAGAAATCCATGTACCTTGGAGGGGAAGATACTTGTTAGAATTAGCGGTAACACAAAAGGGTCGTGGCCCCGTGCTTTCCATTTCTTGGTGGGTGAGAAGGTGAATTTTTAGACATAATTCTCCAGAAGCAAAATTGAATCTCTCAGCTCAGCCCAGACTGGAATAATGGGAATGCATCTTGGCTCTTAGGTGGTGCTGGTGACAGCTAAAGCCCTCGTGAAGTCTGGTAATTAGGTTTTTCGTGTGATGGATGGGATTTTTGCTAATAACTTCAGCGTCAAAGGGATATCTTTCACCAGTTTGAAGTGAGTTCAGTTTTAGCTGCAGAAAAAAATGGGAAAAGCTTCAAAATGTCAACATTTAATGTCAACATTTAAATGTCAAACTGTTTAATTTTAACATTGTTGAAGTACTTCATTTTGGAACTAACATACCTTTGCTTTTGGATGCTTTCAGAATGCACAATTTGAATTTTGGCTTTGAATGGTCTTTTCCATTTAAAATTGATTGGATAGATTCTCATGAAGAGATAAATGGAACCTTACTTCATGAAAAGCCACTTTGGAAGGAACAGAGTGTAAGTCAGTGCAGCTACAGCTATGACAAGACAAAGATGTTATTCAGCGTGAAGACAGAACTCATGACAGAGCTGCCTCTTGCATTCATTTACGTGAAAACTCAGAAAATTCTTTCTGTTATATCTAAACAAAATTAGGGGCTTGATTAAATGTCCCATCATTACCAATTAGATTCTCTTTCTATCTGATAATTCCAAGCATTACAAATTCATCCAGTAATTAAGGCGATGTCACACCCGCTCCGGGAATTGTTGCACTGTGATTTTCCATATATTAAGAATGAACACCTCATTTTTTCTCATTCTTCTTACCAGTCAATTCCCTTGTGGTAGTTGTTGCCGTTGAAGAATTGAACTTCCTCAAAAGTTTTTGGACTGGGGAGATTGCTGATAATGGAAGGATGCATCAGAAGGAATAAATAAAGGGCTGTTGTTCCTATGATCACAGAAAGAGATGCCATTAGGAAATACAAAAAAAAAAAAAAAAAAAAAAAAAAAAAAAAAAAAAAGCAACTTTGACTTTGTAGCAACTTTATAAAAGCTCTACTTGTGCTTCTTACCTGTTTTCTGGGGTCCTATCACCAGGAATTTGGGCAGGTGGTCGCAAGTTTTGTCTCTGGACCAAATGTCCCTGTGTCGTTTATCATCACACGGGTTCTGAAGGAGTAAATATGGTTGTGGACGTCACACCGGGGGGATCCAAAATCTTTGCAGGGTCTCAATGTTATCCACTAATGCCAGAGCCCTACACTGAGTAGTAAAATCCCACAGTGTGTGCACAATTGTTTTGAATGACTGAGAACTAGGTTCAGTCATTAGCAGAAAAGAAAAAGGAGAGAAAAACAAGATTGAAACATTGATTTAATCACGTTTCCATTTGAGGTTAAAATGGAAACCTCTGAATAGCTTCAAGGCATTACTTTTTGAGCTGTCAGAATGGTTTCAGATACATGGGGCTTAGTGCCAATTTTAATTTACGTGAGAATGCAAAAGGGAAGGACAAAATAGAAATGTGGGATATTATTCATCTCCTTATCTTTCTACTACCTATGAATGCAAAATAAAAACCTGTGAACAAAAGGCCCCACAGAAGAGGCTGGGACTGGCTGCTCCTCAAAGCAGCTCTCACACACATGCTGCTTTTGCATAGTGTGTTGACTGGTAACAGAGGATACACTTTGCTGGTGAATAAAATTAACGAAATATGACGGGGAAAATTGTCAGCTGGTGGGAATTGCTGCAGTCCAGTGGAAATACTATAGATTTATACTTCCTTTGTAGCTGGGCCAAAAATAATAGGGGGAATTTTCTGCACCCTTTTGCCAGTGTAAGCCCTGAATAACTGCACAGGTTTCTTTGGTGCCACCCTGGATTTATGCCTGCGTAGCCAAAAGCACGGCTTGGCTCATGGTATTCCGGTTAAGAGAAGAGGCAGGTATGTGTAACCATGAAATTACAGAGTTGAGATCACATCCCCATGCTTTCAAAAGGCTTTTTAGAGGAAAAGATGCTTGTCCCAATGAGCAGATGGCAGCTGGAGGAGCAAGAGGAGGCAACTTTACCTGCCAGAGAGGGTCTGTCTGCTCGGGGAAGAGCTCGAAGTACTTCTGAGCCAGCTGCACGGGGGGCAGCGTCTGCAGCTTCAGGTTAGTGGAGCTCTTGACAAAGCTGGCAAGGTTGGCAAAGGTGTACAGGCCCAGGCGGTCATTCCCGTAGTTGGACAGGTGGGTCATGAAAATGCTGATCTGGGGGCAAGAGGAGCTTTTCAGGGATGGCACACCAAAAATCCAGTATGCTGTCTCCCCCCAGTGCTGGCTGGTTTGCTTAGGATAGCATGGCTGTAAGTCGGGGAATTAATTCTGACACAGAAACATTCACAGGCTTTGTGAATGATGGTATCTCAGCTAAATATCTCTGTATATTTTTTTTTTTTTTCTCCTTAAAGCTGATATAACTTCTGTCTTTTTATCAGCCTTTATGTGGCCACTGCCTTGTAGATCTCATGATTTATTTCAAAGGGATAAAGAGAGTTTATAAGAATAATGTGACAAATGAATTTCCCAGCTTTTTCTTTCCACGAGGTGATTAAACTCAGTTTTGTGGCTGGTCTAGCTGTAGATTGCCATTATTTACTTTCATGAAAGTGGCACCACTGAATGTTGTCTTTTGGCTGTTTTAGTCAGTGCATTGGCTTGAGACAGGATGGACTGACAGATTTGATTACAGCTGCAGGCAGATGTGCAGGACTGAAGCACCACATTCTGAAGAAATTAGCTATCAACAGTGAGGACACCTGATTCCCAGGTAAAAGGTTTGCTTTGCAGAGAGATAATTGTGTCCAGGTGCACCTCGCTTTAGATGATTAGGAATGGGGAGGAGTTTATAAAGTCATGTGCAGGCAGCATAGAAGAGGCTTCAGGGGAGCACATACCCCTTCCTCCTTTGAAAACTGCCATAGGAGTCATGTTCAGGTCAGTAACTTTTGAGTTTCTTAATTCACAATTAATTGAATTAATGTGCTGGAGGTCTGCTGGATGTGGTTTGAGTGACACCTTGCACAACCCAGGCATGGGAGACAGTGTTTAGGCAGCACTCCTTTGGAGCCTGGAGTGTGGGTCAGATCTGCTGGAGGTCCACTCTAAAATACCTCTGTGTGTGTCTCAGGAAGGTTTTTAGCGGTGATCCGCCTGAAGAGAAAGCTTTCCCTCCAGTAGGTTCCTGCTCTGTTGTGCCAGGCTTGTCCCTAGCACATCAGGGGATAAGAAGCCACCAGCTTCCCACTCTCAGCCTCTTGCTGTGCCAGGGTGGTGCCTCTTTAACCACCAGACCCCAGTGTTTGAAAAGGTGTCCATTAGCTTGTTAAATTATTAACAAGGCTTTAAGTACTCCTCCAAGGGGGAGACAGATGGTGCTTAGGAGACAGGGTCCCTCATGGCCCTTCTGCAGTGGGTTTGCATTCTGCGCACTTTATGACACAAAAGGTAATTTAATCTTCACTTTTATTCTGCTCTGGGCCTCAGCTAAGCAGAGATTGGAAACTGTGTAAGTTGTTTTTTTTTCCTGTGGATTGATTTGATGGATTCCAGTGCCAGTGCATTTTATGACCCCAAGTATTTGACGTAAACAGAGTGAATCTTAAAATTACCCTGAACTTGGTCCGTGTCTCTATGTACTACCCCAGAAACTTATAAGAAAGGTAATAAATCATCCTCTCCTCACAAAATAACCCCCCAGCCAACACAAACAGAGCCTTGCTAGTTCAACTCCTGTAAATGTGAAAAGTTCTTCCTGCGAACTGTTTTAAAGTGATGAAAAGGAAAACACTGGTAGGAATTGTTGATGGAGAATATCACCTCGTCTCTGGAGCATGTTTGATGAGTGCTAAAGGGTCTGCCAATGACATTTAATAGTATTGCAGCAAATGAAGCATGCAAGTAAATCTGTGTGCTCTTTGTGCTTTGTTTACACTTGACAATGGATGAGATTGTTTTTAATGTGAAAATATACTTGTAGGAGATGAGTATTAGCTTATTCTAGGAGTGTCATTAGGCTGCAAACCAATTTAAAAGATCCAATTAATCGCTCTTCATGGAGTCAGAAGATCTTGGACATCTCTCTTGACTTCTTTTGCTCCGTTGGTCTTTTTGGGAGCGAAGAACCCCCTGATAGGATGCATTATTCCTGGAATAAAATGGGATTTAATTCTTTGCCATCTACCTCTGAATCACTGGGAATGAAAGGCAATGGGTTTTACCTGTTCATGTTTAGAGCTTGGATGATATCAGATTGTTTGTAAACTAATGGCAGGACCATCACACCTTGTGACGTGGTTTTTGTTTCTAGGGCTATTTCACATCGCTTACATCTAGAATTTAGATATACAGTGTTCGCTCTATATTGAATGCTTGTATATGCAGGCTTGTGTTATATTGAAAATGAAATGTACAGTACTAGTAGAGAGAAACAAAGGGGTTTTTAAAGAAATTATGGGAATATAAACCAGTGCCTTGAAACTGCATTCTGTACTCAGATTCTGTGTGCTTGCTCTGCATGCGCAGTCCTATTAATGCAGAATTAAGCGCTTTTTTCCTTCTTTAATTGCCAAACTTAGCACAGCTTTAGCTAAAAGCACTTGTTTTTGAGCAAAGATTAGGCACCTGCCTTTGGAGGGCACAGCTGAAGTGCAACACAATCTGAAGGACTGCAATCCCATGTTGGGAATAAAATATCGGCTGATTCCTTTCTGTTGCTATCTGAAACTCTCCATATCCGTCGATCAAGCACTTGCAATGAGAAAGCCCATTAATGAGCTTAGGTATTAGTGTGTTCCGCTCCATCCTCTCAGCCATTCCATAATGAAATAGGATCCATGTTCCCTTTTAGGTCCTTTCCTCCTGCTGCTTGTTTGGCCCTGGCCCATTGCTGGAAAGCCCAGGAGCCAGGGATTGGTGTCATGTGGGAATTCTGCCATTCTGAGAGGAAATTGATGCTTACTGTCTTTAGTGGCTTTTTTTTCCCTTGCCTTTTCACCTCTTAATAAGATTAGCCAGAAGGGAGGAATTAATGCAAAGGGGTGTAGCTCGGCCTTGTGCATAACAGAGCCATGTGGGGCAGTCCATGGTGTTCTTGCGGGAATGTGGAAGTGCATTTACTGCTTGGCTCCTCTCCCTCATGCCTGCCTCCCACCAAAACTAATTCCGCTCCTCTGCTGTTTTCCATCGTGCTCAGAAAACGCCGAGGGCAGAGTCCTGGAACAGGAGCTGGATGGCAGTCCCTTGGGTTTCTGGCCGTGCCAATGGGGTGGCAGGGCCTGGGAATGCAGGCGTGCCAGGTTTCCACGTGCTAATCCCCGGCAGCCCGCTGCCAGGCTGGCCGTGGCGCTGCCTCTTTCCGTGTGGAGCTGCTCATCCCTCTCCCAGCCCAGCAGCCTCCCGTTCTGGATTCCAGGCTTGTCCTGCCTGAGCCAGAGCCCCGCTCCCTGGTAATGAATCCCGTAATGCAGCTGTTTTTGTGGCTAGGAGGAAGCTGGGAGGGAGATTTTTGTGTTGACAAAGCACTAATTTTAATAGTGACAAATGGCTTCTCTAGAATTCAGCACTATTCATATTCATGGCCCTTCTGCTGCTGAAGCAAAAACATTTATATGCCTGAAAATATTTTTTTAAAAAACTTTTACTCTCTTGCCGCTCTGCACATCTGTTTATACTTTAATGTTCCTGACAGGATAATCAAACATTTTCCAAATATAACATCTCTAAAGAAAGCAACAAAGTCAGTGTTTGGACAGAAACATTTTTGTCTCTGACTGAAGGGGAAACAAAACCATTGAATGGCATTTTATTTCTCATGCCCATATTCATTACCCTGTCTGCTCTCCACCTCGAGTGCTCCCAGGATGGGAGTGGAAGCTGCTGTCCATCAGTGGTGGGAAGTGGCCTGGGGACAGCTGTGCAAATGCTGTAGAGCCTCTATGTTGTTTTAAAATTCCCTATTGGAAGAGCAGAATTGTTTCTCATTTACCCGGGAACACTTTCTACTTTTCCATTGTTTAGTTGACAGGATTAAATGAATTCCTTAGTATTGACAGAACAATCTTGTGCCTTGCTCCTTTCCTTCTGAGAATACAGTTGCTGGGTTTGATATTTTATTTTTTATTTCTATTATCTCTCCAAGTTTTGCTTCTGAAATAAAGGCTAAATCACGAGCACACTCCAAAGCAGCCGCTCTTCCCCAGATCATACATATTTTTGACACCACAGGTGAGTGGGGTCCCAGATGAAGAAAACTGTTTGGGAGGTACTAGTCCATTAGTTGCATATATATATATTTAATTTTTCTTTTCCCAAAGTCTGCAATTAGAAAAAAATGTGTGTGTTTTTTTTTTTTTTTCCGGGGGGGGGGGGTGTGTTTTTTATTTTTATTTTTTGCTCTTAGCACATGAGTTCAGAGGCTGTGAAAAAAATAACTGTTGCTTTTGATGAATTTGTGCAATTGGAACATAGCTGCGTGAGGGTGGAAAATCGGAATGGATGTTTTATGGCTGTTCATTTGTCACACTTGTGTAAGTGATCAGCAGCACAGCTAATTATGGCCAAAGCTGAATGAATTCTGCCCAAATGTGCTGCTGCCACTCCCATCTGTGGGCCCCAGGAAGCCTTTGCAGAAGTTTACTGCAATTCAATCCTCTTATTGTTTCCATTTTTTAGTGAAATTCATGATACAGGAATTTGTTTTCTTGCCACCTGTGTTTTTTCATTGAATAAACTTCCTTAGACTATAAACTCTCTCTTAAAAAAAAAAAAAAAATCTATTCAGTTCAGACATAAGAATAGACTCAAATTCAAATTAAGGAAATAAAGCAGATTGCAATGGTTTTGGGTACTGTTGGCTTAGGTCAAGCTGAACATGAAGCAGAGGACAAGGGACTTGCAAGCAAAAAGAAGCCCAAATGATGACGAGTTTGGATAAGTGCCCATAAATGACAGTTTCTCTGCCATTTCTCCTTAGAGATGTGGTAAATGAAGATCTGCTTCTAACTGTGCTTGGAATAATGGGATGAATTAAGTCTTTTAACCTTGACATGACACTCTGTAATCCCCAGGTAGAGGAAGGAAATGCAATCCTGGCATTTCCTGTGGAAATGACTGCCCAGGACCCTGCATAGCACCCCAAGTTACAGAACAAGTGTACATCGTTCTGTTTATTCTGAGCACTCCTATAAACACTAAGCAAGAGCTTTCACCAGAATATTTTCTTTCGAATTGCAAAGAAATGCCTGGCAAGTCAATAGAGGTTGGAGATGCAGGAAATTTATCATTTGTTTTTATAACAGTTCTACTGTCATGTTGCTATCTAAGCAGTTTTCTGACTGCTCTGGGTTATAGAGTGTTCATAAATGATGATTAATTAATCCAGTTTGGTGGCCTACTCTGAGCAAACAAACCTCAGAGTTAATTTAATTCTCCACTCTTGGTTTCAGAGAAAAAAACCCCAGCATTTTCAGTTCACTAGAGGATATAATATCCCCAAATCAGCCACTTTCCAATTAATTTTGAATGGTGAACACAGCGAGGAAGTTTTGTTCTTGTCCATTTACTTCTATTAAGGATTCATTTTCAATAATCAGAGAGTTCTGAGTCAGCTTTGTTTCACCTGAAAGGCTCGCTCCTGACACTTGAATAAATTACTGCATGGTGTGTGCATGAAGGTAACAGATTCTTTCCCTCTTTCCCCAATACCCCTCTTGTTGACACACGGTCGTTTACTGCTATTTCTGCCATCACCCAACTTGCTGGGAATGAATTCTGGTAAAATACCAAAATGTGTGGAGTAGAAAAGCAGGAAAATGTCATGAAAGAAGGAAAGGAGATGCGCAGTCTCTGAAATGTTTTCCTCGTGTTCTGGGTTTCAAGCTAATTAGTTTCTAAATATGCTACTGAAGGCTTGAGTTTCCATGGGATTATATTTCCCTGTAGTAGCTCTGTGCAGCCATGTGGGATGAGGGTGGAAAAGAATGATTTACCAAGGGGGAAAAAAGATTTAAAGACTTGAGGAAGGTCAGGGTTGATTTGGTGTGTTTATCACCATTAAGATAGGTTCTGATGTAACTTGTTAACAAAAATCCCTTTTAATCTGGCAGAATGAACCTTTCCCTCTTGTCAGGTCGGAGGGGGACACGTCTGTCCCTGTGGGCTGAACCCTGATAATTGCAGCTTCACAAATATTGATGTTTTTTAGTGGGGAGGTTGCCTGCCTGCTTTTTCCTGTCCCCAAAATGTGCTGTGCTCAGTTCACAGGGCCCTCAGCAGAACTGTGATGTGAATTACTTTTGGATTGCAGCACGTTTCCTACCATGCCCAAGGTTATTTTTCATTCTTTCTACAGCTATGCTCAGAGAAACAAAGCAAATAAAAAGAAAAATATTCTCAACACTCAAGATGTTCCATAATAACATTCCCAAATCTCTTGTGGAAGGTATAAATTAACCCCTCTCTGCATTTACTTTTAATATTCCGAAGCAATAACGTGTGATTCTCCTCTGCCTCTGTGATGAGAGAGAGCAGGGAACAAGAACAAAATCTTCCAAGTGTGGCACATGCGGGACGTGGAGAATGTCGATCTAACAGGCTGGAAATGAGCAATAACCCTTTAGTCACGGTGAGAGTTTAAAAATGGAAATGCCTTTAAGTGGCCTTCAGAATTAAAAGCGTCCCATGCCACTTCCGAGGGAGTTAGAATAATAATGTACATTATTATGGGCTGCCTGTAGCTTCTGCTGAGGGGAGTTCAAAGTTACCTTTCAATCACAGCTCTGATTTTGCTCTTGACAACCAAATTCCCACAAAAAAAGCTAATCTTCCTGAAATTCATCTGCCACATTTCACCTCTGGTTAAAGCTTCTTAGGGGCGTTTGATTGAAGTGGGAAGAGAAGCCTGAAGGTGTTTAACTTCTCCCTTTTTCTGCCGCTTTTCCATTTTTAACCTGATCTGTCAGTTGCAAATACGTGATACTTTGGTGGGTTTGTGGGCCGAATGTTGTGCAGGGTATGCCTGACTCTCGATCCCATGTGGGGAGGCAGGTGTACATCTAGAGTAGGGAGGGTTATATAAATAAACATATAGAGAAAAATTACTTGTGCCCATTTTTATGGTGGAACTATGGAAAGGAGTCAGTGGGAGATGGAATCAAAGCACCCTGTGAGAGGAAGGGTAAAGGAGGAGCCAGCCCAGGCAAATTCCAGCTTAACAAGGAGAGAAGAGGAGAGTAGGAAGAGTGCTGCAGGAAAGGGTGGCAGGATTCTGGGTTATCCAAAAGCTTTTCAAGGTGAACAGGTAAAGGGAACATGTGCATCACACTGGCAAATAAATCCAATTCACTGACTGCTCAACCAAGCCAGCGGCTGCTTTTCCTCAAAGCCCCCTGTGCTAATTTTTGTGGTAGTGTTCGACTGAGGTGCCTTTTGTGCTGTCACTTGCTGGCTTAATAAAAAAGCTCTCTGGTTTAAAGCGGTGTTTTTTTAGGAGAAATGACTCTCTCGCTGTTGTTTGTAGAGGCAATAATATTTAGGGCTGTATTTATTAGCTTATCTTGGCTGTTAAATGTTTATGGCTGTTGTTTATGGCCTGTGGAGCAGGGGAGGAAAGGAGAGGAGCTATCAAACAGATAGTGGGAGACCTTGTGGATGCTGAAGAGGTGATAAATAGAACAGTTTGTAAAAGCATTAAACATGTCATGGCTTTTCCTGGGAGACTGAGGTCACAGAACCCACCCGGTTTGGAGCCTGACATGTGGATATGGAAAATGCCCCTGAAAATTTCAACTCCAATAGAGTCCTCTAACTTTTCCTACTTTTCCTAGGAGAAACCTGCTTCTGCATTTCAGTTTTGGGGACTGCATGTTACGAATGGGTTGCTTTTAATTCTGAGTTTCCATGGATTCCATCGGGAAGCGAAGCGAGGGATTTGCTCTGTTCATCCCATTTGCTCTCTTCACCTCCTGCTCTGTGTTTGGTCATGCTGGGAGCCTTGGAAAATGCCTCGGCACACCACAGCTTCCACACCAAACTCCCCTTCCAAAGAAAGAGCAGGCACCTTAAAGCAGCAGGCTGGTTTACTTGCTGGTTAACTTGTCTTTCTCTATGGAATGTGGCAAAGCCAGAAGTGCCTGGAGTGTTGATGGGAAGATGTTAAAAGGAAAGGAATGTGGTATGGCACTGGTGAAGTAAACAATGAGGAAGGGATATTTTAGGTTCATGTTCTCTGAGAAATTATTCTAAAGCACAATGAAGCTAAGCAAATAGTGAGAGGTAGAATTTTAAAAAGGCTGAAAATAACTGAAATGTTGAACTCCTTGAAATGCCATAAGGGTTTTTTTTTTTTCCATTTTATATAACCCAATGAAGCAAATGTTAAAAAAAAATCTTTGAAAGTGCCTCAAAGCACTGCAAAAAGTTGTAAAGAATTGGGAAGGTTTAGGAAGAGAAAAAATGACATGATGCTGTTCAAAATGGTTTTAGGCAGAAAATAAACTTTTACAAGTTTCAGGCTGACTTTGCTTCTGCTGCTGGAGCTGTGGAATGCTGCACACCTGCAGAAAACCTAAATATTTTTTCACAATGCTGTTCAGAACCAGAGAATTTTCTAACATATTTACATAGCTGGGTAGTGTTGTATTCCTCTTAAGGACATGGTGTTTTTCTCGTCTGATGCTCTTTAGTATTGCATTCCTGGCTTTGAGGATACGTCATGAGTAGCAATGTATTTCTTTGAGTAATGTGTTCTCCTGGCTTAAGATCTAACTACACTTACTAGAGATACTTAGGCTGTCACAAGAATCTTAGTCTTGGGACAAGTTCTATTTTGCTATCAAAATCAGACTGGGCACAAAATCAGTTTTGTAAAGCTTTTTTATGTTTTGGTTGGTTGAAGTTTCAGATGTCATTTTTTCCTCTTCCCCTCTTTCTAATGAGTGTGGTGGTTTTGCTGCTGGCTTTTCACTGCTGCTGTGCAAGTGCTGATGCTACAGCCTTTGGGAGGTCTGGCCTAATTAAGATTTAGTGACTAACTGGGTTTTGATGTTTGTCAAACCACATAGTAAATAACATCAAAGATGATTATAACTTAACTCTGTTTGAACATCCAGCTTTGGTCTGGCAAGGGAGATAAGAAACTTTTAACTGCAATTTTTTCTAACTTGTATCAAATACCTAAAGCAAAAGTCCACGAAGATATTTCCTTTTCTGCCCCAAACTGTATTTGTATTTCTTATTTGTACGTACATCTGAAGCTCCTTGTTAGTGCCCTAAGCCTCCAAATGAAGGAAACCCTTCAGAGGGGAGCTGGATTGATACCTTTGAAAGAGTTTCACTATTTGGGTTTATTTCAAGCCCAGTCTGTTTGCTGAGCCTTCTCCACTAACTTTAATGAGCTTTGCTTTGAAGTGTTTATGCAAAGAGTAAGTACCCCAAACTGCAGACTTGAGCAGCCTGCTGCCTTAGCTGGATTCTGGAAAGGTCTGCCTGGGATTCTTCTAACCCTCATTAAAACTCGAAGGAAGTTGGTTTGATTTCTGTCTGTCTTGGTGGAATTTATCCCTCCTCTGCCTACTACTAAATCATCTCTGCCAGACATGACTCATCTTTAGGATTCATAAATTAGAAAGTGAAAATACTCTCTGAGCCACAGAGTATTCAGTAGAAGCCATTTAAAAAAAAATTCCATCAGAAGATCCCCTTGACAGTCTCTCTGCAAACTTTACTCCAATGCAGTGTCCCTTGGGCACGTTCTAATTTAACCATCTCTGTGGCATTGCTTTGTGGAAGCACAAACATTTTTGGTATTTGAGCTTAATACGTACTTGTAATAAATTTCCTGAAATTGCTAGCCACAACCTGAGGAAGGGACAGAGTTTCTATAAACCCCTTGAAAAATTGTTTAATCGGAAGTTGGTCATTACAGTTTGTTTCAAATGCCACCACCAGTATCTACGGCACTCTCAAGTTATTGGGACGTAGATTGGCTGAGGAATTTGGGCCGTTCTAAGCATTGCTCGTGGGGTAAGGAGCTCTACATGCTCTGCTGCAGGTTACTGCACTGCGCAAATCTGAGAAAATCTTCACATAAGTGAGAAATGCACAGGTATTCATCCAAGTATGATAAAGCTCAGTGTGAATTCCAAGCTACACTTAAGGAAAGTATGGGAAGAAAAGCCAGCCCGAGGGAACTGCAAGTAATGGGGAGACAGGATAAAGAAGAGGGATATGTTTTATTCTCAAATGGGGTGTCAAGTGTATGGTATAGAAAAATTCCTGATAGAAATGCCCCATTTGTTTAAGACTGCTGAATCTGACTTGGACACCAACTTATCCAGCCAAAACGTTCACTCATAAGCATCTAACTGTATAATACCAAAAAATCTGTATTCAGGTGTCTAAATAAAAGTGACCTGGATTTAAGAGTCAGCTCCACCTGCAGTTTCTTTAGCTCTGAGAGTCAATGAGTACTGCAGTTTATACTCACTGAAAACGAGGCCACCTGGCAAGACAAGGGACATTCATCTTGTGCCTAGTGCAGCTTGTTTGGGTGGGAAGGGAAGGAGGGAGGACAGTGTCAAGAAAAAGTAATTGATACATGGGGTTTTTGGCTCTTTCCCTTCCTCCTCCTTGCACCTCTAGGCTCCTGTCTTAAATGGCACCAGGCAGTTTTTTAGCAGCTCAAAACCTATTTTTAGGAGCCAGTGGTGGTGGAATCCATTGAGCTGTATGAGGAGTGCCTGAGGAGCCAAGCTCATGGGAAAAGGGAAAAAATTAACAAGATGAGCTTTTTCTACCCTCACAGGTTAGTTTCAGCCTCAGACAAGTCTCTCGAGGGGACCTGATTTCAGGCTGGGAAACAATAAAGAACTGGAATTAAAACATTTTCCAGGAAATTGTTGCACATACAGTTGTAGCTGGGAATTGGCAGAAGACATTTTTCTCCTTTACTCCTTAAACTGCTTGTCACCTCTGAGCAAGTGATCCTGGTTTTTATTTCCCGACCTGATCTCCTTCCTTTCCTTCCTCCCTCCCTCCTCCCTGTTAGTCAGCACACCCAAAAAAATAGCAAAATAAGGTACCTACGGGATTCAGGAGAATGGTGAGGAAGAGTTCACCTCCTCTGATACTTTTGTCCAGCTCCTGAGGACCACCAGGATATTCCTTGTAAAAAATAGTGTGAGTGAAAAGGCCACAGGTCTGTCGAGGGAGCACCTGGGAACAAAAGGACAGCAGCTCACAGGTATTGCAGCAGCATAATCAACCTGGGGAAGGACTTTTGTTTCCCTTAATGCAATTCAATATTTTTATATTTCTTAACTCAGTTAGAACAACAAGCAAAACTTACATTTAGTGGAGCATTTGGGTACGTGTGTGAAAACACTGCTGATTTTGAGTCAATTCCAGTAGTAACTGGACTCTACAGGGACTTGGGTTTGAAGTACTCCCTCTGCCATGTTTAGGGGATCACAATTCTGACTTGGTATGTGCAGGCTTTATTCAGATCACCTTGCAGGGCTTTGACCCCTCACTTGGAACATTTGTCAGGGGCTTTCCCCGATATTCAGGTGGTTTTAGAGTCTTTTGCCCTCTGCAAAGCTCTGAGCCAAACACAAAAAAAGAGATGGAGTCTTCAGGTCTTGATTTTTTAAGGTTGCTTGCTTCTTTTATTGTTTCTTATCTTACAAATTTCTCAGTGCCCAACAAAGGTCTGTGCAGCTGCTCGGGCATCTGGTGACTCCCCCCGAGCTGGGCAGTCGTTATCATTTATACTAATTGTTACGTGTTCTTTATTTATCGTAATTTGCCAATACCTATCGCTTATACTAAACAGGTCATCCCTACTTTGACCCAATCTCTTTACTACTTTGTGCCACCGTCACTGCTGAAAATGGAATGAGGGAAGAAGAAAGAAGAAGCAGGAGACAACGTCCCAAATTCTCCATCTTGCCCCCATTCACTTCAATGCTAAAAACCCAAATCTACTGTTTCCTCACCCTGTGATACGCTAAACTACTATCTTTCACACTTTTGTGGCCTGCAAACCCTCTCGCAGTGCAGGAAGCCTTTCCCATGGACTGAGATCAAAGCCAGTGTCTCTCTGGGCTCTGGGCCGGGGTCCCAGACCCCCCTGTCCAGGTCTCTGACCCTCCAGGGCAGCCAGAGGAATGCCCTGGACTTCAACATCCATTCACTTTAGCACACCCAGTTTTAGAGGTTTGCAGCTGGCTGGCAGGAGAGAGGCCAAAGGACTTGAGAAGTTTTCCTGTCCTCTGTGCACTTTTCAGTGCACGGGAGAGGAGCCATCTCTCCCCGGCACATGTGCACAGGCTGTAAGAGTCAGGCAGGTGTCCCAGTCCTGGCTCTGGGAATTGCAGGAGCAGAGCTGGAACTTCAGCCTTGCATAAGTGCTGGAGGAGATTACTTACACCTGTTCACCTTCTCAGGTGATGGATTTCTAATCCTTTCATGCATAAAGATGAAGCAGAGCTGGGAACAGAGGTCTTAGGCAGCTTAATGATTTCACAGAGTGCAGCCATGACTTGGTTGGTAGTTGATGGGACCATGAGCACATTTAGTTTCTGAGGAATACTTTTGCAGTTGCGTGAGTCTGCGTGACTTGGTTTTTTCCCTCTTTTAAACTGCCTAACAAATGCACTCTTTCAGCATCCTTACAACTGCTTGGTCCTGGGGGATTTTAAGGATGCTGGGGAACTCGAGGCCTCCAGTAAAGCCAGCCCCCATTGGGGTCCCTGCAGTACTATTGCTATGAACATGGAAATGCAGTGTACCATGATGCCATTGTGGATGAAGCCCCGTCTGTACCGTGCAGGCTTCAGGTGTGGATACTCTTCTGTGCTGGTCACCCGGATGTGCCACACCTTCTTCCAGGCCTCGTAGAGCTGCACGTGCACTGGGTACACCCCGGAGTGGTGCGGGGCCACCGCGTAGCCCATGCCGGTCGGGATGCCATGCTCCTGCAGCGCACCAGAGGGATGGACAGAGTTAGGAACACACAAAAATACCTCCATGGAATTATTCAAAGCTTTTTTCCTGCACACAGTGGCACTGGAGAAGCCGCAGTCCCTGGACAGACTTGCACCTACTGTAGCACGAGCTAAAAATGAGGGGGGAGGTGGAGGGAAACTGGAATTTCAGTTTGGTAACTACAGTGAGAAGGAATCCTGCTGGATTATGTTCCATTGTTGTTGCATGGAATAGATTTGCCTCCTGTTCCATTACATATTGCACGTATTTTAATATGCATCCTACCTGTTTTTTTTAAAGGTAATCTAGCAAACCAATGCTGCTTTTTTACTAAGCTTCTAAATGGGAAAAAAATGTTGCAGTGACGTACACGGGATGTTGTTTCGTAGTTCTGGCATAGGATAAAAGTTCCTTCCTAGTTCAGTAAATAGATTTTCCACATATCTTACAAACCTCCTTATTTCTTTCATGGTATTATGGTAGTAGCAAAAAATAGCTTGGACTACTTTTACATTTTATAAATATATTGTATATTTAGCTTCATTCCTATATGGAAATATGTGCATCTTCAGGAATATAGTCTATAGGTTATCTTGAAAATATCTTCCAAAGACACAAATTCATCTTGCTCCCAGTACTACTGGGCATGTCAGCTGTTTTCTACTCCTTTAAAACTGATGTCCAAATGGAAATGGCTGAAATATGAGATGATTATTTTATGGTGTTTTTTGTCCTTCCTCTTGCCCACGTTATCCATTGATTACTTTAATTCCAGGAACAGCAGGCTCTGCTGGGCATCCTCAAGTACTTAACAAAGAAAGGGATTTGATTCATTGGCAAAAATTATGTTAAATCCTAACTAAGGGAACAGTCATTCTAGCATCACATAATGCAACCACTTAAAATTATCCCTTCCTTATAGTAAAGACCTCAGGTTACTGACTGATCTTGTGAAAGAGAAACCCAAACTCTCTCTTTTGTAATTTACTGAGAACAAAATGTAATTTCAGTCTATTAATGCTGTTACCTACTTGAGAGGCATGAGTCAGTTTAAGGGTGAAATGAAGGATAGCTCTATAATGAGAGACAGTAAATAACTCTGTTCTCTATTTTTGGTTTTTTTTGCGACGGACATGTAAAAAGCTGTATCAAAAGATTTCTTTAAAGCTGGCTATTTATTGCCATGCCTGAGAGGTCTGCAATGCTCAGACTGTCAAAATGTTAACCTGAATATCCTGTCTCAGCTGGAATGTACAAGCCTTCACCAAATGTGGGGTGAGGAGTACACAAACATAGATGTAAGGCCAACGTGTCCTGGGGTTGATAATGAACACTGCTCTGGATGACATATCCCAAAGATGGGATCTGGATGAATATGCGTAAGATCCTGTTTATCTCCTGATTGTTTGATGCTGGAATTACCATAGCAACAGAATGCTGAAGTGGTGATCTGCCATTCACAAATAAAATAAGGCAGCTTTTCAGGAGTTCTCAACATGAAAAACAGATTAGTCTATGAATAAAACCTGCTCACTACATGATTCATCACACAAATGCATCAGGCACCCAGATATCCAATATGGAGTAAAGAAGAAACAACTATCAAATAATTGTATTTTCTTCGGGCAGTTCTAGTTGCAGTTTACCTGGGAAGATTAAATACTGCGTGTCCCCTTTTAGTGATTTTCTGTTGTGCTTTTCTTGTTTTCTTGTCATTTGGTTATTAAACTTGCTTTGGGAGTGAAAACTCGTGTTAAAGGAGGAGTATACTGGTGTGTCAAGATATGAGAAATACCTGTACTGAACATTTTTTCTTGTATATTCTAAGGAACAATTTTCTGATTTTTAAATGTACATTGGGTTTTTTTTCCATTTCAAAACTTGTACTTGTCTGTTTAGTTTGGAATGTAGGTATGACTTGCCATTATCTGAGAAAATAAGAACGCAAACTTTTAATTTAATAAATTTTATGTCTCCTGTGGATCTTTTCACACAGTCAAGGTGCAGGTGTGAAGGCATTTATTAGATGCAAAAGCTAAATACAACCTCAGATACATTTTCCCAACCTTTTGGCTTTGTCTGATGCAGCAAATGAGTGTTTCAGAAGAAAATAAGGTGAGGCAGAATAAATCTCATCCTGCTGCCCAGGATGATGTTATCCTATATTTACAGCCCATTTTTAGAGGCAATCTCCAGTGGGCATCTCTCCTTCCCCACGTTAAGTACGGATATTAATAATGGGACAAATTAGGCTCTTTTCATCACATGCAGATGCTTTGCCTTGGCTATGTGGTCACTGGGCCCTCATATTGTTGGTATTTAATTGGTGTGTTAAAAGCTGATGGTGTATTTGTGGCTTGAGCAGCTCAAGAGTTCCAGGCAGGGGAAGCGCTAATGTCATCTGCAGTTGTTGTAAGCAGGAGGTGGGAGCCGAGGAGTGTTACTAGACAGGTTCTCAATTGATTTGTTTAGTTTTACATCTTTCTTTCTTCTTCCTATCAGCTCACAGCTGCCTTGTACAGCCACTGACAATTTTTGCCATGTCTCCACTGTGCTTTGGGCTCTGTACTCACAAATGAGCACAGAAGATAATCACTGAGCAAACAAACCAAGGGATGAAATAAAGAGCTACAGGCTTCGGATTAGATACATTCTACTTGTTTTTGTCAGATAAGGTTGTACAAAGGGGGAGGAGGAATATCTTTTTGTTGATGGCAGGGAAGACTTGGTTTGCTTTATATTTGGAATCTATGCTATCAGAGACTTCTGCTTGAGCAGTTTTTTTGCCTCTCTGTGTATCCCTTGTATTGTCTATAAACAAGGAGAATAATACTTGAGGAATTATCAGTTTGTGTAATTTAACCCTGAGTTTTGTTCATTAATGTCTTCAAAGGGTTTTGGGGTCCTCGGACAGAGAAAGAATCCTAAACTACGGAACATGATCAGCTCAAACCCAACTGATAATCAAAATAATTGTAATTTCCCATTTCCTTAGGCAGGCTCTGGAACACACCATCCTTATTTACATCAATCGGATGGCACTGGAATAGCAAAGCTTTGGGTAGCCTGTTTAACTTACTTTACCACAGTTAAAATCTGTCTCTTGCTCCTCTGGGGCTGAGGATCTCGTGCTTGATGAGCGATCAGGCAGTGAGGACTTTGGGAATGGGGCTATGGATGGTGCAGCTGTGGGGCCCATCACTGAGGTACACATGGATAAGGATTTTGCCAGGCATCCAGCATCCCCTGCTGCCTGCCAGATCCAGAGCGATGGGACAATGACATTTATGCAAGATGTGAGGAAGTTTCTTCCTCTCACCATGTTGGCAGTGGAAAAGATAAACATCTCAGTGATACATGGAGCAATTTGGAGGGCTCTGGGTGAAGGCAGTCTCCTGGTTCACAAGCAGAACAGAAGAGAATCCTTGAAGGAAGATGCACAAAGGCGTCCATATCCACACTGAAATCAAGGCAGTTAGATACCTAATTAGCAATTAGTTCTGTGTGTACAGAGCTGTTTAGATACCTGATTTCTATCTGTGTGTTGTGGCAGCGCTGTTTGAGGCAGGCTGCAATTGTAAGCTCCCATTTTATAGAGCCTTGTTAGGAGGTGTGGGTAAAGCCATGTGAAACAGAGCCAAGGCTTTTATCTATCAGCCAGAGGGGCCGAAAGGTCTTAATAAACAGAACTTTTGCGTGTTATTTGGGATCTTCAGAAACCTTGAGTATTGTTCTTGGATATAATGATGTGCTCTCCCTTCCTGAAGACCCTGTTACCTCCTCAGCCATGTTTAAAAAAAAGTGAACAAAGAAAGTAGCACATTAGGTGAAGAATTAATGTGATCACACTTCCAAATAATTACTGCAGCTTTCCTCGCAGAAGCTGACACAAAGTGTCACTTCCACGTGTAGCCAAAACAGGAGGTGGGGAGATATGGTCAATAAATGAGAAATTAAAGAGAAAATGGCACCAGCATCAAGCTGTGTTCTCCTGAGTATAATATTAAATAAAGATAGTGGACAACAAACAAAACATGCACAACATCAAGCAAATTTTCTGCGTGTTGTTCCAGGTGTCTGATTTAAATTTGGATCCACATTGTGAAACCAAAGAATAATGGAAAGAGGTTTCCTTTAACTTAGAGGGCTTAGAGAAGTGCAGCTGCAGAATGGGGAGTTTCTTTCTCAAATAAGGACACGATGCTGAGGATGAGAAAGCCAGGGAGGCATCAACCCCACTCTGAAGTCATGGCTGGGACCTCTCTGATAGCTATCAGGAAGGCTGTCATATTGGGAAGATAAATTTCTCCCACAAGAGAGAATTTCAGAGGAAGCCTTTTGAAAAGAAATGTTCTCATAAGTAAATCGTACAGCTCATATAGATTCAAGGTCAAGGGGTTGATACAACTCCTGTCCAAATGTTAGCAGGAAATAAAAGTGTAATAACAGCAGCTTTTCACTGACATCAGCTCCTTATTTATAGGTACCCTAAGGAGTCTCTACCCTTCAGGACATGGGCTTTATCGTTCTGGAGCTGAAGTTTCAAACAGATTCCATTACCAGCTCTGTTTTCAGGCTATGCTGTAGATTTTGCTCCCAAAGGTGGCTTGACCTCGATGACTTCATGCTTCCTGAAAATACTAGGAGAATTTCCCTATAGGTTTAAAGATGAAGAGACTGTATACTTTTGAGATATGGATTGTTTAAAAAATTGCTCTCGCATTTAAAATCTCAGCTCTGTTTGGGTCTCTGGGCCAGGATACACAAAAGGGATGAACAGGCTTTGCCAGAAATGAGGCTGACAGGGAAGTAGAATTGTAGAAAGGAAAAGAAGTCATCCTGCCAAGCAGGAGATGGGAAGGCAGGGGAAGTCTGGCATAGTGAGTAAACAGTTCAGCCATTTTTAATTAATTTTCTTTAAAGGTTGTTAGAAAAATATTGCCATAAACAAGGGAATAAATTGCTTCCAACTGCTTGTTCGGGCATTTGCCTCTGCCTTTTTCCTGATGCGCCTTGGCTTGTGTGCGGGGTGGGAGGAAGGGGCTGGGAAGGGCTGGGATTGCTGTTCCCAAAGCAGCTCAGAAAGCCTCACTGTGTCCCTCTGCTCCTGTGGGCAGCTCTGGTTGCTTGGCATTTTTGTGCCTTGCCAAAGACCACATGGAGTCTTTTCCAAAGCCAGCAGTTATAGTTTTCAGGTTCTCTTTGTCGTGTGCAATAAGCCAGCAGAGCTGTCCTGAAAAGGCCGTAAATAGTACAAGTTCCGTGAGGTCTGGGCAAGGGGGTGTGTGGCTTTTGGAAGCTCACAGCACAAATGAGGAAAAGAGAAGCACCATTATCTATCAATATTAGCAAGAGGTTAACTATATAAAGAGCATTTTTCAAGCAGGTCATTAAAAAAAGGCCCAGTGAAATCCAGCAGCTTCACTTGTTGGCTCTGTCGGCATCAAGACTTCTCCCAAACCATACACCAGGTTTAGGGTTCACTGCAACTTCTTCCCTGCCTTACTGAGGATGTTGGCAGCAGACTTCAGGAAGCTGATAACCTGTGTACAAACTACTGCCTAAAGCTTAGAAGGCCAATTGGTATCTGCTGTGTTTTCAATGATTCTGATCCCTGTGGTCCTGCCAGGATACTTGGGGCAGGGCTGCTCCCTCTGTGTCAATAGGAAAGGCTAAGACAAAACCCAGTTTGAGTTGCAAACAGGCTGGGTTTGGGATGAGTTTCTAACCTCACTGCCCCTGCATATGTGAGTAAATACATAGGTATTGTACAGACAAGCATAAAACCAGTGTGGAAACAATGGCCACGGAAGTGAAGGCATCCTAGTAAATCTCTTGGCAACTCTTACTCACTATTGCAAACTCTTTGTTGAGGATCATCTGCTCCACCAGTGAGGACTCATTGTGGAAGAGGTGTGGCTGCATGTGACTCCACATGTGGGGAAACCACCAGAACTCATCCACAGATCTCAGCAGCAGGTCATCACCCTCATCCTCCTCCTCAGTCCCTGCAGGGGGAAGAAAGGGACAAAAAAAATACTAGAAAAACAAAGAAGGCCCATAATTGTATTTTAAATCCAGAAGAGTCTGCCAAAAAATCCAGTGTCCTTGGCCTGTATCGCTGCATTGCTATTACTTTTATAAACTATGGGAATATTAAATATAAACAGTAGAATTTTTTAAAACATGTATGATCTTATAAATACCTCCCTTCCCCATTTTCTCTATTTGTTTTATTTTAATGCCACACTATCTTTTCATGCCCATAACCCAGCTGCTTTTATTTATTGTGACAAAACAGTGTCAGGAATATTAATGCTGTTTTCCAGGTCTTTTGAAAGCTGGACAAATAATGACATTCAATCAGTATTAAAGAAAAGGTTCAGCATATATCAATTATTTTCCTTTTTGTCTTAATAATAATGTCACTGTTAAGTACAAAATACTCTCCATAGAGGCAACATATGAATAAAAGGGAAATCTTATCAATGCTTCCCCTCCATCCTCCTTGTAACTACCACTTGATTAACCTTGGTTAATTGAAATCTGATAATTTCTGGTAAAGTGTGAAGCAGGTTTTAAAATATACTTAGGTGGAAAGCACAAAGCTGTAACGGCAAAAGGCTTCCAAATATTTTTAGGGTTCAGTATTCAATTTTGGCCAGATTTAATCTTGAAGTAAACCCAGTGAAAACTCCTGTGTTAGTGAAGGGTATCTGCTTCAGGCAGAAGCGAGGCTATATGGCTGTAACAAAGAAAACCTTCCAATTGAGAAAGGACACAATGCTGCTCCTGCCATCTGCAGACACGTCTGCTCTGCTTTTCCAGCCTGGAAAGGCAAAGTGACGTTCCAATAGCTTCACCCTCAAACCACCAACAATGTTTGTTTTTTAGCAGGTTTCCTTCACGTTCTTTGCCATTTGAATGCTTTTATTTTGCTGCAGTCAAAGAAATAATTGCCAAAATCAGTCTCCTGATGCAAACGTAGAAATACTGTCTTCTTACAGGCCCTTTCATGTTTTGCAAAATGCATTGGAAGCAAATGCTCCACGGATGTCACTGTTTACTTGGCAGGAACATCCAAAGATGCCTGTTCAGTGCCTGCACTTCAGCTCTTGGCTTTTATTTTTCATTTCTGTGGCGGTTTTTGAGGAATGCCACTACACAAGGAGAGCAGTACTTTGAAACTTTCTCCCAGAGTCACTGAATCCCTTTGCTCCCCTCTTTGCAGCACTGTGCAAGTTCTAAGGAAGCTGCTCCTGCTGATGGGAGTGCTGCTGGAAAAAGAAAACAACCTTGGTTACTAGGGAATTCCATACTGAAAAGAAAGGCCTGGTGGCTGCTCCCTCTGGGCCCTGCATTTTTGCAGCGACTGCTGGCTTGGTTTTTTGGTATGTGCTTCACCTGCAGTCATGAGCAAAGGAAGGAACCTAACACAGGCTTCCACAATGGGACAGAGCAGGGAGAGAATGAGGTTTGTGAGGCAACTGAGGATGTCTTCGATAAGCCAAAGTTAGGGATGAAGAGGAAGAAATTGGGTATTTGAAATACATAAAGAACTACCATCAGAGTAGATTTAGGTCAGTATAATTTTAGTGCCTTATCAACTTTTGAAGTAGAGTGTGGTTCTTGAAATAAATCCTACTTTTCCTCATTAATTTCTTTGTAAATTTAGACATACACCTAATAAAACTTGGCGTTTCTTTTACTGTAACAAGATGAAGTGTAATGCTTTCCATTTTAAAGAAGAATAACCCCATCCTGTAAGGCTGGAGGTGAGGCAGAAAGGTTGGACATTTAACTTTAGGTGATGGTATTGCTCATGAGGTCAAATTTTCTCACAAACCTTAGAAAAGAATGCTATTTGATTGCATGAATTCTTAGTGTTATTTCCAAAAAAATCTCGGGCAAAGTTTGAATGGAGCATTTGGTGGGTGCTTATGTTGTTTAAATAATTCTGCCCAACCACTTATTCAGGGTACTGGAGGCTAAACAAGGGACCTTGAGGTTTTAATTTCTTGTACAATCAACATACTTTCTGTAATTTCCTTCATTTAAAATGTGAAATTTGAAAAATGCATAAAACCTATGAACAGGGTGCGCATGTGTTTGCTTTGAGTGCGCTTTACACAGGTAATAATTCAAAGCTTGTGCATGATATTTAACCCCGTATTTTAAAACTGTAATCGTACTTGGATGTCTCTTTGGATTTCCAAACTGAAGCAGAGTTGGAAGCAGCTGCCAACAATTTTGTACATCTTAAATGCAAATCCTGAGAATGTCTTAATTTCAATTGTTGCAGCATGAACTAGTGGAAAGTGTTTGTTAGAGCTGCAGAACTAACAGGGTCTTCTCTTTCTTTTTGTTAGTGGTGTTAATACAATGCAGAGTTTGCCCACTGATGTGGCCCGATGTACTGCAATATCTGATTTGTCAGCAGCATCTTTCTGTGAAAATGTGTAACAGTTTAATCTGCCAACACATCCTCACTCTTGTAGTTTTAAAATGATCCGTTTTGGAAAGGAGAGCACAATGCCACACTAAGGGAGTCAATAAGGCATGGCAGCTGCGGAGCACTGATAGAACATGCTGAGTATCTGATAGTAAAAGCCTCTGTGGGTCAGCAAGCCACCTGTACAGTAATTAAAGAACACCTTTCCATGCTTTCTTTATAATGCGTCAATAAACTGTGTATTGCGTGGAGAATATGCTGAAGCCTTTCTAGTCAGCTGACATGACAAAGGGCCATCCCTACCCAGTAAATGAAGTGCTCTGTTAAAGACCCGGCAGCATTCAGACCTCCTCATGGAGCCAAGGACATGCTTTTGCTTGGGAAGTAGTTCTCTGCTATTTTGGGGAGCTTTGAGAACTTTAGGAAGATGGGCACACATGCACATCCTCCTCTTTTCTCTCTCTACAGCAGTAGCAACTCTGAAATTGGTCAGTGTTGTATCAGAAAACCCGTGGCAATATGACGGGTGTTGGGACGAAGAAAGGAAAGGGAGTGGGGTTTTCACAAAGGCTGCATAGTCACTGCCAGACACTGCCCACTATGTCATGATATTAATTAAGTAAAAACATCTCTTTCTCTATCTCATCCCCTCCATGGATCACCCTCCTCCACAGTGGACACGAATGATTGATACCAGCTCTGCTCTGGAGATGGCCACAACCGAGCAGGTTCCTGCTTTAGGGCAGCTCAGAGCCTCGGGCTGCTTTGTGGGTTTTGTTGCATTGCACGTATGTCCAGGTCATCTCCAGGAGGAACAGCTGCACTGGCGGGTCAGCATGAAGCGAGGAGAGTGCTGTAGTTCTGTCTCCAGATCTGCTCCCTGACCACAGCTCTGCCACTGCCTTGTTATATGACTCCAGGCAAGTAATTCCATCTCCGTCTGCCTCTCATTTTTCCCAAGCTCTCCAGCCTGTATCTTTAGTCCATGAGATTTCCTGGGCAGAAGTTGCTCAGCATTAAGTGCTTGCACAACAGGAAAACAGCCTGGACTTAGTGATAGTGATAAATACATCATTTTGCCTTCTCTCTACTCATCCCTCAGAGATTTCCTCATCTCTCTTCTCCCAGGATGACCTGCCTTACTCCACGGCTGCCTCATGGTCTAGGAAAGCAGGAACTGCATCATTCCTAGCTTTTAAACTCACCCTCCCGTCCTCTTTCTGCCTTCTCCCATGCTCCAGATAAATTTCCCTGGCACCACTCAGTGAGTGTGGCTGAATTGGCTGACAGCTGAGGATTTTGGAGCTGGTCTCCAGAGGTGGAAAG
Source organism: Hirundo rustica (assembly GCF_015227805.2). Lineage (NCBI taxonomy): Eukaryota > Metazoa > Chordata > Aves > Passeriformes > Hirundinidae > Hirundo > Hirundo rustica. The sequence goes on from NC_053454.1 coordinate 63,096,287, forward strand.
GGTTATGGTGTTTGGAAAGAAGGATGGGAGGTTTTTCCCATGCAGAGGGTCTCTTCTTGACTCAGCAGTACCAGGAAGCAGCACAGCTCAGTGGCACCAGAGGGAAGCCTGAGTGGAGTTGCAGCAAAGGGGAAGCCAAAAGAGGAGGAAAAGCAATAACATCTTTAAAAAGGTGGTATTGTGCTGTGGAGAAATGGAGCAAAAATGAGAAATGAGTCTCAAGGATAAGGAGTTGTGAAAGTGCCTCCTCTTCCAGAGAAGCACAGTGCAAGTGTGCAGCTTATTACTGCACCAAGTGTGGACAGGGCAAGGTTTCAATGCAAATTTCTGTTCATCATGTTTTCCTCTTATCATGCCTCCTCATTTGCCAATCACCAAGACAGATTACCCTCATAGGCGTAACAAAATCTGGTGCATCCCATTGAAATGCTTCTGCTTCCTCAGAGATTCTGAGGCATGATTTTCCTGGTCTTTTATATTTCATCATAGCTATCACACTGGAAAAACCTTACTCTGTCTTCTGTGCTGGCCTGTCTCCTGTGGAATTAGAGATCTCTGCAACTGCTTTGCTTCCTTTATAACACTAAGATTTACCGCCACACATCTTTCAGGGAAAACACCAAGGGCATCCTTGTGTACCTGAGCAGCTCATCCATAGTGTGTCTTTACCCTTTGGACATTGAATTAGATACTGAAATGGTGGAACACTTCCCGGCGAGCCACTGGGTTAGTTAGAAAGGGAACGTTTATAGCTGGATTTAAAATTCTAGCACCTATTTAACTGCAGCTACCTGAGAGCATGAAGTTCCTTCTTACCTGTGTGGTAAAATTTTCCTGAAAATCCAAGGTTGAAGGTGAAATTTGCAACCTGAGTGCGCAGTAAATTTTGAGTCTCTAGTAAAGCCTGAAATAAATAAGAAATTAACATGGATTTAGAAAAGTTAATATTATTTTGGGCTCTTCTTTTTTTATAAAACTATTACAGAGAGCACAATTTGTTCCATGAGCATTTGATGGACTAGAAAAAATACTTCCAATCCAAGGAGGTGATGGTTCTGTGGCTTGGCCCAGAATATTATCCACTGGGGCAGTGATCCCACTCAGAGGGATCAATACACTGGATCACTGGGTCACCTGTGCTCTGGGTTATTGGTGAAGCTTGATAAAATGTACTTAAAACCCAAAATAAAATTAGGAATGCTACCCGTCATCTAGGCATGAAGGCATTGGGATTTACTTACCTGCAGGACCTTTTTGGGCTGTGTCTGAATAGCTAACTTAGGCTTAGGTGTGAATGAGCAAAGCTTCAGGTTTGAGCCATAGTAGAAGCAGTGTCTGTGTCAGAAATGAATTTTTAATTTAATTAATGTTTATTTTTATTCTCTCCTCCAAGCTAAGCCCACTATGAATGAAATGGAAGGAAAAGGTGCTGCTTATGGAAGAAATAGGTAGTCTTGACCACTTGTGCAGTTTTTATTTTGGACATCTTTCCAGCTACTAGGGAAAGACAGAAGACGGGGAAGCCTGTGTGAGCTTTACTTTGTTTACTACTGGTTGTTAGCTCTGCACTGCTCCTAGAGCTGGTCCTTGTGCACAGATCTGCTTTGGATCCCCAGCTTGTGAAATTTGGGTGCACTGCATGTGATGAGATGCGGAGTGCATTTATCTCCCTATTGGCCTTGCCAGCGCTGAATAGGTTATAAACTCTGTTTTCATCAATTTTCCATGTCTTCATTATGTGGCTCTCAAGAACTTTTCCTATTATCTATTAATAACACTTCTATTGATTGGACCTTCATGTTCTTGTAGAGTTCAAAGATAAAATGATTGCAGTGGTTTACACACACCTCCAGCCCAGCTAATCTTGTCCTTCATTTGAAAAAATTATGTTCTGTATGCTCACAATATCACTTAACTTTGCAGGAAAATGGTTTTTTGGTCTAATTTAAGCAACAACCAGCACCCCTACTTGGGACCAGAAACCAAAAGTATCTCCAGTGCAGGATAAACAATGAAACCAGGGTTGAAGCAGCTGAGGCGTGTGAGTGTAATACAAGAGACTTCCAGGCAGGGTTCATCTGCCTTATTTTAAATAGAAGCGTACGTTGGGTAGCAAGAAAGATGTAAAACAGAGATAGTGTTTATCAGCTACAACAGTCACCAAACAAATTCCTCTCCTTGCTAAAGGAAATAAAGTCATCTTATGACAGTAAATCTGATGCTTTAGCATTAAATATTAAGGTAGCTGTATGGTTTCCAGCCCATCTTGCCAGACACTTAGTAAGTGGATTATTTCAATCCTGTGACAATTTCACATATGGGACTATATTTACATAATATATAACAAGTAAATGTTCACTAAAATGTAAAACCTTGGAGATGAACACCACTGTTAGCTGAGACACTGAGGAAAATCCCTAGCTGGTAAAAACTGGCACAAAATTGACACCATTAAAGTCAGAAGCATAGAATCTGAGTCATTATATTTTAGAACATAATTTTCCAAGCTATCTAGAGCATTTTAGCTATGTTGGGAAAGACTGATGGGCTGAGCAAAATCAATTTAATTTTCCTTTGAGGGAAGAACATCTTGAGAAATTATCATCGTTTAACACATAGTATAAGAAGGGGTATGAAACAAACATCATTTCATCACCTGGGCTCCTCTCTCCCGCTCCCCTCACATCTCAGTAAGATGACAGAGCTGTGGGATAGGCAGGAGCCTTCCAGCCCAGTGAGGTCTCATTAAAAACACAGAGCGAGGATTAAGATGTAAATCCTGGAACCTGCAGTGTGTCAAGCATTTTCCTCTGTCTAAAGGGCAAATCTGTCACTCAAACTGGATTTGGCTTGGCCCTAAAGACTTTTTTTTTTGCCATTTCAATTTCCATAAATACATATTAATTTATATAATATGCAGCTAAATTTTTTTGTTGTGACCTCACTCTTTGTAACACTAAGAAGATATTGTCAGCTAAGCCAGTCCAAACTTATTTTGTCACCGCTTGTCTGTTTGGGGGAAGGGCAGTAATATCTTCCACATCCTTAATATGAAAAAACTTTTTAGGTGATTAGGGTCTGCCTTCCCTGTCTTTAATGAAAAGGTGGAGAAGATGCACATCCCTGGCATCCAGTGCCAGAAACCTCCCTGGGATCTGCACAGGTTCCATGTGAAGCAGGAGGTATTTATTTTATTCGATTCTGAAGGTTCTGCAAGATGGAGAAGGGCTATTGAATTTTAACAGGTGGAAAGCTGTTCCCTTTCCAAGGCCAGGTACCACACTGCTATTCCCACTCTTCCTGCTGTCCCTCCACAGGAAATCCCTCTTCCCTGGGGGTTCAATTGTCCCATTGCCATCCCTGTCCCCATTGCATGTCTGTGGAAATACAACTGGTATTCCCTGTTGAACCCACAGGTGATTAATTTTGGACAGTTAAATAGATCATGCTCAATAATTATCACTTTCCAAGGAGAGAACCATGGAGCACACTGCACATGGACGAACAGGCACTTCTCCATGCCAGACTAAGCAAAGACAGGGCCTTTTTTTAAGGTAATCTAACCTGTTCTTTTAAACACAAACCCTTAATTGCCTGGAATGTCTCAAAACTTGTGGATTTAACTTTATTAATTGATTCTTTGCTTTGTCAGTGAAGCTTCTCTCTGACACCCGCAAGATACAGTTTCTTCGTTATATTGTGTTCAGCAACCTTTTACATTAATCCATATAATTACCTTTTTGTAGATTTGAAGTTGCCGTGTCTTTATTCTTCATAATTGGTGCATTTATTAAGAAGAAGTTGATATTTTCCTGCTATGTCCTTGTTAATTATTACTCTATCCTTCATTTACATAATAAACTTTTTGGGGCGATTTCTGCAGGAACATTTCATGCCTAATAGGAAGCAATTTGCTTTCCTTCATTAAGTACATTAAAACTTCATGCCCCAGACATCATTGACTGTAAACATTTGATTCTGCTCAAATTTAATGCACCAAGGCATTTTGCTCTGCCATATTAGGTTTATTTATGTGCTGTGTTCTGGATTGTTAGCTGCTAATGAGACTTTGGCTCTTATTGCTCTAAGGCCTGAACAGTAACCTCATTTTAATGAGTTCATTATTTGCTGCCTTCTGAGTGGAAGGCAACAAATTTTCCTTTTAATTAAAGGTCAAAATACCTCTGGCTGAGGGAAGTGTAGAGGTTATCAAATCCTTAGAGAAGGCAAATGAGTGACTTGCTGATTTTGATGCCAAGCATGGGCTGGCCAGGCTGAGGTAGAAGGTGCCTCTCTGGGGAGCAAAACTCCAAATCTAAGTTAAGTGATAGCAATGCTAAAATGCAGTACTGGATTTCTGAAGACATTGTTAAGGCAAAACAGAACCTGAAAGTCAGCCAAAGTAATTAAAGAGGCTTTCCTCCTCACCCAAAGGTCTGTGTGGATCAATAGAGCTGCTAAAGCATGAGCCCTTCCTTGCATGTGCAGTGGTGTTTGGGGTGAGATGCCAGATGGATTGAGCAGACACAATGGAATCTCATATTTCTTACTGGTGAAAGTGAGGCTAATATTGGGGCTGTTTGTAGGGAGACAGATGTATATGGAGCTGGGGGTTTGTGTGTGTGCAGGTGCACAGACAGGGATCGGTGATCCCTGAAACTTCAGTTAAACCAAAAAAGGATTAATTACAGGAATTGATGCACAGATCCGTGTCCTTTTGCTAGTATTCTATTAACCAAGATTGTTTCTTGTGCCTTTCATTCTGTTCCCACAGCAGGTAACAGCATTAGAGACAAGAAGGGTTCTTGGGAAAGAAAGAACCAGTGTCTGTGAGATCAGCTGGTGAAAAGTTAAAATCTAGTTTTGGAGGAAAACCCTAGGAGTCTCTGAAACAGACATTGTTTAGCTTGAAAACTGTCAGAATATCTTCATGATGCCTCTAAACATTATTTCTGCAAAACAGAACCAAACTCCTGACACTTGGAGACATCTCAGGGACATTCCCAGAAACAGAGCATCAGGAAAAGCACAGGAGGGACACAGGATTTGCAGGACTTAACCTTTCCCCAGTGTGGAGCAGAAAGCCTGGCATTTCATTAGGGCTCCTGCTCATGCATGTGACCTTCCAGAGACAACGCTGGGATTGTGAATTTTGGGAAGCAGCAAAAACTCCAGATCTTGCAGGTTCCTGTGTACATGGCAGGGTCTGTGTGGTCACGGTGCTCAGGATGCTCTGCTGCTGGGGCATTCCACGAGGCAGAGCTGCCCAAGGAAACACCAACCCAAGTTACTACAGAGCCTGTTGGTGAGGATGCATGAGGTGTGGAGCAAGTGAGAAAGTTGTTCATGCAGTCTGGAAGGAGATCAAAGGAAGGAGGGGAAGTTAGTTTGCAGTGTATCTGTAATTTGCTGTCATCTTGAGTTGTTTTACTTGCACAGACTCCTTTGAGGAAGTGCTTCTGGCGCAGGAGGATGTGCCAATGCCTGGCATCCCAGGGGTATAGGGCCAAGGTTACACTGTCCCATCACCTTCTGAGGGATATGACTGAGAACCTTGTCAAAAATGGGCTCATCTACCATTGCTCAAAATCATTATTCATTTGGGAGCAGATCCTAGTGCTGGATAGGGATTCCACTGCAGGTTTCTTCTCTTTCGTGTGTGTATATAAAATATGGATATACTCACTATATGCACAATACTTTATATGTACTGTAGATAGAAAATGTGTTCAAATATTTGCACATATATAACTGACATTACCTCTGCTTTGAGCTGGGGCTTAGATTAGATCACCTCCAGAAATTCCTTCCAACCAAAATTGTTTTTTACTTCCAGACAGTTTTCTCAGGCTTTTATGACCCATATTTGTTATCAATACCAAGAAGTCTTTTAATACATTTATTCATTTTTGTCCCTAAAATCTGTCCTTAATGTTTGTGCAGCTACCTAATCCTGAGGTTCATTCCCAAGCTGTTCTGTGCAGCAATTTGGTGGTGATCTGTGGAAAGTTGGGGGTTAGGTTTGTTCCTTTTTTTATGTCTTAGAGAATTTTTCCCTATAAGTTACTAAGAGACTAAGTGCTGATGCTTAGATGGTGCTTGACCAACACAAAGGACATGGCCAAAAGTCGGGAGGGGGAAGATCACACGAATTTTGGGGGAGGGAAAAGGACAGGGTTGAGGGAGCTGGGGGTTCTTCTTGCTCTCAGCATTGGAGAGGACAGTCAGGCTGCTGCTTGCTGCGGGGGGAGTCCGCTGTCAACAGAAAGTCCGGCCCTGGGAATTATACCACTATGTGCTCGCGTGCCCAGGAATTCGGAGCTCCTTGCCTGCCCTGCTGGAGCTGGGCCAGCCCTGTCCGGCCATCACGGCTTCTTCAGCACTGCTCACTTTGCCAGGACATTCCCCTGCCTGTCGGGAACATCCTGCTGTCCCAGCCACCAGCCCAGGAGTTTCCACTGTTCCAGCTTGGTGCTCTCAGGGTCCCAAGGGATCAGACTGCCCCGGGCTTTGAGAAACAAAGCCCCTCGAGTTTCCTGGTTCTGTTTATTATTAATGCTGTAGTTGTTGTTGTTTGCCTTGTTATACTTACTAGTAAAGAACTGTTATTCCTTTCCCCATAGCTCTGACTGAAAAGCCTCTTTAATCTTCTAAATTATAATAACTTGGAGGGAGGGGATTGGAATTCCCCATTCCCAGAGAGGCCCTGCCCCTCCCTAGCAGATACCCGTCTTTCAAACCAAGACAGAGGACTACAAAGTAATAGTTTAAATTTCCAGCTGAAAAATTTTGGAAGGAAAAAACAAAAAGCTAAGAGAACTTGCAGCAATGTTTCTTTGCACTGCAAGCAGCTGCTGTCAGGATGTGATTTTTTGATTGCCTCTTCCTGCTCTTGCTCCCTCCCTGAAATCTATGCTAGGATAAAAAAAAAAAAATCTGACTAACCCTGCTGTGGTCTTGACAATTTTCAAAGCCAGAGGAATTGGAATTGATAGGAATACCACAAAGCAGTTAAAATCATAGTAATGACTGTAAGGAAGGTGTGAAATAACTAGCCACTGCTATTTTCTGACAGGAAAGCTGTCAGTAAAAAAGTGATGTCTAGCCTGACATTACTGATGGGGTCACTGCAATACCGGGATTCCAAGTTCGTTATTTTCAGCTTTCAGATTGGAGCATAAATTTCTGTCATAAGGGGGACAATCAACTCAGCTGTATCTGCACTTGTTAAAACTCAACTTGGTGAGGAATTTATAAGCCCAGTGAAGCTGAGTTGATGATTTCTGCGTGGCAAGGATTTTAGCCCACTTCCCATACTTATAGCAGATAATACCAGTGTAGGAATTAGGAAGAGTCCACATTATTGACTTACTGGCTGGAGTTTGAAAGCAGCTTAGGGGTTGCAGCTAGTCAAATCTTTAATGACATTTTGAAGTCACCTGCCCTATACCCTATGCCAAACCTGACTGGAATAGCAGGGCCTGGATCAGAGGGAAACTGCCAAACCTCACAGACCTGGAGGCACTCTTCACCCAGTCCTTCCTACAAATGATGCCATTCCCAGTGCTGGCTGCAGAGCACTGGGCACAGCCAGCGAGGCCAGCAGGGCATTGGCCCTGCCTTCCCGAGGAGTGGGACTGCATTTCCTCGTGCATTTGTTTCCGTGAAGCGCCGTGCTGATGCATAGTGCCATATAAACATTTCACAGGGAGCTCTCGGCTGGGGCTGAACACAGCCAGCTCTGCCTGCAGACCTATTTTTTACTGTAGAGCTATTACCTAGGTCTGTTCAGCACTCCCCTGGAGTTGGCTGCCTTTGTGTGAGGTCTGACAGTACAGGTGGGTTTCTTTGAGGCAAGAAAATGGTAGTGATGTGCATGTATTTGTGTAGTATGTTTCCTGCAAACAGAAAAAAATATTTTTCCTTCTTGAATGGAATATCCAATTTATCAGATCTACTTCTGCTGCTGTTTTGTAACTCTGTGCTAAAGACAGAAAACTGCCAGGAGCCTACCCGCATTTAATTTGACCCGGAGGAGTGCATCTGTCCCTCCAGAGGTTTAGCCTGCTTCAGCTGAAGGAGATGAATGGGGTGATACTGCACCAAATTTACTACTCACTCCTGAGTAAGCAGTGAATAACATCCCTGAGAACTCAGGAGGTGGCTTCTGATTTAGTATTAGAAGAGAGATGATGCTGAGTGTGGCACAGATACCCTGGCAGTGAGAGCACCTTGACCAACAACACAAGTGTGGGTGCACAGATATATAAAAGCATCTATGGCAATTATCCAGTCTCTCTTCTTGGAAAAAGGAATTCCTGGCCTTGTTAGAACATCTAATGGCAAAAAGCTCAAATGAAGAGCAAGGGGACAAGTCTAACAGGGCAAAAAGTATGAACCGAAAATAAAGAACATGAATAAAAAGCAGGGTTTATTTTAACCGGGGCCATACAGACAAGTTAAGGCAATTGCTCCCCATTCTGGGGAAGATCAAAGGCATTAAAGCCTGGCTGTGAGCATCCACAGGGGAGCTGCGGGAGCAGGGAATGGCTGCAGTGGTTTCCTGCCAGCAGTGATTACTGCTCTGTGTCGGCCTTACCCGCTGAGAAGATTTACAGCCTATTTGGGAAAGCACTGAGGGTCTCCAGTATCAATCATTCGTGATTCTGAAGGATTTTCTAGGAATACTAACCAAATCTGCTGACAAGTCCTGGAACGGGGAAAGCCAGCATGTGCCCAAGCTGAGAACAGGTGGCAATTCCCTGGGCTGTGAGGAGCCTGCTGGCACAAGCCTGGGGCTGAGCTGATCCCTTCCTGCAGGGTCATGCAGCAGGGACAGGAGCTGGTGGCACTTTGGGCAGGGCAGCGAAGGTGCTTAGAGATTATTTCTTATCACTTTTGACTTTTCAGAAGCTTAAGCATTTTCAGCAAAAGGAATCTCTCGAAGAAAGGCTTTTCAGGCGGGGGAATCAGTGAAAGGCAATCTGCCAGTGAGAGATCATTTGGATTATTGGTCCAGTTGTTGAAAGAACTTGATCAGGAATGCTTGTTCTAATTTCAGTGGCTCTGCTCCCTATGGCTGCAGTTCAGCCTGGCAGGCTAAACAGCAGCCCCATGAAATACAGAAGAGGTGCTCTATTTCGCCATATCCACATCTGTATGAGGCAGGTGGGGTTTGTCTGTCTTCCAGTTTGTAGAGCTACTAAGAAAGAGGCCCAAAATGTAGGGGCAGAACACTCATGTCAGCTCTGACCAATCACAAAATTAATGTCTAGAATAAGTATTGAACAGCAAAACCATCCTGAGGCTTTACAGGGACCACATCAGGGTCTAAAAATAGTATGTTAGTAAAAATTGCATGTTGAGCCATAGTGATCCTGTTGCAGGAAGCTGTGCTGGTGTCAGGCACTGTTTTGCATGTCACCCACTTAAAACCCAGACTGGTTATCAGTTATTAGGCCATGCCAGGAGAAAAAAAAAAAGGGATCAAAATCTCCCTCTCTTTGGCACAATACAAAGATGGAGTAAAATGCAAGTAACACCAACAACTGTGTTTTGGTTGAGTTGTATATTCTTTCTTTTTCTTGTGTCTTGGTGCTTCAGGCATGCTTCCTTAAGGAAAAAAAAAAAAATTACAAAAAACTCTACAACCTGTTAGAGGTGGGTACTCAGTTGCTATGAATTATTTAAAGGCTAGACTAATGGTCGCTACCTTATTTATCTTCTTTAATTTATGGACTTGGATCTACTGAGGTTTAATCAGAGTGGTTTTCTGTTCCTTTACTGCCCTTGGAAGTCATTCACTTGAATAACTTGTCACAAAAATAAAACTTCCTTCAAGTTCTCATCATGTACATTTATCTCAAAATTCTGAACACCTACCAGCAATCTCATAATCCTGCTTTAAATTTACTGCTTAAGAACTAACTGATGTATATGCTTTGTGGTGGGCAATTAAGGGTTTTTTTTTTCAGCACACATTCCATCATAATGGAGAGATTGGAGCAGGTGATATATCCTGAACTGAGGTCTATCCTTCAGGGTTCAGAATGGGCGTGTTGGCACAATGCTGGATCTGTCTTGTGGCTTTAAGAGAGTGCCTCCATATGTTTAGGGTTTTTTTCCTTTGAGAGTTTGCCCAGCCCCACCATAAAAATCAGAAACCAGGGAAGTCTGGAGAACTGTTTTCCTAGGTTATTTTGAAACCTTCAGTTTGCAAAATCTTGATGAGTAAGGGTGTGCTTTAAAAACCACTAGGATTAAGCATTGCTTTTTAATATTTTTGAGATGTTTGATACTTGTCTGGCAGAGCTTAACTTCTTTGACCCTTCTTCCTTCTTTGTGATGCTGTCTTCTATTATCCAGGGAGCTTGCTTCAGTGTTTTGATAACTAGAGTTGGATGTTTCTGTGGAATGAAAAGGGAATTTCGAGGCAAATGTTCTTGCTTTACACTGCATCTCTTTTACCAGAGATCAGAATATTTCTGCCACCCCCTGCTCCTTTGGGTTCAGAGCAGAGAGAGCTAAAACCTTCATTGTCCTTCAGGACAGGTTTTAAAATCCCTCCATCCTGGAAAATCCTCCTTCTTGCCACTGCTTTATTATCCTTCCCAACATGAAGACAGCATAGTGAGCTGTCCAGAGGAGGAGGCTGGAAGATCCAAAGTAAAATGGCAACGCCTATCTTACATTTCTACTCAATTCTCTTGAACAGGAACATGGAAGGCCAGTATGTTGTCCAATAAAATCAATTCACATCACCAACTGTGCCTTGCACATTTGAAATCAACAATTTCAGAGGTTCCTGTGGGTTACTTTTTCCTAAAACTTGGTAATTTCAGATAAAATTGAGTACAAATTTTTTAACAGTCAAAGGAAGTGTTTCAGGTTCAAAAATATCACCACACCATTCCAAAAGTGCAGAAACTATACTCAGAGCAAAACTGAAGGACTGTTCTTCCTTAGATCACTCTGGAATAGGGACTGCCAAAATCCTCAAACCTGTACCCTTGAGAAATTCAAGTGGTCCAGTGTAACTGTGGAAAAGTGAGGAAATCTTTCAGCCCTTTCAGTAACTTCCTAGGAAGGAAACTGCTGACAACAGGAAGCCCTTCTACACGGCTTTTCCAGCTTAGCCTTGTGTAAGTGCCCACAGCAAGCCAGTTTGTCCCAAGCTCCCTGAGCAGACCCTAGAGGTATGGTATGCCTTCCAAGAGTAATAACAGCTGATGACAACAATAATCCAATGAAAAACCAGTGTTTGTGATCCTTTCCTAAGTCTCAGAACAGTTGAAACTCTTGGCTTTTCTCTGTTCTCACACATAGGCGAATGCTGGTTGTGAACCCTTGTGGTGAATAGGTCTCTAGCGCTTGGGAACGGGGAAGAGAGCTGATCTCACCAGCACACTGAGGACTTGCATCGTGTCCTCTCACGAAACAAAAGCAGCACAGAAAGGTTGGGGGGGAAAGGTTGAGTTTTTGCTTAAAACAGATTCCTATTTCAGAGTCGTGCATATGCATTTTGGTGGCAGCCAGAAAGTGGCATTACTGAGGCAGTTAACTTTTAAATACAGTTGCTTTTGATCTTAATCATTAAATGCAGTACTTTTCTCTCTAAATATTCCCATTGAAAACTGTAGCTACTTGCAGTGTAAAGTATGAATTCATGTAACATGGGATCATTAAACTGGGAAAAATATGTTCAGCAAACTATCAAGCTTTTAATTATAGTTGTTACATTAAATTTCCACTCATTTCTGAAGTGAGAGTTTCTATTACTCTCACAGCTGAAGGGTAATGCCATAATTTTATTTTATATGGGAATGACTGTTTAAAAATCACAAATACTGAATTGCTGTGACAAGCTTTGCTTGGGTAATGCTCTGCTAGCCAAGTGTGACTGTTTGACAAGGTGTACATCCAAATCCTGGAAATTGTTTGCAGCCGGAAGACAAGAAAGAGCTAAAAGCTGGGTGCTATTTTTCCAAACCTTCCCTATAGCTCAAGCTCTTCTTTGGGCTATGCATTCCTCTTCTTTGCCCCCTCTCTCCTCTGCTGGGGTTCAGCACACTCCATGTGTTATGCCACCAGTGAAATTAATAATCCAGAATATTTCTGTTTGTGGAATATCAACTGGGTTTGAGCAGTTTAAGAGCAGAAGCCTTTTAGAAGGCTGGTTTTAACCATGCAGCAGCAGGCTCTTTCCTGGCACGGGTTTCCTGCCCAAAATTCCCTCTAGTCTTTAGCACTCACCTTGAAATATTTACAGCAGGGATGGGTAGCTTTTATTTCCTGATAATGTACTGGCAGCCTGTTCCCAGTTACAGCAGAAATAGCAGTGAAAGCATATGGGAAACCGTATTCCCTTTCCTAATAACAAATACAGTGGAATTACACTTTATAATACCACAGACATATTTGTTTATGATGCACATAAATCTTGGGATATGTTACTAGGAAGACACATGCAGAGCTTTATTAAAGAATTCACATTCTGCAGCTGAACCTATTTTTTTTAAAATTAATGCATTATTGTTATTATTGTTACTATTAACCATCTACAACATAGCCTCTGCAGTTCACAATTGCGCCTAGCACTCCTAAATTAAAATTATTATAGAGTATTTAATCTCTATTAACTATAGATTCATATAGATTAATGCTTATTTATGCATATTTATTCAATTAATTCCCAAACATTTGCGCTAATTCGTTGAAAAACCTGCAGTAAATATTATTACAAAGGAGGTCTTCAGTCCTGTAGCCCTCAGGGATTAACTATATCTGGAAAAGGGACGAAGCACTTTGATCCTCATCCCCAGAGCCTCTCTCCCTTGGCCTGCTCTACACCAGGCTGCTTTTCCCCAGGCACAACCTGCTGCCCACGTGATTTGCCCTCTTAAAACAACTGGGTCTCCACCAAAAAAGCACTTGTGCTATCAAGAATCTCTGACAGCTTTAAGAGCCAATATTTCATGAGGTTTGAGCAAGGCAGGCAAATACAGTCTCCTGTCAAAAATGTGAATTCCATAATTTTTTATACCTTTTTTTTTTTTTTTTTTTTTTTTTTTTTTTTTTTTTTTTTTTAACTTGAAGGTTTGATGTTTTTGGGTGAAAAATACACAGGTCCTGAAGCCCATGGCTTTAATTCAGTCTGATTCAATCCAGGCAGTTCATGTGTAATATTGAGACAACTTTTAGGAATTTCTTCAGTGTTGGTATTTTAGATTTAATATGTAATGTAGAAGCTACATTAATAATTCTGGCTTTTACGTGAAATGAAGAGGCAGTAAAAACCTGAAATATCCATTTCCTGGGATATTCTTGTATTAAAGAATTCTCTCAGCAAAGTGTGAATAACTTGCATTTTTTGAATTTCTTGAAGATCAGCAATTCCAAAGCGACATTTAAATATGATCTTTGGAATTTATTTTTCTTTAATATTCTATGAACTGCCCCCTTTTCCTTTATTCTGCCAGAGCAGATGAGCTGGCAGAACACAATTGTGTTTGAATCGTATTCCAGTGAAATGTTCTGTATTTCCTAATTCAACATTTTGCCACAGGAAGCTGTTTCACTGGTGCAATCCAGGCTGATCAAGTAACAGGAATATAAACTTCATTTTCCTCTGCCTTGCCACTTTGCCATTTTGGAAGGATTTAGTGCAAGGATAAATGGCTGAACAAGCAGGATGGAAGGAAAATTAAAATCCTAACCTCTAACTCGTTGAATTTTTCCATACCTTGGTCATAAAGTATTGGGGAAAATGGTACTAGTTTTAATAGATTTAGTTTGTGTTTTTTTTAAACTAAAGGCAAAAATGCCAATTAACTGACTACATTTAAAAAATTAAACTCTGAGATAAGGGATTCAGCCTTTTCCAACCAGAAGTGTTAAAAATAGCAGGGATGTCATGTGCTACAAAAGCTGAGCATGTACCACACCACAGATCCCACTTGTGTTTGGGTGCTGTCTGGATGAAAAATGTGAACAGCAGACTAAGAGAGTGCTGGTAATTAGCAGAAAGAACAAAAACACAGAAAAGAGTAAGGCTTACTAATATTTAGAGAATTTTTCCTGGCTTGGTAAAGGATATTTATAGTTTGTTCTTCTGGAGGGGAAACAAACACTTAATCCATGGCTTTATTTCCTAAAGCAGGCAAACTCTGGGCTCTGAAAGGGGAAACTAGTTTCTCACAGAAGCTGTCAGGCTGGAAAGACACCAGGCTGCCTTGGTGCCTTCTGTGCCAGCCTCAACTGCAAATGAAGGAACTTTTCTCTGTGTGCTCCCCTCATCAATGATACATGCTGCAGTTTGAGATCAGAACACTCCAGTGCAGGCAATGTGTTGCCGTAAATCAAATCCTGACAAAAGAAAACACTGCGCAGAAAGCCCCAGGGTGTTTTAACAAATACACTGGTTTGCAGGAAATTGTCAAGAGTTTATCCTTTAATTTTCTTGTAAATTCTGAAAATTAAATTCTTAATGGAAGGAAATAAAAATAGTTTTGTTTTCTCCTTGACATTTCTCAAGAGAAAGTCTTAACTATTAAGATATTATCTATAAAATGGTGTGACTATTTAAGTTATAAGTTAATATATATTGTGCATTAGAAACTTTGCTGACACAAAGTGACATATTTAAATCACTAAATAGTCTTCTATTAGAATTTCCCATGAGGCGAAAAAATTCTTTAGTACTTTGTTTTCTGTTTCTGCCTGAATGGAAAGAAGATGAGTGGAGGTGTCGAACATGGGAAAAAACAGCAGTAATTGAAGGGATCTCTGGTTATATTCATAGAAATACACAGACCCTAAGATTTGTGTGAGGATACATATATAAAGCTGTAAGAGTGGATGGATAGATGGATACGTCTAAGGATTTGAAACCTGACATAGTTGAATAGTTGGTTTTGTACTGCATCGTGACACAGATGTGGACAGAAAACGCCTAGTTAATTATTGCTAAGTGATTTAAGTCTCAAATTTCTCCTTTTCTCTTGGAGATTTTCTCTGTTCTTCACCTGTTTGTCCATCCCTCCCTGTATTCACCCTTTTCCTGGGCACTGTCACTTGCACATTATTTGAATAATGCCAAGAGTGCTAAATTGAGCTTTTGCTGTAAGTGTTCCTCCTGCTCCCATTTGGATGACAAAGGCATATTTAAAGTCACTTAAGTAACGCTGCTCCTGAAGGAGCTGCATTATAGATGGGTTCCTGGTAATGTGTTTATTGCTGCTTCAAGTGCTTTTAAGGCAATAATTATGACTGCTCTTGCAGTCTGCACTGCCTGGCCCTTCTACAAGGCTATTCCATCATTTTAGAGTGTTGTTTTCTGTTCAGGGAGCAACTGTTAGTGCTCCTTTTTAACTAATATGCATTGTTTTAAAGCTCAGGTTAATGTAGGTCTCGAGGGGTTGATATAAAGCAGATGTGGTTTTTGGCTTCTATGGATTCCCTAAGCGAAGCTAAATTAAGTAGAGTACTATGTCTGTCCTGGAAATATACTCCAGTTTGATATAACCTAAGACTTCAGAATTATTTTGGAGAAAGAATTCAAGAAATAAGTACAAATCTAGGAAATCGGTGCAAGCATAGAAGAGGAATGCATCACAAGTCAGTGGTGCTTGGCACAGGATGTGAGCACTAGAAATCTATGAATCTGACCTGGAAAACCTGCCAATTTTATATTTTAAAATGTATTGTGACATTTTTTTAAAACATCAAATTTTATTTTTTTTTTCAAAATTAAGTTCTCTGAGTTCTTATAGGCAGAATGAAGGATGAGTTTTTCCATTTTTCCCTTTTTTTCGTTTTTCCCCTTTTCCCCCTTTTTTTTCCCTTTTTTGTTCCCTTTTTCCTATTTTTCCTTTTTTCCTTTCTCTCTCCCTCTTTTTTTTTTTTTTTTTTTTTTTTTTTTTTTTTTGTTTGTTTGTTTGTTTAATTTGTTACTTTGTGGGATATGATACTTTTTTCCTTGGGGAAAGAAACCCAGACATCTGAGATAATTCTGTAGTGCTTGTACAAAAAATACCAAAGTGAGCTCCCTGGAGTCAGGTAACCCTACAGACCAAAAAACAGTGTGTTCTCTGGGACAGAAGAATACCAAGGGAGTTTTCAAACATTCAGAAAAACCTTGCTAGGGACATTATTGTTTAATAAATTCAAGGGGTAGAAAATTTGAGCCACCAGAATCTGTTTTCTGGCAAGACTGTATTAAAACACTGTCAAGACCACCTAATCTTGAGTGGGAGCCTGGCAGATGAGAGAACCCCAAATCAATTATAATTCAGGGAGGGTATTCAGATAGACAGTCAATCCATCAGGCTGCCAAGGAGAAGAATACAGGTTCTGCTAGTGGCAAGGGAATTGTGGTTTTTAACTACATCGGTACTGAAATTCTGAACGAAAGAACAGGCCCTATTGAAACAAAAGAAGTATAAAACATTTTGTCTGATGTGTCTTGACAAGGCACTTGAGCAGTATTCAACACTCAAATTATTACAGAAAGAATTGGGTGATTCAAGAGACCTGAACAAGGAAAATATTGAATGAACTGTCATCTCTGATGAAGCAGAATGGAGCAGGCACTCCCATTTTCAAATAAGATTATTAAAGTTTTTATGCACTGCCTCTCAGCTGCTTTTTAAATTCGTTTTTAAAGACTTTTAAGAGGGTCCAAAAGTGGGAGCTCCACTTCATTGTCTTCTTCGCTGTCTCTCTGAAGTGCTTTAAAAGGTGACAGAAGTGCCATCCAGCCTGCAGTGACTTAATGCCTGGCTGTCTCCTCTGGGTTCACACATCTCCTGGGCTCAGCTTCTCCCTGGGCGTGGTTACTTTACTGGTAGAGGCTTATTAATATTAAAAAAGGTATCGGGGTGACTTTTATCTCAGGACTGACCATTCTGCCATGCCTGGAGATGTAGTCCAGATTTCCAGTAGTTTCACCTGAAAGCAGTTGTCCTTGCACAAAAATCAGGGATAATCATATGCTGGAGAGATGGAGAGGTTGAGCTCAGCTCCCTGCTGTGCCAGTACTTTTTAATTTGGAATTGCCAGGAAAGATGCAACTCCAAGATGAATTCTTGTCTTTAAGACACTAAAATGAGCCAGAAATCACAGGCTTTAAGTGTTCCGGGCATTTTAATGATGGTGAAGGTCAAAGACAAAGTGAAGACTGTGGCAGTGAGGAGGTGTCAGAGACTAATGCAATTCTTATTTCCACTGAAGGAAATGGGCTGAAGCTCAGAGGGGGACGCAGCAGGAGAAGACAGACAGGCTACACTAACACAAAGGACGTTTCCAAGCATTTCCATCATTTCATTGTAGCTCAGAAAGTCCAAGGATGCTCCCATCCCTATGGTGACATTTTGAGGGATTACACAAAGGAGAAATAGAGGTTTTAGAGAAGGGGGCTGTGGGATATGGTGGTGCTGGAACAAGCAATTTCTCCTTGATAACCTTATCAACTCCAGCTGGAAGAGAGTGGGAGAAGAGAGGGGAACAGGTGGTTTCTGAGTCCACCCAGAAGCTGTGTCGCAGTTTAAATTCTAGAGCTGAGAGAAGGGTAGAAAGTGAAAGGCTAAAGCTTTTTGCTTCATTTGGAGTGGGTTTTTATTTGTTTTATTTATTAAAGAGTAAATGCCTTAGCTTGCACTGTGCTCTTGCAGGGGTTTTGAGTTAACAATAGAATGTGTGTTTGTGAAAGGTGTTGGAAAAGCCCTGGTGGCTGCTTTGAGCTCTTCCTGGGTGAGTAAATATTGTACTAGCTCATACTATGGCAACAGAAAAAAATAGAAATACTTCAGCAAGTTCCTACTCCGTGTTTGGGTAATGCAGCCCCCTTTGTGCTCAGTTAAAAGGAAACTTTAAAGGTGAAAGCTTTGTATTTTTTCTCTTTGGCTCTCCCAGACACAACACAAAAAAGACATTTCCAGGGTTTTTTTTTTTGCCAAATCACCGATGCCAGTGATGCTGGACTTGTGTGGCTGGGAACCAGTATCATTTGCAAGTACACAAATTCACTGTTTCTGCAAATTAACTGATGAATTGTTTTCCCTTCTAAAATCAAGCACTGAGATAATATATTGGCAGGCAGAAAAGGGAGAAATTCATTTGTAGGGGCTTGCTAGGCTCAAGATAGGACTCCACAAAGCTTGGAAAAACAGCTTTCTGTGACTCTGCTGAGTTCTTTTTAATTACTTAGCCAGACATGACCTTGCACAACTTCTTTAACACCAAAGACCAGGACATCTTCTGTGGTAAACAGAGCCCATAATAACCTTGTTCTCTGATCTCTGTTTCTGTAGCTGATGCCACCTTTTATAAAAGTGTGTGTATATATACATAGATATATCTCCCTGAGGCACCTAATTGAGAAATGGCTTTGTGAGAGAATAAAAACGTTTAGGTTGCAGGAAGTAATTACAGAGGCACAGGTTAACTTGTTTAATTACTGTTACATGCCAATACTGTTATCAGCAGACTCGCCGTGTGTTAAAGCATTCCCAAGGGGTTTGGGTGGGCATGGCACCTTTGGAGAGCCTCGCAGAGAGTCCCCACATCGCTGCAAAGTGAACCCTCTGTGAGCAGCCTCAGCCACTCCTCCCAAAGGCAGGGCAATGCCTTGCCATCACCGAAGTATCAACCTCCAAAGTAGTTACTTTTGCCTCTCGAGCAAAGCTGCTGTGCCTTACGGGGAGAAGGCAGGTCCGCTGGTTCTTAATTGCCTCCCTCCCCCAGTGACTTGGGAGATTGTTCTCTAACTGGCTGTAATTATCCTCTCCTGTAAACTAACCAAAGTGCACTCTGCTTTCCGTGTTATGTTCATTAGCAGTGGGTTAATGTGTTCTGGGAATGTCCACTCTGTAGGAGCACACTGATTGGTGCAGCAAGTGTTTGTGAAACACCCTGAGGAACAAATCTGTGCCAGGTAACTGTTTCGAAATGAAATAATGTTGAGGACAGGGTGCCTATGGATGCTCAAGCTGCAGGGTGGATTTATGTGTGAAACATTCACCTAAAAAGGGGGGATAAACTTTTTATTTTCCCCAAAAGAGGGCTTGAGGGGAAGGTTGGTTCTGAGCCTGTACCTGCAGAAGATTTTCTCCCTGTGGTTAGTGTTTGTGGCATGATTTCTTGTGTGAGGTGAGGAGGGGATTTATCCTGTGAGTGGCACTTTGGTGTTTTTGTGAGGAAAGTGGGCTGCTAATTTGGCACTGGAGAAATGTGGGAAGAATGAAAGATTCCCTTTGTACCTGGCTCAAACATAATAAATGAAAGAAGGCTCACCATGTGTTGTTTGAAAAAAAAAATAAATTAAAGATGTCTGAAGCCTAGCAGATATTTTTCCTTGTTACTGCCTCGATATTCAGCAGTGTGGACTGGTTGGTTTTCAGGTGGACAAGCGTGTGCAGTACATAAATATAATTCTGAATGCTTTTAACAGCACCCAGCTCCTACTGCAGCCCCTGGATGTGAAGTTTTCTGCTGTGTCTCCTATAATGAGCATGGAAGCATGGTTGCTGTGCCAAGCACAGCTGGAAAAGTTTGCCTAGCAATGTTGTTGCCTGCTGGATAGTAACGGAGGTGACTTGAGTTTTTTCCTGGATAATGAGATGATTCCTGTGAGAGCTCTCTTCTGAATCTCTGTGTCTCTGTGTGGACACTCTGCTGGCAATGGGGCTCGTTAACCACTGTGGAATAGTAACAGGCTTCCTTGGTGGAGCAAACCGCGTCAGAAAAGACGCTCTCAAAAAGGCTCAGGCAGGAAGCTATTGCTGAAAAACTGGTTTCACAACTGCCTTTTGAGTTCATTTCCTCTTGTGTACAAGCCCTT
This sequence comes from Hirundo rustica, assembly GCF_015227805.2. NCBI lineage: Eukaryota > Metazoa > Chordata > Aves > Passeriformes > Hirundinidae > Hirundo > Hirundo rustica. The sequence continues at coordinate 63,116,124 of NC_053454.1, forward strand.
TCTCAGAGCATTTCCCCATGTATTTCCAGAGAGAGCGCACTTGATCACTGAGCTTGTGTGCAGTGCTCAGATCTCAAAGGCACCAGGCATTTGGAGTGCCTGGTGCTCAGAATCAGCCCTGATGAGCATTCATACGCCTGGTTTGGCTAATAGAATTACCCCAAGTGTTCTGATGTGCAAAATTGTTTTAATTGTATGTGAGACTACTGCTCTTGCTGGGTATTTGGACACCTCTGTGGTCTGGATGAGGCAAATGAGTATAGAAATTGTAGAAATGGAAATAAGGGTTGAGAAATTAAATAGGAATCTGCTTTTAAAAACAAAAGGCTCGTTTATTGTTCTTGAAGGCATTGGATATTTACAGCAAAACCCCTCCAGAATAAAGGCTGGAGAATGTGATGTTGCATGCTTAGGGATTCAATTAATCTCTGAATATGATTCCCACATGTGGAAAATCACAAGAAATAACTGTCATGCTGTTGAGCTCTGTCTATTCTTTCCAAGTTGCACACATCTTTGAAAATTACTCTGAACAAATTTAATGGTGTCCCTGGATACTACAGATCAGGAATATAAGTGTAGAAGAGCCCCCAGTGAGTAGTCTGTGTCTTTCATTCTATCAGATGGTTATGTCACTTGCTCAAGTGCATGCTGTGCTTCCACCCTGTCACTGGTAACTTTAAATGCTTACCTGCTAGTCTGGTAATGAAAATTATCTTGCTAACTCTTAGAAGTCAATTTGAGGCTGTAACTTCTTCAGGCTCTTTTTTTCCCTTTTGCTCCTTTTTGTTCTTTTAAAATTCAGTGATGGTGAGGTTTAAAAAGGCAACCATCTTGTATTGTTCTGTCTACTTTACAACAATAGCAAGAGAAATAATTCAGAAAAGGCCTCTAGAAGCTGTTATATCTATTTGTGTGCAACATACATGCCCCTACAGATACACATCCATAAGTGCATCTCGGTACCTATGTGGGAAAAATGGCTTTTAATCTCAGGTTGTGGTTTATGTATCTGCTGGCTGCACTTGGACACTTTCAGCCCTCATCAGGAAAAGGAGCTCCTCAGCTTTTTCAAGCTTTGTCTCTTTTTAAGCACCCGTTAAAGCACATACACGCGTCTGGGATAGCGTTCCCCAGTTCTTGCCTTACCTTCACGTCGTTGATGTTCATCCTTGTCCCCTCCTTCCCAACAAAGATGTCGTCTATGTCGACCAGAATGTACCTCTCCAAGGAGAGCGTGAGCTTCTTTCCCGATAGGAAAGAGATGGCATCGATGAAGATGAGCTTGTGGAGCCAGAAGGTCAGGTTGTTCCCAAAGAGGACTCTCTGGATGCCGTCGTGCAGGCCCAAGTCCTGGATGACGGTTGCATAGAGAGCAGCCCTGGGCAGCGTGGCGGGGGTGGGCCTGGCGGGCTGCAGCTCATTCAGCAGCACTGGCTGGTAGGTGGAATGGTTGAACTGGAACACCGTCCAGTCCTCGCCGGGCAGGGGGCCCTTCTCCACCCTGGGCGCTTTGGTGATGCGCAGCAGGGGTGACTGCGGGTTCACCACGCAGTCTCTGAGGGCCACGTTGTTGTACAGCTGTAATGGCAACCCTTTCAGTCTGGTACTCGGGGAGCTGTTCTCGTTGGCTTTATGAAAACCAATTATGCTAACACTGTATTCCACACAGTATTTTTCCAGAAGCTCTCTATTCCACGAGTCCATAGACACATACTTTAAAATATTCTCATATATAACAATGGTGTACTTCCCTCTCCCATTGTCTGTGAGAGGGGGAATGTCCCCCTTGGCTGGTGCAATGACCATGTGGTACTGAAACTTGCTGGATTCGAGGATAGCTACGATGTCTTGCCCCAGCTGGGAGTACTGGCTTTCCACGAACAGGAGCACAGTGGGATCAGTCCTAGAGGGATCAATTGGCTTAGGTGTTCTCAGCTCTGCAGACCTGTAGGGCAGAAGTTTGAGGTCCTCGCACTCTGCTTGTCCGGTGGTTTCCACGAGGGCCATTTCCTGCTTGTAGCCAGTGTAGAGGAAATAGGCAGAGATGACAATACTTGCCAAGCAGAAGGTGGCCAGGAGAATGACCAGCGTTCGGAAGCTTCTGCGGAGCTTCCCGATGAGATTCATCTTTCGCAGGGCTTCCAGCTCCTGCTGGACTTGCCACTTTCCCGGGTGCTCTTCCTAAAGTGCCATAGGAATGAGGAATCACGGAGGTTCCCCTTCCGAGATGTTCATGTGACCATTGCAGTGCATTTATGAAGCGTACGGGGAGGCTGTAAAGCTGTCAGAGCGGGAAGTCAAAGGATCCGGACAGATAAATTGAAAGAGGTTTTCTCAGAACGCAACAGCTGCCAATAATCAATGAAGAGGACTCTTAACATTATCTGCAACAAGAAGTAAAAAAGAAGAGTAAGTGAAACAAAATCCATAAAGCAATTAAAAAAACGTACATTAATAAGGCCGGTGATTGATACTGGTAATCTGAGTAAAGAGGGAAGTTTCTGAGTAGTTCAAGGAGCACTCAGTGTCACCTGCTTTCTTGGTGCATTAAGATAAGCTGCATTAAACAGCTCCTCCATGTTCTTTGGATACAGAAATTAACTCTGAATGTAACTTTCTGAGGATGTGCATCTACTTATCAGCTTTTCTTATCTAAAATGCATTGTTGTTATTGCAAATGGGAACAATGGAACATTTTAGGGGCAAAATTAGGATAAAGAATCTTTGTTATATATGGGACCATGTTCCATGTCAAATTCAAACTGAGTAAGGGATAAATTCTTTCTTGGACTGCAAAACTAATGTGAACAAAGTGAAAGTCATGACAGGAGTTTGAGGACAGATTTGTAGGGCATTCTCTCCAGCTTCCATTCTGCACTTGGAGCGGTCAGTATTTCATGGTCCTGTTTAGGAAATTTAAAGATCCTGTGGGGATTTTCCAAGGGAGTGGGCAGGTTGCTACAACTGCAGGGTGCAGCTGTGCATGGCTCTGCCTCCATCAGGGATCAGTGGGAGGTGCTATGCAGCAGGAGAAGTACCTCAAGGGAGAGCTGTTTTTAGTGCTAGGTGGACAAGCAGGTGTGTGTGCTGGTCCATGACACATCTGGCTAAAGCCCTCGGCCTCTGGTCTGTCCCCATATGGATGAAGTATGAGGTGCTTAAACCTCATTGCTCTGAAGCCCCTGTGCAATTCCTGGCAGTTCTGCCTAAATTCATGAAAAAATGCCATTGGTAACAGTAAACCCTGTGATTCAGAGGCAGTTAAAGCTAACTAAATAAATAGCCCATGCTGCTCTATGGATTTAAGTAGGAATTAACATCTTTCTGAATTATTTATATTGTTTGTCTATTGGAACAATGTGAGACAGTAAACAATGAATGATTTTGGAACTGCAGGGAAGAAATGTTTTTTCCAGGCAGATACTTATCTGTTGACGTGTCCTCCTCCATTAACTCAGATTACACTTTTGACTTGCCTTCTGAAAACTATTCATTCATCTTAAGGTTTGCACCTAAGACTGGAAAGTGCTTGTAAGAACCATTTAGAGAGTGGGAGTTGTTTTTTGAGACCATTTGTGACTCTGGCAGGTTCAAACTCTCATCTGATTTACCTTCCTCAGTTGGAAGCTTGCAAGGAGATTGATAGCCCTGCATTGTGGAGTATTCCAGCAGCGACCCTGCTGTGTCACACAGCTGGCCAAGAGGGGAGCCAGGTAGGGACGGAAATAAGAAACCTCTTCTGGTCTAGTCCTTTCTTATGTGCGAGAGAAGAAATAAAAAGAAATCACAGCTACCATTAGGAAATTGAAGTAATCCTGATAATCTTAAGAGTATTTGCCCTGCTTCGGTGCTTCCCTTGTTCTGCAATTGTCTGCTGGCTGGGATTTCACTTCTTATTAAACCTCCAATTAAGATTTCCTCAAAAGATAACACTGGATCAAGTGCAGCATCCTCTGCGAGACAGCGTTGGAGTTTGGGTGACATTGATGAGTCACTCAGCCCGACTCCGAGGGTTTATCAAATCAGGACTCTTGCTCTCCGTGGGAGGGGCAGCCTCAAGGGGTGGGGGATGTTGTCTTCCCCCGAAACAGCTGATTCCAAAAAGCCTGTTCGGTCAGCACGAGACCGGCAGGTAACTTGGAAAAAATCTTGAACGCCCCCTCCTCTGACTGTGCATCCTCGGCTCGCTTTGGGCACTAGAGGGCAATCGCTTCTTGCTTTTGTGCGGCAGCACCGGCTCTCCCCTCGCTCCCGAGCGCGCAGCCCTGCCTGCGGCCCCGCTCCCGCCAGAAGGCTTCGGAAATCCCCAGGGCACGAAAAACACCTTCATTAAGACTCCTACGTTTAAAATTAAATAAAAGCCAGGAGTTCTGCTCTTAGAAATGTGCCGCTAGGTCACCCTGGATGCTTCGCAAATGTTTCAGCCTCCACCTGTGGCACGAGGGAATATCTTGCGGGAAGACCTAAAATTGCACGTTTTTCTCTCAGTGTTTGGCCCTGCTGGATCTCCTGGGTACTGGTATTGCAAGCTGCCAAAACAATGAACTTGACGAATATTATAGCTTATATTACAAAAATAGGAGAAGTTTGACTTTATACTAGTCAAAACAAAACTATGGTCTTCATCCCTAACTATTTCTACCCAATAACTGGTGGAATCTCATTGAGATAAAATACTAATAATCAGATTTCATGTTAGCTACTATCTGCTGTATGTAGATATTATAATTAAGTGGAAGTATTCTCACTTATTGAGAGGTATAATTATATAAGATTGATAAATAATTTAAACTTGCATAAGGAAACCTGGCATTGGAGCAGACCTTTTTAGTCTGCACGTTGTTTTTGAACTGCTCTGTTGAACTGATTATACTGTTCAGTAAAAAAAAAGAATGGTGTGAGGTAATTAAAGGTTATGAAAATAAATCAGCTATATTAGCCATTAGTGGAACTTTCTCCAAGGCATAATTGGAAGTTAAGTGCCATTTGTGCCTTTGAAACTCTCCCCCTTAAAGTTCAACAGCTTTATATCTGCTCCACAATTCAACTATCTTTGGAGAGTTCCTGTGCTAGATTAATTTGAAAAACTGGAAAAATAAGCCATATTTCATAATTAGTGTTACTGATGGAGTTTCATTTTGGTAACTGATATTTGAGGTCCTGTGTTCCTGTGGTCACTGATGAGCATTCACTGACTCTTCACAGGGGTGGAGCCCAAAGCTGGGCACATTTGGTCAAAGAATCAAGGATACATTCATCCAGAGTTGGTCCTTCAGTAGATCTTGTCCATTCAGCTGATTTCCTCAATGTGAGGCCTTTCCCCAGCAAGAGCAGAATGCTGCAGTACAACTGTGTTGTGATGTCAGAGACATCTGCAGGGACTCTAATTTTTCTTTAATTCAGGCAGCTGAAGAATAATGGAGGTTTAAAAATTGCTGCCTCCTTGCTAAATAACACTTCCTGCTTGCCTGCAAAAATGCATTTGATTGATGACTAAAGCGTACTGATTTTGAAGATGATTGATTGGGAGATTAGGACTTGACTATTTAAAACCGATAGCATGACAGCAAAGAGAAACAGCCCCTTATTAATGCCATGTGTTAACTGTGCATCAGGAATTAGAGCTGCCTCCCTCGCGGGCCAGTTCCCACGGGCACAGCTTCCCCCAGGGCTTGGTGCCTGAACAAGCAGACTCGATGTGTGGGCTGGGGGAGCTCCTCTTACCTCTGGTCATGGGTAGGCAAAGGATTCTCTGAGCTACTTGAGCTTATGGAAAGCAGAAATGTTGATATTAAGCCATCAGCGGTGTTCGTTCACCCTGAGGATGGAGCTAAGGGACTTCCCATCTGCAGCAGGTTCAGAGCACGTCGGTGCTGACAGCACCGAGCAGAGGAGCAGGACCCTCGTTGTTCCACAGCAGTGCGGCCATTCCTAATCTCCTGTCTGCACCAGAGTACCCTGCTGGGAGCAATTCACCTGGAGGCAGGCCAGAGCTTTCCCTTCTTTATTCCGGCATAAATCAGAAGTCAGAATGTCTTTATTGCCTATATATAAAACTTCCCTTTAGGCTAAAAACCTAATGTAAAGCCTTTCCTCTTTTCTTTCCTTTCTAAGCTTGTATGACTCCCGTCACTTACTAGCAGCCCAATGAATCATGATGCCTGCCTTGCTGCTCCTTGCATGGGACTCCTCATTCATTACAGAAACAAGCAACCTGATTTGAGTGATAAATGACTCCTGGTGACCATTAGCAAAAATTCAAGGTTTCTGTTCACTGCAGAAGGAAAAAAGAGCATTTTTCTTTCTCTCGGAAAAGTTTCCAGGAGATTTTTTGACTGGGCTCACAAAATGTATATCCTCTTTGAAAGTAACTTTCCTTTTTTTTTTTTTTTCCCCCCATATTTAACAAAGATGCAACATGTTCTGTGTTTGTAAATGTGGCTTTGCTTGAGAGGGGATTTGGTACCAGCTTTTCATAGCTCATCCCAAGGCATTGGAAAACTCTTTTTACCTAAGATAAAGCCAGTTTCTCAGCTGATAAAGGCTGTTGCGGACCTTCTCACTTCTATTTTATCATTTCTGAGTGGAGAGGCTGCTCAGTACTTTCACCTCTTTTGTTTCTTTTCAATGCATAATCATGTCTAAGTGAAACCCCCAATTTTTCGGTATTTTCAGCCATTTGATCAAGTCTATAGTGCACATGTAATCTTGTGTGATTTCAGAAAGCTAAATGATGCCAGAGCGTGAAGTCAATAATCAATGAATACAAAGCAAATAGTTTGAAATACTTTAACTTGTGCACTTGATGAAAGCTGGTGTGATTTTAGCGTGAAACAATACTTGGAAGGGAGCTGTTTGACCCTTCTGACTTCTATTTCTCTTTGGCTTTAAAGTTTTCCAGACGACTTCAGAAAGCGGTGAAAAGGCTCCCTGGTGGAACAGTGGCTGGAGGGTGATTTGGAGATGAGTTCTGCTCACAGGGATGTTGTCACACCTGTGCACATGCACATCCTTTGGTTCCCCAGCCCATAAGGGACATTTCATGTTGCTTAGCTCCTAGCAGAAATGTGTTTTAAGACTTAGCCAGACCACACTTCTGGTGAGTGTTGCCTGATGTTCAGCCTCACTGCTTCCTTCTTCTGACCCATTAACTTCCAACAGTCCCATGGTCATTTGGACCACCCAGAAAATCCCATAAATATCCCATCTGGGATGTTTCAGTGAGGCTTCCTCCAAATGGCATAATTTATGGATTTCTAACGCATCAGCACTTCTGAATTTAATGAGTAGTTGTACTATTTCCTCAGAAGTTTCTGACTTTGTCTGGAGTGTCAGGACTGGAAGCTCCTAGAAATCGCTAATTTAAGTATAGTCTGAGGAGAGCCATGCATGAAGAGAGAACCTATATTTGTATTTTTTGTTTCTTGACAGAGTGGCTCTAGTGATCATCACAACAGGACTTGTTAGTGACCACACTCACCCTCTGAGCAGCTCCAGATGTTGTGTGGTACCAAAATTATCACAATACATGTAATATTTTCATGTTACCAGGCAAAACATTTCTGAGGCCAGACTTAAAATAATTCAGTTATAATTTTACATGTACCTTCTCAATGCAGTTTCTAATAAATGTGCCCATCTAGCCTGAGTGATGGTATTAAGATCTACCACTTCTTACCAGTAACTCACCAAAACTTCAAAAAGCTAAATAGCATTAAAGGGTACAAGTCTGACTTTCTCAAGGTCACTCAGACACCCATGGCTGAGCTGGCAGCAACAGCCCCTTGCTCTTGCATAATGCCCTTCAGCAGCTGTTTGCAACCCTCATGGCTCGTGTAGGAAAGTAAAAGGCTTGAAAAGGTGGTGTTGAGAGATGATCTGGAGGTCAGTAGCTTTACTGCCAAAGCCAGCATGACAGAGCCAAAATGTCACGGCAAGGAGCTGGGCCTGTGATCACAGAGACGTGTGTGCCCTGCAGGACTGAGTCCTTGCTTTGCTGTCCTGGTGGGATTAATCAAGAGTTACAGGTGAAATTACCGTGCTGTCAGTGCCCCAGCCCATGTGAATGAAGGTGGGGAATAAAAGCAGTCTTTGCACAGTCTTCTGAGGCAGCCTGCAAAACATTCCTCCTGACCTGGTGCAACAAATCTCCTGCTCTCACTTGGTTAATGGCACTTCATCACTTTTCAATTCATAGTTTAGTGCTTCAATGGAAGCCAATTTGAATTCATTTAACTCTTCAAATAAAACTTTTGTGAGATGCTGTATCAGATGTTTTATTACAGTCCATCTATTCTAGTTTTCCATATTCTTGGTTTTCCACTTTCATAATGCTGTCAATTAGCTATCCAGTTCCAATAGAATGATTTGTGTTGTGAACTCAACTGAGAGACAACATTTGTGCAGTAGAATGGCTGCCTAACTAGGGCTCCTTAAACCAAATCAATGCAGTAGCCAAACTCTGTATATGTTGTTTGATTGGGTAGACAAGCTAAGGCATTAAAAAAAAAAAAAAGCTAAAAAGCATTTCTTATAGTTCTATTAGCAACCAAGTAACTACAGATTTTCTGAATTGATTTTGAAAATTTAACAAGGATTACAGATTTGTAGGTGATTACTAAAACTTAACTTTCTGGAGGTTTCTTACAAAAAAGAGATATAGTCCCAGGCTCTGGAACAGCCTGTTAAAAGCTAAACTATTTGGCCTTTATGCTTTTTTTTTTAGTAGTTAATTGTTTCCCATGCTTTCTGTTGTCCTGTTGCTTTTCTGGGAGCTAAAAACGTTTGCCACCATGTGCGATAATTAAAATGTGTCCACTCTTTTACCAATGCCAATATATTTCACTGAATAACATGTTTTGTGGTGTCTGTATCCTGTCACAGGGACTATTTGCGAGCAAGTCAGATGTGGTCACATCTGTGCTAGGAATTAAAAGGAGGCCACTGACTTATTTCAGAGAGACTATTGCTGTCACATAGTAAAGATCTATTGCTACTGCAGAGGAAGTCTATTGAAACCCAGATAACAAAGACTTCGTACTTAAATCTTTAGTACAGCACGTTTGCCACGTGAAAGTTAAACAGAGGTTTATTCTGATTTTGCTCAAGCCTGGTTCCAGCCAGTCAGATACAGTTTCCAAGCTCTGTGTATGTTAATTCTCATTGTAACAGCTTCCCTTTATTTGTTCTTTAAGGAATTTCTGCTGGAGTCCCCTTTTCCCGTCTTTGTTCTCACTGGCTGTAGGGTTTTGTCACCATTGAGAGGATTTGGTGGAAAAAGAGGGAGAATACACAGAGTTTGGTCTCACCAAGCTCTGATCAGAGCAGATGTGTGGGTTGGAGCATCATCCAAGCCACCAGTGTTGGTGACAACCTGGCGAGGCTTGGTAAGTAGTGGCTTTCAAGCAAAATGAAGCAAGGAGAGTAAATGGAGCCAGGGTGATCCTGCACATGTGCCTCCTCTTTTTATGTGTATGCACTTCTTGGACTTCCAAACAGCTTCTAAAGGGGAAAATTCAGTCACTTCCACCTTGCTTATAAATACTTGCGTTTACCACTGCTTTTATTGCATGGCAGTTCGGCAGCAGGAAGTTAAGTTTATATTATCTCTCCTATCTCTTCCTAGTCTTAGTTCTAGACTAGGTTCTAGGCAGTCCTTCAATAAAATTTTGAGTCTTAGTACCAGTTCTTTACAGGCAAGCTGACCTTTTTGTGGGGACCACTCAGGGCTGCGCATATGCCTGTTCTCAGCAAAACTAATCTAGACAGAGAAATTTGGTCATGTGACAAAAATACTACAATATCCAAGAGACTTTTCCTTTAATGTACTTAGGTTTTGCAGACAAGACAGAGGAAGTTTTATGCGAGATTATTAATACTAATTCAAATTCTTACCTTGTAATGGCTGGGGGGATACTGTTTGCCTATCAAGAGGAAAAATGCTTTATGGTGAAAAGATAAGGCAGAGAGTACAACCTTTGATTTCTGTCTCTGCCACTGTCACATTTTGCCCTCTGGAGGCCACTGATTTTTTTTCCAGTATTCCATTTTTCTTGTCTTTGTTGAGGAATACTAGTCTTTTCTACCTTTACATGGGCAGTAGCTGTAAAATGCTTTATGATGATTCATGTTTGGTTCAGATGTGTATAATGTGGACATAGCAAAGTGTACTTTTGAGAAAGCCAGCGCAAAATTCATGATTTCATGTGCAGGCAAATGTGTTTGCTGTGCTTGCTTCCTTTTTCTTCTTTTTCTTTGTACCCTTGTTAAATTCCTTTGTGTTTATCCTTGCCACTGCTTTATGGGCTTTCTCTGAGAGAAGCCACTTTGTCAGCCAAATGAAAGATCTCTTTAGAGGTTTCTGGTGTGTCATCTGTGACCTATAGATACTGTTTTGCTCTCTGTTCAAAATATAAACAAATGTTTCCTTTGGAAAGATCTATTCTTTGTTTTGCCTAGATAAAGTTCAATTTGGAAATGCCACTAGTAGGATAAGGGTCCTACTTGGGAATTCAAGGGAATTTTTGTTGAGTCACACTGAGCTCAGAGACCAGAACCAGAACTAATACCATTAGAGCTCTGTGATGGAATAGAGAGGCTTTGATTAACCTCTTGCTTTCGTGAAAAATCTCTGTTTATTGAACTACTGAGGCATTACCTTACTGTTGAAGGGGAAGAGTGTGGAGAAAAAAAAAAACCAAACAAAAAACCCAAATGGCTTTCAGTCTTTCTGAACATACTGCCCCTGAATCAGGCTGGAATTGCCTTTACAGTCCTGTCCTCTCCTGGGGGCTGAGGGCATAACTCTACTTGGTTTTCAATAAGAATCTCCAGAATGTGTCATGGACAAGGAAATCCAGCCTGGCTTTCTGGGTTATGGAAGGGGCTTAAAGAATTATGTCCCATCATGTAATGTCTTGTAATCCACAAAGCTTAGTTTTAGGTAACATATAAAGAGAGACTTTATTTCTTGCCTGAACCCCAATATTTTTTCCATGGAGGAGAAAGCCTTCTAGGAGACCCTTCAGTAAAAATCTGACTATGCAGAATGATTGCCTGAGATTGATACAGACACATGGAGCTTGCACCAAGGCTGATGGAGAGTTAGTCTGATGGGAGCCTGTTTTGAGGCATGCATGGCTCACTCTACTTTCCATGTGGACATTGCTTTCCATTGCAGAACTCACAGAATTCTCTTTATCTTTCACTGTGATTTTTTGAGGTACAAATAATAGTACCGTGCCCTTCTGCAGGTGATTAATTCACCAGGATTCTGATACACAGTTCCACCCTAAACAGCAGGACCGTAAATTGCAAATGCTCTCTACAGAGTAGTAATAAATAAAAGTGCCTTATAGGTATACCAGCTCTTTAGGTGGGTAGAGTGCAGGTAGTCTAGCAAAATATCAAGCAGAGGGCCTTGCTTTTTTTGGTTTAAATTAAAAAAAACCCTAAGAAGCTATGAGGGCTTTAAAATCAAATGTGATCAATAAGTCTAATTTCTGTATCTTACCCAGAAGCCTAGAACAGTGCACTTTCCTCTCATTTTCAAAAATTTCTCTGTGAATCACTGACCACCTATCCTCCCCTCTGGTGGTTTAGGGGGTGATCTATATCCCAGTGAGAAAGAATAAATTCAAGAATATCCTGAGGGTCTGGAACTTGAGCTTTGGCCTCTTTCTTGCACAATATGATCCCATGGAGGAGGACAAGATGTTGGCTAAAACAGTCCCTGAAAGTAGAACACAGAGGAGGTGGGTGCATATTTCATGACAGACTGTTTTAAATTTCCAAACAGCTGCCTCTTTTACAGCCAGCAGCTACTATTAATTATTTATCAGAACACTTATTTATACACTAAAAGCTAAATGCAATCCTTTCAGTGGAGCCTGGCAGAGCGCGGGCTGGAATAAGTAGCTGTGGATAGTCCTTTAGGAGGGGAAGTTTTGTGTAGAGCTCTGCTCAGGGAAGGGCCTGTCCACATTATTATCTCTGCTGTTTGTGCCTGGTAATAATATTTACATACAGGAGATGAAAACCCAGCCATTAGTAAGAGTCTGTAGTTGGAGGGGTGTCAGCCTGATCTCCCTTGGCCAGGCTAAGCAAGCCAAGGACAGTTGTTACGTCACCAGCATCCAAGGAAGAAGAGGGAATCCAGAATCCCTTCCTTTTTGCTTCCTTCCTTGTGGAGGAAGCTTACCCTGCCCTGGCTTCTACTTATGTATTTGCTTTGGCTCTGTAAAACCCATCTTTGCAGCAGAGGTAGGAGAATTAATTTGCTCCCTTTTCCTCCACTTGGGGAGAGCAGTTGTGATCCCGTCTGCCACCAGAGGGAAGGAAATAGGTTTAAGTACCTCTCTGTTCCTTTCAGAATCGAGTTTAAATGGCCATCCACGACTTCTGGTGCCAATGTGTTTTCCTCATCAAATACTGACACAGTTTCTACATTGGTGTGCTGTTGCCATGTAATTCTGGTGGCATTGCTGTTTAAGTAAAATATTATTATTTTTCTATAGCAACTGTTAATTTCAGTACAAATTCTGATTCCATTGTAATTATTCCTGACAGTAGTTGTAATAAATGTTTGGGATTGACGTGCATGATTTTCATTTTCTTCCAGCACACGATGCTTTTAATCACTCAGTTTTTCTAATTTAAATGTTGACATAGATGGAGAATTGATTCTGAATTTCTATCTAGCAGTCTTCTGGGTGGCTTACCTTCCTGAGGAGGATTGCTTTAACATCTCAATAGAAGAAAGAGACCTGTTGCTGTGAGATGTGCATTCCTCAGACCATCTCAAAATAGTTGACAGGACTCTGACATTCCACCCAATTTCCAACAGAGACCCTCCTTTTCCCTAAGAGTTCAGTCCTTCCACCTGCTCTAATGGTCCTCAACTGCATCCCAGGCCTGAGAACAAGGGCTCTGATAAACTGCCACCTTACACTGTACTCTTTAACACTTGCATGTGGTTTCAACCCAGGCTCCCCTCACCTTGAAGACTGTGGAGAGCCCTTGGCTCACCCTAAGCTCAGTGTCCTGTTCCTGCAATGACTCCCCAGGCTGGGCAAAGTGCAGCTTTCTGCACAATTCCAAGTTAACCTTTCCTTCAGACATCCAGGCCCCAGTTTTCAGTGCCTTGCTGCTCTTAGCCTAGAAGTTGCTTTGTTCAGAAAAGCCAATTTTGCAGGTATGGAAAGCAGTTTCTTGGATGCACCTATGAAGCTGCAGAGAGAGGGCTGGAATTAGATACTTTTTAAGATCTCGCCCAGCCCAAACCTTTCTTAGGTTTTGTGATTAAGGAAGCTTTGCAAGGCAAACAGCAGTGTATAACATGCAGCTGAAGCTCAGCCAGCCCTATGGTCATAGAGGCAGTCAAAGCAAAATTGTTTGTGGGCTAAATCAGAATGATTTGGAACAGAAATTATACTTTTTTTTTTTTTTCCTCCTTTACAAGTTCATTATATGGTTTCCTTTGCTACTTGTGGAAAAGTGATGAATTTTCTGGGGACATAGAGTTAAATGCAATTTTTTTGTTTCTCTCACTGAAAACTCAGAACTACTAGTAACTCATCGGCATTTTTTGTGCTCAGTATTGCCATGGGTTTGCAATATATGGCCACATTTTCCTTAAAGTATCTCATTATACTGCTGGAATAATTCTTGTACTGCAACTTTAAAAAAACCCATCTTTACTATCAGCATATTTTTATCCTGCTCACAGTGAACATCATAGTTGAACTCTAGAGCAGCTCCTGCTTGCTGCATGGTGCTAAGTCTGATTGTGGCCATTACAAAAAGTGATACAGCAGATATCACAGTCTCTAAACACCCATAAAGTTTTAATAGGACTTCCAGAACTCAATAGTGTGAGTTAACAGGGTGTTCAGGCTGAAAAAGATCTGTATGTGGGGGAGTGTGTGTGTGTGTGTGCAAGTAGTCAGTGGCCGGAGCATCCTGCTTTCTGCTTAAATGTAACCCTTGGAATTTGATTTACTCTGATAGAATACAAGTTAGAGGAGCATTTCCCCAGCCTTGCAGAAGAGAGTGGTGTCAACAAGACATTAAGATACTCCTGCTTTCAATTCTGAGGCTTTCAGACATTAGGCATCTATTATGAATCAGAAAAAAATGGCCATATTCTGGGGAAATGGCACAAAACCTAATAGACAGTCTTAAACTTCTGCACAGAGCAATGTCATTAGGAACATCTAACCCAATTGAGCAGATCATCATATCTGATTGTTAAGATTCAGGAGAAGCCAAGAATTTTCTTAGTTAAATGCGACTTGGCAGTTCACACCCAGCCCCTCCTTTAGAGCAGCATTTCTAAAAGCAAGGCAGACGGAGCAGCTTGGTGGAGGGGAAAAGGTGCATGGGGACAGTGTACAGACAGGATGGGGCAAGACAGGGAGCACCTGCAAACGTTGCCGACTATTGAAACCTTATGAACAAGGAGATCCTGCTGTCCTTCAACAGGCTGAACATTTATGGCAGGAGGACCATGATCCAAACTGCTGAAGAAATGGGGTGGAAATGAGTTCTTTTTATCTTGTTTTCTGAGAGCATTCAAAGCTTGCAAAGGTAGAGTAACCTGCTACAGGGGGTAGGTCAGATTCTGCAGCATATATTGACATGGAGGAAAGGAAGGAGGCTTCAAGCAATGTGAATGAGAGCTGTGGGAGTTAGTAAAAAATGACCTAGTAAATTCCCTGGGGAAAAGAGAACTTCATGAGTGTGGGGTTTCCTAGGTATGTGTGGTTACAGCAGTGCAGTGCTTGTAGGAAGAGACTTCTTCACCTCTAAGCATTTTCCTGAGTTCCTTCCCAGCAGCAGTGACTTGGAGCCCGTGTGCCAGCTGTAGGATAAAAACGCTGGGCTGCTGCTGGACTCAGGCTCTGTAGGATCTGAAGAGCCCACACTGATTTCTTCAGTTTACTTCTTACTACCTCTAACAATTCTTGCATCCACTCTATAAATGATCATGCTGTTTAAAAAACAAAAAAATGTTGCTGACAGATGTTGGTTGCTCTCAAACTGCTGGAAGAGAGCAGATCTGTATGTTTTGCTTCCTCACAGTACACTTACTCTTACTTTAGTGCATATTTAATAGATCTCCATGGAAAGCTTCTACCATGTCATTTTAGTACAGTAGTTCTGCTGAACTTTGCTAGATGGTGGCAAATAAAAGCAAAGGATGAGGAGTAGACTAAAGAAGCAACTGTATCCTCCTTCCCCCTCACATAACTTCCCATGCTCTCCCTTCTGTGGTCTTTCTTATATTTAGGCAGACAGCTGTTTCCCTCGGAAACAGCATCCTTTACATCAG
Organism: Hirundo rustica; assembly: GCF_015227805.2. Lineage (NCBI taxonomy): Eukaryota > Metazoa > Chordata > Aves > Passeriformes > Hirundinidae > Hirundo > Hirundo rustica. Next base: position 63,131,458 of record NC_053454.1, read on the forward strand.
GAGCACTTGCATGCAAACGTGGCAAAGACTATGTCAAACTTCCAAATAATCCTTGGAATGCCAGGCTCTAGGCAGCTTTCGGAAGCAATTACTATGCACAGGTTCCAGGCAGATCATTTGACACACTCTGGATATTTTATACCTGCTCTGAGTATAGGCACTGTCTTCGTGGCTGTGTAAATATATACCCAGAAGTAGAGGTTTTGAGAAGCTGAACAATAGCTTACCTAGAGAAGAATTTCTCTTCCTAGCGTCCTAGCAGAGAGATATCTGCTATTCAAAGCTCTTCACAGGGCTCCAGGCAAACTAGGGAGAGTTTTCAGTTGCCAGCAGCTGTCTGAGAGGCATCGCAGGAAAGCTCCTCTTGCTCCAGCCCCAGTCACTGAACTCTACCGGCACAGTCACATCTCATTTATAGCCAGCCCGTCTTTTTCAGAGCGAGCAGCCAGCTGGAATGATTCAAACCTCTGCTCAGCACGCCGTTCAAAATGCAGCTTCCTTCTCGGACACGGGGATTACGCCGGGTAGCCGCCAGGCTCCGGCGGAAGGACTGCGAGAACTCCGGAATCACCCGAGGAGCAGCTGCTCGCCGTCCTGCCGCCGGCGCCGCGCTCCCGTGTGCCGGAGTCAGCCTTCGTCTCCCGCGGATCTCCAGGAGTAGCGAGGCGGCTTCGCAGGGCTGTGATTGGCAGGAGCGGCCGATTCCTGCCGCTAATCACCCCGCAGACTTTCAAGGACTTGGAGCTGCTCTGATGTCATTCCGGCCGAGGGGGCGATGCTTCGCGAGGACGCCGCGGCAGAGGCGAATTCGGAGATGAGCTGCATTCCTCTCCCACCGCCCTGATGGATTCCGTGGTCCGCGAGGATTTGCATAATTTGTCATTGTGCGGCTGGACCACCTCCCCTCCTGCCCGCCCAAAATGCGGGAGGGAAGTGCCGCTTCCAGCTCCCGGTTACACCTGGAGTCTGCCGCGGAAAGCCTAGGAGAAAGGAAAAGTTGAAAGAATCATTTTTCTAACAGGAGGATGCTTGTTCCCCCAGTGCCTCCCCATCACCCCTCACCTTCTCCAGATGCTAAAAGAGGCTCAGTAAAATCCCAGCACTGGAAGACTTTTTGGTTCCTACTCTTGTTAGGTCGCCCTAAGGTAAAATCGCCTGCCACAATAAAAAGTGGGTTTTAGTGCATGACCAAAATCAAGCAGGGGTCACCCCGCAAGTTTGCTACAAATGATCTCCCCAGCACCAGCAAATATTCGGTGCTCAGAGGTGAAAACTATTTTCTTGCTCTGTGTGACACAAGTTCCACCTATTTGTTGCATAATTTCTTATTAAAATCCTTTTTTTCATCCAGCTAGAGACGAAACCAACCTCCACAGCCAAGAAACATGATTGCTATGTGACTTCAAATTATATTACAGAGGCAAAACTAAACACTTTCTATATTAAAAGAATTAGATTTTATTCCAATCTAATTTTCAATTTTTGCCAGCTTGACATCTTTCACTCCAAAACTGTTCTTTGTACAATACACCTTGGAATTGAAATTCAGCCAATTCTGTGCAGCAAATGTGAGGAGAAAATAGTTTTGTTCAAGGAGACTGGGACAAACCCATTCTGAGATGATGAATGATGCTGTAAACTCAGATTTGAATCATAGGAGGGTCAGCTCAACCTTTCGTGTTTCCAAACCAGCGTAAATAAATGTTGTTCCATGCAGTTCACCATTTACATCCTTCAGTTGGGACCTTCTATGTGAAGAGCTGTTTATGCTCTGTGAATATACAAGTTTTAAAGATTATAGAGATTCTGAACTGGGGACTAATTGATTCCTCCTGGCTAAATTAGAAACTGAGGGAAAATTAAAATTCAAACTGTTTGAGTAATTTCCTGCAATTTCTAATTACAGAGCACTTGCTGGGAGATCTTTTAAAAATTCCTTACACCTATGGCCCAGCTCTGGATTTGGGATTTGTTTTCCAAAGACTGTTGTGAATGTCGGGCACGGGGATCCCACTGAAACTGGGTGATGAGCAGGTGCCTTCTTGCATCCTGTGTGAACATCAGAGCTTCAGTCAGGCTGTAAGCTAAAATACCCAAGCTGAGTTAGAGACTCTCTTCCCAACACAAGGAAATCTTCTGGTGCTGTTTGTCCAAAAACTGCCAGAGCCTCCTATTGCTGATCTGATGGTGTGAAAAGAAAGAGTCCAATTGTTTGTTGCTCCTTGTACTGCTGTCATTGGCTCCTGGCTGCACTCAGAGCACTGGAAAGGCATCTGTGAGCAGGAGGATTTGGCTGTGGGACAGCTGTGCTGCTCCAGATGTGGTGGGAGCAGCACTCTGCCCCGTGGAAGCCACCACCGTAGATGTTCCCGGGTGGGCCAGTGGCCAGGCCTTGCACAAACTGTTGAGAGTATATTTTAATTCAGATGCTAAAGTCATTCTTTGAACTGAAATCCTTGGCTTAAGCCCTACCAGGCTGGGTGAATTCAGCATGAAGGAGCAGAGCTGTGGATTCACACTGCCTCTGGAGCTGTTTGCTCTGCTGGTGATTCATTTTAAGTGCTGGATCAGGAGAATGACTGTGCCAGGGTCTGCCCTCATGAGAAGCGTGTGGGAATCTGTTGGCAGAACTGCTTCAACTCCGTGTAAAAGAAAGAGCACACCAACTCTTGGGAGAAAAGAGTACAGTTTGAATTTTCACTTCCCTCTTCTTTGGGTAGTAGAGAGATTTGAACTTTTCCAGCTTGGTCACAAATGCACTCGAGTTACCTAGAATGTCCTTCTGATCATGATATAATTCTCAAGGTTTGCTTGAGTGAAAAATAGACAAGAAAGAAAACAGGCCAGCAAAAACCAGAAATTAAGTGTGGATGGAGAGAAACAGGGAAATAGGATAAATTCTAGTAATAAAATCCTGTATTAATAAGGCAGCACACTTATGCTGAGATCCTTGCCACAGGGTATATGTTCTTCTGGCTCTTAACCTGCAGCACAGATTTTGCGTTAGATGGTGTACATTCTGCACCTGTTAATCCTCATGTGGTTTATTTCCTTCTTGTATAGGGATGCAATCAAAACAGCTTATTCTACTTACTTTGGTAGTGCAAAACTATAGATGAAACCTATCATTACTTTGCCCAGAACTTTCTGAAAAACGTGACTTTCTGGTTTTGGGACTGATGGTGGTTGGGGTTTTTGGGTTTGGTGTGGTTGTTGGTGTTTTTTTTGTTTGTTTGTTTGTTTTTTTTTGTTTTTTGTTTTTTTTTTTTTTGTTGGTTGGTTTTTTGTTGGTTGGGTTTTTTTGTTTTGCTTTTTTGTGTTTTTTTGTGCTTTGTTGGTTTGGTGAAAGTGTGTGTTGATGTGTTCTGTCGAAATCTTCTTGCAGCTTACACAACTATCACTATAATATCTGTACATATTTTTAAAGTGTTCATCTTCACATCAACAGATATGGAAATCACAATTCCTTCAGTTTGGTCATTAGAAACATAGAATCCTAGAATCATTTAGGTTGGAATACTTCTTTAAGATTATGGGGTCTAACTATTAACCCAGCACTGCCAAACCTACCACTAAATCGTGCTCCTAAATATGATGCAGAGTAAGCAAATCCTCTCAGAAATTAGTGTGAAGATACATGGTACCTCCCTGGTTCACTCTTCCAGACTATTTGAAAACATTCACTGGAGCATCTGGATCGATGTTCTGTTGTTCCTATGTCAAGTTTCTGTCACCTGGCTGCTCCCAATCTCCTCACCTGTTATTTCAGTGCTCTGATGACACTGGAATAAGCACTACCTACTTCTCTCAAAAACTGTCTCACAGCACCAAGGCCACACTTCAAAACTGACTGCAATACATAGAACCTTTTCTTTCAGCTGAAGACATATTTATGATGTTTACCAAAAGAAAGACGGGCTTTGACACTAAAGTTCATAATGAGTTTAAGAGAACCAAAAAATTACTATTCCTGGAAGAACGAGATTTTTCTTGAGCTGTGGAGACTCCTTATGAACCTCCCTGGAATCAAACAGCAGTGTGTCTTATTAGACACACAGAGCAGTTCCTCAGATGGTGTAAATTGTCAAAACATCCATTGATTTCAGAGGAACTATGACAACTTACAAAAGTTATAGATTAGTCTTAATTCTCCAGCAGCAACTTGAGATATGCAGAACTTAATTATACTCACATCAAAAGTGCAAGAAACATAAAGGCATACCAGAATGTGGTTTGGGTTTCTGTGAGTATTCATATATTTCATTAAGAAAAGCCTGTTTTGTTTTCTTGATGTCTCAATGAGTTGTTAGAGTTTTTCATCTGAATATTTTGGCTCTGGGTCAAAATGTGTTAGAGATTCTGCAGAATCAGAAATGTCAGGATGAAATATGGATACACTTGGAGCTGAGTTTCATGCTTTAGAACTCGATTAAGGCATTCATGTCTTCTACTGGCAGTGCCTGCCTTGTTGTGGCTTATTCTTATTTCCCAGATGTCAGGGGAGAACATGCTGCTGGTGGTCCGCTTAAGCATGAAGTGCTGATTTGCAACAACATCGACAGCAAAAATGCTGCTCAGTCCTCAAGTAAAATTAAAAAAAATTGAAAAATAGCTAGATTCCCTGGCTGCTGACTTTCTCCAACTATACAATCTCTTTTCCAACTTCTATTATCCTCTCTTTATGTCTGGACACACTTGTACAGATGATAAAAGAAAATCAGTGCATACCAGTTCTGTAATGACCTTTATCTTATACTTTTATTCCTCTGTACGATAACTTTGATATCCTAGTGTGGCTTTGTTCCTGTATGGCTTTGGATGTATTAGTTTCAGGGAGTGTGCTGATAGAAACTAATGTGGAAATATCTGTTAAACCAACATACATTAATTTACATCTAGCATTAGAGCTGTTCCGCATATCTCTAATTACATTACTGTTTTATGTCTTAAGTGCTTACTCAACTATGAAAATATAAACGGCAGTGTTTTAAGTACTCTTATTGAGATACCATCAAAGAAAAAAAAAAAAAAACCAAAAAGAGTTTGTGCTTAATCCGCAGCCTGATCTTTGTCACCACTTCCCATGGGGCACTGAGACAAGGGTTCATGATGTGTGAGAGTGACAGATGTCTTTGTGTATCCATAAAGCCTTTCGGGCACTGTCCCACAATTTTCCTAACAGAATCCTTCCCAGGTTCTGCTTTGGCTTGAAGTAGCAGACAGCTCGTGGGAAGTCAAAGGGAGTAGGACTGGAGCTTAGAGAAAGAAGAGCTTTTTCCCAGGCCACACTTCAATGTAACAGGAGAGACTAAAGCAGGGAGCAGATTTAAGCTCTTCTCAGCTCCCCTGTGATTTGTTGTTTGCACCTGTAACCTGTGACACTGTGTAAGAGCTGTGTCCCCTTTGGTCTATTTTTGTGATGACCTCCCTGCTGATAAGCAAGTCAACCTAGTTTTGTAAATCCTTGCAAAAACAAGACAAAAAGCAGGTACAGGTCCCATTCACCCGACTGCCTCACCTAGAAAAGCTGGCTGCTGCCCCTCCCTGCAATGCAAATTGTCACAAATCCAGATCTAGGAACTTTGGTTGTGTCCCCATTTCCCCTTTCTGTGAAAGCACAGGGAATCATTTGCTGTGTGACTCACAAAGGTTGTGCTTCATCAGAGACCATCACAGAGTTTCCCTGGCCCCAGTACTGCAGACAGAAGTGTTGTCACCCCCCTGGGCATCTGGTCCCAGCCTGAGTTCAGGCTGGGCGAGGGACTGATGTGAATGCTAACACATTTTGAACAGCACTGCTTTACAGCACCTGCAAGGGGCTCCTCTCCTTACAGGGCTGGGCAGGGCTCTGCTGTTCCCCACATGAATTTTAGCAGAGCCTTTCTCCAGCCAAGCCACCACCAAAATGCTGACTGATGATTTCCATGAATCAGAACAATTATCTCTGTGTAACACCAGCATTCTGCTGCCATGTCAGCTGTGTGTCTGAGCTGGAGCAGGGCTGCTGAGATGGGCTGGGGAATGGGGGCTTCTAACAGAGAGCAGCGCAGGCCAGCTGCTGGCAAAGCAATTATCATAAAGAGTATCACCCATAAAATGAAGTGATAGCTTACAAATCTCAAACCCAAGCATTTCTTCTTTGATTATTAAAAACAAAGGGGCTTGAACTCTCGGTTTGATGTACTAAGTGATTTTTTTTTTTTCTTTAAAGAAACTTTGAGTTAGTCAAACTGGAATGATTCATAAAGTAGCTTAATTAGACCAGAGCTCCAGTGGGAGTCCCCTTTAACATGTCTACAGAGATTCTTTTAATAATCTAATCCGCTTCTGAATAAAAGGTGAAACCAGGAATGATCATTTCAAAGGAGGAACTACAAAGAAGATTTATCTTTCTCTTTTTGCTCTTCTGTCCTTGAAATCTAGATATCAAGCTTCCATTGCATTCTAAGGATGACTTTTTTCTAGGTTAGCTAGCACAAGCAGAGCGTTTTATGTACCACAGTTTAAAACTTAAAAAACCCTCAAAATGAAAAATCTGTTACTAATGTACTCCCAAACTGCTATTCCAAAATTACTGTAATAAATGGATCCTGTGTACAGTGTTTTGTTTTACCTCCTAGCAATTAAAAAAAAAAAAAAAAAAATAGGTCATCCTAATATAATTTTTTTTCCACTTTATTTGGTGCTATAGGAGGAAGCCTCATGCTAATGCTCCAGTAGGGTGGGAAAACCTGAAATGGGAAATGGAAGTATGCTCTAACGTCTGTTTTTAGACTGATGTGACTAGGCTATGCTTCAAAATAAAATTTAAAAGAAAAAAAAAAAAACAAAAAAAACAAAACCCACACAGACCTGGGTTCAGCAATAGGGAAGCTAAAGACTTGAAAATGCTGTAGTCTGACTAGGGAAATCAAGATCATGATGTTATACTAACTTTGGACTGGCCTTCTTTAGAGATATGAAATCTCTCTGCACCATCTGCTAGAACAGAGTTAATAAGCTAAAGAAATGCTTTTAATGTCTAACTGCTATTGATTCCCTTTTCTTGAGGTAGGAATTGCTTGCAGACTTTCAGTTCTAACCTTAAAATATCAGGATGGTAGCAGAAAGAAGGTTGGGTTTTTTTGTTTGGGATAAGCAATACAGTTCAACGTGAACAATGCCCAGCAATCACTGCTCTCCAATCCTCTTTCAACTGAGGTTTCTCTTTAATTTTTTTTTTTTTTTTTTCTCATGGAAAGAAAACAAAGGTGACTTAATTAAAATGAGTAAAGAAAAACATGGATGGAATAATCCAAAGAGCCCTCCAAGTGATTAAGAACTTGATACTTAACCATTGGAATTCTTTATCATGCTCATTCCTACTTCAGTCCTGGAACTAATGTTCAGCAGATTGCATTTGATAATTTCTGTAATGATATTTTGGAGTTGCATCTTTGTTCTCTGAAGACTTTGGGGCACTTTGGAAATAATATTCCAAATGTTGTTTGCCTATTCATACCGGTGATGTGGCTACTGCATTGTGTGCACTTTAAGTTTTGTTTATCTGTTGTTTTTAAGCATGACAGAAATGCTGACACACTTGAAGGAGGGCTTCTGCGAACTGAAATGATCACATATAAGCTAAATACCAGTAGTACAGATATCTGTTACAATTTGAAGTGTAGGCTTGAAAGAAATAAATTTAATGATGAGAGGATAGTAGGTTGATTTCTCCTGGTGCCATAAAGCTTTTCTGTTAAAGAGAGGTGTTTTAGGAAAGTAGATACTATGCTAAAAAAATTAATAGGACCAAAGATCAGCAGCGTACATATTTCTGTTGTAAATCTGTTACATCTTGGGCTCCCATAGAGGGCAATATTGTATAAAAGATAGTTTTAAGCCATGTATAAGGGGTCTGCCAATTCATCTGTGTTGATATACCTTGAGGAAAATTGCTGTTACAGTAAATTTGATGGTGCATTTCCCTTCAGTCAGGCTGTGACTAATACACATAATAACGCACGCCAAACCACATAACAGAGCTTCATTAAATGTGAAGGAAATTAATTTTGTAGATTATCTAATTGTAGGTTGTAGGGGGGAAAAAGCCCCATTTTAGCTTACAATGTTCTGTTCAGTAACAGAGCCACAGCAAGTGCCCTCCTTTAATACAGGTGCTTGAACAAACCCATAAGAGAAAGGACCCCAGTGTGTATTGTCTGTCCTGGAAACAGGGTTTGTAGAGAAATATGTCTGGGGTACATGAAACCCTCTGCAATTCTGATTGCATCTTGTGTTTCTTTCCTGTGGGACACACAGGCAAAGTTACCATAATGCTTTCCTTTACTTCTGTGCTTTTCTGGTTCTGTTGAGTTGTCAGCCCAAGGCTCTGACTTCCATCTGCCTCAACCCCCTGGGTAGTTGGAGCATTGAAAGATCCATGCCCCTTTAAAACAAGTTCATATCCTAAATTTCTCTCCTATACTTATTTACTGCCTGAAATCTCTCCTATGTTATCCTGCCTAAGTTGTGGAAGTACAGAGATGGTTAAATTCTTTTTATTAAATCTCTCTTCCAGTAGTGACACTAATGATGAGCCCCACTGTAAATGCTGTTCTCAACCCTGGAGCTCAGTCAGTGAGGCTTAAATCTGTGGCACTACTTGTTTCACTGACTGTTGTTTCCAAACAGAAGTGATCCAGGGAGCCTTACAGCAGATTCTTGTTGCTGGCATCTTGGAATTCTTCAGGGAATTGGAAAGAAAAGTAACGAACAGGGACAGAAACCAGAGCTATAGAAAGGAGTAGAAAAAAGCCAGTCTTTGCCATGACTTGATTATGGGCTGTCAAATATTTTGGTGTATGAGTGGGTTTGTGTTTTTTTTTTTTTTTTTCCTTTTTTACTCTGAATTAAATTTTCCATTCAGCTTTTGTACCTCAAGCCAGGTTCCCTCCTGGGAGTCCAGATGCATCCCTAGGGGCTCTCCTGTTGCTGATGTGGAAGTCTGTGCTGGCAGCCAGTGCCTTCTCTCTGGAGCCATATGTCTCATTTTCTGCTCTCCACTACTTCAGGAATCTGGAAAGAGTGGGAAAGAGCAGGTTGTGGCTGGCTGTACTAGTCAGGGTGCCAAAATAGGTAGATTCATTGAAAGAGAAGAACTACAGGAAACTCAGAGTTAATGTAAGGGTCTGTGCTCTGTAAATGACAATTTTCAGCTCTTAACTAATGTGATATTTGGCAGAGTGGGTTTTTCTGCACTTCTGTGGAGTTCTCATCTCATTAATTTGCACATTTGGTGGTTATTTAAAAGTGAGTTAATGACACCTCATTGAATTTGTATCCATCAACCTATATGATCCTTATTTAACACGGAGCACACAGTGGAGTGTTTCTCCACAACCATTTCTTGGATTTCAATATTTGTATGCTCTCAACAGATCTACTGTATAATTCTGGTTAAATAATTAGACATTTCCAGCTTCCATAAACACAGTGTGGAAAATAAACACTTCCCAACACACCTCTATATTGGTAAATACAAGAATACATCTATTAGATCCAAAAGAACAGTCAGAAAGGAGCTCTGATAAATTGGGCTTTCTAGAATGACATGAACATTTGACATTTTTAATAACAAATTTTTTGATAATCAGTAACTATCCAACACAGCTGTTCTTTGTATTGCTGTTATTTTGCTGCTAATAAGTCATTGGAATGACATTCCAATGCAAAACGTTTATGGAAAATGAAGATGAGTCAGTAGCGTATATTGAAAACTGATGTAAGTAATAAATAGGAGCACAGATTATGGCAGTGGATCTGTCTTCCATCAAATAGGAATGAGGTGTGGAGTAAGGACATTAGTATGTTCTTCAGAGCTCTGCTCTGTATAACTACAGCCAATTTGCATAACCTCTGGGGTTTGGATAATCCCCCTGTAACCTGAACGTAAGAATTTTAGGTTCGTTGTAAAGCTCCATAATTTGAGGAGCTTTGCACATGTTGGTGAGAAGAATTATAACACCACTTCTAGAACTATTGAAATGCTGCCAACAGAATTATTGTTGGAAGAGGAAAAGTTAACTTTGGGTTAGAAATGGAAAACTACATAGTAAAGTGCATCCTAGAAGTTTAGTCATGCAAAAGATTGACTGAATTTGCAAGTTTTGAGGTTTTATGTCTGAGTGGTAGCAGCTTGCTGCTTCTCAGTGGTGGAGTTCTCTTCAAGAACTTCTCATTTTGACATTTTGTGGGAAACTAGGTATGGAACAAGTGGGAGAGGAAGTTAATACTTTTATGTAGGGTGTAAGAGTAGGGAATTATTTTTGTTCTGCACATGCCTGGAGGTGGAAGCTCATCTGAGGGCACTCTAGAAGCTCTCCATCCTGCCTTGTGGCCCTGCCACAACAGAGCCACCTGTCCTGGGGCTCTGTTGGCATGGGGGCTGTGGGTGTGTGAGCGCCCTGGGGGGGCCCTGAGCACCCTTGGCCCCAGCTGGGGCTGCGCAGGTGGTGGGGAAATTGCGGGGGTGAGATCAGCAATCTGTCGGCTCTTCAGCCTCTCACACAGCGGTGGAGCTGGAAGCCCTCCAGGTCCCTCACAAGCAGAGCCATCATACTAACAGCCAGGTCTGCTCAGTCCTTTCCTGCCCTTTCATCCTAACACTCGCCTTTCGTAGGCTGCACCGCAATAGGGCTGACAGGGATCTGGATTCCCTGGACACATCCCACGTTAACAAGGATCACACACAACTGCAGAACTTGCAGTGGTGTATTTGGAACTCATTTTGTCTGTTAGAGGCTTGGATGTCTTCTACTGTGCGTTTGTGAGGCTGGCTGCTCAGAAGGGAGAACAGGTGAGAATACACAGCCCAAAGATCCCTTGTCATTAACTGCAGTGTGGGGATAGTGAGATCCCAGTCAGGTAGAAATCATTTCATTTCGGGATAAATCAAAGCTGGAGGGTGTGCCTGGTGTGATACACCTCCCATGAGATTTTCAGTGTCCCCTGCAGTTAAAATATCAGCAGGAAAAATCACGCTCTATACAAATATAATGGAGAAGGCAAAAGGCTTCAAGACTAACAAAGATTCAAAATTAGAGTTTAAAAGTGTTCATTGATTATTATCCTCTGCTTTTCCTGCTATGTGCCTACACGGGCATGCAGATGTTACCAGCTAGAGATGCTATTTAAATCAGCATTTCACATCTACTTCTCCAGACACCAAGATCTTTTCAAACAAAGATGCAAATCCAAGACCGGTCACAGTTTTAAACTCAGTTCAGGTGAACAGGAAAAATCACCAAGGTGCCAAAACACTGAACTCTTGGTCCCTTAGCTGTTCTGACAGAGTTGACATTACTTTGCAGACAGGGCATATATAACCTTAAACCTGATTTTTTAAATCACTGTGGTGAATGTTTGGATTTATTTGATTTTCCTGAGTCAGCAGGAAAAAGTAGGTTTATTCTTGTGCCTACTGTGGGAACAAATACTGCTTCATACAAAAAACCACCCCTCTGTTTCAAGGAAATGCTAATTTAATTTAAAAACTAAATTAATTCCTCATCATTCACAAATCAGTTTTCTGTTTGTCCATGGCCAAAGAATATTCAGATAAATCAGGTTCATTTAATTGTAGTTCAGTAATGCCATGCAGTTTTCTGTACTGATAGAATGAAGCAAAGCCAGCTGCAATATAAACAGGTGTTTCAAACCCAGCAAGAAGATATGAATATGAAAGCTCTGCTATTAGAAGCTAAAAGCTCATTTTCTCAGTGTTTAAACTCACTTTCTTGTGGTTGCTATGCTACCATCTCTGCACCTACTTTATGCAGCTTTGAACTATAGCACAAGAAGCCCCTTTGAAAATGACAGGCCTGAACTAAACTGAAATCCAATGTGAAACCATTCTGTAAAGTTTTTATAGTGGATAAAACTCTATATTTCACAATATTTAATTTGGTTACTCTGAGGATTCAGATAGCCTTTTCTTCAGAACCTACTGGACTTTTTTTTTTGTTTTTCCAACACTTTTTACTAAGTTTTATCTTTTACTAAGCTTATACTACTGGTGTTAACACTATTTGTTTCAGGAAATACGCAAGTTGCAGCTACTGATAACAGCAATAGCTGTTATATTCTTTAATATAAATGGAAATGTATCAAATTCTCAGTAAAAAAATATATTTGCATAATGGGAAAAACCAGTCTGCATTCAGATGATCCATCACAAGAGTGCTAGGCGAGTGCTCTGGTGCTCAGGAGGCAGAAAGGTAAATGGTTGAAAGATATTCAAAAGCTGTAATAAGCATATGGGTGAGAGAAGGAATATGGCTAAGAGAGAACACCCTTTGGAAAACCAGAAAGTACAGTCAGCTGTGAGCATAAAATTGTCATGATGGATTTCTTTCAAGATCACATCTGCAACAGCCCTTTTAAGGAAACTACAGGTACCATTAAACCAGAAGGAAGGAGGGGCATGTGTGGATGATGAATTCCACATAAGGGAAATGGTGGCAGATAACTTGGGCGGTGCAGGTGGAGAAGACCTAGAGGGAAAGTGGATGAAGATGCTACTGACCACTAGCAGGTCTCTGGTCCTGGTTCAGCCAGGCAAGGAAGCATGGCATAGCTAAACCTCTGGTCCTAATGTAGGCAAGCAAGGAGAGCCTATAGTTTTAGGCTTGGGCAGCTAAATGCAGAAAACATGAGGTATTATTCTGTGGAGCCTAATGGCAAAGAGATGGACGGAATCACCTCATATGATTTATTTCCCCTCCAGAGTGATTGTTCCTATGAAGTGGAAATATATAAAATTGCATACCAAGAGCTCGATCTCACTGCTTTGAAAGCACCTTAGAAGAATCATTCCTGGAGGAGGAATATTAGTCATGCAGCAAATCCCTGCTCTATCTGCTTCTGCCTTTACACACCTGTGTGTGTACATACATGCTTGCACTTGGGATTGATAATTCCTCTTTATGGCTCTGAAAGACTCCCGCGTGGTTCCTCAGTTTGGCTGTTTGTCATATGGCTGTCACTTCTGTGCCTCCATACTGAAGCAGAAAGGGAGGGATGTGCTCCTCTATAAATATCTGAACTGTAGTGACTATAGAGATGCTAAGGAATGATTGAGTATTTAAAAGATATAATGAACAGAGACCAGAACAAAGAAAGCTCTTTTTATGCTTTAGGACAAAAAGGCGTTCTTGAGGGAAAGTCAGTCTTACAATAACTTAGGTAGAGAAAGTTCACCATGACTGTAGAGGCAATGATGTGAGTAGTTGATAAGGTACATGAGAAAATACTATTGAAAAATATATAGCAAATAGTTCGTTGTAGTAAATAGTTTTTAGAAAATGTTAATGCACTAATGAGCAGCCAGAGGGGAGAGCCTGGCATCCCTTCCCCATCCTTGAGCTGTTTAGGATTCTGCTCCAGTGACAGCAGCAGCTGTTAATCACCAGGGGAAGGGAGGCACAACAAGATGATCTAGGAGGCCCCTCTCAGCTTTAACATCCACAGGATTCATTCGGCTCCCTCTTGGCACAGGAGTGAACTCAACCTACTCTGATTTATATATCCAAAGTTTTTATTTTAATACCCTTGCATGGAGGGGAAAAATATTACAGCCTGACAGGAACTTTAAAAAGTTACTTGCCATGGGAAGAAGTGCATTCTTGCTGTTGTCACCAGGGATTGCTCATTTTCTGCCCACTGGCCACAAGTGCATTAAAGGCTCAGTAATGGTAACACCAGTAATAAATAATTATCGTAAGCTGCAATATGTGCTGTGCAAAGACTTTTAGCCATCATAAAGATTACTTTCTGTACTGTCAGATTTCTGTACTGTGGAATTACAAGGATTTATTTTACTGAAGAGAAAAAGCTGTCTGCTGATAAGATCACATATCAAAAATATGCAAAAATGTTCCCTTTACATTTGGCTAAGGCAGAGACTGCATTCTTCTTTTGCATCCTAATTTGGAGACCCAAAAAGTGTAGTGCTAATATCGAGTGTCTCAGCAGTCTGTTTTCCCTCTGTTCAACCGTACAGCGCCAACATCTAATTCTTCCATTGATACAGTAAAAAGAGAAGGGGATGGTTGTTCTACAGGACCAGAGTGCAATCTCTGTAAGACTCGTGTACAGTCTTGGGTACTTGCTCTTCTTTGGAATACTGGAACATCAGGAAGGACTAGAACTCAGCCTCTTTTCCTACTAACATGCACAGTGAGCCCAGTGCAACAGAGAGGGAGGTGGAAAATACACAGTGCATCCCTTTGCCTTTTCTTGAAAAGCTTGAAATACCTGTTGTAACTCAGATTTCAGCAATATAAATGGAGTGGACAATTTCCTTGCTCTTCTCTTTTTAAGATTGCCTTATCTGGGAAAAGCTGAGCTTTGGTCACCAGGGAAGGCATCTCATCAGGTGTTCTAAATGATCACAGCTTTGCTGAGTACACTTTATGAAAAGGAGGGGTATGCTTTGAGGATTATGATCTCCCCATGCTTTCCTGGCTTTCCCCTAGGATGGTAAATAGCAATTATTTGTCCAGTGCAGACAGATGCATCCAAGATGTTCAATTTCCACCAACTGCAAGGCAGCAGGTGGAGATTTTTTTTTTTTTTTCTCTTTATTTCTTGATTTTAGCCTTTATTTGTCCCAGAATAACTTTTGGTTTTTTGCTTTGATTTCCTCAGTGATACGCAACATTTTGGGAGCTTTATCTGTACGAAACAGACTGAAGTCTATCCTACTTTGCAATTGCAACTTCTGTGTGCTTCTGTTCCCTTTTAAGACTCAGTCAAGAAAGCACACAATACAGAGTTTGCAAGGTCCTTGCACAGTGGCCTTTATATCTTATCTCTTCATCCATCCCTCTCTAGTTTTTAAACTCTCTACTGTTGAGTTGCTTTACTATGTGTTCCTTTCAAGCTCAAGCATGTTGCTCACACTTCTTCCCAAGCTTTCTGTGGAAAAGCATGGGGAAATACACCTCAGTCTTTATTTCTTGCATTACTGACTAAACATTTATACTTGGGACTCTTTTTAAATTTTTGGTTTTTCCCCTGTTTTTGACCCCAGGTTTTAGGGCTGCTGCATTTCAGGTGACCTGACTGCTTTCTGAACTCCCAGTCCCCATCTTTCAACTTCCTCTTCCACCTCCTCCTCTTACAAAGCCCTTAATATTGATGAATTCAAGCAGGCGATCTCATGACACCTGCACATAATTTACCCTGAGGTTTCTCTGGAAACAGGACTCCTATTTGTTTGGTGCTCTTGATGACAGCACCTTCCTGCCTAGAGTCATGTACAGGTAATTAATTAGCAGCAGCCTGCTGCTACAGGGAGGGATGCTGCTGTGCTGTGCTGAGGAGGACACACACATGCTAGCTCCTTCTCTGTCTGTCCTGCTCCTCTCATTTTGTGTTTAAGATCTGAGAAACTTAAGAACTAGGCAGGAAGAAATGTGAAACAATTGAACACAAATGAGGGATGAATGAAGCAGAGTCCACGTTTGCATTGCAAGAGGAAAAGCAGAGACACTGTCAGTCTTTTCAGTGAGATACCCATTCAAAGGCATGGCAGGTTCAGTGAATTGTTTTTGTAATCTGTTAATTTTACAAGATTTTAAAAGTCTCATTTTCTGAACTAATAAAGTTTCAAAGGGAGTATCAACACTCCCATTTCACTGCTTTTCCTATGAATTTGATTTTGAGACCATCAGATTTTCTCTCCCTATTAACTATTGTTAGGTACCTCAGCAGAGCTGTGAACACAAAATCTCTGACAAAGCAGCCATGCCAGTAGCTAAAACTTGAGTAGAGGCAGCTGCATTTTACATGATGCTACCACACTCCATTAAGTGGCAGCTGCCACTTCCAGGCTCATGGGAGAGCAGAGCTAAGGACTGCCACACTCCCTCTGCAGAGGCAAATGTGTCTGCACGGGCAAGCAAATTTCCCTCTTGGGAATGCCATCATGCTCAAGAGCCCGCTGAGCCTTTGGTGTGTGTGTCAGAGGGCTGAGCTTAGACACAGACTGTATGCAAGTTTTGCAGCTACTTCCTCTCTGAATTCTGAGATTTACACCCAAAAACCAAAGGGACATGGGAACACAAAGGTAGTTTGGGAACAACCAGCACCGTAGTTTTCCCAGAAATGAGGAGCAGCCTGGGAACACCTCGTTGCTCCCTTAATTGCAGAGGGCTGAGTGCTGCTGAGCCCCTGCTGCCGGGCTGCTCTTCCCAGGGCTGGCAGAGCTGGCTCAGACACCAGCACATATGACAGCTGAAGGCAGCCCACTTCCTCAGACTGTGTGCAGGTCAGGAATCTTGCCAAAGTGTCCACAGCGACATGATGAGGGAGTTGAAGGGAGAAGATATGACAGCTTATACATGTTCCTTAACTACAGTCACTCTAAGTAGGTGTAAATTGCCTACATTTTAAGAACAACTTTCTTGTTTTCACTGACGTGCCAGTGAGTTTCTAGCAGTTTTTCTAAAGATGATAATTTTGCATAAAAGACAAAAAGGGCTTTCAAGGTGTAAATCAAATGCAGCCTGTTTTATAAATCCAGTTGGCCTTTATCGCTCTTTTTCTTCTGTGCCACAGTCTCTGTCCTGAGAGCAATGGCCAAATTAACTGAGCTGCATCCTAGTAAAGGTAACCAGTGCCTCATTTAATCCATCCTAGACATTGTCACGACCCTTAGTTTTATACCAAGTTCCTCTAGCCCAGCATCTTGTTTGTAAGTTTGAATTCAGATCTGAAATGAGCTTATGCCTCTTATGCATTTTTCTTCTGCTCACTCCTCGAAGCCCTTCTTTGTCAGCCTGCCTTTAACAGTAGCACATACGATAAAATTTTGATTTTTTTATTCTTAGGCCCTACTTTACTTATTCCACATAGTGGAAAGAATCCCAGGCCAGGCCTGTACAGTCAGGAAAAGCCTTCTGAATCTCTGGGTTTTGTTCCATTTTCCTCTGTAATATCTTTCAGTCAATTAGACTGAAATTACCAAATGAAGTAAAAATCTTGTCTTCATTATAATGATCTCAGCAAGGAACAGCAAACAAAGAATGAAAAATCTCCAGCACTGTGGGAGCATCCTGCACAACCTGTAGTCTACCCTTTCATAAGTACAGAGAGAATGTGATGTGCTAATGAGACATTGGACACAGAAAACAGATGCCAGCAGGGGAATTTTTTACCTGTATTATTCCAACGGAGCTTTTGAAAATAATTATGCCTTTTTATACTCTTTCAATAGGTCCTCACTCCTACTGTATTAAAATTGCACAATTCCAAGTATGAAATCACTAATTAAAATGTATTCACAGCAAGGTTATTTATTGAAATCAAATAGTTGTGGTGGACACAGAACACTCTTGAGACTAAATTAGCCTTTCACCTATCAATAAAGCACAATGAAGAGAGAAGGGGAAAGAAAAGAAAACAAAAATAAAGGATCTCTATTCCAAATTGTTCTGTTTCACTTGCATGTTTAAAGAGTGATGGGTGAGAGACGTGTGGTTGATTGTTATCCAGCAAAATTATTTAATGATATTTCACTTTTCCAGTAGCTAACAGGAGTCCTGTTCATATGGGAAATCTAAAGATGGAGGAAAATGTAGATGGAAAGATGGTAGAAACGGTGTTGAAAAACTGTTAACCAGAGGAGCTGCTGCTGCTGCCCTAGATATGAGACAGAGCAGCTTCCAGTGAAAAAGGGCAGCTCACTTGGGTACTTTCCCTGTCTGAACAAAAGGCGCTCACAAGTAGGAAACAGAGTTATGGGCAAAGTGCAGGGGGTACACTGCAGGTGAGATGAGTCTGTCCTTGGAGCTGTGGGATGTGATGTCCTGTGCCATCTCTAGTGCATATGACCCTTGGACTTTTATTGTAGGAACCTGTCATGAAAATTGATGGAGAGAGCTTTTTGTCCCTCATCCCCCATCACCAAGTTCTTTTGTATTTGGACCATGTTGGTTCATCTTGTGAGATTAAGAGCATTAGTCAAACCAGAGCCTTTAAAGCAACAATTGCCGAACAGTTACAGCAATTAAATTTGGAATTGTGAATGCAAGCATCATGGCTCTGGTATTCTAAGGACTTGCATACAATCAAGAAGCAACCTATATTGAGAGCACCAAATGTTCCATCAAAATGTTCTTCATGTTAAATGTTGGTTGCTCATGAATAATCTGAAGCCAAGAAATGAAATATTTTAGCCAACAAATAAGACAGAATATTAAATATCTAACTTTAAACTTTAAACTGAGCCGGTTGGTATCTCCTGCAAAGAGCCTGGAAATACTAGAGATGCTGTGTTTTCTCAGTGTGTGACTTGGCACAGCTTACACATGGAGTAAATCAGGGTTTGGCTTTTAGCTAGTTTCTATGTTCTACAGGCTCTCTAAAGCCAGGCTTAACATACAATATAACGGGGGGGGGAAAAAAAATCCTTGTAAAAATTGGAAAAGCTTTGTGTTTGGCATTCACCATGACAAACTTGAAGTTTTACGGCAGTTGTGGTTTTGGCTCCTCAACCTGGAGCATTTGCAAAGTAGCTGGTTTTCAAGAAATGAACACTCAGCACTTTGGAAAGGCTTCCACAGCATCATTGCTTCTGGGACTCAAAGCCATCATTTGCTGCAGACAGTGTCAGTTCCTGTAAAATGAGCTAGAACGTATCAGGGCAGTGGGGAAAATGCCGAGTGTCAGTAAGGAGGGCTGTACTTCCATTGTCAGGGTGTCTTTCGTTTGGCTTGATGTTCCTTAGGAAGCTTATTCCTGGATCAGTTAACTGCAATATGATGCTGTAAGGTCTGTTACTCTGCTCAGCCTGTAAGTGTCCTTGCCCTAAAAGCAATTTACTCATTCATTTTTCCCAGAGAAACTGGAACCAAAGTAAAACTCCTTTGGTACAGGAGGATCTCCAGCTTTAATTCCAGCTGAGGACGCAGCTTCAGCTTGGCCAATGTTGTTATTTTGGCTGGACCAGTATTTTGAAGCAACTTTAGGCACAGAGAGCTAGATGGAAGGGATTCCTGACAGGTCACAGCTCTAGAAATTAGGCAAATGCTAATCCAAACCTTCAATGTTTTCTTGGACATGTTCTAAAACCTTATACAGCATGTTGTTCTTTTGCTCATGTGTGTTCTGGTAGCAGTGTCTCCCATAATTAGTCTCTTCTGAATAGGTCCCTAAAAGGGCATAAAAATTACCTTGGTCATACTCATAATCTATTATATGTAATACACTGATTTTTGAACTTCTGTTTCCTCTTGTTATAGATAATAAATTTTTGATGGTCATTATGAAATTGTTTTGGAGACTACAAAAGCATTTCAAGTAACAATAATGTTTTCAATGCATCTGTTACTGATTTTGGTGAATGTGAATAAGGAGTCACTCTTTCTACATTATATATTATTCTGTGCTTGTAGGTATTTTGCCAGGCACTCAGAACAAAATGCCACTTTCCACCTCCAAATCTCATGTGAAACAAAGACTGAGATGACATTCCTTGGATTACATGGGTGGCTAAGATATGGCACATCATACTTTTGGACAGGCTGGTTCAAAAAAAGAGATGAAATCAAATAGGATCAAATGGGATTGTGCTTTCTTCCCATCAGATTTTTATATTTTCATTAACTAAATGCTAATAACCACGTGACCCAGCAGTCTCATCCCATGGTAACAAATCAACATACCTGAGTACAATTACCTGTGTACGTGAACAAAACTTCAGAGCGAATGTTTAAAGATAATTGAAAGACTACTTTTTTTCATCAGAATTTCTGAGTAGTAGTTGTGTTGTTTGCAATGATTAAGATGTTTTGGTTACATCCAATAATTTTTTTTTACACTAGAAAATTTGGACCTTGACCTTAACAAAATGAAAATTGTAGTCAGTGTCCCACCTCTGTTCAGCCTTCTCAGGGCAATGCTGCTTCTGCCCAGCCACACTGTGCTGTTATCAAACACCACCTGAAATGACAGCTGAAAAGCTGCTCATGGAGAATTTGTATCCACACTTAGGGCTGCACACATCCATTTAACAGGTAAATAGGCATTTCCATGGATGCTTTAATACCCTATTATTCTGCAAAACCAGATACCATAGCACTTTTATGGGTGAAGCTTCGAGTGGCTCCTTAATTATTTTGCTAGATGCTTACATAAAGTCCTGTAAACTTCAAGAAATATATATAATGTTCAATCATGTGGCAGTAATACTGGTGTACTGCTGACAGAAAAGGCTATTGGTATCCATCTGGGAATGTAATTTTCAGCTTATTTACTGGCACAGAGCAAACTATCTTATTTTCATTTTCTCTCTCCTGTTTTTGTTTTTTGTTTTGTTTTGGTTTTTTTTTTTATGGGCATTAATCTGCTCTTTGGTGCTTGAACCCTTTTTGTGTGTCCATCCTTCTACTGTTCTTGCTTTGAATATGTTCTTAATTAGCCTTCTTAAAAGTGCGTTTATAGGTATGCCATAGTAGGTGGGGAGGACTGAGGAAAAAGCAGCACTGAAAGGGCATAGTTCTATTCAAAGGGAAGAAAAGAAAAAGTGAAACTTCAAATCTTCTCACTTTCCATTAGGTTTTACCATTGATTTCTGCATTAGCTCATTCACAGTGATCCTGAGTTTAAAGTTAAATTATGTTGTCCATTATAAGTAGAGAGCTTTAGACCTCAATTCAGCAAAACAAGTCTGCTTAAATGTTTGAAGCTGCACATGTGCTAAATTCTGCATTCAGCTAGGATTTTAATAGGCTTATAGAATTTACACCTTAGTTTTAATCCTGTCATGGCTTTCCCTGGTCTGAATCAGTGTCTTATCTTACAAAAAACTAGAAGGAATCAGCAAACAAAACTATATGCAGCAACTATATTCCTTTTGGAGCTGGTTTTGGAGTCTGTATATAATTGTGGTTAACAATTGTGGCTATATCACATGAATGAGATGGCACCTGCAATGAAATAGAACAGAACTGTGAAATGCAAAGAATAGACCCCAGATGGCTGTAGGGGGGTGTATGGTACATATTTACTCCTAAAGTCCAAAGAGCAGGGTCTGAACATAACTGGGTACCTGTAGAAAATGAAGAAATCTGATCCCACAGTGTTCTTTAAAAAAAGAACACAAAGCCAAAGCAAGAACTATGGCTAAAACCTGGAGCTCACAAAACTCAAATGCAAATACACTTTTAAGACTCCAACTTATGTGTGTGTGTATATATATATATATATATATATATATATATATATATATATATAATTATTATTATTATTTTCACTTGGAGAATGATAAAGTAACTTCCCCACTGGTTCATGTCTCATTATTTTTGCCAAGGGGCACTTGACTGAAGCTATTGATCTCAGTGCCAAATTAGCATGTTATGCAAGGGTTAATGCAATTTTGTTGTAATGGTTCCTGTTGCTTGTAGATTCATAAACAGGACTGTACTCTAAAGGAAGGCATAGAATATTTTTCAGTGATTAGATGAGGTTGTTTCAGTAGAAACTGTGATTATTTGCCAGAATAAAGTGCCCTACCCATATGAAAATGCCCCTTGAAATAAGTGTTGTGATGTTTGTGTTCTAGTTGTAATAATGGAAGATGAGCAAAATGCAACCTGTGAGACCTTCTGAGTAAAATTAGAAACAAGAATCACTCTGAAGCATGTGAATAACTTGGAGAGAAAAAAAATCTGCATTTCTGGAAGTGTGTGTATTGAGTTCAGTCTTATCTAGAAGCTCATAAAACCGGTGTGTTTTTCCTTACAATAAGGCAGTAAGGCAGACCAGAGACTGCACAGACATCAGGGAATTCAGCCCTCAGCTGAAACAGTTGTCCTAAACGCTCATGTCAATACAACAGGAAAATACCAGAACACCCTGTTGAAATTCACATATCCATATCTAAAATTCACAGGACATGGAAAAGAGTGCAAAGAGCTGCAGTGCCACTAAGGCATTCTAAACTTGTAAAATAAGGGAAAACAAATGCAGCTTAAAGGAATACTAAAAAAGCACAGCATGTACCAAATTCTGATTTGGATTAATGGAATTTGCTCTGACACTACAAAAAAGCAGAAATATAGAAGTGAAAGAAGAAGTGGCTGTGGTTTACTGGCTGTCCTGCCTAAATATGAACTTCAAATCATTTTGAATCTGATATTTGAAACAGAAATATTCTGAACATTTCACTAAATAAACCCTACAGGAATCCAGGTGGTAGCTGGATTTCAATATGGATGTGATGAAAGATATAAATTTAGATGTCCAGAGTAGGCTGGTGTGTGATGTCTCCCATAAAGAAACATATTTCATGTGGGTGTTGACAGAAACACTAATACAATTGATGCTGCTAACTTACCTTCCAACAAAAGCAGAAAAATCACAAGAAACAAGTCTTCTGCTTTGACTCAGTTGAAAGAATGAATCTTATTATTACCCAGATACTAAGGGTAAGAGGCAAAAATAACAGATGTGTCTTATTTTATCTGTGTGGGCCTAAAGGTGTTATTTAAACAATATAACTCTCCATATGCTATGATGTTTGAGAAAGAAACCCTTGATTATTTAGTCTCTGGCATAAGAAACAAGGAACAGTGTGGAAAGTTTCCACTCTTGTCTAGCTGCAAGTGTTGAGTTTCATTCACTTTAGAATTCCAGATGAGCTTTGGCTCAAAAATAATAAACAAGGCATTATAACAGAGTTACGCTGAGCTGGAAATCATTATCATCTAGTACTTTTCATAACAGTAAGTCTATAGTAAGTTCTCATCTAACAGGTTCCATAATTTAGAGAGCTCTGCAGCATTTAAGGTTATTAACACTGCCAGAAAGAAGTCATTGACTGGCCAATATGGACTATTTAACCTCAAAACCTCAGTCCTTTGAAATCTGGAGCTTTTTAGAGCAGCACTGTCTTTGTTCATTAGGAAATAGGGCAATACCCTAAAATTCTCAGGTGATTTTCTTTTCAGTCAAAGAGATGATTCGCAACCACTAAAATTAGATCAGGGCCTCAACATTAAAACCTGAATGCAGCCAGAAGTGAGAAATAATATATCAAATTCTATAGTTCATGGATTCTTTATGAGAGCAAATTTAAAGACAGAAGAGCACAAAGGAAAATATCTTGCAAACCTGTGGACTTCAACTTTTCAGAAGGATTTAGAAATCATCTTTCTAGTCATGTACATGCTGACAGTGCTGTGTGGATGTAATGGAAGGTAGATCTGAATTCAGGTGACAAAAATTGCAGTGTTTAGAGAAGGTCAGGTTTTTTTTTTTTTCTCCTTCCTCATAATTTTATTTTTTTAGTTCTTGACCAGAAAAACAAAACGTATCTTGTTGCAAACACCCAAATGCTTGTAAGCCCTGAAGAGTACTGAAACAACTCCATCTCCCCTGAAATCTTTAACTCATTATGAACAGCACGCATCAAATTTTAAGGAAGTCTGACCTTTCCTAATATTTTAAGGGCACATTTAAGGTTTAACTGCAGGAACACTAAAAGAGAAATTAGAATATGGGCTTACCTTGCATTAGGTACTGCCTGTGTGAGAATTCTTGCTCAGGGGTAAATATGAGGTTGCATAGATCATTTTGGAGAACCTTATTGCCTGTGAGATTAAAACTCTTATATGAAAGCAAAATCATAACACATTTATAAAACTTCTGTTAAAAGCAGAACTTAAACCAAAATTGCTGAAAGCTGTAATTACTTAATAATGAGAATTCATGAGAAAAGGGTCGAGAATACTTTCTGGTTATCCATCCAAGTCCCCTGGGAAGGTCACAGAATCATGGAATGTTTTGGGTTGGAAGGGACCATTAAAGACCTCCTAGTGCAGCTCCCCCTGCACTCAACAGGACATTATTAGCTCGATCAGGGTGCTCAGAATTCTGCCCAGCCTTGAATGTTTCTAGGGTTGGGACGTCTGCCACCTGCAAGGCAACCTCTCAGGCAGGCAGGACAAGAGGAGAACACATCTATTTGTTTTGTTTGATCAGTAGATCCCAAACTGACCTAAATACAATTTGTAGCTATTTTATTGGCAACTTTTGTCTGAGCTTTGGCTAACATATGGCTCATTTACACACTCCTATTGGGAAAAAAACATTAGGCTTGTTGACTTTCTGCAGACATTTCTTTTCAGGAACCCCTCACGTGTTCTTTATGTCCCTAAATGATTATTGGTGAGAAGTGTATGGACGTGGGATAAGTTTGAACAAAGCACGGTATTTGTTGTCTAACCCCTAAAGTAGGGGGGTTATTTGCTGGATAAATCTGTGAGGTCACGCAGTGCTCAAAATAAACTCTCCCTACAGCATTAAATATAATTGTTATGTGACTGATATAATATCCTAATCAACATCTTAGCTTGGGTTTATGGAAGTGTTGTTTTAAACAGGCAGCTTTAACCTTCATTGATTTCAAGGACTCCGTCATTATCCATTTTCCAGGGTGAGGTCTCTAATTACTGAGCATTCTGATGCTTAATTTCATGTGATAGGCCTGAAACTCATAGATAAATGGTTGCACATCATTCTGAGGACAAAATAGTTTCTAGAGAAAACACATTTGAAAGAAATATCTACAGGTAATACCTAAGAGCATACATTTTGCATAGCAAAATATTTAAGCAAGGCCTGCCTACTATTAGGCCACCAAGAAGTTTCTTCCATCTGGCTTTTTTGGTACTGTGCTATGCTAAGAAAGTTCCACCATAGGAGGGGATTTTTTCACCCTCTTGGCCAAACATCTAAACACAAGGCACATTGGAATGGGAGGTTCATTATTCATTGAAGTGGGGGGGTTTTGTGCCCTTGGCTATTTGCTTTGAAGAAAGAGCGTGGGTTGTAATTTCAAAATACCATTTTTCTCTGTAAGGGCACTGTACCTGCAAATGTAAGCTTCTCACCTAGTCACAGAATGAATATCTGGCATTTTACAATTGACATCAAACTTATTTCATGCCTCTCTCTTTTTTTTTTTTTTTTCCCCAATATTTTCTATGGTGTTTTAAGTATGCCAGCTAAGTGGCTTTCCTACTCTGGAAACATTAGGGGCAGACATCCCTACAACTTCCCTCTCAGTGGGGAGATGGGCAAGAAATAAGCCTTCATCTTACTGAAAACACATGAAAACTCATATTTTTTTCCATAACCAAGAAGATCTTCCAAACAGTTATTTATTCCTAGTTCCATTTTGGAGCACATGCACAGCCAGCAAAGCACTCTGTCCAAATGGGGTTTATTAACCCCAGTCTGGGTTACCCCTCCATCAGTGCCATTACACAAGCAGACAGGTGTCAGGAACTTAGCTCAGGCACTACTTGTTACTCCCAAGCACACATTTCCACCAGGGGAAAAGAAAGCCTGGTGAGCAACCATCAAGGCTTTTTTGTGGCAGCTATAAAACTTTCCTTTTCTTCATTACGCTCTGGCTTTGAGCAGTTGGAAACAGCTGGTCAGCCTCAGCTTAAAGAGCCTTGGGGGCTATTTATGTCATTGCTTTTCGTTCTTACCGTTCAGCCAGAGGACTCAATTGCAAAACTGGGGATGCCAAATTAGAAGAAAGTTTCTGTTTTGACCTTTCTTCAGATGTCAGCCCTTAAGAGGCTGCACTTATACCTGGCCCACTCCTCAGGTACCTGGTAATCAAGAGTGTGTCATTGGTCTCTGTGTCACCCCAGCACACACTGTGTGGCACTGCAGCGTGCAGAATCTGTACGGTCATGGTGTAAGTAAAGGGGGCAAAGGGAAAAAGGAGCGCGTAAGAAAATACAAAACAAATGGGTTTGACCTATGAATTATGCACTCAGTTGTGCATGAAGTCAACATAAAAATAACACAGTCTTACAGGAAAATGCTCTGACAGTGCATCAGGCTGAGAAATCTCCTTGCCTAGGAGAAATATCTTCTTAAATGTACTTTGGTTTTGGAAGTCAGGCTTTGTCTGTGTATTCATGTATTCATATTGCAGTGTAATTGTGCAGGTTTCTTAGAACTAGTGGAAATCCAACCCCTTATATCACATATAAAAGACTCTCTGATTCCAGAAACAGCAGTTTAGTGTTTACGAACTCCTGGAAGACATGCCAACATTTTCCCTGCTGATAAAAAATGTATTAGCTGGAAAAAGTCTACAGATATGACAGGTATAGATATCATTGAACTGTGTAGATGAATCAAACCCACTTTGAATTCCTTTAGTAAGGACAATAATGTACTCTTTCTGACAAGAAATATTCTTTGATACCAGTGGTTTTTATCCTTTCCTTCTTGTTCTTGAATTGTAGAGAGAACAGAAGCTATTCTTAGATGCCATGAAGAGTTGTGGTTCTGTTCCTTCCCAGCTATCAAGTGTTTCCTGGATTTTCTATATTTTTTTTCTATTAATGGTGCAGGGCACAGACTTTATGATCAAGATCAGATGTTTTGTTTCAGAGAGAGAGAGGGGGCTGTTATTTCCTGACAGCTAGCAGAGCTACTGCTCTAGCTTGAGGGGCTCAAAGAGAGAGAGATTCATTCCTCTGCATGTGTCCCATGAAATTCCAGGCATTTATACAAGGTCCTGGCATTCCTTACAGAAAAAAGCCTGCTGTGGAACTGGAAGTGTTGGGTCCTAAAAACAAAAATAACTTGTCTAGCAAATTACGCAATGCTAAGTGTGTTGATAACAGTCCCCTGCTGATGTTTAACCTGTGCCCACAAAGAACTGGACTGCTAGCAATGGATCGGTGAGTGGGTTGTTCCTTTAGTCCAGATGTTGGGGCTGAATGGTTTTTTGTTGCTGAAAGTCACACAGGAGATTCCTGCTGAGCCTGGAGCAGGTGTGTGTGCAGGCAGCAGCTGCTCACTCTCCCGGACTCACACACATTTCTACACGCAGTTGAAGCATGTCCTGGCAGAGGTGCAGCTGATGTTACAGAAATGCGGAGCCCTTGCAGCAGCAGCAGCCACGGGCAGGGCTCTTTCCTCCATCAGCAGGGCAGAGTGGGAGGGCTGTGCATCAGCAGAACCTCGAGCATGACTTGGATTTGCTATTAATCATTCATCTTTGCATAGAATCTTAAAAAGGGCTTAGGCTCCAGCATGCCTCGTGTTTGGGTAGCGGGCCCTGGCATTAGCATTCAGAGCCCGTGCAGGTTGTCTCGGGTTTCTAGACAGTGCAAGGTTACAGCAAAGCCCTGCCCATGCTGTGTCTCACAGCGATGTGAGCAGGAGCCAAGCGCTGCCTTTGGCTGACTGCTGGAAGAATCCAGCACAGCCAAGACAGGAGAGAAGCCCCCTGAAATCAGGCTGGCCCGTGCACACTCACTGGGAGCTATCAGAAGTACAGGAGAAGGTGAGCTTAGCTGTGTTGAAGCTACTCCTCAAAAAAGTGCCACCTTCCCTTGGCTGAGCCTGGAGGTCATCTCCAGAAGGCTGAGTTGGTTTCACCCAATTCTTGGGTGAAGCACACTTGCCAAAGGAAGAGGACACATCACAGAACCCTCCTCTCTCTGCTATTCATCTCTTTGCAGTATCTCAGAAACTAAATCACTCATGCACAGAAAATGTTCAATTATTTTCATTTTCTGCCTTAGGTTTATAAAACCTTCCTTGTTCCCCACACTCTAAACACAAAGGGCTAGGGTCAGTGTGGGAAAAATGACCAGATACCTTGCCCCAACTAGTTTTACCTCAAGAATATGATGCAAATAACTGGGACAGAGGGACTCTATGAGCAATGTAGTGTTTAGTGGTTCTGGCAGAATTATCGATGGACTGCAGAGCAGTTGGACAAGAGCTCTTTTTATTGACTCTGTGTTGTAATAAGGAGCCATAGATTTAGTAGTACATCCATCCTTTTAAATTAGAAGATGCATTACTTCTGAAAATCTGTTATTCTGCATACATATGTATAGGAAGCAAGTCCTGGATCTGCATTTCAAGTCCCACTGAAGTGATTCCTGTGTATAATGTTTTTAAGATACACATATCAGTGTACACAAGACAGCTATTAAAGTACTGGGGGATGTTTTGAGAGGAGAGGCACGTAACTAATGCATTGCTGGTAAACACTTTGTCTCCTAATGCCATTTGTTCCATGCCAGTATTCAAGCCATGCCTTTCATTTCCCATTGTGATTAAAACTAGGCGGGTGTTTAGCTACAAAAAGGCACAGTGCTAATGCTCAGCATTGTTTATCAAAACATGCATATGCATTTTATTCCTGTAATGTGCCAGCCAGAGAGTGATCAGAGCTTAAATCCCGAACTGCGGGCTCTGATTTTGATTAGTGGCACTTACACACTGAGGCAGAGACATTTCTTATTATATGATCTACATTTCAACTCCATTTGGCATAAAGGTAAAATCATTTTTCCCTGCATAAAAACTGTGAATCAGATAAGAATTGATTGTATTTGTTGGTTTAATGAAGTAAGATAGTGGATTTCTGACTAATGCATTGGAAAGTATTTATATAATAGAGAGTTCTGCCATCATAAATCACTTTGAGGGGAATGCAACAATTTTTTATTGGAGGTCACCCGAGTTAGCAGCAAAATCAATTCAAATCAAATCACGGAGCTGCTGTATACATCAGGAGACTGCAAAGGAATTAATACACTTACGTGTTTGCTCACCGGGCATGCCTAAATTAAATATTAACAGTTTACATGAGGATGAAGATGTCTTGCGTTACAACCATTTCATGTGCTCTCATGCCAGGCAGTCCAGGTACCTGCTCAATAGAGACTAGAGGAATTTACATTTAGAAAATCAGACTACATTCTTTTGGCTGAAGAACACACGGACTGTGTTTTTCCACTCTACCAACCAGGAGCCAGTTTTGAAAATGTGATGAATTGCTCTCACAGTTAAATTACTTCTTTTGGCAAGAAAAGTTCAGCCCTGAACTTTTAAGCATTTTTTCCATGTTGTCTAATTAATACCCACAGAGCAAAATTGCTGCAGTGGGTGTTGTCAAAGCCATTTCTGCTTCCTCTACATCTCCATTTCAGAGTCTGCTATCTCATAATTCTGGTTAACGAGCAAATTCTAAAAGACAAGAATATTTTCCTTCTTTAGTGGAACCAGAACCTGGCACAAGGATAAGGTGTATGGAGGCGTAGAATGATTGCTCTTAAACTTCCTTTCCTCAGTAAAAACAGGATCAGTTCTCTGAAACTGAAAAGTCAAACGTAGTTGGGAGAGAAAAGCTAAAAAAGTCTGTTTCTCCTGATATCCTTTTTCCCATTTGGGAAAAAATAAACGGACATTTGCTGCTCTGCCCATCTATGAAAAAGGACCAGCATGTGTGTTTAGCAGAGACTTACACCTTGGTGTCCTTGTGCTGTCGAAGATGAGTCAGTAGCTTCCAGTACATGTATTATCAAACCCTTAATTGCTAGTTCATATATCAGCAGTACTGCAGACCTTCTAAACTACAGCCCTGTGTAGCAGAAAGGTCTCCGAGCAGGGATTGTTCTGAAGTGCCCTGTTCAAAGCAGAAGCTGTAAACTCAATGACAGGAATAATTATAATGTCAAACAGATTAACAGTAAGTCAGTCCCTGGCCATACAACCACAGGATGTGTTTAACAAGTCAGTGATCTAAATTTAAATGCACAAACTCCAGTCACATGGACTAAATTTAAGTCTTTTCCTGGGCTCCGCAATTACATGTAATTAAAGAATGGAGTAGTTATTAGGGGAATTAAATCAGGCAGGAACTCAGTCCACTTTTTCCTTTTTCTTATGAGTTAGGCTTCAAGTCATGCACAAGGGATGTTGGGAACTGGATCTGCTCTTTATTTACACCTGTGTAGCTCCATTTGTCCTTAAGCCTGAAATGCCATGGACAGAACAGAACCTCTTTTCCCTGCGCTGTGGCCCCTTGAGCACAGTAACACAATAAAACGGGAAGAAGCTACATAAAATTAGACGAAGAAAGCCTTAAACCAATTCCTGAGACCCACGGACTTGCATGAATTAAACAAAACCACTTTGAGGTGTGCTACATCCTTCCTTGCACTTTGCATCACAGGGGATACACGCTGCCATCTACTCATTCCATAAATAAGCTGAGTCAAAGTGGATCAGGCTAATCTAAAGCATTCTCAGATTTCTGTTAGGTACCTGGTTAAAATGTAAATTAACCGTTTGTTTCAGAAGCTAAATCTTGATTACATCATTATATATTATGAATTATAAATGCATAGACTTTATACACTTTTAAATATAGGCAGTAAGTATAGAGCTATATATTATAAATTATATAGATGCACACAAACAATGTTTCAACATTAATGGACGATTAAAAGGAAAAAATCCACATTTAACAACTACCATGGGTGAACTTTTCCCTCCAATTATTGTTAACCCCTGAACTCCTGCTTTGCTTCCAAATTTGGATTGCTCTGAAGGCCGGGAGTAAGCTGTGCTTAGAAATAGCCTGTTAAAAAATCTATAACACAGGGATAAGGTGGAGGCCTACTGGGAGATGACTAATGGAATGTTTCCTTGCACATCTCAACACCCGGGGCAGCGCGGGCTGAAGTCTGACCGTGGTACATCGTACCAACAAAAAGCAGATTCTTAATGCTACAATTAACTTGACTTCTGTGAAACATTCATAACCTGCAGTCTCCTGTACGGTGTTTTGCTGGAAAAGCCATGCATGATGTCTTCTGCTGTAACACATTAAGCTTAATGTGACTGAACTGGATTCTGCAAAGTGGGTGGGCAAATTTCCTGCGCTAAATTTACCTCTGATAGAGAGGCTCCTCCAACTCAACCAGTAGAACTCATCATATGATACATTATTCACAGTAATGGATTTATTCTTAATCCCATCAGCTTTATCGCCAAAGAAATGGGATGGGGCCTTCTGAGGGAAGCTAATCTTCAAGATGTTAAAAGAAACTATACTGGTAGTTGCCATGAAAAGCATCCATTGAAGGTTTGGTAAAGCTTTCCTTCAGAACTGGGCCTAATTTTTCCAATCTTCAAATAACACATTTCTCTCAGGTTTATTTTGGCCTATGTAATCCTGTTTAGTTTTTCCAGTACTGATTTCCAAGATGGAACTTTTGGAAACTGGTAATAATTTTGCTTGTCTTCAATGTGCAAAGCACTGCAAAACACAGAGTAAAAAATATACCAGGTTTAGCACCGGTGCAAACCGCTTCTAAACTCCTCCGACTTTCTCTGCTAAAGTTATGACCCCTTTTGCTGCATGAAGACTTTCTGGATTTTTGAGTGGGTTGTCAATGCTTTGGCAATCATCTGTCACTCACCGGACTTTAATTAACTAGAAATTGATCATACATCCAGGTTATATGGGTGAGGTTACAGGTAGTGAGATTGAGAAGAATGTTATTACCAGCGACCACATGGTATAACAGTCTAAGAAATATGATTTCAAATATCTAGCTGGGATTTAATAAAACAGTTTGGTGATATTGCCTGTGATCTACAATTAGGATCTACAAAGATCTACGGGCAGCCTGCTCACCAAACCAGGTAAGTAACAGAGGCAGCACTCTTGGAAAATAACCTGAACAAGCAGCTCCCCAGCGTTGTGCAGCTCCACACCAGGTACACCCTGTGCAGGTACAGCTTGGCTACGCACCTTCCCACACCTCCATCTCCGGTCACCGCTGCTGCCTCTGGTCTTTTATCACTCTCCTTTCCACGACGGCTCTCGCTGCTCTGCCTAGTGTATCCTTGAGGGGAGGAGAGCAGGGAGCGCCGGGCCCGGAGCGGCTGAGGGGAGCGGCTGAGGGGGAGCGGCTGAGGGGGAGTGGCTGAGGGGGAGCGGCTGAGAGGGAGCGGCTGAGGGGGAGCGGCTGAGGGGGAGCGGCTGAGGGGGAGCGGCTGAGGGGAGCGGCTGAAAGGGAGCGGCTGAGGGGAGCGGCTGAGGGGAGCGGCTGAGAGGGAGCGGCTGAGGGGGAGCGGCTGAGGGGGAGCGGCTGAGGGGGAGCGGCTGAGGGGGAGCGGCTGAGAGGGAGCGGCTGAGGGGAGCGGCTGAGGGGAGTGGCTGAAGGGGAGCGGCTGAAGGGGAGCGGCTGAGGGGGAGCGGCTGAGGGGGAGCGGCTGAGAGGGAGCGGCTGAGGGGAGCGGCTGAAAGGGAGCGGCTGAGGGGGAGCGGCTGAGGGGAGCGGCTGAAGGGGAGCGGCTGAGAGGGAGCGGCTGAGGGGGAGCGGCTGAGAGGGAGCGGCTGAGGGGGAGCGGCTGAGAGGGAGCGGCTGAGAGGGAGCGGCTGAGGGGGAGCGGCAGAGAGGGAGCGGCTGAGGGGGAGCGGCAGAGAGGGAGCGGCTGAGGGGAGCCCCTGCCCCGGGGCGCCTGAGGGCGGGAAATGGCGGACCCCGCGCTCGACGGCCTCTGAGGGCTGGGGCGGGGGGCGAGCCGGAGGCAGCTTAAATTCGTATCATTTAACTGTGAGAACCTCCGAGGTAAGAGATGGGCACAAGGCGGCTTCGGGCAAGCAAGCATTAAAACACCCCAATTGGTTTCGCCAGATCTTGGCGAACTCTGGCCTTTCAGTCAGGCGGCGGGACCGGGCGCTGAGGCGGAGCCCCTCGGTGCGGGCACCGTCGAGGGACGGGCGCCTCCCGAAGCGAGGAAGGGGAGCTGATCAGAGGACAGACAAGGATGGACGGGATTTTTTGCAGTGCTGAAGGTCCGTGTGTTTGATTAGCCTGGTTGGTGAGTTTTGTCGGTGCCCAGGGAAGGAGGGTTGCCGTCGGTGCTGAGGGCTCTGGAGCCTCTGCGGTGGGCTCCAGTGAGTACAGCCGTGTGGTTCCACAGTGCAGGGGCTCTCAGGGCCGCCTGGGTGGGTGGGGACAGGACCTCAGGGTGTTTTGGGGCTCTCCGGGCTGGATGTGGTTTCTGTCCCTTCCCCGGGGGCTAAAGTGAGTTTCTCGGCTTCGTAGTGAAATTTTGGCTTCCCCTTTCCCGTTTAACATGTCTTAACGTCAGAATAGCTGTGTCAGAAATGTGGCTATGTGCGCACGAGGTGTAAAATGTATTGAGAGGATGCCATTAATTCACACGTTTGAACAGCCTGGTTGGTTCTCCTTCCCAGTTAACGCAGGCACTGCTGTGTCTTCCAGGCATGGGGCAGCCTGACATCTCTCTTCCAAAATACCTGTGCTCCCTGAAGTATATGTGTTATATCTTAGCATACGTATTAAGCATATTTGTAAACAGCAACAGAAAACATTATTTATGCCTTGATTGATTTGGAGTCTGCAATACTATGTAAATTCTGGTATATATGTCCAAGTTTGGCACCCTCACCTTCAATACTGAAATGCTTGGGCTGCCGTGAAGGCAAGAGATGAAATGCCTGAAGAGCACCAACCGGGTGCTTCAGGTGAACCTACGATAAAAGCAGACCCATGGCTGCCCTTTCCAGCTGTAAGGACACAGGGCTAATTAAGAATTCCTTTATCCTGGCTTCTTTATTACTATTGTCTCAGTTCTTAGCTGGTAAACTTGCGCAGCTGTATTGACATCTTCTCTTAGAGAGCCTTTAGTTCCTAAAGTAAAAACTAAAATGTTCTTGAGAGAGGCTTACTATGCAAAATAAATATGACATATTGCTTTTAAGCTCTTACCACTGTTTTGGGTAATTCTGAAGCAGCTTTGGGCTGTGACACTTTCAGCTGACTTCAAGGTTACTCTGTATAAAATCCATGCTTATTTTTTTTCAGCACAAACATACCAAATTGCATGTGTCTTAACTGAGTTACATTTTTGCCTAGTCCTTACTCTAAGGCGCAGACCTATCTCTAATGGAAGCAAATACTTCTAAGTTCTAGGGGAGGTTCTGTCTTCTGTAAACTGGCAAGCATCTGCTTAGCAATGCCTTAATTTTAGTGAGGCCTCAAGCAAAAGGGATAAGGATTAGGTCTGATGTTTTAACAACAAAAAATGAGGAGAAAAGGAAATGAAAGGTGTAAGCCTAGACAAAACTTTGGTATTGGTAGCTGGAAGACAGTATTTTGTGCGATGGCTGTGATGCTGTTTTTCTTTCTGAAACAAGTTGTTGATACAGTAGTTAAAGTACAAGGTAACTGCAGGGGGCTGAGGCACTGGAGTCTGTAAGGTGAGGGAAAGGAACAAATGCAAAAATTTACCACAAGCTTTGACAGCTTTTAAACCTTTTTGTGCAAGAAATTTTCTTTTATGCCAGCCAGCCTCTGTCTTGGGGCCTTGAAGTGTTTGGGCCCTGGGTTTTGTAATGCCACTTCACATCCCATAAAGGGTTATTAGTGGCTTTGTAAATGCATGTTGGGGGCTTTTCAAGTCAGACTTGTAAATCAGTTCAGAAGATGTTTGGGAGGACCCTTTAGGATTTTGGCTGTTCGGGCTCACAACCCCCCAAATCTGAGGGTCTTTCTGAAAGCAGCTTGGCTTCCCCGTGGTCAGATCGTGTTACAAACCCCACTTGGTCTGAGTCTCAGATCTGTGCACAGCAGGGGCAAGCCCTTGGGTTTGACCCAGCAAAATGAATCTTTATCTAAAGAAAGCACATTTCTCCCTTTTGGATACAGTTTTGAGAGCCGGAGTACAAAGTATTGACTGAACTCAACCAGTCATGGGTGGTGATAAAATGCTCCAAATCCCTCCCTGGGAAAGCTGCTAGAAGAAACTTGTGTCTCCTTCTGACCCTTTCCTTTCTTTCTCCTGGTGAAAGGAGATGGTCCAAGCGGACTGCAGCAGAAATACTCCTCTGGTGGGAACTGGCAGCTCTTTGACCACATTCCCTAAACAGTACCCATAACAGAGAAAGGCATGTCATGTAGTTTTGAATATTTCCCATCTTAAACAAGGCTGAGGCTAAAGACTTCTCTTAATTGGCAGAATGACAATGGTTTCTATTGTGCAGGGAGATCCACTTCAGAAACTCTTACATTGGTGTTTGTCAGTGGCTGAATGTAAAGCATAAATGCACACAACGCCACGCAGAATGACTGTCATGAGAATTCCCTCCTTTGACAAGGAGCCTAAAAGCCACAGTAGCTGAAAATTTAATGTCCATTATAGTGTGGAAGAGTCGCTTTCAATTAAACTAGGTGTAGCACTTAATGGAAAGTTTAAAGGGGGAGCGTTTTCTTCATGACTTTTCTGTAAATGTGTGTGGACTGCTTTTCAGTTCTATTGGTGTTCCCCAGTTTTTTGCTCCTAGAAGCTGTGGCTGCCCCATCATCTTGCTGTGTTTGAGGCCAGGCTGGTTGGAGCTTGGAGCAACCTGGTCTAGTGGAAGGTGTCCCTGCCCATGGCAGAGGAGTAGACTAGATGCTCTTTAAGGTCCTTTCCAACCCAAACCATTCTGTGATTTCTCTTTGCATGCCACAAAAGAAAAATCTAGCACATTTTTTGGTGGAATATGAAATGTCAGTTGACATTTCCCCTTGTGGCAGTGTTGTAATAAATTCTTCAGGTACTTTTCATTCAGTTGCTCTGAGGGAACATAATAAAAATCTGAAATCTTTCTCATAATTAATGCATGTTTGGACTGCAGAAAAGCTTTTTTTTCACAAGGCCAGTGTCTGTTTCAGACAGTGGGTGTGGAAGAATCAAAAACCCAGTGCATTGAGGGAACTTCTACACAGGCTAAACAGCAGTCCAGCAAGAAACCAATCTTGCTGGCTGTTTGATTTCTGATTTAGCTCTCAAATTCTTTGCCTTCAGAGATCCTGGTGTTCCTCCATCTTGCAAAAATGAGCAGAGAGACACTAAGGCTATATGAAAGCACCATGTTCCTAGTGCAGAATTATCAGGTGTTGCGGG
The DNA here is from genome assembly GCF_015227805.2 of Hirundo rustica. Taxonomy (NCBI): domain Eukaryota; kingdom Metazoa; phylum Chordata; class Aves; order Passeriformes; family Hirundinidae; genus Hirundo; species Hirundo rustica. The sequence continues at coordinate 63,167,269 of NC_053454.1, forward strand.
ACTTGGATACAGTGTGGGAGGGTGAAGTAAGGAGAGGTGTGAGGGCAGGAAAAGGGAGAGAGAAGGAAGAAATAAGACAAAAGGGAAACAGAGCTGTGAGCACCCATTGCTCTGCAGCATTACACAGGCTGCAGCCTCAGCTGAGTTTTCCCAGGACTCATCAGGTCACACAGGTGTTGAACTGAAACACTGACACATATCTAGGTGGGACTATGAATTAATATGTTACCCGTGCAATATAAATGCCGCTCTGCTTGATTCTGTTGATCATGCAGAAGTTTTTTCTGTAAGACCCTCTCTTATTTCCTGGGAGAATCAAGTGCAGCTAATATTGATTAACCTCAAGGTGCTGTATGTTCAGTGCATGTGAATTTTTTTAAAAAGCTTAGTGCTTTGGGAAATCAGTGACAGTAGACTTAAAACTTCTAATCAAACAAACAAACAAACAAAAAAATCACTTGGCTTTTCTCTATATAGGTGAATGCTTATAGACATAAATGCTAGTTGAATGTGTAGCTGAATGACCTTTAGCATACCCCATCAAACTCCAGTGCCTTGAGCATGTATATGGAAATCTGATGGTAGCTGAATAAAAATAGCTGTATTTCAGTATGGACAAAGCAAAGTCTTCCAGGGTGGGGAGAAAGGCAAAGAAGGTGAAGAGAAAAATATAATGTTTCTTGAAAATGACAGGCTGTTCTAGCAGGAACTTCCAGCTGAAATACTGGCCTGAGGCACTTGTCGAGCATGGACTATTACACTCCAACCAGTTTAGCTTTTGCAAAACTATCATCAGCAGCAAGCACGGAGAAGTGTCAGTCAGTGTTAGCCACGGGGAGCAGTGAGTGCTCCAGCTGAAACCTTGCACTCCCATCCTCGTCTACAGGGATGGCACACCAAATGTTCCTCTTGAACAGCTCCTGCAGGCACAGGGCAGAGGTGGAAATGGAATGGACAAACTGCTTGTCAGTCCTAAAGGCTGGGGTTATTAAATAAAAACATTTTATTATTATTAATAATTGTTTCATTACCTATTTTGCTGTCTTTCCTGTGAGGTTCCTTCTAGTTTTCCTGTTGATGTCCACAGTTACATATCAGCATAATGTTTGGAATGAGATTAAATGAGGAACATAGGATTAACCTTATCCCTTGTGCATGGCTGGTGCAGTGTATAGTGTCTGGTTGACAACATATTCAAATTTGTGTGCATATCTTATTTTCCTATGTCATTTTTAGAAGGACAGAAAAGCAAAGTACTGTGTTTCTGCTATAGGAACTTGTTTTTTCTGCTTTTGAAACCAAGTTAAAAGGGTAGGAATGCTGTAGAGCTTTTTTTCATGGTGAGGTTCTGAAAGGTGAATCTTGCTTGTTGAAGACTATCAATTTTCTCAATAATCTGAAAAGCATTTCAATGTTTTTGTGCTTGGCTTAGCAGAAAAAAAAAAAAAATGAACATCACATCAGCTTTGAGCACATTCTAACCTTCAGAATTTTTAACAAAGTGTTCTTCAGGGCAAACAATTCTGTACAATTGTACAAAAGCTTCCGTGGGAGTCTCCTATGATTTCAGGGCTTCTATTGTGGCATTTGGAAAATGTGAGGACAGTCTGATTCCATGGATAGAAAATAAGGGGAGAATGTCAGAAAGCAGAACCTAGACAATTTGGAATAAATAATACAAACCTGGGATACTAGAAGGAAAATCAAATAAACAAGGAAAACACACACACAAACACACACACACACAAAAACCCCCAAAACAAAACAACGAAACAAATTTTCTCAAACAACCAACAAACTGATGAAAGAAAGAAACAACAACAACAAAAAAAAACCCCTAAACTTCCCCCCAGATCAACTTGTTTAAGTACTTGAAAAAGATTAGAGAGCAGCATAAAAGCAGGTAGTTTATAGAGATAGTATATCAAAGAATGAAGAAAAAAATGCTTTAAACTTTAAGGAGAAATGTTTTTTTTTTTTACAGAAACCTGAGCATGTTTCTTCACGAGTGCAGAACTAGTGAGTATCTTCAAGCAGATCGCTGTGGGCAAATATGCATGCAGCATTCTTCAGTGCAGTGAGAAAGGAGTATAGAGAGTATTAAAATGTTTAATGCAATCATTTCCAGGGATTTATGTAGCATTTAGTCTGTTATGAAATGACATACTGATAAAACTACTCGTAACGAGAGTGCTTAATGTACATTGGTAACTCTTGGGGATGTAATTGCAAGGGTGCAATCCTGCTTATTCTTGGGGGAAAAAAAAAAAATCTGTTTTACTTTGAGGGAGAAGGATTACATTTCCACAGAGCAAACAGTAGCTGGTATGTACTAAATGAATCTGCAACACAGCATAATGATGAAAGAAAATAGTTCATAGAACATCAAGGTTATTCTTCAAGTTTTAGTTGTTCCTACATCAGCTTTCAGTAGAAAAAAGTTCACTTCTCTCTGCTCTGAATACACTGTTAACTTTCTGCAAGTCTTGTAAGTTGTATCAAGCTTGTTTGCCTCCAAACTTCTTCGCAAAGGAAATTTTCATCCTGGCTTAAGGCCTAATGTTATCAGGTGAGGAACAGCCTCCAATTTTTTAAAGGTAAGAGTGTCCCTGCTCAGACATAAAAGAGCCTTCAAGTTAAAACCCATAATGCTTGATATCTCACTCCTATTAATGCTGAAGGAAAACTGAAGGGACATTTGAAAGTAAGTGTTTTTATATTTTTATATATGTAAAACTTAAGGCATCGTTTGAATAAGGGGTTTTGACTGGAGGGTGCTCTAGAGCCGTACTTGGCTGCAGTGGAATTAAGAGCTCACCCAGGGATGAATGAGAAGTTCTGGGGGTTATGTGGGCAGGGCTTTATTCTGTAGTAGTTTGAAAAAGCTCATTTTTTAACCGGAGAGAAGTTTTGCTCGTAGCAGAAATCAAAAGCAACAGGAAAACTTTACCTGAGGTGCTGCTCAGCCACTTCCTTCCCCTCCCTGTGACACTCTCGCTCTCCCTTCCTCTCACCACTCTTAGCTTTTTTGAGCTGTTGTTCTTTTGTGGGCCCCTTTGGCCTCCTATACACCTGTCTCTGTACTTTCACTATTTTTTTTTTTCTGTTTATTCATTTGCCTCTCTGACTGAGATGATCAAAAGCAGAACAAGAATTACTGCAATATTCAACTTCCCTAGAAAATCAGCTGCAGGGGATGGAAGGGGAGTTACATGGTGTTCCAGTAGGAGCTCTGCTGTGGTACTTGTAGAAGGGACAGAGCATGAAGATTTCTGGAGAGAGAGAGTCCAGGTGAGGAAAAAGTAGTTCAGTGTTGCGAAATTTAGGGGAGGATCTCCCTGAGACACTGCTCAGCTGTGCAGGCAGCAGCTTTGATATCGTAGAGACAGGCCTCGAGTCTTTATAGGCAAGGCCCTGAGAAACTCCTGGAGCCTGCCTGATGTTTCCCTGCCCAGCTCAGGAAATGGTTCAGCAGCCAGAACAGCGCTGGTGGTGATGTACAGTATAATTGGGTTCCAGAGCACTGGTAACCTTGGAGCTTAGTGACAAAGCTGAAGGAGCTGCTGTAATAAAACTGTCATTCAAGGTCAATGTTTTTGCCTTTGTTTCATTTACAAGAGAAAAGTGTGAGCAGTTCTTTTCCTCAAGTTATTCTAGTGGAAAAGCATTGCTGCTTTAAAGATAGAGTTCATCAGACTGGATATCCATGGATATTTCACTACAGAATCATTTTCCTTTGTAATGAGAGAAAGTTATTTAGCCATTATCAGCAAATAGTGCATCTTAGAAAACTTGATGCTTTTCCTGACATTTTAATCTCTTTTTATATCCCAGAAAGCAAATAGCATCATGATTTTTCCTAAAGTATTAGTGAGATTTATTTTAAACCCACACAACCAAGCCGTGTAAACAGGTATTAAGTCCTTTGGTGATGGCTCTAAAGTAATGTTAATTTTTTTTTTTTCTGTCAAAGTGCTTTTCATCTTACACTAGGATTATATGACTTTTCTGTGCCTCATATAGGATTAAATTTTTAACTGTCAGAAAGTTTTTGGGAAATGATTTGTACTTTTTGTAGCCAGGGTCCGTATGTGACTGGTTCATTAGGTAAAGACTGTCTCCCTAACAACAGGCTGGCGCAGGACACATCTTTAACTGCAGATTTTGAAGTGTGCTAATTGTAGTTATGGACTGGTTGAGACAGTCTCTTAAGGCATGAAAATATTTAATAGCATTGAACTGTTGTCTTCATTTCAGCGTCTGTTCTATAAGCTTGCTGTGCATGACTTAAAATATTAAAAAATGACAGGAAAATTAACAGCTCTAGCAGTTAGTCAAATGATAGAAAAATAGCAGTTCCAGTGAAAACGTTAAATATTTTCCATGGCATCATAGCTTGGAAAGACCAGTGCCTTTTTGCTGCCCTGTGTAATAGCAAGAGGCATCTGTGTGCTGCTGCTGCTGCTGAGATTGAGACCCTCTGCAGTCTCTTTGCTGGCTGTATTTCATTAACTTTTATAAACCTCTTGCCTTCAATAACAGCAAATGAAACTCCGGCACAATGTCTCCCTCTAGGCCACAGACAACTCCAGCTCGCAATAATTCAGCGCTGGAGTTGAATAAAAGACAAATTATTCTGTCAGCTGTCAGTAGCTACAATACATCAGGCAGTAATGCCGGGTACTTACTGTGGGAGAAGCGGGGCTATTTTCAATTACTGCCAGCTCCTTAATCACCCATGGTGCAGCTCCGAGCCTGCTGCGAGGCGCTGCTTCCTGCTTGGCCCCAGCCCTGGGCTTCCTGTGCTGGGGCACATGGCACCACAAACAAAACCTGTGGTGGCAGTGGTTTTTCTGGGGTAGTTCAAGGAGGCACCAGGAGTGATCAACTCAGTTTTACCTTCTGCACGGCGTGTGGCTGTGTACGGCTGAGCTGAACCCGAAGCACGGCAATCGCAAGCGCACTCAAACTTTTGTTTTCTTAGAAGCAGACTATATGATCTTGCTCAAATCAGAACAAGACATGAGCCTTCCAGGCAGCTTGACACAGGAGCTCTCAGATATTCTCCAGCATTTGTTTATTCTCCTCATAATGGTCTGTGTTGCATGCAGCGCATTAGTACTGCCTGAGAAGTGATTCTGGTGACAAGTCCTGATAATGCTGCTCTAAGGAGTGACAGAAACAGTGTTCTCATAGTGTCCACCTCAGACAGATTTGCCTTATTTTACCCTCTTGAATGGATGCAGCTTGTTTTATTTTCTAGCAAATGTTTTGGTTTGCTTTGTTGGTTTTTATTTTTTAAAAACTTCCTAAGACTCCAACACCTCACTGCTTTTTCAGTCTGACAAAGAATTTGATGCTGAAAAGCAGCCTACTGAAAAGTCATCTGTAAATTCCAAAAAGAAAGCAATGTTTCCATGTATTTTTTTTCATGTTTTGTATTTCATGACTACATGGAAAGGACTACAGGGCATTAATTCTCCCCACACACACACAGAAAAAATCCCCCAAAGTCTGTCATTTGAGTAAAGGAGAGTTTTTTCTTGAGCCTGTCTCTTTTTCTGGGAGGTCTGAGCGATTCAGGTTTCAGAACTGAAACAACCTTGTTTGATAGGTGTTGCCATCACATGTGTGGGGTTGTACTGGTTTGGGCTGGATATAGGGAATTTTCTTTGTGGTAGCCTGTATGGTGCCATGTTTTGCTGTGTTTAGGCCTAGGTGCCCACCATTGTTAAATTCCAATAGGGGCTGTGCCCAGTTCAGAAAAACTGCATGGATTCTGGCAGCTAGAAATTACCTGATTAAATGCTGTCAGTCCTTAAGTTGTAGTTTGCAGAATTATACAAAAATGCTTCTGTGATTTATTGCCCAGCTGGTTATCGGGGGAGGACAAATACATTTCAGGCTTGCTCAGTAATGTATGCATACAGCAAGCTGCTTTGTCAATGTCACATTAATTATCCGATAATATTGGACTTAATTCTTGTTGTAAACTTAGATGTGCATTCCCTTACATCATAATAAATCAGGTCCTAAGCCATACGTGTTACTGCAGAAATGTTTCTAGTAAGGCTTTTATCCCCCCAGTTGGCTGAAAAATGAATTGGAAGATACTTCCCCTGTCCTCTATTTCCTCAGGTATTAGAAATTTATTTCATTCATGCTGTGGACAGACATTGCTGTATAATAAGCACAAACATAAGATGGTTTTGTTGCAAAAGTAGTAGTCTAATTAGAAGATTCCATTCTCCTGTTCCGGCCTAGATTTCAGTAAAGAGATGAGCTGTAATCATTGCATCCAATTTCCCTGATCTTTATCAGGGTTCTCTGCAGCTAACCTTACAGTAACTGTTTTGAAACCCCCTTTGTTAAAATGTATCCTTCAGATTTTAATTCTTGTTAAAGAAAAAAAACAAAAAACCCCCCATCCAAACAAACAAACAAAAAACCACAAACAAACAAACAAACAAAAAAAAAACAAAAAAACCCCCACCCCCCCAAAAAACCAACAAAAAACCCCTAAACAACAACAAATCATAAAAACCAAATCCTGTCTTCTAGGTATTTAGGAACTGAGAGAAAGCATCATAGCTTGCTGTAGCTCTGCTGGAACAATGTGCCTGGCAAATAAAAGAAATAGAGCAAAAAGAGGCAAGTTATAAGAAATACTGGCTGTTCTGGAATTTATTTTCTCTTGCAGTTGAAAACTAGTAAACCTAGTTACCATCTGACTATCAAAAACCTGTAGTCTATCAAAATATTATAGTAAAAATAAGATGGACAAGCTATTGCATCTGATGAATAGGAACAGGGAGAGGAAAACCAGGTTAGAGAAACATAAGAGAAAAAAGGAGAAATACTTTGTTTCCTGGCAACTTTCTTGCAATACACTGCAGTCCAGAGATGCTTCTCTCTAAATTCATTCAACATGACAGTGATGTGAAATTCTACAGCTTGTATGCCAAGCTATCCTTTTTGTTCAGCCAGTCTAAAGCTCTGCTTGTGACAGCACAGAAAAGAAACCCAGGAGGTGATATGGCTTCACTTCGAACTGGTAATTTTGCATTTGTTGCTGGTGTTAGTGATGAATAACCCAGAGCTATTATTATAGATGCTGGGATGGCTTCTCTGCTGCACTCTATCCTTCAGTCAGTAGATACAGAGGGACCATTAGGGTACATGTTTTGACTCAGTATGTTGAGTGCTCCACACTTGTTAAAAGCCATCCAAATAATTGCCAATAATTTCCTAATATCAGCATGTGCATTTCAGGAATTTGCCAAATAAGTTAAGACAGCAAAGACTATTGGGCAGTGCCTTCTATCCGTGTGGCTTTAGTTGCTTTATCTGAGTCAGGGAAGTCATAGTTCAGATTATATTTTGAAGAAAAACAAACTTAAAAATCAGCCAAAACACTATACCACCACCCACAAATTAGACAAATAGGCTTTAAAAGTGTGCCGTGTTTGCTGTAGAATACTTGTTTTAAAAATACTTTCTAATGACCTCTTGACTTTGTCTCTACAGAAAAACTTGCCAAGAGTACCCAGCTGACCACTCTGATCCTGCTTTACAGAGCAAAACTTACTTGTCAGGAAGTCCTTGAGCAGTGATGCCACAATGTCCTGTCTGCACCTCCTCTTTCTGAGGTAAGCCCACAGGAAAGGACAATGATTGGAAGGCTATGTTGTGTCCTGACAGAAGCCCTGCTCCCAAAGATCCTGGAAAGTGGTTGATCAGGCTAAGGTAAGGTTTGTTTGCTTTCTCTGAGATTATCTGTGGTGTGATGATCACTGCACACTGAGCCCTATGAACCAGATCTCTCAGGGCTGACAACATCTTGTTATACACCTTTCCTTCACCTGGGGAAGCCCACACAACTGAGGAGTCCAGATTGTTTGATCCTGTGTGTGCGTCACTGTCATGTGCTTCTCTTCTTTGTCATGGCACTCACACACAGTGGGACAGGATTTGATTAATGAGCAGACAGGGATTTTTTTCAGGGATAGCTGAGATACTTCATGTCCCCCAGTTATCGTACAAGGAAATCATCCCAGCAGATCTGGCAGGACATGCTTCATTCATCTCTTAAGGCTTATTATCTGCGCAAGCTTACAGAAACATGCCAGGGAATGCCTCAAGAAAATGACAGCTCATTAATCATGTAGTCCTGCAATAAAAATAGACATCAAGTGCATTAATTACTTCTCAAACAGGTACAATTGTTGGGACTTTCTCTTAGCTAGTGTTGAAAGATGGCTAATTTTCCAGAAATAACACTCACTTTGCTTCATTGTTTCTAAATAATCAGTAAAATTTTAACAGAGAAATATCTTGAATAACAACGTGTGTAAATGTAGATTAATGTGCTTGAAATTCTAAGTCAAATTCTATGCTGAAATAATGATTCTTTTAAAATGGAGCTAGTTAAAGGTTGTTTGCTTCCAATTTTATTACATGATACCGTTCTTAGAACTAAAGAAAAGTCGTATTAATAAAAACTGCGTAATTCAGAACATGCAGTGTAGAATGAAGAATGCATGCTGGGCCAGTGGTTCTTCTTTTGAGGTACCTTTATAAAAACTTCTTTTAATCTTTTCCTTGGATGTTAATTTACCTCTAGGAACTCACACATGAAGAGTAAACAAGGTTTAGGAAAGGCAGTGATGGGAGCTTGTGCCCTTAAAGCACTCTGTGTTGTTCTGTTTTTTTTTTCCACTTGTCAATCAACAAGCCTTATAGCCAAGTAAAAGTTAGTTTCCTTCATTGAAAATACAGCCTTTAAGGTAATAACTCAGTAGACCACACTGGTGTGCACCAGAAAAAGTTCAAAAGCCCATATGTCAAGGAAAGAACATGCAGTGGACTGATAAGCTTCTGAGCAGGTTTTCCTAAACGGTTGAGGGATTTTGGTGAGTCACCGGGGGCAAAGCTTGGTGCAATTTCTGCATGAGTTTTATTTTTTTGCTAGACTTTAAAAAAAATTGAAGAAAAATTAAATCAAATGTAAGTAGCTAAATTATGGAATCGATACAGAGAAAAGTAAAATTATTATTAAATGCAGAAATGTATTAAGATTGTGGGCTTGAAGACATTAGACAGTCATCACTGTGCCTGTTGGATATAAATCCTTTGCCCAGTTCTTAATTGTCATTCCTACTCTGTGCAGACATCATTTCACATCATGAAGTTTCTAATCCTTTTGCCTGTGGCTTGAATAAAATGCAGAATCCATTCTTTTGACTCTTACTGTCTTTATGGCATTTCTTTCAGTAGCATATTCTATGTTTAATGAGGCTCTGAGGTGCAAAATTTAAAGTCACATCCTCTTTTCATGCAAATTACTGGCAAATGGCCAAAAGTACCAGAAATTTACTTTAACTTCCGAGAACCAGCCTGGAACATGAGAACAAGAGAGTGATTTAGGCGCAGGTTTGGTTTTCAGGAACTTAGAGATGACACCGGTGGCACCTCACCCCCAAAATCCTGGAGTCGTCAGTGCCTTTGGAGCTCAAAGTCTGGCTTGGCAGCCAAGCTGGCATTCCTTGCAAAGAAAGATACCATGCAGTGTGAAGAAGCAAACTGTCTAATAGCACAAGAAATGAGCAGGAGCAGATGCACTGTCATCATAGTGAAATCAGGACTAATAAATTACTGGCAAAATGCTGCAACTCATTTGTAATGGATTTGATACAAACTTTCCCATTTATATTTTTTCTGATGAACCTAGAGAAACATTTCCCTTCATTTGCTGCTTTTGATGATTTATCAGTTCAGTTTTTGAGTCCAGGTGTTTTGATAATAGTGAAAAACTCTGAAATAGGTGATCCTGGTTCCTGCCTGATAAGAGAAGCTGTTTGTTAGTCTGCAGTACCAGTATGTATGAGTTTAGTGAAGAAAAACAAAGGGAAATGTGGATGCATTGATGTTTCCCTCTGGCTTTTTCTCCCATATACTTTGAAAATAATATCTTTCAGTACCAGAACTGTGAACTGTGGTGGGGTCAAAAGGACTGGGGGAATATCAACTATGAGAGCAAAGGATAAAGAAATAAAAATGAACTGAAGTGATTGAAAGATTTATCAGATTTATTTAATTTTAAATCATTCAGCCTTGACGCTGTAACAAAAACAGAAGCAAGAGCAATGGGCAGAGCACAGCACCAGGAATTAACCGAGGCATTAGGCCACGTCAGTGGGGGGTGTGTGTAAATCTGGAATGGTGTTCCTGCCTAGGCTGTGGTCCCTTAGATTCCCCACTGATTTCTGCTGGGAATGAAGCAGACTTGTGCTCTATCCCTCTGAATACCTGTCATAAGCCATTTGGATATCTCATAGTTACAGGGCAATATGTTACAGACATTAACATTTATTTTGTGATCTCATTAAGAAATCTGATGAGATAAGGGTTCAAAATGCAAATCTTGCATAAATGTGTCTAGCCATGACTCTGCACAGGACTGTTGCTGTGATGGTCCCTGTTTCCTTTAAGCAGCAGGATATAATGAATTCAGACATAGAAAAATGACCGTGTTAATCCACTGGGAACAAATTTAGATACTTCATGTGAAATCGGTGGAAACTGGAGATGTATTCCCTTTACCACCTTTATCAAATTCCTTTGTAAATAACTTCTATTTTTTTTAATTAAGATTCGGGTGGTGTTAAACACGATCCAATTTAATTACATAATTTTTACTGCTTCATTATAGAAGCCTGGAGATTTGATAGCATTTTCTTCTACACTCTGAAATAGTGTCCTAAATTTGTATGATTGTATACTTTAAATTGGTGTATATTCCTCAGAAATGGCTGCGGATACTCATCACTTGGTAAGTCTGATCAATAGGATATGAAAGCACTGTATGATTCCTGAAGGTAGGGGATGTGTTTGTTTTATGAGACAGTAATGCCTGTCAGCTCCTGCTTATTGAAAGACTCTAACACAGTGTTGCTACTTTCAAGCTTAGGTGAAAGTTTTCTGTACTTTGAAGTTGATTAATACCTAATTTTCATAGATTCTGAATTCATAGTAATTTCATTTTGTAATAGGCATCATGCAAGTTGAAGGAGACTGATTTATTCCTTTTATTATTTGTTTTCCTTGTGCAAAATGCAAAGAACTCTGAAAAGCAGAGATAATCACTGTACATTTGTATGTTAATGCTACCTGGTAATCATCCTGAAAGACTGAATATGATTAACACCTCGAATCATAAACTAGGGAAAATGTACAACACTTGACAGGGAGTGGAACATCTAATACAATGTGAAAACATCTGGCCACGAAATTGTTTTCCAAACACTGAAAATTATAAGCAATTATCAAGCATTTTACCTGACTACACTCATAACTCTGTTTTAGTGACACTTTAACTGATATTATGCTTCATTTCTCAGCAGCCTGATTTTTGGATAATCACCCTAGATCTGTGTTTTGCAGTCTCCCATCTTCCTGCTTGATGTGCACAGCAAGTACTTCCCTCGTGTACTTTAAGGGGGCAATCAAGGCTGCAGATGAAATAAGGCACTCGTGACAATCGAAGGGAAGAGCTTAATTTGGCAATTCTCATCAGCAAGGGATCTGACAGGATAATCCAGGTGGCCCTAAATCAGCTTGAGCTAAACTTCCAGAGAAGTGAGCCTGCACATGCCAATTTTCTTAGCATAAGCTGAATGTATCTGTCAGGAACTTTTCTTGGGGTGAACGGATGGACTTTGGGATGTGAGAAATTGCCAGAATGTGGTGGCAGTTGTACTGTATTGTAATAATAATTAAAGATGACACTTGTCTATGATACCCAGCTGCAAACCCTACATGAAAAGAAAGGGCAATTCCAGCCTTTTCACACCCATTTACGCATTTTATTTCTATTGCTTGTTTTCCCAGGAGAAAAGGTAGAGTGATAGGGACAGAGTCAAAGGATGCTGGGTTTCCTTTGACTCCAAGAACATTTATAGCTCATAAATCCAGATGCTGTTTCTGACTTTGGAATATGGTTGTGAGCCATTTGTGATTTTTATTGTGCTAATAACCCTTTTTCCTGTAGCTCGCCTCGGACACTCAGTAGAAAACTGCCTTTTCATCTCAGAAGGAAGCTTCCTGTCTCAAATCATTCCAGGATATGCCATAAAACTGACATCCCCAGTGGTTGTTTCCTCATCCCAGAGATGAAAGTTGCAGTAAGAAGGAATGGCACTCTGTCCCTCAGCGAGCAGGTTCAGAGTGGGTCAGGTCCTGACATTCTTACACAGCTCCAGGAAATAAAAAAAAAAAAGGATGTAAATCAGGTTGGCTTGTTAAGGAAATGAGGTGAATTTTCACGTCAGGTGGTGACAGTGCTTCACTGGCATCTGCCCTTAAGCTATGTCAGGTCAAGCCCTATAGTAGAATTCCTCACAGTATTTTATCAGACAATGCTTTTTGGGTGAACCTCCAAACCTGACACAGCATGAGGGGCCATTAGGTCTTGAAGATCACGCATGAACACAACATGTTATCGGCTTTTATTTTAACTTTAGGTAACATGACCTCGTAGGGGGGCTATGCTTTCCTAGTCTGCTGTTTTCATCATGCTAGAAAACTGTGTAGGTTTTATTTTGAAATTGTTTGTTTCTACACTGTTTCTTTGATTTTGAGCAGGTTGAGGGAATATTCTTTCTTTTTCACCAGTGATAATTTTCTTATTTCACAAGCTGGAAAAATAGCAGGGAAATTTTCAAGCAATTTAATGGTTTCACTCTGAAGTATAGTGAAAAATCCAAGTCTCAAAATATTTCAAGGAAAGGCTGAAATAATCAAATGAACTTTGGAAAATGTTATTTTTCACTGCAATTGAATAATTCATATGAATGCATACACAGGGATTAAAGATAAATGGAACAAGGGAATATGAAATGAGAAAAAGGAAAGCTTCAGATGAGATAAAAACAGTCTGAGTTCTGCATTTTGAATTTTCCTGTTTTTTAAAAAATAGATTCGTTTCAATCAGCACATTCTGGTATTCTGGTACCAATATAACAGCATTTTCTGCAGATGACCTGCTGGGATTTTTTTTTTTTTTTTTTTTTTTTTTTTTTTTTTTTTTTTTTTTTTTTTTTTTTTTTTCCCAGCTTTATGAAATACTTCAACTACGCAGATTTCTGCTGGAATTCTGTCATTGTTTGACAGCTGATTTCAGACCTCATTTTCCTTAGATGATCCCTATTTACTCTGGGGCTTGCTTCTTTTAAACTGTCTCAGGAGATCAAAGATCTCCATGCTGTAGGTAAATGTGTTTTAGACCCCCTTGTGTCACTTTCAGGTGGCAATTTGGGGAGGGAAAGTACAGCGTGATAGGAAATGGACTTGATGGGTTTTGGAACCTTAAAGATCATCCAGTTCCAACCACCCTGATGTAATTGTTAAATTTATAGAGAAGCCTGTAGCCAAGCTAATTCATTAAGAGCTCTGTGTCCAAAGGAAAAAACCCACAAACAGCGCTAATCTAACTAAAAACTAGCAAATGAGAAGGCTGGTCTTAAATTCAAGCAGCAACTGAAAACTACATACTCTGAGGACCTGGCCTGCTTATGCTTTAAGTGACATTTCCAGTCAGATTTGAGAGGGTCAAGGTGAATGCAGGGAACTGGAAAGGTGGTTAGCTTCTGAATAATCAAAACAAGCAAAAAAACAGGAGGAGTAAAGAGTGTTGATTTAAATGAAATCAAATGTTTTCAAGAGATGTTTAAGATTGTTGTGCCTTGTTCAATTACAAACTTAATTTCTTCAGCTAAGTCTATGCCTAACTGGCAGCACAAAAATTCACCTGCCATTTTTCCATCTTTAAGTGGTTAAAATCACTGCTTCATATTACATGTTCAAAATGTTTTAGGTATTCCATTTAATTCACATGCTCCATTTAATCTGAAAGTTCCACGAGTCAGAGCTGACTCCTTTAATCTCTAAAGCCACAGACATGCCTTAGGTACCTCTGGTGTATGAAAAAGGTTGTAAGTAGAGCAGTCCATCGGACCTCTGGAGACCTGATTTTTGTTTTTGTCTGCCACTGACTGGGCGGACCTGGAGAAGCCACATTGCTCTGCTGCATCCTTGGTTTGCCTCTCAGGAGGGAAAAGATAATATCACTGACCTTTAGAAAGCACTTGAGATCTAATTATTTATACATTAGGGAGGATTACAGGATAGGTTTATGGTTTTGTTTCAGTGTAAAAACTTGGTTATTTTTTTGACTGGGAACAGAGCTTTTTCCTCTCAATTATTTATACATGAAATCACAACTTAATGGTCAGTCCAAAGCAAAGTGGTGTATTGAAGAGGAGGCTGAAGGCAAAAGATGACTCAGGCCATTGGAAGAGTATATTTCATTTACAACAGGGTTAAACACCATTACATTTATTAAATGTAGTGATCTAGTAATCATGGAAAGATAAAAATCTCTATTAACTTTTCATTGAATGACATTGTAAAAAGTAGCTCCAAAGGCTCTTCATGGTAATTTGATCCAAGTGAATGTCTTCTACTCACATTCTACCTTCTCAAATACTATAATACGGAGATTTTGGGAGTTTTGACATATTTATAATACTAAGTAGTCTGAAAAGATTGGTAGGTTATGCAATTTCTCTTTTTTTTAGTAAGTCACAGTAAGCAGCATCTGCATTTTTGTACAGCACAAGCCTATTGCTCTTTTAAAAGCAGTGTGCTGACAAAACAATTTCACTATAATTGAAACAGCTCACTGCCACTACTCTAGAGAAAATAAAACTGAATTTGATGCCCTGGTTGTTACTGACAAGACATTTCATCATGAATACAGTTAAAGTTCCATTTAAATCATTAGACTAGGTTATAAACAGCAAAATATCTAATATCTGAGTTTTCTTAGTTGTTCTTAGTGTGAGCTTTGCGTCGCACAGTGAATATTGATACAAACAGCAGAAATCTGCAGAGCTCTGTAGCATTGGCTTTATTGATAATCTTTGGCCATAACATTTGTACTATTTGAGCCTCCCCAGTTAGCTGCCTGCTGTGTTGGTTGGAGACTGGGAAAGATTGCTGCATAAACCCAGTAACCCAAATATTTGAGTATATCCAGCCAAAAAAGGTATGTCTCTAGGTTAGCAGTCTAGCTGGCTCAACAGTAGAAATTATGAAAAGCAACTATGCAGCAAAATAGAATAATTCTGGGTATTATCATGTACTCTAGAAGGTCCACCTCAGTTATCCACAGTTCAGTCATTCAGTGTGGATAACACCTGGCGGAGAAACCATCTCCGTCTGTGTGGGTTTTTATGTTGAGTATTTGCACAGGAAACACGCTTAGGAAATCTTGTCTATGTGTTCAGCTAAAGCATTTACCTTGTTGAAGCCTGCATTTGAGTGCTTACTTACTTGACTAAGTAACTTTGGAAAAATTCAGACCGCTCCCTGAAATTTCCTACGAATCACCACCTCAAACATGTGAATGTGAAGAGCTGGATTTAAAAGGAAAAGCAAAAATGAAACAGTTAAAAAAACCCACGCCAAAACCCAGCAACCTCCCATAGTGAAAAAAAACAACCATCAAGCCAGCCCCAAGCAACCTAAGGATTATGTTTCACCTACAGATTTTGAGTACTTGTCTGCCTGGTACTTTAGCAGAGATCAGAGCCTTCCGTAATCCTGTTGTCATCCAGTGATAAAACTGGAGGAGAATAAAATGGGAAAAGGATGGTTCCAGCTGAGATAGGAATGAAATCTGGTGAGATTTATGGGTGTTCTTAGGGTCAAAACAGGCGAAATATTGGGATTTGCTTTGTGTTATTTTTTGTTGTTGTTGTTGTTTTTTTTTAACTTCAACACTGGGGAATACTCAAAAGGAATATTATTCCTGTGACATGTGGTAGTTTGTGCATGTGTGGTGTCATGCCTTGGTAGAAGGAGGGGGTGTGTTTTTCTGGTGCTTCTGTAAAGCAGCGATGAGATGAGTGTCTTTTATATCTATTTGGAAACAGACTTGACCAGAGCATTCCGTTGGCTCCAGCTTTGCCTGAAATTATTACAGATCTTCAAGGTTAAAACTCAAGAAAGTTCAGGTTTACAGGGAAAGTATGTGCAGTGGTTTCAGAGTACAGGAAATTAAGCAAGAGAACGTATCACCATAATCAACACTGTGGTTAACTATTGAACTTGCTGAGTGGAGGGTGTTTGTGTTGGTTTGACATCCCTGTGAAAACACAACTTCTGAGGTCAACAGAAACCTTTCAAAGCTTTTGCAATGTTTCACCTTTCAGGTGAAACCACTGCAGTCTGCAGAGTGCTTGGTATTTACCGGATTTGAACAAGAAGAAATACAGGGTGCCAGAGTGGGCTGTAGTTCTGGCAGTGTATTTTATGCAGAGTGCCTAGAAATTAGATGTCCATGTCTTTCTTTCCTTGGTGCTGTTGTAGACAGAGAGTTAGATGAGGTGTATGAGAGATCTGAAAAGGAAATGCAGAACTCAGATCATTTCAGTATCTCAAAATTTAAGATCTTTTGTAGGCAGGTGTTGCTGCCTATGAGTGAGTTGGAATCATAGCTCTGGGGAAACCTTGCTGTGCACATAATTTCCTTCATGTGAATACCCCTTAGATACAGCTGTCTTTCAGAATTGTTTTGTGAGCTAACATCTTGATCTGTCTACCCCACTGTCCATCCCTTTGCCATTAGAGCCAGGTCAGAATGAGCAGGACAGGTTACTGTGTCTCTGTCCTTTTCTCTCAGGGACATTGACACTGGTTTCCTTCTCTCGTGCTCTCTGATCCCATTATCAGGTTTTCTTGGGTTGCTTTAGCTTAGTCTTTTCAGATGCCTCTAACCATTACAGATTCTTTCTCCAAAACATCTTTAGGATGTTGCTTTGCTCTATTGCTCCCTGAACAGACTTTCAAAGCTTAATGTCCCAATTTTTGTAACAAATTTGTGTATGATTTGAGAATACTGCCAAAAGATTGTGTACTGCTGGTGGTTCTGATAATTTTTAACTTTGCTTTTTATTCCTCTGCAGGCTCCCAATTTTCTTTCGCATCAAGCATTTTAACTTGATCTTCAGAGGACCTTGCTTCCTTTTCTACTTTTTGCACTGTTGTTTACCCACAGGTTGGATTCTGCCTATGTCCCTTTTCCTCAAATAGACTTCTGTGTGCTTTTTCAGCATCTTGACCCCACAGGATTATGTGACAAAGTTTCTAGAAACATCTGTGCTTCATCCTTTCAAACACCTTTTTTAAACTGTACTAATCCTGACAGTGGCTCTCCCGCATCAGCTGTCCATCACAATGTCAGCTGTCCATCACAATGATCCGCGTCCCTCTTTATTTTCCAGTGCCACTCCAGTTTGTCCCTGTTAATCAGCTCTGCCCAGTTCTGCTTTTCCCTAATGGTTGTTCTGTGGTTGAGTCTGTAACCTGTGCTTTGCTGGCAAAGGGCTGCTGCAGTGAAATTCTGGACAATGCTCTTTGCTGCACAGAAAGGTGTTTGGTTTCTGTTCCTGTTGGTAGCCCTTCACTTTAAAGGCTGACTGCTCAAAGTGAGAAATCTATTCTCTGCCTTCGCCCAAGGCAGCGCAGGGGCAATTCACACACACAAAAAAAAAAAAAAAAAAATCCCTGTCCAGAAAGGGATTGAGCTAACAGATCATGGTGGTTCATTTCCAATTAGCATTTGTTCAGAATTATTTGGTACTTTGAGAACAGAATTTTACCTGTATAGTTGAACTTGGCTGATGTTTCAGTATGTATGATTTATGTTGAATTTTTTTGTACCTCAACTGATTTTACACCACGAGAACTAAGACAAGGATATGATGTTTCCTTGACACTTCTAGCACTAATGTAAAAGAAAAAGTGTTAACATGGCATTAGACAAATTGATCACACCCTGCACACTTTGAGGGGTCTGTTTCACATAGATGTTTTTCCGTTTTGGCCTAACAGAGGTGGAAAAAAAATTCCTGGAAATTTAAATGTTAAAAAATAAGTTTTTGCTCTGCTCTTTTTATGTGCATTCTTAGAAAAATGTCTCACTGGGATTGCTAAAAATTAAACATAATCCACAGAAGATGCTAGATTCACTTTCGGTGCTTTGAAACTGAATTCCAGAGTATATTGCTTCAGTTTCATATCTAATTTTTAGAGCTTATTTTCCTGTTTGTTAGGGTTTTTTTAAAAACTGCTCCTCCATAGTTAGTTTTTGTGTCCTTTAACAGATGTTATAGACTCTAAACAGTGACAACGTTCTCTCAAATTTTTATCCCTATTCTTCAATTCTAGCCCTAATTAATTTAGCTGCTGTATTTCAGTGGATTAAGTGATTCTTATGCATGATGTCAGACGAACACTTTCAGCCTTTTGGGATAAAAATTACAGGTGATATATATGGCAGTTGGACTAGATGATAGTTGTGGGTCCCTTCCAACTGAAATATTTTCTTCTCTGAAATATTTTGTATTATTGCCATGTCTCGTGGAAAAGTTCTACATGTCTTGACATGCTTCCGATTATCAAAGAATTTGCATTTGGTTGGTGCCATTACTATCTTTTTTATGATCTGGTTGGATGCATGTGTTCCTTTCCTTGCAGCATAAACTTTAACAAAGCTAACCTGATTGAAATATTTTCTTTGAAATCTATGTTTAACAATAGGGTCTTAAATTTCTTCTGATATTCTGTGGTAGAATGATGAATTTAATGGTTTCTGATAACCTGAGAAAAGATAAGCCAGAAAAGAGTTAACATAATGTATCAAGAATGTTAATTCAAATAAGAAACTTCTTTTTCTACCACAGAAAAGTTGAAGGCAAGCTAAAACTAGAGCTTTCCAAAATGTTTTAATGACCCTTATTGTATGCTGGTGAGGTATAAAAAAATGCTACTTTTTAATTTAAAATAAATCCAACTTCTGCCTAATGTGTGTGATGGGCAATTTGCAATTATGATCTTCATGATGAGATTCCTCCATGAAATGAGAGGTGTATTATAATTTAAATAGAGTTGTAGATCTGGTTGATTTTAATTTGTGACCCAGGGGTCAGTAGTTACTGGGTGCAATAACCCTGCGGTAATGTGACTCTTCAAGGCACATTTGTATAATGAGAAATCATAACTAGTTATAGGAAGCATGATGATTTTTTCTGCCTTTCCAATTCCAGAATGCTGCTCTCTGTCTCCATTTTATATGCTTAAAACTCCAGTTAACATGTTTTTTTCCTATAAAAACCTCTGAAGCTGTTGGCAGCCTCTGATTTACAGGGGTTTTCACGGTTCTATTGTTTCAGCATGCAGCCATGTCTGTTGTTTGCCCTTTCCTGGAAATTCAGCCTCTCCTGTTGGTGGTGTTGTCAGGAGTTGAGATTTTGCTGCACTTCAGCTTTTTGCCACTGTTCCCCCTGCCTGTGATTTGAGTGACTAGTGGATGGCAGTTTTATTACCTGAGATGAAACGACAGAATTTATGTATGTGTTTTTAACTACCAGGAGGCAGTTCAGACATGTAAGAGAGAAAGAGCTAGCTGGTGTCTTCTCCTAAGCATTTAAATATGTCTTGTGCTAGGACATCAGAAGCGACTTAGTTTTTTCTGTCGAGTACTCATGCATCTGTCAGGGGTAAGAGGAATAACAGCACTGCCTTCATGTCCTTGCATGTGTCAGAGGAAGTGCTGTTGTCTCCAGATCCAGCAGTAATAACTCTTCAAGACTTTACAAAGTCTGGCGGTGTTCTCGGACCCTGGCCTGAATCCAGTGTGTGCACCTTGCTTTTCAGAGAGAATTTCTTCAGACCTGGTGAAGGAGGGAATACCCTCCTCCCACTGCTGTGCTTTGACATATCAGCTTGATGAAATAAGCAGCACCTGTTGGAAAATTAATGAGCCTGCTTCATTAGAGTTAATAGAGGAGACAGAAATGATTATCAAATTAAATTTTAGAATTACAAGATGCTTCATAGATGACATGCAGCTGGTGTCTTGAGAATGCTAAGTTCAAAGCAGGCAAAGGATGTATTTAGCCAGGCTTTCTGCAATATGTCTTTATGAAGAAATATTCATGGAATAAGCTCTGATAGTGGTGTTGGTTTTCTTTTTACCTCAATTTGTCACTTAAACACCTCAGTTGGGCACATCAGGGATTTGTCTCTACCTCCTTCCCACTGAGCATTCTACCTTCTCATGTGGGCAGTCTTGAGTGCTTTACTCTGTTATCTGACAGTCCATATCGAACTGGTTCCAGTTTAAAAGGGTAGCCTGAGTGCAGACACCAGCCCAACCTCTGTTCATGCTGTGTCTGCAGAGTGATCAGGGAACTGAAATCCCCTCAAGGAGGAGCAATACAAATGTGCACTTTGATATGATGGATAGTTTTGCCCATGTGCTCTTGGACTGAGTGCAGAGAGGAATGGGGGATGACGGCAGAGGAAAAAACAAAACCTCCTTCACTTTTGATTTATAATGGCTTAACACAACGTGTCTGGAGGCCATGGACAGGCAGAGAGTGACTATGAAAGCAAAATAATCCTGGATTTAGAGCATGGCTGCAGATATCAGAGAGGTCTCAGTAAACTGTGGGAGCTTACTGAAAAACCCTTATGTGCTGAAGAACTTCCAAGAAACTGGCTGGGGAGAGACAAACTTTAAAGGTCTAATTTTTGAACTTGGGCGTCTATGGGAAGAGCTAAATGGCAATAAAATAGTTCTGCTTATACCTCTTTTCTCTCATTCTAATTTTGGAGAGTTCTCTGCACTGACATGAGAGCAGAACTCTTAGAAATGGAATATATTGTTGCAGGTGTCTCAGGATGTGCACACCAGAAGTGTGATATCTGAAATCGGAGGCCAGGTTTTAAATCTAGCTTCTTTGTCCGCATTTTCCTTCCAATAACAAGCACATTGTTTTCCAGTTTGAGAGCACTTTTAAAGGCATTCTTGGGTTGTCCATAAGTAAAAAACAACGGTACAAGCAGTGTGCATTTCTTGGGATTACTATGTTTGTATTAGAAAGATATATAAATACTCATTTATATTTGAGAGAGTGTTGCCAACCTGCTCTGTATTGACACTTAAAACCTTTTTCCTAACCATTCTTTACTTCAGAAATTTGTCTAGGTAGTGCAATAAAAGCAGAATTTTTATATATGGGAAAGTCTTCACAGTGAAGTTTCTGGATTAATTTGTTTCTTATTGTGTTAGAAGTTATTTATATTCATTTCCTATGATTCAAGTTGTGAGCGAAATCTCTTGATTTAATATAGATAGCACTGAGATGGAGCTTTTTCAGACACAAGTCAGTGGTGGAAGGGGCTTTGGAATTCCTCAGGAGAATGACTGATAATGCAGACTCATCAGTTCAGAGTAGCAGAAGCAGTCATTTGAAGGGGCTGCTTTAAATAATATATATTTGAAATGTATATTGCATTGCATACCTGTAAAAGGCATGTGGTTGAGGAGTCTTTAGGAATCACTCTGGAGCCAAGTAGTTGATCTGCTTCACTCAGTGTTTGTTACAGCTGTCTCTGGGTCATGTAATGCTCGGTTTTACAGTCACACTTTGCCATGGTGACAGTGGCTAAATGACATTATGTAACCCCATTTAGAATATTTATAACCACTGCCTGAAGTTGGTGACTGCTTTCAGTTCCCGAAACAGCTCTTTCCCTCCTTGGCAGTGATTTCTTGGAGGTATTGCTTGTCTCTCTGCTCAGAGGGATGTGCTCTGGGATTCCTGTTGTATGCAGTGCATCTCTGAGTCCTCCTTAGCACATCTTGGAGCCTCCCAGTTGGCAACAGCAGCAGCTCTTTCCTGCTCCTCCTTCTGCTTCCAGCTCACTGAGTGTGATCTGTCCCCTGCTGGGCACCAGAGACCCACGGTATCGTCATTCTGAGGAGTGGACAGTGCTCTAAAATCCCTTGGATTTGTCTTATCCTTAACGAATTTCATACCTTGGTTCCTGTGAGCATGGTTGCTCTGATTTTTCCGGTAAATGCAGAATCAGCAGCATAAAAAAGCTGTTCTTTGCTAAAGCTACTCCCTGATTTCAGGGCTAAATGCAAATCTTATTATGCCATTATTTGTTTAGTATTTTGAAACTTCATTTCCAACCATTTGCTCTGTTTGGTTACTCTCTGTAAATACATGCATCTTTTCAGTTAAATGTAGCAAAGGTCACTATTTCTTTCTTCACGACTCATTTCTTTTAGAAGTCCTGCTCCTACAATAACTTGAAAGGTTTTTCCATGTTACTCAGGACAAACTTTTTCAGCAATCCATGGCAGATATGTATTTATTGTCCTTGAAAATGTGAGCCCTAAATTATATTGAAGCAGCTGTATTTTTCTGGGATGCATTCAGTCTCCTGATACATTTTAGGGCTCAGAGTTCTCCTTTGCATTGATTCAGGGTTGAAATGCTACAAAATTTTTTCACTTTAGTCTTCCTTGAAGAAATAAAAACCCATGTGCTTCCTTGAACAAGAGAAACAATGAAAAGATCCAAATTGATTTTTCCCCACGATTTATTTAATTGTGAACATGCAAACTCTGCATTCTACAGTCCCTCAAGAGCCCTTCTGGGAGAATGAGGCTCCAGATGCGGATACATTCCTGCAGCTGAGCTGATCAGGAGAGTCTCCTTTACCAAGTGAGCATTGGAGTGTGTCCTAAGATAAATGGACCTTTTGCTTCCATGGAATTAAAGCCGAGGAAGTTACTTAAAACTTTCTTAAAATGCAATAATGGGGAAATTACACCTCTAAAAAAAGTACTTTTTAAGAAATGATATATTATTCCGTGATTAAGAGAAGAAAGCCTGAGCAAAGAATCTTAAATTAGATATCTATTATGCTCCAGGCAAGCAGGCTTTCTAAGCAGAAGGAAGTATTGATCCCATGTCTGGCTTTATAGCACACAAGTAGGGAGTGCAATCCATTATCCAGTGAAAGCAAAGCCATTAGCCTCCTCGAGCATTCAATTAGACTATTACTTTATCTGCCTTAATTGATGCTGCTAATAGTATCATATTTAATTGTTTCATAGAGGTGGAAAACAGGCTTGTTTGGCGAGTCTGGGCTTATTCACAGAGTGACATTTAAGCAACAGCAGCAGGGCCTGGGGGTGGGTTCCTGATCAGCTGTGACCTCTCTCCTTAGACTTTTGGGATGGTCTGAACTGGTTTGTGTTCATTTCAGATGGATTCGGTGCAGGGCACTCAGAGTTTGCTTTCAAAGAATGTCTCTTGAATTGTAAGAATTATTCAGGAAGTGGCTGCTAGTGCTGTTTTCTCATGTCCCACTCTCTCTTCTCAACTCTTTTGATAATAATTCATTATAATTATTGTTCCAATGAAATTGTTCTGCTTAGAACTTTGTGACAGAGATGCATGTGTGTATGTGTAATAATATATTTAAAGTATTTTATGCAGCTATGCAAATATATGCATGCATTTGTGCATATATAATATACACGTATACATGTGTATCTATATATTTGTATCATGGCTAGGGGGAGATCTGTGGCTTGGATGCCATTTGCAAATAAATATCTTCTTTCAAAACTGCCCCATCTTACACTTCTACGAGGATGTATCTAACAAATTGTAACTGAGTTCAAGTATAGTAACAGAAGCCTAATGAAATATGATTGACCTAAGAGAAGACAATGGAGGTACACGACAAAAAAAAAAAGTGACATGACAGTAATTGCAAACTCTTCTAGCCATTCTGTGTAAATGTTTGGTTCATCTCTACTAGCAGCCTGCTCTTCATCTCCATAAATATTTGCACATCTTTCTTGCCCAAATCCTGTGTTCTGAGATTTTGCTTAGGGACTTTACATTTTCCTTTCAGCTGAAGAAAAGCAGCTGTACTAGAATTTCTAGACGGCCTATGATGATGTACCATATATGCCTCATCTTTCTAGTATTTAAAAACTCTATCAATGTTTTCTTCTTCCTGGAAGCTCCTTTGAAGCCTTTGTCAGCTTTGAAGTTCAGGTTCATCTTTCTTGAGTATATATTCCAGGGAAGCTTCACAACACAGTTCAAGTCTGGGTTACTTAATAGGCCCTTACTGTTCCAGAAACTTCTTACTGGTGTTGGAAAGAGGTTTTTGTTTTTTCTAACATGAAAGACTGGCTTGTGCCATGCTTTGGTTGTGGGTGTGAGGGCTTTGCCTTTTTTTGGCTGCAATAATGGAAATGCCGTGGAGAATATCTGCCAGCTGCTCCCTGCCTGTAGAGGAGTGCATCACCCCCCTGGTCACATCAATCTAACTGGGTGTGAATGGGCTCAGGAATGGACATCAAAATGTATTGTATTAACTAAATATACAATACACATTTCAGCTTGAAATGTCTGGAGAATTGGGTGCATAGTGAAAGGGCCCAAATTCTTTAAATAGTGTTTTCCTAGTGCCATCATCAAATTCCAGCAATCTTCGTTTGAGTCTCTGGGAAGGTGATATGATTAAACTCTTACTGAAAATGAGAACAATAGCTCAAATTTTAAATTTCATTTATGTTTTCCACCTTTTTAATTGCCTGGAAAGCTGGTGAGAGATGATGCTTCCTCTTACAGGACTGCATATCTACAGTGTAAAGGACAGTAATTATTTTAAATGAACCTGATAAAATTAGAGTGTAGGATTTTACAGTTGCTTTTATGAAAACAAACAAGCAGAAAAACTCCACACTAGCAACCTCCCCTCCAGAAAAAAATGAAAACAAACCAAAAAACAAACAAACAAACAAAAAACAAACAAAAAACCACAAACAAACAAACAAACAAAAATGCCCCAAACCCAAATTACATCATCCTACCATTTGTTAGTTTTTTTGGAAAGTTAAAAGTAAAGAATATTGTTAAGATGACTTCTGCTGATGTTTAGAGAGCATCAGCTGTCTTTGGCGAGCATTCTTTCTGACGATGAAACAAAAGGATTTCTATATTTTTGTGAAATGGAACTGTTGAAATGTCTATTACCAGTCTGAAAGGTCAAGTTTTCAGTTTGGGTCTCTCAGCGAGGAGTAACCAGGGAATGTTCACCTCAGACAGCTTCACGTTCAAAGCTGTGTCAAAACTGATGCGTTTCTGAGGAGTTCTGCTTCTGAAACAAAACCTTTCAGCAAAGATGTGTCTTGCACTGCTTGGAGATGTATTTTGCTGAGTCTATTTATCCATAATGTATACAACAGATAAAATTTAAAACTATTTATGATATATTAATCATTTTACTGCAGATCATGCTGACTACATCAGCGATACATAATATAGGTTTTGTGCTTATTTACAATTAAGTAAATGAAAATTTCCTTTATATGTATAATTATTTTAACATGTGAATGCTTTTTTTTTTTTGTGTGCATGCTATTTCTTTCTTCACTTAAACCATTTTTTTTCTAGTACACAAACACATGTAAATATCTATAAACATACTGGCTAGTGACATAAAAGGCAGTTACGGGAAAATACTACAATAAAATGCATGAAGTGGCGTAATTTACATTTTAAAAATTGTCAAAACAACTTTCTTTTGGAGGTCCACATATTTTACCAAACACAGCTGTCAATTTGTACTGCTGAAAACTTGTGAACAGTCAACTGCTTTTTACTGACTCTAAGTTTGAATGTAGGATTATTTTACTCTACTGGAAAAGAACCAAAGAACAAATTGGAAAAGAAAAGTTTCTTTATTTTCCAGCTCAATAAGATCTTTAACTGTTACATAAATTCTAAACTATACAGCATGTAATATTTGAAAAGCACTTTTGACTTGAGCACGAGATAAGTGTTTTTGTTCTTATATTACATCAGTTTTGAAAGTCTAAAGGACATTTCAAATAATCAAATGGCAGCACTAAACCATGAGAATGTAATTATCTTTCTACAGCTATTCTTAGCTTCACTTCGAACAGTTTGATAATTGAATAAGTCTTCTAGCAATTTAAAGTCAGATTCACAGTCTACATCACTGTGTAATGGCCTTTATAATTTCTTTCTCTGAGTTATTTTGTTTAGCATCTGAGCTTTTTTCCCCCCATATTCTTTCAAACCAATAAAAAAACCCCAAAGCAATCCTCCAGTGATTGATTTAATTCAATTGCATTACCTTTTTTTTTTTTTTTTTAACACAGTTATTATTGCTAGGTGAACTAGCATTGCAACAACTTGTAACAACATAACATTTGAATAACAGAACAGAAATTCTGTGGTTGGATAAGTGATTTCTATTAAGCCACTATAAAACCCTGGCAGAAGGGGAAGTGCTGTCATCAAATGTCACAATAGTGATAAAGTCTGGTTTAGAGCTGAATAATGGGATAGTGGTTTCTGTTAATACTACAAGCAGTTCAAAATAAATGTGCCGAGCTTTTAATTGTCACAAGCACTGTTTGATCTTGTCCCTAATTGTTCTTAGGAGAGGAAGTTGGGTGAAGAGGCCTCTCTAGCAGTGGTGTGAGTGCCCATCCTCGCTGTTGGGTGTGTCTGGTGGGTCTGTGCACTGGCTGCCTCTGCAAGCAGGCAGACTGTTGGTGTGTTACAGCATGCTTCACACGGCAGCTCGACCAACCTTTTGTGACATCAGCTTTCCTAAGGGGTATCTTTTGTTGTTTCAGCTGTCTGGGTGAAGGTCTTGATGTTTTCTGCAATGAGGTCTTTGCTCCTAAGTGTGCCACTTAGAACGGGCTAATATTTTATTTATGACATGTCTTTGTCAGGTAGGAACATTGCTTGTATTTTACACAGGAGTTAAAATCATATTTGAGTTATTGGGCTTCTCTGAGAACAAACATACATCATAAAAAGCTGTGAATGCCCTGACCTATTGTGCTGGTAAATGTCTAACATTTGACATGTGTCAGCCAT
The DNA here is from genome assembly GCF_015227805.2 of Hirundo rustica. Taxonomy (NCBI): domain Eukaryota; kingdom Metazoa; phylum Chordata; class Aves; order Passeriformes; family Hirundinidae; genus Hirundo; species Hirundo rustica. The sequence goes on from NC_053454.1 coordinate 63,194,136, forward strand.
AGCAATACACTGCTCATGCTGTGGCTTGTGCCTGATTTAGGTGTGTTAGAACATGTTTTCTATTGCTAATTGTGTTCATATCTGAAGAACCCTTGACTGAAGTCAGAAGTCACTTTGCCAATGGGATTGCTAGCTCATGGAGCCCAGGCTGCACTCAGCAATGGTTTCATACCTTATAGCACCATGTTCTGGTTGGGAGGGAAACTGTGCCCATGTGTAGCTCCTTGGGTCGCTTCTCTCCTGTGTATTTTCCAGTCAGTCACTTGGACTGAGCTCTTTGCTTTCAATTACTGTTTCCCTCTTACACTGAGTGTGGTTATGTCAGCTTGTACATTTTGCTGAGTATTGGCTCAAATGTTTCTAAAAGTATTCCTTTAATTCCCTTTTTTAACACATCCATACCTGGAAGTCTGTTACTTGCAAAACGTCTTTCATTTGTGTGGAATGAATTTATCTTTAACTTAGAAATTGCCATTGTAAATAAAGCACCCAAAACAGCAGAGTCCCACAGAAATCTAATCCCCATCCTGTCAACTTCCCTGAAGACACAGGATTTATCTCCTCTTTCCAAGTGCTACCATGCGTGTATCTGGGGAGAAACTATTTACTCCCAGAAATAAACAGGAGAGGAAAAGGTGTATTCAACCTGCCTTCTACCTTAAATCTCTTATGCAAGGAGAAGTTATGCTTTGAGTTTTCTGTAGCTTTTTTTGATGCTTTCATCGCTGTTCTGCAGCTCTTGCACTTGTTCTCAAAGTGAGAGTGAGTTTAATTAGGGCTTTCTTCAGGCTGGGCTCTGGAGATGTGACAATAATTTTGCAAGTGGTGCTCTCCACAGTCTGTGTTCTAACAGAAGTGAACATGGGTGGTAATTAGGTGCTACCTAGTTTACACCCGTGTGAAGGGCATAATACCACTAACAGATGGAAAAACTATTGCTGCAGGTGTGGAGAACTCTAAATTTTTGCCAATGATCCCATTTTAATTCATGATCCATCTTGTATATCTTATGTTCATAGTTGTCAATTTTTACATATGCAGTTACAGATACTTCTTTCTTAAATAACTGACACTTTTATCATTTGATAATTTATTGACAATGAATTTGCTTGTCTAAAACAATATCAAAAAGTGAATAATGACTGATGTAGTAAAAATAATATTGACTGGGAATCTTTCAGCTCTATATATTATTGTTTTTAAGATATTTAATGTAAGGCTTCCACATAAAAATATTTAGAGGGTTTTTACTTGTAACGAGATGTAATGACTGTTCCCTCTTGAAATTCCAGTATTTTTTTCTATTCACTCTGCCACATTGTCCCATATGTACCTTTCCAGCTTTCTTTAGTGAAGTTCCTCCTGTCTGGAGCACTTCTACAGATTAAGCTTTTCTAATTCTCCTTTTCAAAATCACCTCTCCTGACTCTCTTGGAAAGCAAAGGCATGATGTTGGTCACCTCAGCAGCCCTACACACACATCTTGTTAAATCATGTCAAAGTTGATCTGTGCAGCATTTGGATGGAAGTGTTCCTCCACCCTCTTCTTTCTCTCCCTTTCCCTGTCACCATTCCGAGCTGCTTTCACTAACTACACCATAACTTACATCACCAATTGTTATTTGTCAGGAACAAATGCATTATCCCTGTATGTATCAGCCATATTAAAGTACATGCCACTCTCTAACATAGGAAGTAGCAGTGTAGAATGGATTTTATGAAAATTTGATTAAAAAACCCCCCCTTCTGTTCCCTTCCTTGGATTTCTGACAGATTACAGTACAGGAGAATTTACAAGTAACAAATGAAATTCTACCTTTCTCTTCAATGGTAAACTGCCCTCTATTTAACTTCCATTTGTGCAGTGATTTACATCAAAATATAATGAACATACTGCTAAATATTTTGAAAACCTCATGCTCTGTGTATCTGGTTTGTAATATGGTTCTCAGTTTGGTTGAACAATATTGAAATATTCGAGACATTTTGTCTCTTCTGCTGGCCAGTTGTGGCCATGGGATACAGCGTGAGAAAAAGTAAATCTAACTCCCTGTTTTCCAAAACACTTAATGAAATGTTTTCCTGGTTGTGTGTTTTCGTGAGTTGTGTATTTAGCAGCAGTAAGAAGTTTTATGAGTAAATGCCATCTTTCCTTGTTACAGTATCAGATTCCTTGTAGTCATCTTTCCTAAAAGCACTCCTTTGCGCTGTCCTGCTGAACGTCGAAAATCTGATAAGTGTGTCCTGGTGTGGCTTATATATGTGACAGTTCTTGTTCTTGCACTCCCTGCAGCCCTCCTTGGAAGTGAAACACAATTCTCTTATCAGTGTCATAACAAAGCATGAAATCTTCAAGAATGGACTGGAGTCAAGTACTTCATTAGTTTAGTCCAGAATGTGACTTGCCTTGTTCCGATTTCCTCGTTCTTGAGAGAGAAAGGGACAAAGCAACTTCAACCTGCACAAGGAAGCCTTTGGCATCCAGGCACTTACTGCACCATAATTTCTGACAGATTGCTAAGTGACTGCTGCAGAGGGATGTGAATATAGGAACTAAATAAAATAACAGGTCACCATTTTTTGTTATGATTATTTTATGTTATTTTCACATGCAGGAAATGTGTAGACGAAATGTTTTCTGGACATGTATTGCTATGCAGTAACAAAAAGTGATGGAAAGTTCAAGCTTGGGGACTCTTGGCAGAGGGGAGGAGACTGGTGGGTGATGCGGGAGGGCTGGAGTTCCAAAGGGAGAGGGGTTCTGGCCTCTCTTCTTGCATGGCTGAGGAGGTGCTGGTTAGACAAGGAAGTCATTTTTAATGTCAGTGGCAGCATGAACTGAAGAAAGGGTATCAAGGTAAAGGGAGGAAGAAAGTAGAGCATGGCTGTAAAATTATTCCCAGTTTGTTGTAAGGAAAGATTTGAATCTGCTATACCTGTCAGCAAAGCCATAAAAGAAGAGATGAACCACCTTATTATAGATTATATAGCTCTCTGAGTTTTTATGATTTCACTGACAGCCAAACACCAAATGAAGATTTTTTTTTTTCCCCTCCTTCAATGTACATGAGATGGTTTATTGTCTAGCCCTATTTCCCTCCCTTATGCTTTTATCTCTCCATACTCATTATGTCCTCCCCAAAGCTCTCCCTTTTCCCTCTCTGTTTCCATGTAAATGAGTCAGCAACTTTTTCTGCTAAATATTCTAATAATTTGCCTACTCTCTCCCTTTTTTTAAAAAACAGAAAAGAAAAATGGTGCTCTTTTGAAGTAGGTGTATGTAGGCTGTGAGAGGTTTGAGCCATGCAACAACTCTACCTGCCGACACAGCTTGTAGAGAAACAGAAACAAAGTATTATTTCTTTGCTGCCACTAATCATGGGGCCTCAACTGTTTGGTAATAAATATATCCCTTCGACAAGGTCATCTCACCCTAACAAGAACATTTTGCAGCTCACCAGCGAAGGGACAAAAATGGGAAGAGACTGTGCCTGTCAGGGCTTTGCATCCTGCTGCCTTTCTGTACTGAGACTCCCTGGCTTTAATTGGCTATCTCCACCTGCACTTATGAGTACTATCAGCCTTTCTTCCATGTAGATCTTGATGGTGATTAGGGGTAAATCACTTTATCCAAGACAACATCTGGCCTCTCTGGCAGGAAAAACACACCCTTAGAGTCAGAAAGGTGATTCCAGGGTGCTTCCAGGTGTATGTGGCAGCCACTTCCATCCGTGCTTCACCTTCTTATGAGGGAATGCTGATTGTCCCGCAGCTTAAGTGGGAGCAGAGGATCCTCAGCTGTGCTGAGCCGTTGGCAGTTGGCCACTTGGAGACATATGTCCTGGAACAGTGACAGGAATTGCCTGTGATTTGACCCCCCCATCTGTGCCACTGATTGTGAGCTCCACAAATGCTACTCAAAATTCAGGGCCAGCTGCTGAGCTCTGCTGCTGACCCTTGCTCAGGGTGCTCTGCTGCAATAGATAGGAACACTTCCCTTTTGATGACAGATAGGCACTATCTAAAATAAAAATAACTGTATTAAAAAAAAGAAAAAAGTGCTGAATAGTGGAATATTAGTAAGTTATATCAGGGCCACCTGTCAAGTCGCTTAATACAAGTCAGTTTGAAATATAACATATATACTAATGGATTGGAAGCTGGGGCTTGTGTGCCTGAAGTCTGAGATTGCTTGAGTTGCCTAAAGCAAAACTCTTCAAGCTTACTCGGAGCTGGAGAGCTAGTGCTTTATAAAGAATGTACCTGGCTGCTTTTAGCATATGGGGACTAAGCATGGGAACCTAATTTCTACATCTTTAAAATCAGAATCTTAATAGGAAATAAACTCCAAGAATTTGGAGGTATTTTAGTAATAATAATAATAATAATAATAATAATAATAAAGAAACAACAAAAAAGCTGTGGAATATATTGAGAAATAGCATTGAAACTACTTCCCCCCTGCTGTGTGGGGTATCCAGATAGAGATGTGCTTCAGGAACATAGGTGGATATTACACTTTGATTTAAGCCAGCAGATATGATTATCTTTATGAAAATTTTCATACCCATTGCTTTCAGAAATGTACATTGAAAGTTTTTCATTGGTGTTCGCATCTTAGAGATTTTAGTTTTGCTTCTTGTTTTGCTCTGATTGCTACTCCAAATCTCTTCTCTCCTTTAGTACATCAGTAGCAGCCAAGCTGCTGGGGTCACAAAGTCAAGAGTTCCAGTATCTTTTCTTTTGGTCCAACATGGAGGATGACTCTGTGACAGACTCACTAGCTGGTAGAGGTGATAAAATAGCAGGTTACAATTTCATAAATAATGTTGTTTTTTTTTTTTTTTAAATATATATATATATGCATGTATGTTGTTTGTATGTATGTATGTATGTATGTATGTTGTGTTCTGACAGATCAACTGAACCCATTTGAAGTAGCAGTCCATCAACTTTCCAAGGTGGAAAAGCTGATGGATCCATTCTCAAGCCTCTCTTTCAATGACACCTGTCACTGCAAAAACAAATGCAGCTTGTTGTGTTTGAGGGGAGAGGATAAGGTGTGCTGCCTGTGTGGGCTGGAAAATACCTCTGGGTTTGTTCAAGGAGGTCATGGTTAAAGAATACTTCCAAAACTTTGCATCCTTGCCACTTTGCTCCTTAGCAGGCAGTGCTATCAGCGTTTGGTTGCTCACAGCGCTCCTCCAGGGCCCCTCTCCGATGCCAGGGGTTGCACTTCAGGCTTCAGACATTCCCAAAGGCAGCTCTTAGCTGCCACACCCGGGCACTTCCTTTTGGATTGTCATTGATAGTGGTGCTGTCCCTGGCTGCAGGGCAGCCTGCCTGGAAAAGCGGGGAAGAACACATCCGATTAAAACCTGTGGGGTTTGTGTGTTTGTTTTTTCCTTCATGAACTGTTTGAATGATCAGTCTTAATTAACCTTTCAATTTGGGACAGAGCTACCAAGACCAAGCATATTTTTCCTCTGTTTTTTTGCCTTTTACTTTTCTTCAGTCTCTTTCTTTGTTGTTATGCTGTGGATACCCTGTCATTAGAAGGGAATGGGGGAAACTTCTTTTCGTCACCGTAGCAGGAGTGTTTGAGTACCAGCATAGCAAATAATACTTAGTGACAAAGTCACGCATCGGCTGCATCTTATTTTCACTCCATCTATATCTAGGATTGTGTGCTATTCAAGAGAGTTATGTTTGCAAATTAGAATGGTTTGCTCATTTTACTAATGAAATGCTGATTAAAAGACAAAAAAATAATTATTAATAGCAAATGGGCCTTGGAACCAAACTGCCTTTTGATCATGGAAAGGACCAGGACTATTAAGAGCAACCTTACGGTTTTTTTCTTAAGAAACATGTATTAAGCATTCAAAGGAACATGTCTTAACTCTCAAGTAATAAGGATAGGTAGCTGCAATGTTCTCTCTGCACCTGCAGTGGTTAGAATTAATACCTGTTCTGTATCAAAATGCAAACCTTTCTTTTGTTCTTACCAAAACATCTGTCTCACTTCTGTATTTCCAAAACTCCCTGTACAGTAGCTACAGCAGCTCCGGGTCCGTGAAGTCATCTCCCGCACAGCGGTCAGTCATTTCATTTGCCTTTTTCTGCTTTTATTTTATCATTCTCTTTGTAGTTGAATCAGCCTCCTGCTCCTGGCACCTGGGGTCAGAGGGATTTTGTAATATCATGTGTTAAACCGTTCCAGCTCTCATTCTGAACTTGAGGTTAAATCTGCCCTCTTATCCTCACTTCTCTCTTGTGATATTCCTGTTCATGAACACTGAGCTCCTCAGGAGGTTTCACACTGATGTTCATCGTAGCCTCACAAGTTTTACAGACCAGCTCTGGCAGGACTGCTTTGCTGAGGAATCCTGAAAATCCAGCGTGAGCTTTATGGGAAGGGAAGTACCTGCAACGTGCAGCACTGAAAACTGAAAGGAATATCAGGTTTGGAACCATAAAAATAAAACCTCATGAGTTTATTTGAATAATTAAATGGTGCATTTAGCAGCAAGGAGCATGTTCTCCTGACTGCCTGAGAACTGCCTTAGCCTCCTTAGCCTTTGCCTCTTGGCAAAAGCTACTTAGTGCTTGTTGTAGTCATGGCTTTTTACAGTTTGGATTCTGGCCAGCTGGAAATTTCCTGAGACCGCAAAGCCATTTCACTTAGGCCCATGGATGTCCATCAAATGCTAACAATGTATGCTACACACTCTCATTTGTTCCATTCAGTTGCCGTTTGTGGAGGTGTTTGAACAGAGAAGGGTATGGACCTGGGCAGGCTCTACATAACATAAACAATCTAAGATAGATAGATAGATAGATAGATAGATAGATAGATAGATAGATAGATTACACCTATAACCTCTCCCTCAGGTAGTGTTTGTCAGACAGGAGAGTTGAATTGCCCTGTGACTAGACTGGTTCATGAACTTGACAAGAAAAATACAGATTTCCCACTTTTGCATGAGAGAAAGTGGGAGAAAGCCAACATGAGGTGAGACAGGTCATAATTTCAAACATACCTTAGATGCAGATGAGTATCAGAGGATGTTACCAAAAATCCCTATGTGAAGCTATTGCCAATTTTTACTGAAGTTCTGTGATGTATCTGCTCTAAATAATTAACCTCTAAATGCTTCCTTTTATTGATGGCATGAACATAGGGGCTTTCACAGAATCACAGAATGTCTAGGTTGGAAGAGACCTTCAAGTTCATCAAGTCCAACCCATGCCTGAACACCTCAACTAGATCATGGCATCGAGTGCCACATCCAGTCTTTTTTTAAACACATCCAGGGATGATGACTCCACCACCTCCCTGGGCAGACTATTCCAGTACTTTATCACTCTTTCCATGAAAAACTTTTTCCTAATATCCAACCTGTATTTCCCTTGACACAGCCTGAGACTGTGTCCTCTTGTTCTGTCAGTAGCTGCCTCGAGAAAGAGACCAACCCCCAGCTGTCTACAGCCATCCTTCAGGAAATTGTAGGGCGATAAGGTCACCTCTGAGAAAAGGAGACTCAGAGGTGACCTTATCACTCTCTACCACTTCCTGAAGGGTGGTTGTAGAACACCTTTGTTGATGCTTTTTTTTTTTTCTTTTTAATTGTCATTTATGTAATGAGCCATTTTCAGGACACCAGTGTCCAGATCCATAACTCTTTATCCATGACTCTGCAAACAAGCAGGATCATCCTTACTGGAGATGACTGTGAACTCCATGTGTCCTTGGAGTGGTACAGCCTACTTTTATCACTAATTAAAAGGTCTGGATCCTCCCAAAACATCATTATTTGTTGTGCGGATCCGCAGAGGTTCCGTGCAATAGGGAGAGAGTTGTGGCCTCCCTTCCACTTTAAAAAAATGTATCTAAAGAGGCTGAACCGTGCTCCCTTTGTCATGCAAAAACCGTCATTGACTTCAGGGTACCACTTGTGTGAACAGCCAGGGATTTGCATAAACAGCTTCAGGGCAATTGACAGATTTCTACCTGGGAACTGAAATCCCACTAACTAATCTGAATTTCCGATTACTGGGAATGTGAAACAAGCTTTGCTCAGGGGTGACCTGTGCAAAACTCAGCTCTGCATCTCAGTGTGAAGTTTTTCCTGGGAGAGCTGAAAAGGAGAAAAGGCAAATGCACACGGTCTGGGTGCTTGGTACATTCTGATTTAATTCAAAGTTTTATGTATTCCTGCCTGTAGCCAGGGGAGATTAAGCTGCAGGTCGTTTGCCAGATGAAGAGGGGAGGGCAGCTCCAAGTTCCATCTCCTGCAGCCCTCAGGAAGTGCCTGCTGAAAGACACCAGTGCACATCTGAGTGGAAAGATTATTCCTTGTTCAAGCAAACCACATTGAAATAATTCCGATTAAAACTTCTAATTTTACTATTTCATAATATGCTTCTGCATGTAGGACACTTTAGTTATAAACTCTCTTTATAAATAGAGAAATGCTGCTTTTTAGACTTTTATGAGAGCCTGAGTTGAGCCCAAGTGATGCTCAGGAACTGCTGGCTGCATGGTACATGTTCTGTAACATTAATAATATCTCATACTTTTCCTTCGTCCTTCATTCACATCTTCTGGACTGCATATTTTAAAGAAATTCCAGCTGCACAGTTTTGTACAAGCATAGTTCCTCCTCGTGAAGTTGCAGAATTTTTATGGAGTCACACTGATTGTAGATCCAAGTGCAGAGAAGTCGGGAGGAAGTGAAAAAATAATAGTAAAGAAATTTAAAAACAAATTAAATTGCCAATCTTTGATTTGTTCTTCTCTAATAACATCTTTTAATGTCTGTAAATAATGCAAGTAGACAGGGTGTTTTCTGTAGGAAAGTTGGACTTTTTAAAAGGTCTTTCAATGCTGCATTTTTGACAAGGTGTTAATGTAAATTTTGAGGGAGACTGGTAGGACTTGTAAATATGGCTGACAAGGATGTTTTCCAGTTTGTTGCCACCTTTGTAATTTTCTGTACGACACAGTTCTGTGTATCTCTGCAGGTCCTTACAAATGTGGATTAAGTGGCAGAAGATCCTGGGAACAAGGTGTCATGCTCATGTCTCTCTTTTTAAAAACAAGTTAAAAGCAACCCAAATCTTCACTTTTATACTGACTCTTTTAAAAAATGAGAAGAGAATTTTTTTTCCTATTGGGGATGAGTTGCTTAAATTATTTCAGAATATTTAATCTGAGACCAAGAACAATAGGGAAAAATGTGATGGAGTGGGAGATCCAGGGAGTTTTAATCAACCGAATAAAGACACTTTATAATGTCAGTCAATCCCAACAAAAACTGTCACTATAATTCACCTATAATGACTCTCCACAGAGAGAGCTGTCAATACCAATCTAGTTTAATAACAGCCTCCTACCAAACAAGAAATGTTTGTACTGAGTATGTTTTATAGAGCAGGTGAATGGTTCTGTAATGTTATGTGTAAATCAGTGTATTTCCATTATTATCTTGGTTTTTTCTGGAGGCCAGTGTCTCTATCCAACTCTGGATTTTCAAGTTACAAATTAGTGGGCATTTAAATTATTTCAGATAAAGGGTTTTTATTTCTCTTGTGGTACCATACGTTTGTACAAAAGCTGGGAGGCCACTCATTATTTGAGTAGCAGAAATTTTACTGTAACACAGATATTTGTTATAAAATTACTTCTGAAAGGTAGATCCTTTTAAAACTCTATTCAATTTCTTTTAAGCCTGGGTGAAATATATCCAAGGAGAGCTGGAACTGATATAATTCAATCCAGATAAAACTGTTGTTTTTCAATACACTCTCTAAGTGATATCTCAGTGTTTTGATTTATTACAAGATACATATATTAAATACTAAACACGGGTATTATAGATACACAAAATTTTAGCTATCATTTTTCATTTCCCTTGTAAACATATTTGGGGCTCAAATGATGTGCCTGAGCACTCTCATAATTACTGTAGTGGACAAATCCCTTTTAGGTAACTCTTCTCTTCCTCCTCCTCTTTCAGAAGTTTTTCTACTGTTGCAGAAAAGATGAAAAATAAAAAAGTATTTCCAGAAATCCTCTGCTAATCTGCTGTAGGGAATATTTATTTTATACTGGCAAACGGAAGACTTCAGACTTTGTCAGGGTTGAAATTGCACCCAGCGTACAAAAACTGGTTAGGACTGTGTTATTCAGTGCTAGCAGGAAATGAAATGGAGTTTTGCATTTTATGGTAATGAGTGCTAATTAATGGTACCCATTTTTATTATCATTAGTAATAAATTCTGTATTTATCCTAAGATATTGTGGAATTTTGCTTGCTTAAAGATCCTAAAAACACTCCTTGATTAACTCTAAAGTACAGAATGATTTGCAATTTAAAGAGCCCCACAGTGTTTCACTGCAGTTCTGAGTTAAGGAGTTATTTGCTGTTTTGCATGCAGAAAATTGAATCTGGCAGCAACAAATTGTCCTGACTCCTGTTAACTATTGGCCTTTGCTTAGAGTAATCATTGGAATATTTCCAGAAAGTAATTTTAGGTCTCCAAATAATCACAGTGAAATTTTAGGTAGAAGTAGTTAGGCTGTGATTCTCAGTTGACTTTGCCCAAAAAATTCTATTTATAGACTCCAAGTTATTAATCAAACACCACAAGCCCTGGTAGGACTTGAAGGAGAGGACCATGTCATGTTTCTGGAGTAAGTCTTTATCAGGATTTGTACAGAGCTAAAGGACTTTCTACCCATTTATCATTACTAATAACAGCTGTGCCCTTGTCTCGTGCTATTGACAAATGATTTTGCTTCAATGCCTGTATTGGCATTTTGGCAACCCTTCAAATGCACTGAAGCACTGCCTTCGTTAGTGTAATGAGAAATACATTTACGTTTCATCCTGAGGAGGACAACTAGCTGAGAGCTCTATTTACGTAACATAAGGTTGCCTAAGTATTTTAAAAATATGAGCATATGCAATAAGTTATTTCTTCAAGCTGAAAATATCAGTCAGTGTGTGTGTCCTAATGCATTTCAGGTGTTGCAGCTAAATGTACCTTTGGTACTACTAATCTGAAATTGTGTCCTTGCTATATTGTGATAGAAACATATTTTCAGGTTTGTTTTTTTTTTTTTTTTTTTTTAGGTAAAATGACCCTTTGAATAACTTCTCAAGAGTATTTTAATAGGACTGGGAATTCTCGTTATTAAAAGTAAATATTTAACCTGTTCTCGAGCACCTTGAGTAGTAAATATTGGAGAAGGTGCTTTTCAGACAAATAACCTTTGTTTTAAAGAACTGGGGCCAGATGGATTTGGCAGCGCATATAAAGTGAATGGAGCCTTTTAAGTAAAATGATGCAACTGAACTGAAGGCCTTTGATAATTAGGGAACAAGTCCGGTGCTTGAAGTGCCTTATACTGACATCAGTGGAGGTGACTTAAGGCTGAAGATCATAAGAAATGCTTAACCAGATACAGAGTGTCTCATCCAGGTGTTCTTCAGACTGCATGAAAGCCTGTGTAATAAACAAGAATAATTAATAAAAAAGCAGAAGAAGCAAGGTCTAAGCCTTTCGCTACTTTATGTATCAGAGTAATGAGCTTAGTCAGAGTCAGGAATTAACACAACATCCTTTTAAGCTGAGTCTGTACAGAAGGTTTAGAGAAATACTGCCAGTTTAGGAACAAAGACCAGTACTTTCTGTTTCAGGACTGAGGCAGTAATCTCAGAAATCTAAAGTAAAATGCTTTCGCTACTAAGAAAAAGAGAGAAAATCTTGCAAGGAACCTGAGAGATGGCTCGTATTTCAGAAACAATGTGCAATGCCTCATAGATCATGCAATATTTCCAAGCAGTGATTCTAACTGATAAAGCAGCCCAGAGAACTTTTAGCTGGAAGTGACTTCAGCAGCTTGAAGTGTAAGTGGTGACGTTATAAAATCTGGGTTTGTGCTGCAGGACTTAAAAGTCGACTGTGATGTAAAGTGGGCCATACTAGTACCACACCATTAGAAAGACAGAAATACCATAAATTTATATTTATTCTCCAGACTTATAGCTCATCAATTTTGTCAAACATTATTTTTCATCAAGAACCATACAAATTCCTGTTCTTTTACTTCATTTGTAAGTACAGCCTTTTTACAATGAAACATTTCAAAAAATCCCATCAAAAAAAAGTGAAACAGTTGTGAAATTTTTGCAGATTTAGCACAACTTTTGTGCCTCCTCATCACAGTAATCCATGTAAAAAGATAAGACCCATCATTCCTCAAGGCTCTATAAATTCAAAAGGCACTGCTCCAGCCTGAAATGATAAGTGATACTGGGAAGTTGTAATAACTTGGAAAGTAGAACTGAATTTGGGCAGAAGTGTCTCCAAGGTCCTGATTCCTAATTCTCCTCTGAGCAATTTAGAAACTCAGAGGGAACATGCCTTTCATTTGCTTTATTTTTGCATTTTTTTTCTCATTTCTGTGCATGTTTTTCTCTTACCCTTTGTCTCATGGTTGTGTAGATCACCCTGATAGATCACAGCTGTTGCCCTGCTGGCTTTCAGCTGCCACAGAAATAATTCACTGACTGAGCAAATAATTCTCTGTGGCAGGGATTTTCATTCTGAACTCCCAATTCTCATAATTTATTGTAAGGTTTTGCACATTCAAATATCTTTTTCCTAGCTAGAAAATTAAATTAAAGAAATGGAACTATTATTACAGTTCTGTACAGGAGTGTTAATAATATCAAATATATGGTTCTTAGGGGGAAAATTCAAATATGGTAGGTGATTAGAGTGGTATTACTGGCTGGCGAATGAAAAGTCACTGTAAGCTGAACAGCAGGATGTAAGGATATTGTGGTGAATTATAAAAACATTTGGCACTTGCTAGAGTTCCTCTCTATAGTGTTGTGTTATCTCATTTCAAATGTTGTAATTAAAATTGAACAAACTTTGAATTAATGTAGCTGAGACTTATCTTCTCAAATGCACTCTTAAAATTTTCCTCTGTCCTTCTTTTGCATAGGAGAGATTGCAAATAGAGAATTGTCCTAAGGTCCTGGAATCAAGCTGAGTTCAGAATCAGTGTTACTGCTCAGGCCTTTATCAAATGTTTACCACACATAATGAGATTGGGAAAGAGATTGTGGGTTTGGTAATTTTGAATATTTCAATGAAATACACTTGATGTGAAAGCCTAGGGGAAGAACTGTAAAGGAGCTGCATATATACTTTATACTTTTTCTGTAAATGAAGCAAAGCAATGTTTGTAATACAGTCTGATCAGTCGATGCAGCTGTTTTAAACCTTGGAAGAGGTGAAATAAGGAATTCCTGTAACCTGCTTGTTCAGTCTGTTATTGCTGTGGAAGGCTTACCTGAGGAAACTCAGTTTGTCACTCTTGAAAGATGGTAAAGGAATGCTGTTCACATAATGAATTTCCAAAGTCAGCATCTGGAAATTAAAACCAGCAGGACATTTCCTGGAAAGCTTCTCTTCCAATTTTATTCAAGTTTTTTCTTCCTGTGCAGGATCTGCAAAGCCAGGCATGAATCTGGTTCTTTCTGCTGTGCCTTCCATCCAGCTTGTATTGGATTATGTAACCTAGAAACGTGTATTCTATTTCATCTGTTGTAGGCTGGTTTTTTGGGAGACGTTTTGTCCTTCTCTTGCCCCTCCATGGGGGAAGGAGGAGGATGCCTCCTGATAATGGCCCAGCCATTAAATCCAGGTGGGACAGTGTTTCTTACCTCTTTCACCACCCCTCCATCCTCCAGGAGGACATCTTCTGATAATGGGCCATTAGGGCTTACCAATGACATGGCACATTCCATCATCCCATTGGGAGATGCTCCACACAGTGGGGGAGGAGCCAGCTGTTCCCAGCTAGATAAAAACTGGGACTGAAGGACACCAGGTATCCAGTTTTTCCACTGGATTCACCGAGGAAGACTGGACCTATCTCACCACCACTGGACTTTCTACAGGACCATCTCTATTCCACAGAACCACATCTGTTCCTCCAGGAGGATTTATTTGGACTGCTTCCAACACCCAGACCAACGGCGTGTCAGGCTGTATCCCTGACTCTGTCAGGATTTTTTCCAGGATCCTTGTTTGTTTCCTTGTTTGTTTTTTTTTCTTTTTTTTTTTTGGGGGGGTGTTTGTTTGTTTGGTCTTGTGGTTTTTGTTTGTTTGTTTTTGTTTGTTTTGTTTTTGTACTACTACATTTATATTTTCATTTTTATTTTTAATATTCCTAGTAAAGAACTGTTACTCCTATTTCCCTATTCCTTTGCCTGAGAGCCCCTGATTGCAAAATTATAATAATTTGGAGGAAAGGGGGTTTACAGTCTCCATTCCAAGGGAGGCTCTAGTTTTCCCTGGCAGACAACTGTCTTTCAAAACCAAGACACAGCTAATCTCCTATTTATTTTTTAAATGCACGTCCTCAGTAAGTGCTGGTGAAGGCTTGGGCCCTCGATAGCGGTCACCAGATGGTTAACTGAGCCTCCCTGACTTTTTAAGGTGTAGATGATGATTTCAACTTCTCCAACTGCACCATGATCAAATGGAGTTCCCAAACCGTCCAGCACTGATGGACAAAAAGTTGATTTCCCCAAGGCTGCTCTGACTAAATTGATGGCACAGCTCTGACAGAGAAGAGTTTGTATTTGTATTTAATTTATGTTCGTGTTAGTTTCATTTCTTCTGTTGCCTTGGGACTAACCAAATCAGTCACTTTTGCTAAACAGGGCCTGTGGAGGTTTTCCCCATCTGCTACTTTTTTTAATGTCTATTGATCCTCTCAAGGAAGGACAAAATCTTGAGTAAACTTAGGCAGGAGGTGACGCTGCTAAGGGTTCCATTTTGCTGATCCTTCCTTAATAGTGAATGTTATTTCTCAGATTATTCAGTTGTATTTTTAAGCATATGATTTCATTTCAAAAAAATATGTAACCTTCAGATCAGCTGAAGATAATTACAGGACCTGTATAAATTCATTAATGCATATGAGTGGTCTGGTACTTATATAGTACTATTTGAGTTTTTTAACACTTAGAAGCATATTGATGCACTAGACAGCAAAAAAGGAGAACAAAGACATCTCTTGTTCTGTTCTTCCTCAAAGAATTTTGTATCAAAGCTTTGTGCCTATTCCAGGTTGTATCTTTATAGCCTGAGATCAGGTTTTCACACAGAATATTGATTTCTTCATTCCTGGTGATAATTTTGGCTAGCCAAGTTGTTCATGTCTTTCCTGGCTTTCATGTAAAATTTTAGAAAGGGGATGGTACTGTTTTATACTGAAATTCCAACTCTGAAGTATTTTCAGAAGACATTGTTTTTGAGATTTGAGCGGATTACATATGAACATTTTATTGTTACCTGTTTCTCACAGTTTTTCCTGTGGTATTTCACTTATTTTTTTTAAAGATGAAATATCACTACCCTGGATAACTTAATCTACAGTCAATAGCACTAGAGCAAATGTTCATAAATTCTCTATTGATGACATTTTAACAGGCCCCTTGTCGTTCCTGCTTATTCAGGTTAGAACTGGAATTGTTCCCTGTCCTGATCATAGAGCTCTTAGGTTATTGTGCCATTGTGTGGAAACTGGGGGTGTCTCATGCCATGTGAAAGCTTGTGTTCAAACTCATAAAAGGAACAAGAATTTGGGGTTTAAGGCATGAACTAATATGACAAACTCCTAGGGAGTCCTCAGTGACTCTTTAGTGGAATGCTGGTGCCTTCCTGATGCCTGCTTGTTGCTCCTTTTGCTCTTGAGCCCTCAGGTATCATCTCCCTACATAATCCCGAAGATCCAGAGGGGATGCCATTACAGCCCCTAATTTATAGTTCAGCCCTGACTGATAGTTCAGAATGCCTTCAGTGCCGTGCACTCTGCCATCAATTCACATGGGAATTGCTTCCAGCTCCATTGTGCTGTCAATCAAGGTGTTTGTTCACTGCTTCCAAAATAGGTGACATCATGGCAGATTTCTCTAGAGGACACAAAAAGAGATGAAAGAACAACCTCATTTAACCAGCTTACACAAAGATTAGACTGGAGGGGCTGCTGTCGCTGTAACTCGCTATCATATGCCTCCTGAGACAGCTGAATCTCTCTGCAGCCATGTGCTGGCAGTGGCACACGCCAGAGACCAGCCCTTCCACAGCTAATCTCCTTCCAGGAGTCCTCCTGTAGGCAGGAGCAGACTTCCTGTTTTTAGTGGATCTGCTGCTTTCAGCAGCAGGATTTCCCCCACTGGACTTTGTGGTGATTCACCTTTCTGTGTTTGTGAATGTCTGATATGCAGCAATAAACAGGAGTTCATTAATAGCTTGTAAGGTCCAGCACAATTGTCATAAAAACACCAAACCTCTGGGTGAAAAGCATGTCTGAGATAGTTAGTTCCTGTCCCCTTTATCCTGAAGATACTGGCAATAGATATAATTAGGAAATCTGAGCTGCTATCCCATTATCTACTGTTGGTGTTTCCAATTAATCATTTAGCCTTTTCATCCTTACTCTGGCTAGAACATCTTTGAGACTGCTGTGATAATAATATTCAACACTGGGAATCTGTATTAGTGTTTTGAGTTAGGAGTGAGCTGAAAACACAGATAGTGCAGACCTACCAGCGCTTGAAAAAATAACGCCTAATTTCATCATTTGGAACAGAGCTGCAACTATTTCACATCTGATCTCACAGAAAGGGCTTTTTTTTTCAGAGCGGAGATCATCTCTATGGTGCATGGAATTGATTCCCCTTTCAGCAGTTCAGTGGTGGGCAGAGTGCCCAGACTAAATGAGCTTTTAAGGTCCCATACTTAGAGTGATGTATTTTTTTTTTTTTCTTTTAATGCTTGATTTATTTGATTATATTTGTCAAATTAACAGAAATTGATCAGAAGTCCTCCATTTCAGGGAACTGCCAGAAAGAAGCTGTGTTAGTGGGGAAGAAAAATTCCTAGTTGTCTAGTCAGAAAGGGATAAATGCCTTTGTGATTACCAAGAGAGAAAGGGGAAAGTCTGAACTTGTGTTGCTATTCAGATTGGTTTAAGTATGTGCTGAACTTGCTGAACTACTAAACTGCTTTATTAGCCAAATTTACCTAGGGACAAATTGGTTCAGCCACTGCAAGTACTCAGAGCTATTAAAGAAAACTCATTTTACACTGATGCAGAGAGGGGACTGTTGCCCCTGAAAACGGGCAGCCAGTTTAGGGAGGGAAGTTGAGGAGCCTGATGAATGCCAGGCATCCACCCTCAAAGGGAACAGAGGAACAGGGTTGTGTGAAGGTAAAAGTGAGAGTGCAGCTCTCCCAGAGCACTTTCTGTTCAGACAGAACTTCTTGGTTTCCAGGAGCTTGGTACAGTCTGCAGTGCTGGGACCCCTGTCCTGCTCATGGGGTTAGTGAATAATGAGTGCATGAAAAACAGCCAAGTGGGTAAAATCTTGTGTATAGAGTGTAATGGAAATAGGTATTCATTTTCAGATATCCTCCAGAGGGTACTGCAGCCCAAAAACCTGGAGGATGTAATTTTCCTGTCCTTGCTGGAAAAGGACATAGTAATAGGAAAAAGAAAATTGTATGGTTGTCTGCAGGACAAGCTAGTTTTCACTCCTGAAACAGATTTTTCTCCCCATATTTCTTAAATAGACCTTAGGTGTTTGCATCCAAAGACAGAAGCATAAAAACAAATAATTAATTTGAATAACTGCTCATGCACTCAGAATATAAAGTCACTTAATAGTAACCTGGTCATGGTGTTATTCAGGAACTCTCTCTGGGCTGAGTTTCTTATTAAGACAATTTCTAATTTGGATAATTGTAAACATCTTCCATCTTTTATCTCTTAAATAGAATGTGGCTTCTCTAGGCCCCTTCCAGAGATGAGCTGTTTTGCTGTTGCACTTCACAACTCTCTCTCTTGCTTTGTAACTCTCACCTGGTTTCCTTCAGGCACCTCTTGACAACTCTGCACTGTTCCATGTCTGTGATGTGTTAGCATCAGTCTTCTCCATTGGAATAAAATACTACAATCAGCCAAGCCTATCAAAATTGGCACAGTACTCCTAATGTGTTTTATTCTTACTTGGAGACATATGTGATAGAGCATATTTAAACTGATGGATTTAACAGAAAATTAGCAAATAAGACTAGAATAGAAAAGGAGAAATGCCGTAAGAAGGTACCTATCATGCAAAGATAGCCATCATAGTTTGCTGCCAGTCATTTCCTTTATTTCATGTCTAATCTTTTCTTTATTGGAGTTTTTCCACTTACAGGGGACAAGGCAAAAAGGTTGATTTGTAGACTTTCAGAAAACCTATAAAACAATCTATTGGGATATTAGAGCTCTTTCTTGCAGCCGTGTTTGGTTTTCTAACTTTATTTATTTCTTTGTTACCAACAGAAATGATGTCTTTAAACTCCAGATAAACCTACAAATGGGTCATATTTTTTCTGTAATTCTGTAAAAATAGCTGACAGTTCAGAAAAATGATATTGGAGGAGCAGTGCGGTAAGCACTTTAATTAAAAAGAGTGATGCACTAAGTTTCTTCCATTTAATTTTTTAAAATTTTATTTCCAGGTCAATA
Organism: Hirundo rustica; assembly: GCF_015227805.2. NCBI lineage: Eukaryota > Metazoa > Chordata > Aves > Passeriformes > Hirundinidae > Hirundo > Hirundo rustica. The sequence continues at coordinate 63,212,749 of NC_053454.1, forward strand.
ATGCAATTATTGATTATTATTGTCATAATGAACGTTTGACCCTCATTTTTATTGATTCGTCTTTTCTGAGTATTGATGGCTGGTATGGGAAAGAGCACCAAGAGTTGGAGTCAGGCAAGACAGGGCAATTACAAAGTCCTTGTTCTATACTTACCTCATTCCACAGAATTATGGCTTTCCCTTCTCTGCTCCTGAGTGGCCACTTACTGGCATAAATGGATGTTTTTGTGTGTGGTTCTGAAAGTAGGATCTAGTTTTTTGTATGTTAAAATTACATAGCTTTGGGAAATACAAGCAGGGTTTTCTCCTCTCTCGATTATGAAAATACGATAAAAATATTTCATCTATGTAGTTGTAATCCTAAGGGCATCTTTCTAATGAAATGTTTCACAAAACTTAAGAGAACTCTGGAAAATATATTTTTTTTTCCTTTTTTTTTTTTCCTTTTGTGCAAATGTGCTATAGCTGAAGATCTGGAATGTGATTTTCCCTCCTCCTTTACAATAGACTTGTAATCCAAATGCTTTAGAGTGGAATTACTGTCAATATAATGAATTTTTTCTTCATACACGTAACATGATCGTGAATTAATTTTGATGTAAATGGCAGGCCTAAGTCCAGGTACTGCCAATAAACTGCAGTTATGTATCCCTGGGATGGCTGCTGTGTGAGTCAAACTGTCTGAGACAGTGCAGTTAACATCAGGAGAGGGGCTGTGTGAAGCAACAAAAATTAGCATAAAAAAATTGAAACGTATGAGGCTGCAATTACCATAACATCATAACTGGGAGACACTGCAATTGATATTGTAATGGCTTAGATGGCAGTGGAATAAGTCAGTGAAACAACTTCAAATAAATGAATAAAGAATTTTAATGGCATCCTATTGCTTGGCTCCAGAATGATAATATTTTAGGGGTGCTGAATCCACAGTTAGCTATTAAAAATGCTGTAAAATATGGCTGCAGTGCATAGCTGCTGTTTCTCAGTGTGTTGGACATTGCCAGCTTTTCCTTTTTAGAAAGTTAATGAAGGAAGATCATTTTAAGGATTGGCACATAGTAAGTTTTCTATTTCTGATTCAAGTTCTTAGCTCTGAAATGTTTTGACGCAGTGAAGCTAAGAGTATAATAACAGATATTATCAGAATAATCTCATCCACCAACTTAGAACTCCCCAAAATTTACTAGGTCACAGAAAATCACACCTGCCCAGAAGTTCACCCTGTGTTTGACAGTGAGAGTGCCAGGAAGAGGACCTTGGGAGACAGATGGAAAATTCTGGTGTGACGTCTTTGTACTCAGTACTTTTCAATGGCTGCCAGAACAGTGGTTCAGAAAGGGTTGTCTTTCCCAACCTACCCAGGCTGGCTGCAGGGAGGGAAAAAAGGTTAATGAAAAAAAAAAGGAAGCTGGAGGCATTCCAAGGGTTGTATGCAAATGCATTCAAAAAGTAGCAGCATGTACTTGCATTTCATCAAGATGCTGCTAAACTTTCCACCCCAAAGGAGCTGTGTTTCACATTTTTAAATTTAATAGAATTCATCTCGGATTTCTAAGAAGCTGAGGGAAGTCTCCATCAGCTGACATTAAAGTTTAATGTGAGTTGTAACAAAGTAAAAGCTTAGAAACTCCAGAAAAAAAGAGTAAGTAGAACAAAACCAGCTACTTATAGATTGGTTATGCTGCATTTATTCTTTACAGAAGAGAACTGAATATAAAAAGACCTAAGGGTAGCAGGGTAATCAATAACAGGAAATCTTTGAAATTATTCTGTACGTGCTTAATAAAGTTACCTGCATGAAATAATAGAATTCAATTTCATAGAGGTACCTTCAGTATCAGATGGCATTTCACTAATAAAGAAGCACAAAACAGAATAATTAAAGCTTATGTTAAATAAATGAAGAATAAGCTGTTTGTCAGACTTCATAAAGTGCAAGTCAGTGGTAAAACATTACCGAGTTCCAAAGGGAGAGAGACTCTGCCTGGTGCTGCTCATCATTCCCATCATCCATCTCCAAGTCCATTGTGTCATTTCTGATAACATAAAAGGAGTGGAGGCCAGACCTGCAGAGCAAAGGTAAGTGTCTGGGAGAGCAGACATGCTCTGGAAGAGATCTGGAGCACTGACTGGGGATGGGCACCCCCAGGTCAAAGCTAGGGAGCAGCTGGAGAAAGGGGGCCTTTGATCCCTGCCTCTGTGCCTCTGCTGATATTCATGTGGCAGTGCAGTGTTCCTGCCTTTCAGGAGGCCACTTTTTAAAAAGTGTCTCATGAAAAGCCAGAGATGGTGCAAAAATAAAGGCCTCAGACTAAGCAGTCTAATTTCTTTAACTGCAAGATTAGTAAATGAGGGTTGGCTGCCTTGGAGAGTAAAAGAGAAATAATGGCAGGCAGTAGATAACTGTTTAGTTGATATTACTTAAGAATCAATATTTAGGACTTAGAGCACAGCTGCTCCAGATGGAGAAACACAGTTTGTTAAGACTGGAGGTTAATGCCTGAAATTGGGAGGGGGAAGAAAAACTACCTGATAAAGCAGAAGTGTTCTGTCTTTGCGTTCTTGACAAGTCTTGGGTTCCTTTTTGAGGCATTAATTATTTTAATAGTAGGTATTTGATTTAATTAAATTTTCATGTGATACTTAAGATGCTGTGATCTGCAGGAGACCAAATAGCAAATAGTCCAAAAATGCTGTCAGTTCTGGAAGTCTCTGAAGCTGTGAAACTTCTGATGGTTATTGTACTCTCTCAGTCACGTGCTGATGAATTTCAGGTGTATGTAGGTATGGACACTCTTGATATCTTGGAAAAAGTGACAAAATACTGACATATCTTCCCCTGTTGGGATACCTGCCTCCTTTTCTTTTTTTTCTTTTCCCAAACCTGAGGTGAGGAGTTGGAATGTGCCCATTCTTTTGCTCTGTTCTCTTTGTCCAGGGTGTAGAAGTGCCATGTGAGGGGAACACTGTTCTGTCAGAAAGCTGAGCACAGCACCTGCTGCTTGCTTGGGTCAAGGCATGATTTTTGTCCAAAAGAAAACAATTTGTGTTTATTTCTTAGTCTTCATGTGCCAGATTCTGAGAGTGGAAATTGTTGGAAATCCACACAAGTTGAGTGTCTCAGTGAGCCTAACAAATGTGCCTGATTCAGACGTTTCCATAGCCATCCTTATCCTTACTTGCCTCAGAGCTTCCCTAATCACCAGCAAAGCAAAGGGAATACCCTGATGGTCCAGTAATTCTGTCCATGCTGTTGCACTTTGATCTGCTTCAGCATAGCACAATGCTGGCTGATTCCCAGCCAGACAACTGAGCAATCCTTTCACAAAACACATCAGCATCGCAGGATCACAAGTCTTAAACTGTCTCATAAGTCCAGGCTTCTGCCTAAACCTAAAGCCAAAATTTTTGTCTTAACACAAATATCATACAAATTTGGAAATGCTTTGGCTTTCTAAAAAAAACCCCGATTGTTCAGCTTAGAGAAAAGGACAAATAATTCATGTGAAAGGAAAAAGTTTTGCTTTTGGAAACTGAACAGAATTTTCTAAAGAATTTATTTGAATGACACTGAGTGGATCAACATCATTATAATTTCAACCATTCTATTTTGAAACTCTTTGCTCATTTGCAATTCTGTAGTTGCTTTGCAATTATAATGGTTTGCAATTCTGAGCTTTTAGTGACAAGCCTGAAACTGTGCATATAACATAACCATAAAATTATGACCCAGTGATGTTTTAATACTCTAATATCAAATGGATGGATTAAAAAAAAATTTTTTTCCATGCCAAGTCATTATTCGGAGCAAACTGAGCAAAAAACCAAATAAAGTTGAAATTTATCATAAGGAGAGCAGAGTGCTCATGCTTAAGTAATGAAGAAATACACAAAAAGCATTGGCTTAAGATTTTAATGACATCTGCAGCCAAGGCACTGTAAATATTTAAACTTCCTCAGCCACCACATGTGCAGTTTATGAGTGTGTGGCAGAACCTCTCTGAGTTTCAGAAGGTGGGATTGTGCTCAGAGCATCAACGCCTTATCTCGTAACGTGCTGCACCTCTTGGGCTTCTCTGACACATGGGATCAAAGCCGAGTGGTTAACACTGAGCTAAGCCATGTCCATCTTGAATTTTTTCTCTGTACTGTTAATCCCATTTTCACATGGAGCCACTTCCATTGCATTTTTCTTGCACAGAACAAGTATGGAGACAGATTGTAGGAAGTCACCTCTGCCTCTTCTGGTCCTCTTTCTCTTTAGGATGCGAGGACCAGAGGCAAAGAGAAGGAAAGTGCTAACCACGTGTTAGTTTGGCCAATACATTAAGGAAGGATCTGTAACTTCACATATTAACCATAAATCCCACTCCTATGAGCATTGCAGAAGCCCTTGAATCCTTGCACCTTTTCTCCTGTCTGCTGCAGCTTGTTGATTAGCAAGTGAGGCAGGAGAGGCTTTAACTAAGCTCCTATGTGATGCCTGTGCTTTAAATTAGTGCCAAATGGCAGGGCTCAAGGTGTTGTGTAAATTTCTTAAACATGTCTACATCTCTTCCTCAAGCTAAACCAAGGGCAGAAAAACATCAATTTCAATAAATATTGTACACACCTTGCTACAAATGGCCAATGATAAGGAAGTTAGATATTCTCGGCACAGGCTCTTCCTCATTGTCTGACAAGGTGAGAATGTCTTATTCCGCAGGAAGCGAGTATGTGCCAGGCTTACTTCTGCTTGGAAAATTACCAAGTCTGGGAATATATTCTGTTCTTTCCCTCTCTCCTTATGGGAATGATCAGACAGCTATTTCACCCCTCCAAGGTTGTATTAAATTGGATGTGAATCTAAGCTCAGATTTTGAACCCACTGCTGCAAATGTCTCTGCCAGCCTTTCTAAGTAAATTCTGCTTGAACTGACCTTCTTTTCTTTTCTAATTTGTTTTGCACTTAACATAAGAATACAGTTTTCATTTGCTGCAAATTGAAGCAGAGTCAAGTGCGAGAGCAGAAATAATTTGTCCAACATAAAAACTATAGCTCAAATGGGATTAAACTACTCTAGTTATTAGACTGTGTTACTGTCTTGAGTGCTCTCTATACGCCTAAAAAAATACATAATCAAACAAACTCCCTTCGCTATGGATCCTTGCTAGGGAAGTTTTCCAAGGATAGGAGAAAAATCCAAATAAACTCTACAGGGAACCATGCATAGAAGAATGGGTTTTTAAACAAGCAAAAATTGAAATTTGAAAACAGGAATTCTACAGCTCAAGAAAGCTTCTGCCATTGGAATTTGAAAATACGAATTAAAGTTGCATTCTGAAATAACTTCTGGAAAGGAACCATACATTTCAATCTCCCTGCTTTTGGTTGTAATAAATTCTGTCGTGTTGAATAGTTTTCTTTAAATGTATTTCAGATAACAAAGTGCCATTTCAGTGCAGAATTTATATTCTGAAAATATTTAAAGATTTTTTTTTTTTTTTCATAAAACTTGTGAGTATGTACCTAAGTTTCTTCAGTATCTGGTTAATCTGGAAACATTTTTTCTTTGTAAATAAATTCTTCCCACCATATATTTAATACGTTTTGTATTGAAAGGCTTTGATTCTTCCCCTCTAGCTTCATCCTGAAAGAAAAAGGAGAACTGTGGTAGTTTTAACTGCTAAGTGATATTGCCATGTTTGCAGTCAGGTTCAGAGATCTTTTTCCTGTCTCTGCAGGGCTCTTTGTATTGGTGGTGCTACTACAGAATAAAAGCAGTGCAGGTAAGAGGGCAGCTGAACATCCACCCAGGAGAGTGGATCAAGGGCTCAGTGCAGGATTACCTGAGAAAAAGAGCAAGTCAAGGTTGTCAAGGAACAGGCAAAATACAAGGAAATAGATGAAATGGAGGAATCATACAGTGGCTGTGTTTCATTCTTTGATATGACATGGAGTTAACATCAGGGAAAAGATGAATTCAAAGTCAGGGTGGTATAACTATTCTGAGTTGTTTAGTATCATTGGCATGGGATGTGGGAAGACAGGCGTGAAAATGTATTTTTTTATAAAATACTGGTTTTGTATAGCAAATGAACTTTCCCCTTCCTCTTTCTGAAAGTTGAGCATGAAATTTTTGGTTTGTGTATTTCACAGAACAAAATCACAATTTTAAACTGTGGAGTGGAATGTGGACAGAAAGAACCAAGGCTTCATTTTTCCCCCACCTCCTTAATTTCAAAATGTATTTGTTTATCTATTTTTTTTTCTCTTTGGTGTGGGTCTTCAGCAAATATTTTTCGAAGGACCAGAAAAAGAAGGAAAGAAGGCAACTTCCCCACATCAGAAACAGGTGTCTCCAATAAGCCTTATTTCTGTTGTGGTTGTTTTCATTGTTTGCTCCTTTGGGTGTCACTTTAAAATCTGACCTTCACACATATCAGCATCAAACCCCTCCTTTTCTAGATTAACAATAGTAACCTGAGTTTTACAGAACCTCCTCCTCCTTTCTGCACTGGCCTGTGTCTCTCTGTATAGATATCTCATTTGAGAGCATGTGCCACAGAGATCAGCTTGGTTTTCAGCTGATTGCATTATACGAATTCCTAACAATGTTGTTGTATTTTGATTCTGCCTCTCTAATCAAGGAAGGAGGTTTTTAGTGAAAAAATTACTGATCTATACATAGAATTTACCAAACCCTCTGAAATAGAGGGGATTGGAAAATTCTGACAGGCATTTGCTTTTGGGAAATGCATATGTTGTCAAAACTGGAACATTTAATGAAGATATTGTCTCTCAAAAATATCCACTTTGAAATTTAAAAAATGCCATATAAATGCATTACTTCTATCCAAGCTGTTTTAACTCAGCAATTCAGAGGACTGATAGAATTTTTTGGTTAGGAATAACTACAGAGTCAAGTGTTTTCAACATCTCTTGAAATGAGAGTACAATTCAGCAGGGCTCAAATGAGCCTTTTCTTTCCCTGCATACCATTTACTGGAGTGTTGGTTTATGGTAAATTTGGGATCTATTCCAGAACAGAAAAAACTGACATGTGATGAATTGTCCTGGTTGATTCAGGTGTTAATACACTGAAAGGAACTGACCTTAGCTATGAGCTCCCCTGTCAGAACCAAGGATGGAGGCTGATTTAAAGATGCTGAGCTTGCAAATGTCCCAAGTCAAAAATGACATGATTTAGCTTTTGGCCATTGGATGTAGTTAGCCATCATTCCCACCGTGCAGCTCCCTGAAATCTCCCCCAAAGAAAAAGTCTATTTTGAGAAAACTGTGGCTATGCGCTTTCACATCCAGAAATACAGTTTTGGCCACAGCACCACAGTTAACTCCTAACTTAGAACATTTCAAAAGCTGACAAAATCCTGGTGGCTTTATTTCCTTGGTGCAGTCACCAATCTTTACTGAGACAATGGTGCTTGAGCTGCAATTAAAAGCTTGAGTGTTCTTACTTATTATTTCCAGACTCTGTAAGATATTTCTTCTTAAATACAGTAGTTTTTCCTGCAGTAGCCGTATTTTCTGTTAAACCCAAGTGAGGTGAGTATTCTTTTTTTTGGTGCTAAGCACTGCATCAGCACAGTATGAAAGATGGGACTCTGCTGGAGTCCGTGTAAGATATTTTCCATGTAATTCAGTGGAATTTAGACTGTATCAATAGTGAGAGACAGTGATGCAAAGCACTTTGGATTCAAAAGGACAGGGGTTGAAGAAGAAGAGGATTAACTGATGTGCACAGAACAGGAACACACCAGCGACAGCCAGGGATTGTGATCCAGTCCTTTCAGATTTCAAGCCAGAGTCCCTCACTGCTAGACTCTGATGCCTTCCAAGGTTGCCAAAATATGCACAAGAGAGGGGACACTGAATGGCTTGGACAACAGCATTTGACTGACGTTGCAGTTCTGCTCTGTTAGCCTTCACTGTCATTTCTTGCAACAAGTAAACAGGGCTGTAATTCCTAACTCCAGCAGAAAGGATGCAGAAAATGCTGCTGCTGATTGAAGCGACAGCACATTGCAGAGCAATGGAAGAGATAACACATTGTAAGGGATTCTGCTGCTGAGGACATCAAAAGGCCAACTTTTTGTTCTCTTTGCAAGTAGACAGAGAAAATGGAAGAAAATGGATGATAATAATGGACAGAGCACAATGAGTCCATTTATTTTTCGATTATATAATACTCAATATGAAAAGGCACTTGGGAATCATTCTTGCTCGACTTTCCAGTTCAACTTTGTGCCTTGTTAATTACAGTTAGTCAAAACAGTCAAAGCCTTTCACAATTCATGAATTTATCATCATCCATCTGATAACATTGTTGATAAAATTTGATCATATGGTCAGAGCATAGTTCTACTGCAGCTGCAGCAATTTTGGAGGGATGTGGTGGGGTGAACCTGGAGAGAATGCTCTGCACATCCACACTTGAACAGATCCAACTTTCAACAGCCTTTCATTTCAGCGTGGTTCACATCCAAATTTGGGTTATGGCCTCTTTGTAGTCACTACTTTGGTGTGGCTGAGACACTGAAAATCTGTTTTCACTTGTGACCTCTCCAATTTTCTATAAAATTTCACATCATGTTGTGGAGAATCTTGTTGTGAGGGTGTCTGAGTACCTTTGTGAATGCTGTTTTTGTTATTTCTTCCTCAGCATGACAGTTATTTATATTACAGTGATAAAAGACTAAACTCGGTTCCCTGACAGGAGAGGGCATCTTGATTGATGGATTTTGCAGCATAAGTCAATCAGTCAGTTCATTTTGGAATTATTTTTTTCCTTGCAAGAGAGAACAAATTTCTAAAAAGAAATGCACTATATGAAAAAAGTGATGTGAAAAATTGGTTGAAAGTGGAATTCATTTTTAATTGAACCAAAAAATGCAAATTTTAGCAAAGCATACTTTTTTTCCAGAGTTGTTTTGGGATCTTTTTTTTGTTTCTGAATGCTTTTGAGCTAGAAGAAATTAAAACTGGCAGCCATAATTATCTGGAAAACCAGAAGCACCTTTGAATTAAGATTTGTACTTTCTTTCTGGGTTTTTTATGGCTTTCTGAACTAGCTTTTGATGGCAATATCCTTTTTTCTGCTATTGTAACTCCAAAATAATTTGCTAAAATATTTGAATGACTACAGAAAGCATTCTTTTTGATGATAGAAAGGAAGAAAAATAGCCTATGTATTGTATTAGTCTTTTTCATGGCAGTTTTGGGCAGCATTAAAGTTTGGTATAGATGATAGCTGCAAACAGAATTGCTACCCAGGTGGATGAACATTACATTTGCTAAGGCTGGTGTTCAGAAATACTGAAAGCAACAAATTCCATTTAGTTAAGATTTGCTGCAGCACAAACAAGAGTAAATGTGAGGAAAATTCCAAGTGAAATCAGGGTGTGTGGGATCTTCAGTACCATTATTTCTTTAGCTGTTTGTAACAAATAGCAGCTTATTGATGTATCACCATGTGTATTAGTAGTGATAAATATTGTAGGAATTCTCTGGTGCCCGAAATGGAACTAGTGGTTCTACAGTACCAAAGAATGCTTTTCTGTAAGCCACTGTCTGTCCACCCCTTTTTTTGAGAACTTGATAAATTGGATTAATTTCTCAGTCTTTAACAGAGCTGTCATCTTTTAGGTTTATACCTTAAGTAAAAAGTTTCAGTGGTTCTCGAAATAATATTTAAAAAGTAGTCAGATTTAATTTTTACTGGGTTTAGAAGGGAAAAATGGAGATGTCTTCCTATCTGCTGCCTTCTATCTACTAACCCCTCTGTAAACTTGAAGTTATTAAAGTGTGTTTGCTGATACTGAGTTAGATTCTATGAATTGTAAATGGTCAACATTTTTCAGGGCTGGGCTTCTATTCCTTCACAACCTGTAGTTTATTTCAGTTCTTTCCTTAAGTACCTAGAAATTATTGCACAGAAATCTATCATATAAAACAGTTGCATACATCTTGTATATTCTTGTTGAGCAAAAACTCCTGATTCCTAGTAATTTAAACTAATCACTTTTTTAACTTTAAATGCTTTAGTTTTCATCTACCTAGTTAAACTTACTTGAACCATTATTCATGAGACACCTTTAGTGTAACCATAAATACAATTTGAGATGATCAGATTATGATTTCCATAGTCAGAGCCAGCCAAGCTTTTAGGGAGTACTTTAGGAATGGATAAGCGGGGTTCACAGCTTTGTTTTTATTTACTCGAACGTAAGGTAAAAATGCGTGCGAGATGAGGATCGTCGCTGATCTTGTCATCCCTCCGTGGGTTTCAGCCGAGTCCTTGCTGCCACCTTCTGGCGCTCGCTCCTTGCTCGGCACAGGCTGGAGGGAAGGGGGATGCCAAGGGATGTGTAGCTGACTTGTGCCTGCAGGATTCTCAGGCTTCAGCAGCTCCGAGGTGAAGGAGGGGGTAAGGTCCCGACTCACAGTAAATGATTGCCAACATGATATTAACTCAACAGTCTGTCTTACTTCATAGAGGGGAAAGGGTTCTCTTTGAGCTGCAGCCAAAACCAAATGGACAGTAATAAAATTATACCAGATATTATTATTGATTTGGATTTTCCAGCCCTTTTATATCTTTTCTGTATCTTGCATGTAAGTACATAATGTAAAACCCCCTTTTTTTATTTCAGCAGTTTGTCTGTTTGATCCATAACCACCAATATAACAATTCTGCCCATTCCAATAGCCATTTTGTTTCCTCAGTAGGTCTGAGGGGTATGTTTTGAGGGTTTATTTGGGTTTTTGTGGTTGTTGTTAGGTTGGTTTTTTTCATCTTTCCAGACACAAATAAAATGTTCTAAGATAAACTCTGCATCTCACTGAAGTAATCAGCAAGTTGCCATTGTCTTGAGTAAGGTGGTGTTGGTTGCTTTACCTGCAGCTTTCACATAGGCAGAAATTATCTTTTATTATATGTATTTTGTGATGAAACAATGAAATGGGAAGTTCACAGGCAGCAGATATCCTGGGAGATGATCCATGTCCTTGGTACGGAGTGGCAATGAAAGGCTTGGCTGTCCCAGGCTGGGCTCGGGCACTCCAAGCTCTCTGCTGGGAAAAAGCAGGCGCGGCACTGAGCATCAACCCCAGCTCTTCCAGAGAACAGATGGGCCGTCACCTTGCCTTGTTTACCCTCTCCATCATTTTCTGAATCACCAGGTTGCAATTTCTGGACCTGTTTCTGTTGTACAGGGACTCTTGAACTCCCTCCAAAGGTACAAAACACACATTTTGAGGTAAGGGAGACAGCAGGAGGGCTGAGAGGCTGATGTAACATGAGAAACTGTCACTGAAACCTGCATTAATTTATACCCGTTGAAAATACTACCTACTATTGTGCCAGACTTTGAGTTAGGATTTGACTCCCTGCTGGGTATTAGGGTGATTCTTTTCAGGCATTAAAGTGTTCATAATTCTCACTTGTGTCAAGCCAGAGGATCAGGGATCACTGAAGACATCAGTTCTTACCAGTGGGACTTTAAATATGAACTTCAGCAAAAATCTGTGCAGAGCAAGCTTTTTGGGGAAAAAGAAGAAGTAGACTATAAATTGATAAGGTATTAACAAGGTGTGTATCTGTCATCCTACCTTACTACTTTATAGCTGATGATTTGCTAATTTGTCAGGGCTTGGCTCAAGCGTAGAAGCATAAATGGATGTTTTGGTGGTCAGGTGGCTCGGTAACTGATTCTGAGCTTTTCTTGAGGAGTGGAAATCAAGGGTTCCAACATTATGATGCTGGAAACATCCAGTGCTGGGTCAAAGATTATTCATACAGGGCATATGAAATGAGTTAGTGGCATCTGTTCCTTAAATCTCAGCCTCTCGGATAAGGGGAGGATTGTGAGAGATGCAGCCTCTGAACTTTGATTTTAGAACACCCTGTGAGAAGGACAGGGTGGAGTGATGTATTAAAACAGTATGCAAAGGCATTCTCTGGCATGGGAGCAAATGGTTCCTCTGCTTTTCCTCAGGACCTCTCGACAACAAGAAGGATAGTTAGGAGGTAATTGCACAGCTCTTTGGCTCCTGCTTCCCAAAATAAAGCTTCTGGTGCTTTGCAGAGGAGCGTGGTTTCCTCACACATAGCCAGAAGTTCTCTGTGTGCTTTTGTCTTGTGAAGCACTTGCAGTGTGGTTTGGATTTCTGGGGAATAACCTTGTCTGACTGAACAAGTAAACGTTCTGATGTCATGTCTCTGTTTTTCTTTGTCCTTTGTCACCCATTGTGTGACAAATAGGAAAAATAAGATTTATCTGGTTTCTGCATCATGGTTCCTGAATTAATCTTTATATTTCAACTATGTTTATATGACTCTTAATGAAACAGGATCTCTTCTTGCATTATCTCGATGATTAATGGTTGTTGTTGAAAAAAACAGATGTGATTTAATGTTAGAAGTGCAAATGATTTCCAGACTGCAATTATAGTGAATTACTTTACCATTATTATCTTCCAAATTGAATTATACTGTATATGGGGTCACTGGTAGTGGCTGCAACTAATATCTGGCCATATGTATCTGTCTGTTATTTTAACCTACTCATTGTTCCATCCAAAGACGTAATTGATGTCACAAAACGGGGTTTGTTATGCTTTATTAACTCCTGTTAATTATTGGGATCATTGAACACCTGACTGCTTCATCCCTGTGTGTGCATCTGCTCAGGAAACACCCTCTAAGGCTGGGAGCAACCGAGCAGTAGACCAGGGTTTTGCTCTTTCCTTCATGGTAATGAGTGCTGTGCTTTTTCTTCCCTGAAATTCAATCATCCCTTTGAATACACCTTAAAATCTTATTATGCGATGCAAGAAAATACAAACAAAACGTAGCAGAGAAATTAATTCCCTTGATTCGCTTTATCTCCACTTTTATTACCGCTGCTAATTATGAAGTACTTCAGGCAGGAAATTCCATGCAGTTGAACTTAATGGCTTATTTGAACCAGGTAGGCATATTCTACTGAAAATATTCTGCTCACTAAATTAAATTTGTTCATTAAAAGAAATATGCATTTTGTTACAATTGGTAGCATTTCATACTCTGAAATTTAATCACCAGTTTTGTAGGGGTGGTGATAATTGTATTATCAAATTATAAAATTTCTGGTTTGTAGAAAAGCTTAAGGTAATTTTAGAAGTAAAGACTCCATCTTAACTATCACATTGAAAAATGCAGCAGGCATACATTTAAACTTTGTGGATTTTTATATTTTAGTATTTAGTATGTGGATATATTGGTGTAAACAAAGCTGCATCACAGAGCTCTACACCCCACAGGAACAGTCTATGAATTCGTGTCTCCAGGCCTGATTTTTGTCCTTTTTTAAGACAAAAAGTAGTAAGTAGTTTTGCCCCCCACATAATTTTTTAAAATTATTATTGTTATACTGTTTACTTTAACATTTGTGTTAGTGAAAACAGTTAGGAAAAGCAACATCTGCTTGAGTTAGCTCCAAGTTCTGTAAAGTGTACAAAGGGTTGTGAGTAAATACACACCAATAAAGGCTTTGCCAGGATGATGCAATAATGCATTTGGAAGAAAGACAGCAGCTAAAAATTTGCTCAAATACTTCACTAAGCAAAATCAGAAAGGTGGGATTTGCACAAGCAATTCCAGCTTCCGAAACATCCCCACTGTGTTCATGAATCTGCTTTGGGCAAACAAGGTTCGTCTGATCAACTCTTAAGGGAAACGTTCACCAGTGGGTAGTAAAATATAAAAGAAGAAATATAGTCCAATTTAAACAAAGAACTGACTGTTCTAGAGACATTCTCTTTTTAATTTCCACTGTGTGCCTTTTCTTTTCTGCTCTATTGCTTTGAACGGCAAGGACTTATGACTTTTATCCTTCCTAAAATATTTCAGGTCAGCAAGCCAGTGTAAAATATATCTTCCTGCTTATGTGTGCACTCAGTCTTCAAGTCCATATCAGTACGGTTGCTAAAGGAATAATAAATTATTTAATTACCTGATAGTAATTAGTGCTGTTCACAGAGAGCCCCATGAATAGCAGTCTGTGGACTGGAATGGTTTATTTACAGATACTGTGGTGTGTTTTCCTTAGGATGTTTTCAAATTTTGTTTGGCTGTTGCAGTATAACTGAAACATCAATGAAATGAAGGATTGCCTGCAGTGTCTAGAAGGCACTTGTCTAAGATCCATGGGTTTTGGGAATTAGATATAACTTGGCCTTGAGATAGAGGCTCCTAGCCTGCAAATTTAATGAGTAATCAAGGGGAATTATTATTTCATGCCTAATGTTCCTGCTAGGAAGGTATTTACAGTTCAATTTTTATTTTGAATGGCTGTGTCAAAAGAAAACAATTACTTCATTGTTACATAGCAGCATCACTCACTCAGGTTTTTTTAAAGGAAAAATTACCCAGAAGTAAATATAAGCAGAAACTCACATCTGGTTCTCTCGTTGCTAATCTGGGACTCTGAAAATGTGATTTCTGGCCTCCAAAGTGTAAGCAGGCTTCAAAGGCCTTTTGTCACTGTCACTGTGGAAAGGAGCTGGAAAGGAACATGCCTAGTTCAGAGAATGACAGTGCCAGCAGACATGAGGCAGCAAACAAGTGCCCAGATGATGGCAAAGAGCATCCAAGGCCTGGTGGAAATGAGGGTATTGATGACTTGGCAGAACCTGGGAATTTTAGCAGATTTCAGGAGCCCATGCCTTTGATCTGTGGATGAACTCTCTGGAAGTGATGAGAGCCTGAGTGTGTGGGTTATCCTTTAAATACCCATATTCATGGGTAGGAAAATAGAGCTGAGCCTGACTGGGAAGGCAAAATATGATTCTAATAGAAGCTCCCACCACAGTGGGAGACAGGAAATCTATTTCCTTCTCAGTTGCATGTCTCCCATAGCCCTGGGTAAACCACTTAGTGGCATTGATGATACAGTGTTCCAGCCAGGAAACAGATGTTTCACTTCCCCACTTCACAGAGCATTATGAAGATGGAACCATCTGATCAGTCAGGGATGGTGTGGTGACAAAGTGACATCAGTTCTGGAGATGAAGACGTGTGGAGTGAGAATCCAACTCTGCTGAATCCAAAATACTAGAACCAGAGAAGATTCATCAGTGGTTTCATGTGCTGGTTGTGGTATGCAGACATCTGCAGACTATTTGAAGGTGAAATAGTGAATGAATGTCTATAAGGAAATGAGCTATTTTGTGTTCTGTTCTATCATTAGTCTTGAGGGAGATACTCATTAAAAGCACAGAGGGCATGTGGTGCATGAATGCCCAGCAGAGTCAGTGCCTAAGGGATTAAGCTGTTCTAGGTTTGCTAAACCACCACTCACAAAGTAAGAGCCAGAACTGCTTCCAGGTCTGCTTGCTGCTGGAATAAAAACCCCCATCATCTCGCAGTCCTCCAAGACAGATTCTCTGAGTGCGGGATAAATTTGCTGTTGCAACACAACATATGGCTGTACCTGGCACCATTTCCTCCAAGACATCCCATATGCTAGCAGTCTGGAAGTTGTTTGCAAAGAGCTGTACTGACTCATCCCAAGTATGTAATCAGCTGGGAATAATAATAAAGAAGCGATCTAAATTTATTACGGGTTAGGTTTTTATTTCTGTGGACTGCATTTCATCAGATCAAAGTATCATTTTTCTAACAGATGAGGAAGCAGGTATGCTGAGTACCTGGGTGTTGCAGCCAGACAAGTCACAGAACTAACGATCTGTCACATTTTGCTTCAGAAATGGTGGTATTTGTTGGGGAAAGTATTCAGGAGATGCAGACATTTTTTGCATGTTGAAAGGCCTTTTGCAGACATTATTCAGTTTTTTGAACTTCCCTGATGGATGTGTGTTGGTGTTTTCTACCCCAAAGGAAGGGGGGTAATATAGAAGGAATGAGCCCTTATTTCAACAATCAGTGCTAGAATCTGTTGGTGGTAACCTCGGCATTCTCCCATGATATGGGAGAAGGAGGTAAGCAGTTCTTTCTACGCTCTGGAAAGTAATAAAAAAAATAATATTAAAAAAAAATTACTGGGCCTCTGGGACCTTTTAGAAGTCCAGGGGTGAGACCTTAACACAAATGCTCTTGTATTTTCACAGGCACACCAAATTATTTTGATTTCCTAAGATTCCAGTAGAATTCTAGTCAGGTTCTCTGGTGGAATTTTGTAAGGGAACACTCAAAAATTCTGCGCTGTGCGGGTGAATAGATACAATATTCAGATCAGCTGCTGGCAATCTGTAGGGTTTTACTCTGTGTCTGTGAACACACCGTGCATTACAGTGACAAATGATGGAGATAATTATGAAAAAAAGGATTTGGAAATTCTGGTTCAGGCTGGAGAATTTTAATATAGCTTAAAAAACACCATCTTTTATAAAGCAAGCTTGCTCCTAAAACTTCCCTCCCTTCCCAATAATTTGCGATCTTTGGGAAGAGAAAGCCATTTCCAGCACAAGAGCTGACTGGCAGGATTTGGAATGCTGCTAAAGCAGCCTTTGGCCCCCAGGAGTGGGATTGGGGTGGCTGTGAGCTCCTCTGGAAGGCTCTGGCACGCGTTCCCATCCCGATAGCACTGCAGAGTTTGGCTCCCACTCACTGTAGCTCAGGCATTGCTGCAGCTGAGGGACAGATATTAATTCAATTACATGGGCAACTTGGGAGCCCATTAGAGGCTGCTGCTTCTCTGCTGTCAGAATGAAGAAGTTTTTTGCTGGGAATATAGAACTTTTCAGATTGCCTATATGAGAACAGTTAAATCACACCAAAGACTCTGCAGTAAATGTGCATCTACGTAACGCTGAAGGTTGCAAGGGTAAGCAGCAAAGATTTTCATCAAAACCAAACTAACTGAGGAGTCAAGGATTTTCTCTCATGTGAGTTTTAGAAGCATGGACTGTGAACCCAAGCTAAGCCTGGGATATTTCAAGTGGCCCTTCAAAAGTGACCATATTCCATAGCCAGCGGTGTAAAGATCCTAACAAAATGTTCATGGCAGAAAATGATGAGCACAAAAGGAGGAAATCTTTGAATTTCTCAGCTCAGTGGCAGGTATGCCTATTGCTGGTCTGGCACTGGAAAAAGTGCTGATGTTTTCCAGAACTGAAGTTGATATCAGCGTATTAGATGCTGGCACCTATCTCAGCCTGTGTGGCTTTAAATGCAGAAAAACACGTGTTCATTGCCGTAGTCTTGTTCTTTTTAGGGGCTTCCACCTACAGTCTTTCTTGCAGTGGAACCTGACCATCTGTCTGCTTCTATTGTGTGTAAAAATGCAGTAATGTGCTGGTGGATTCTGGCTCTTAAGTGAAGAGAAAGGAATAAACAAGTCTTGGCTAAGGAAGTGCAAAGTGCTTATAAAGGCACTGTCACTTGAAAAAGCAAAGTGTGATGTGATTCAAAGCAAGTTATTAAAAATGGTCAAATATATGGCTGTGGATAATGTGGATGTGTTTGAGTAAAAATCTTCTCTTTGGAATAATAAACCTTTGTGGAAGACAGCAAGTAGTCGCAGCTATCCTCATGGTGCTCTTGCACTGAAGTCCTTTTGGTGACCAAGAAAAGTATGTATCTGCATGACATGATTAGAATTGTGTTCACAAAACATGGCATCTGACCTTATAAGAAAGAAAATCAATGCAGAACAAGTCCTGATTAGATTTTTTTGCCAGCATTGCACTTTTTAAACTCAAATGGATGTGCAAGGTGAAGCATGGTGTGTAAGCTATGGGCTTACGGTTTTGCTCTGAGAGGATGAATAAATAAAGAATTTGCAATTCATTTTATCTTGCAAAGTCACATCTTACCTCTCCTCGTGTAAATAGATTGTATTCATTTTGTTAATGCTTGGAAGAGCATATTGGCAAGTTAAATGTCTAGAAGAAAGGTTTAGATCCACACTTGGAAAAGTTTGTGGATGGGGCAGTAAGTTTTTATTCTATTCCAAGGAAGAGCAGAGTTCGCCGTTTCCTCTTTACATACAGAGGTGCTGCTCTGCATTTTGGAAGCAGAATGTGAATGACTTCTTACTGAACTACATTTAGTTTGCTTGTTTTCCTGTCTAAAACAAGAAGTAAATAATTTATTTACAAATGTTCATTCAGTTTGTTTTAAAGAACATGAGGTTTTTCCGCAAAGGTTATAAGTGATGCACATATTAAAAATTCAGAACTCCTCAGAAAATTTGTTGCTGGTATCTCAGACTTGCTTAATGCACTTAAACATTTAAGTTTTTTTTCCTAATTAAGCCTGTAGATAACTAATTATGCTTCTGGGGGCTGCTCAGGACCATTTTGATTTTAAGTAGTTTTTTTACTGAGATCCAAAACTAACTGGTTCCTATTTAGCTGATCCGTGAGCCGTTCCTGTGGTACATCTCAGCCCTACAGGTGTCACATGGCGCACCTTATGTTGTGCTCAGTGAACCAGCAGGAAAGAGGCAGGGAAGAAATGGCATTAAAGTTCTAATGACATTATTGCAGAGTGAGGAAATGTTGGAGGTGACCAGTTGAGCCTGTCAGTGTCTACAACCAGGATTGTTTCCTACACCGTGATGTGCAATCTCCTGTTTGAAAACGTGCGGCCTTTCTGAGTTCACGGGGTAGTTATAATTAGGATAGCAGTTATAGCCTGCTGCATTTAACTCTTCTAACAGCTTCACATGACTGTGAAGATGTGCAAGGCTGACAAAAAAAGAAAAGTGAAATGCAGCTATTTGGTGGAAGCAATGAAGTTCCACAAAATGTTCCTTTCAGCTTTTCAGTATGCTAGAGTGGTGAATGATGTGACTTCACTCCTTCATTTAGAAACGAAAAAGAAAATGCGTAAAACCACCCATTCCCTGCCTGTAATTGATATTCTGTAACCACGTAGTGTAGAATAAGACTTATCTTTCCAGGAGTACTAATCGTTGTCAATCAGTAATACTAATCAGTAATGACTTTCCATAAATCTCCCCAAGAGCAATCGGACCACTCCAGCTTGGGACCTGCTATAAAAAATTGCCTGGGCTATCTAATCTTTGTGCTAGACAGAACTGAAAATGCTGGCTCAAATTAGTTTGTGATAGAGGCAGATAGCTCCATTTTAACATGCCTGAGCTTGAAAATATCTCCTTTAACAGAAAATTGGGGAAAAGCTTAGTATGTCTTAATCCCAAATGTGAGATTTCATTTAAAAGTTTTTAAGGACGATTTCTATACTTATGTTTAATTTTATCTATAGCTACAGGAACTCTATCATTGCAGAGTTGAGTTTAACTCTTCTCTCCCCCTATTATTCTGCTAAGGAGCATCTCAAACTTGACCAAAAAAAGAAAGTCCAGGCTGGGCAATTCCCATTTATCTGCTGTGCTGGTTTTTATGTTGGCTGAGGACCCTGAATGGACAGGGCTCCATCAGGTCATGTGCTCTGAATCCATCTGTGCCACTGGCTGTCTTCCAGATGGATATGCTATCTTCAGACCATTTTAAAGTGACAAAACTTTCACATTTTCCTCTGTGAAACTCTTTTATGCAGTTTTTCCTGATACAGTACTTACATTTTTCTTTAGCCTGCTGTCAGGCCATTGCTATGGCATACAGCCCTTGTTTCCCTTGGCACTTTGTCTTGTTCTTCTCTTTATATGGTTCAAATCCACCTGAGCAGCATTATTTTTCTCACTCTTTATTGCCTTTATTAATCCTCTGTGGAAGTCATTAGCTCCAAAGTGGATTTTGGTTTTTGTCTTGTTTGAATCCTAAACGGGATGATGTCTTTCTAGAACTGAGGTGTTGAGAAGAATATGTGGGGGGAAAATCTGCCTGTCAGTGGCTCTGATACAAAATAATGCCCCTGTGCCCAACCCTCAGAATTTAAAACTCATGCAGCATTTTGACTATTAATTTTGGTTTTTCACTATTAAATTTAGTTCTTCAAACTGCTTTTAAAGCATCTCCCTTTAAACGCAGGCATGGTTGGGTTTCCCTATAATATTTGACTGCATGGCTTCTCAGGGATGCTCCTGATATTAAATAATCTCCAGCTAGTGTAGGGTGACTATCACTGTGCCTATAACATCTGTTGTACAGTTCCTGTATCTGCTCCTTGGCTTCTCTCTGTAAGGATAAAACTCTTGGAGCCTGCCTAATGCTGCAATGGTAGCTGATCTTCCCTTTCTAGAACTGATTCTTTTCCCTGAGCTGTTTCAAGGAGGTGTTTATTCCCTGTGAACAAATCTTCTGGATTCTGACTTTACTGGGACATTTTGTTTGTTACTCATTTATGTTAATTTTGTTTTGTAACTTGTTCTCTATCACCCTCATACTTCCATCACAACCATCTCTGAATGTTCATTTGTGGTTTTAGTGCAGGATTCTTAAATCCCTTCCTCTGGAGAGAAGGTGTAACCTGTATTGACTAGAGCAATAAGGAAAATTTAGAAGTCACTTTGTTGTCCTGTGGTTTAAATATCCAAAAGGACTTTTCTGTGCTCCTTGCCCACTTCTCCCTAATTTTTCTACCAAAATATGCTTCAGCTACTGCCACCTATATAATACAGCATTTGTTTTACTATTTATTTTTTCTAAATCAAGGCTGTTTACGGGGCCTAAATGTCAGTGGTTTCTAGACTCAGAAAAGTAATGTTTCCCTATAAATTAAGGGAATGGACATTTTCTTTCTGCTGCCATTATGACAGCAAGAATGATTCAAGTGACACCAAGAAACATTAAACACGAACAATTGACAATGGATCTAAGGGCTCTGCTCTGCGAGCAGTGTTAAAGTACAAATGAGCAATTGCAGGAGGGAAGCCTAATCTAATACATGGAGTGGATTAGTGCTTCAGGCCCATGGTGCATTTTCACAGCAATGCAATCATAGGTTTTATAACCCTACACTTCATAATAAGGTTAGAAAAAAACCCCTCTTTGTTACTGTCCAGAAATTGAGAAAGGCTGGCAAGATGGGGGTGCAGTTTAGCTTCCAGTATTTAAGAACCCAACCTATGGAAAACATGGTGTTTTGGGCAGAATTCTGAATACCCAAATGTGATTTATATGTAGTTGGTTTATGGGGAAACTACAGTTACTGAGAGAGGATTGTTGTGTAGTGATACAATAATGGTGTTGCTGTAGGCACTGTCTTCTGAACCTGTAATATGGGAAATCTGTAGCTTCACATAAAATCTTGGTTTAGGAAAGCTGACAAAGCGGGAGACCAGCTTTGATGTTTGGGGCCCTCCATGTGGTTCAACAGTGAGCAACTAAACAATACAGACTAGAAGTAGATAGTATATTTTAGATAATTTATGCTAAACAGACCACCTGAAAGGTAAAGGTGTTTGGACTCTGGATGTGAGTTAGCAGATAGCTCTGAGTCCGGCAAAAGGGAGATGGGGTCTGCAGCAGACTTTGGAATGAATACACGAGCTTGTGGTTACCAAGGGCCAGCAATTGTGAAAAAAGATTGTGTGCTTTGACAAGGATAAGATGTGAAAATGGCTGATGGTCAACCATTATATAACCTAACAATGCCTTTTAAAGCTATGCAGTATTTTCTTTTTATAGTTTTCTTCCTCCTGCTAGGTGAAAGGGAATTATCTAAATTTATTTCATGTCTCCTAGCAGCTTCCTATGGACTTGCTTTTGAGTTCTGCTAAATCTCTTAAACTCTGAAATCTTTTACCTCTGATGAAATCTGTATTGCTAGCTGTTTAGGGAAATGGCTTTAGCTGCTGTGCTGCCATAACTCCTGACATCAAGCACCATCTGCCTCTCTGCTTCCTGAGCTCAGTAGCCGCCCTGTAGCTGTCATCCAGGAACTGATATCGAGAGAATGAGAGACAGCGCTGAGGGCTCCACAAAGCCAGGGAGCACACAGTGCCCTCCCCACACCAGGAGATGATCCTCACAAAGAACAGGAGGGGGAAAAAGCAGGGCAGTGTCTGAGGGGCAGGAGACGAAGGCTCCCCGCTGTGGGACGTGCTCTGGGCACAGAGCTGACCCCCAGCCCGCAGCAGATGACTTTGCCCAACACAGGTGCCTCACCCAGTGCCAAGAACGTGCTGCTCGTGGTGGCCAGAGCAGTAGGGAAGAGGCATCTGACTCAGAGTCGTAAACTTTGCTTCCCTCTTGTAGTTTTTGGTGTTCGGTTTTTTTCCATCCACCTCCTGCTATGTGTAGTTTAGGTGTGGCAAATGCTGTTAGGCAGGAAAGGTGTAAACTCTTCTGCCTCCTGAAAAAGCTGAAAAGACTGCCAACTTTGCACAAGTTACTTCAAATAAAGATGGTGTCCTGCACTGTTGAGATTTGTGCAGAAAGAAATAAGGAGTTCCTAGCTGCTGAGGAGTAAATAAGGCAAATCAGTCATCAATCTTGTTAGCTTTATTGCAGGAGAGAAATAACTTTTTGGGACTAAATACCATTTATGCAGGGTTGTTAGTTGAAATTCAGTCAGTATTTATGTTGGTTCTCTGCTTAGTGTTAACAGGACAGCTGTTAACAGCTGTGTGTGTGACGCAGCTCGATCAGAACATATTCATGCTGTTTGCAAGACAATCCTGTCCCTCTCCCTGGGAATCCATGAGGGAACAGTCATATCAGTAAAAAGTCAGGAGCTGGGACATGTAAAAATTGGTGTGTGCTGCAAAGTGGAGCATCCTGAAACCTGCAAATCGTGTTATGACTAAGAAGAACACGAAAAGGCTGAGGTGTGAACAGGGGAAAAAGCATGGATATTATGACAGTTCATACACCATAGTGCTCATAACAAATGTTGTTCTTGATAGCTGTGAAACCTTATCCTTGTGGAAAAATAGAATACTCAGCTCCATGGGAAATATGCCTCAATAAAACTAAAACATCAATGTGTCTTTTTACACATTTTACTGGGGATGTAATTTTCACTCTAATTCTGAAGCCACAAGTTTACCAGATAAAACAGTGTCTTAAAGCATCTTGAGTACTGTGCCCGTGTCAAGTGGCAGAAATGCTGTGAGTTTTTAATAGCCAGTATGAATACTGAAGTGTTCAAACTGCACATGTTGGGGTTCAGTAATGTGAAATGACTTAGTGCTGTTCTTCTGAGGGTTCATACATAAATAATTGATTTTTACTTAAGAATAACCATCCTTTAAAAAAAAAAAAAAAATCCAAACCAGTAGGGGGTTTCTATTTGAACTAGAACAGGCATTGTAAAAGAGTTTGCTAGCAAACTAGCAAACACAGCAAAAGCAAAGACAACACAAAATGGTCTTTCCACACATCTATCCTCACTTCTCTTAAGACCTATGGATTGTAGCAGGGAAGGTAATTTTACTCAATAAATTAAAAAACAAAATTTATAACCAGGGTTTATAAATCTGAAGCTTCAGAGAAAGATACTGCGGTAGTGGTTTGCAAAAGCAGGCAGAAGTTGAGGTGATGAAACTATATATTTTTAGCCTTCTGTCCACACTCTATAAAATAAGTGAAAGGAGAGAGACAAGGGTGCTGGTGTTAAAGGTCCTTGCCAGGATGCCCTGTTGTGGTTCAGTAGAAAGAAGCAGCTGAAATACCTCTCCCATTATCTCCAAGGGTCACTTAAATCACCAGACTGTCTGCTCTCTTATGCCATCTCTTGTTTCTCTGTGTCCTTTTCCACAGAAAGGGCTCCTAGACAAGTCAAGAAAAGCTTTCCCTTTTTTATTTTTAAGGATTTCATTGAGACTGGAGTGTTTCTTGTGAAGTTGATCTGTTCTCTGTGAAGCAGGACCTCGTTCATCAGTTGTTAGCCCAGTCAAATTAGGCATATGTTGCCAGATAACAGGGTACTCTCCAAATCTGAAACTGTGCATTTTACAAGTTCCTTTTTATTTTGAGAGGCTCAGAGAGGTTCACCAGGGCAGGGAATTGCTGGCTTTGAGCACTGCTGAACTTCTGAGCATTTGAATACCAGCCAGCAGGGATTGTTCCCTTTGAGTCTCTCCGTGTACATCAAGTTTATAAGCTTAAGATGTTCGGGCAGCTCTTTTCTCCCAGGGACTAGTGAAGAATGTGAGTAGTAGCAGAATTTCTGTTGTTGCTGCATTTACTTAGGTAAATTTCACTTCTGGAGGCATCGTCAACCATGACAAGTAAATCATAACAAGCAGTCTTTTTATCTTTTTTTTTTATAACTTTTTATTTTAAAAGGGAAAGGGTGATACCACACAATTAAGAAATTATACAGGAGAGAGTTTTAAGCTACTTTTCAAAAGTAATAATGAAATAGCAGTAATCTTCCCCCTTTGCTCATGTCTGCCATTCCCTCAACAGCCTCTTACAAATGGGGTGTAATTGCAGGGTAGGCTCTGTTTTGTCTCTAGCCAGTGCTGCTCTACCCCCTACTCTAGTTTCTTCCATGTCATCCAAATCTGAATCCTTTCTGGGAGTTTGAATGGTTTCTGTGGTGCATGAGAGGCAGGCCCAGCTTTTTAAGGCAGTTGGGTGGAAAGCTGGCTGAGGAAGCCATGAGACGCTGTCCTGGGTTTAGGCGCTAACACATGTGTCTCTGGCTGGCTATGAACGATTGCAGTGCTTGCCCTGGAAGAATTCTGAGTTTGGCTTTCACATCCAGACGGTTCTTTAATAAAATACAGGGCCTGAATCTCAGGCTGTATGCCTTTAGCTCTCTTGCTTTTTCTCCCCACTGTGATTTGTCAAAAAATAAATCCAGTCCTTTTGCTAATAATAAACCTCACTAAGATTTGCAGTTGGACTTCATATACAGCACACACTCGTCTGTTCTTTGCAGGTTGGAAAAAGCTCTCGCCCACCTTTCCACACCTCTCCAAAATCTGGTTACAGCCCACTTCATGCTCTATCCATGTATAAATTACTTATATTTTGTCACAGTAGATGTTTACAATATGTTAATGAGCTATTAATGTTCTGCATCTAAGAATAAAGCAGAAACCAAAAAAGGGTTGATGTAACAACTAAGTCCTTAAATCTGAGCAAACTGAAAAAGGAATTACTGATGCTTTCAGTCAGTAACAACACAGCATGTTTTAAACAAACTATGATTTTGGCTGACTTGGGTGACTTGAAATCACCCAGGAAATAAGTTTGTACTCTGAGCATTTTAAAGTGGGGCTGTTTCCAGTCTTCTCCCTCCCTTGCCTCCTGGGAGTAAATACATCATTTTGTAAGTACGTGTTAGTTTGGTGACAATCAAATGAGTATGGGGATGGCGTCAGGATGTGGGTGAATCACACAGGAAAACTGGATTGGGGAGCTCAGCGTTGAGTTCTATGACTCGATAGAAAAACTCAGAACATAAAGAACAGCCAGACACTGCATCACTGATGGAAGTTAAAATGTGAAAGGACTGCACTGAGTCACTTAACAAGTAAATAAATAGTAAATGAACTGTGTAATTTACTTTGGCTCAGATGTATTGCCTCAAAAGGGAGAAGCCCTCCTCAGCTGCACAGGGTGTGTGGTTCCAGCAGTGGTAGAAAATGCCTTATTCAGAGACAGGAGATTGGGAAAGGAGTAGGGCGTGAGTGTAATGATCTAAGACAGAAGCCAGATCTGACAATATTTGGGATTCCTGATTAATGATTTCCCTGGTATTTAGCCGTCTTATTGCCTTGTCAATGCTTCCCTAATCAGAAAATCAAAGTACCAAGTGATGAACATTGATGATGCCTGGAGCACTGCTGGTGGTAACCTTGAAAATGTAATATATGAAAAGTTCTGCTTCAGGCTCTGGTAGTTTTAAAAGCAGGGGCTGAAAATGATAGTTTGCCTGCAAGACCATAATTTCCCTGGAAAAGGAAATCATGTTTTACAGTTTTCTCTTCTTAAGGTGCAAAATTGGTAGCACTTGTAACTGCTATCAACAGATTCCAGTAATCATCAGAGTCATGTCACCCATACAGGTGGGAAGAGAGCAGGAAAACCAGGAAAGAAGTCCAAAGTACAGTGCTGGAAACTTCCTGCTAGGCTAAGTTGAAATATGATCTTTTCTGAAGTCTCCTACTGAAGTGCTGAGAATGTGTTATGGGTTAGTAGAGTTTAGTTTTTTAGTCATAGAGGAATTTCCGGGTCAGGACCTGGGAATTGCTTTAGAAAGGACAAGGACCTATCAGAGGGTTAGTTGGAATATTTGCATCTGTTTTGACCACTGAAAATTGTTGGCTACGACTTCAGGAAGTACCATATAAAACCCCTTGATTTCCTGCAGGTCAGCCTTTTCCTTTTTTCCTTTGGCCAGAGAGAGACAGGTAACATCGGGCTGGGCCTGCTGCTCCCCCCCTTTTTAGGGGGAGCTGGCCTGAGGCCTGGCCGGATTCTATCGGCTCCCGGGTGGGGAGGGGAAGGAGAGGCTGCTGCTTTACAGTAACTACTTTCTCCAAACTTCTCTGGAGCAGGGAGAGATCTCTGCCGGGCCCCTGATGAGAGCTATGGGCACCATTTGGGCTGAAGCCACCCCAATTTACACCAAGGGGTGGGCTGAGAAGGCATTTATGATCCTGCCTGTTTTTTTGTGATTCCGGACTGCCCGGGTGCTCTGATCTCTGATGTTTCTGTGTGAGTTCTTCCTCCCTCACCATTGCAGCCTTGAACATCTAACACCACAAGCTACAGAGGGAGAGAAAAGACTCTGGGCAGATTTAACACTTTCCTAGTGACATGAAGCTTCCAGAACTTGACCCTTCTCTGAGAGAGAAAAGAAAGGGACCGAGTAAACATAAAGAAAAAACAGCATGAAATCAGTAGAGCAAGAGTGAAAAGACTATTAGGACAGAGTTAGTTCTTCCATTCTTATTTGAGCCATGGAAATGAACTCTATATTTAGATTATTCCTTTAAATCATGGGAAAGATGCATTTGGGGAGATGATTGTTTAGATTTGTGTGTGGATATGAGCAAAGGTGTTTGTGATGGACTAAGTAATATTAATCCTATAAGATGCTTGAACAGAGAAAAAGATGAGAAGCCCCCTGTGTAAGTGAAGAAGTAAGAAGATATCTCTGTACCTTAAAATAAAAAATCCTTTGCCTTTAAGGTTATTAATCTTTAAACGGTGACATCCCAGCATGCAAAAGTCTAAGACCCATGACCCAGAAGCAGCTTGGGAACCTGCTCCTGGGAGGGGTCACAAAAGCAAGTTTCTCCAGGTCGTTGTTTTTGTACCAGTTAAAAAACCCACAAGAGAACTGTTCTAAGTTGTCAGTGGGATCCATGACTCTAAAAGAGACTCTTCTCCTAAAGAATTGATGAAAGACTATGGTCAGATAGTGAAACTGACTGAAAATTACAAGTTTTGTCTCTTTATATTGTTTTGTAAGAAAGTGAACTG
This sequence comes from Hirundo rustica, assembly GCF_015227805.2. NCBI lineage: Eukaryota > Metazoa > Chordata > Aves > Passeriformes > Hirundinidae > Hirundo > Hirundo rustica. Next base: position 63,240,071 of record NC_053454.1, read on the forward strand.
TTTGTAAGGGGAGGGAACAATGTTTTTAGAGTTTCATTCTGTTATAGTTTTTTTCCCAACTTTCTTTTTCCATTCTTTTAGTGTGTGTTAATAAAACTATTCGTTCATTTTTAAAGTTAAGCCTGCTTTACTTTTCTCCTAATCTCTCTCCCACAGAAAAAGAGTGAGTACTAAGACCAGAATTTAGTAAACGTGAAACCACTACAGAGTGGAATTGGCTATCCAGAGAGCATTCACATTCTGAAAACTAATATCAGTGTATGTCCTGCTGTCAAACTGTGATCCTTTCCAAATGCCTGGGGATTGATTGTCCACTGCACCAACCTGGAATAAAAATGAAGTTTTATAATGGAAATATATACATAGAAGTAATATGGCAGAGGAGGGAGCTAATAGCCTACTGCTGGGGTTTGCCCTCACCTCGAGCATGTGCCTAACATCATCACCTGTAATCAGCTCTCTTGGAAGGACAGCTCATAATTACTGCAGCTCTCACAAGGAAAATTCCACATTAGTATGGTACCCACTTATAATTTATTATTTTTAAAAGTTTAACTTTTACAGCTACCTAAATGGTACCCCAAAATAAAATCATTTTGAGGTGGAAATTCTCCTCCTTGAAATTCCTCTCAAGAGGACATGCAGCTTTTAAAATTGAAGCCTTACAGAACAGTCCTGATTCAGGATGGAACATATATGTGAAAAGGAAGATAGCTGCATGTCTTATGGATGGAGGATGTGTAGCTAGGAATGGGATGAATCATCTCATCTTTCATGGCTTTATTTTCTTTTGGTGTTCATCAAAACTGAAATCCCCTAAGTTTTTGCTTTTTACAAGGCAGGTTTTTCTATGCCTTCCCTCAAGTCTCTTTGTTTACCACTGATTTTTCTCCAACACGTGTGTCTACAGCTGAGAAACTTTGATCTAGGCAGTTGCTTGTCTGGGTTTGTTTTAGAAGAACCACTTTTCTCAAGCCCACTTTTCCTCCCCAGTCTGTGTTTTCCACTGTGTCACATTAGAAGGACATGGCTTTCTGAAGAGATTTGTATTTTGCATTACAACTGGCAAATCCACCCTCGCAGGAAACAAATCTCATCTGTGTTTGGTTGTACCAAGTAAAGCAGCAGAAATTTGTGCTAAGAAACAGCCTAATCCGGCTGGAGCATATGTATTGAAATTATGCTCAAAAGAGCATTGATAATTGTGAATTCCTTTATTTTGGTTCTGGAGAAGAAACAGACTGTTTCTTTTCTTCATACACTTTGCTCTTCTGCAGCTTTTCAGACTCTCTCCTTTCCCCCCGGGCAGAAAGAATAATATGAACCTGTGTCTGGGGAGACCTCAGGTTTTCCTCCTTGCACTTAGTTTCTTGGCAACTGCCCTCTCTCTCTTTCCCTTTGTACATCTGGTCAAAATAAATAATGCTTTATGGTGGGGAGACTTCACGAGGAAAGCTTGTTGAGCCAAAGGGTAGTGAGAATTGTCCTGGAAGGGACTCTGGACCAGCCTCAGAAATGTGGTAGAAGAGAGAGGACATTTTTCAAGCAACTGGCCAGCTGATTTTCTTTGGCTTCATTAAGGGATTTACTCTAAGCCTCCAACTCACTTAATTTTTTCATTATATTTCCAAAGGTCTGCTTGGAACTGACAAAACATGTTATGTTCTATACTAATTTTGTATGTCAGTATTAAAAAAAAATCTACTTAATTCTTACTTGTTTAAAACATCTTCCCATAGGGTATGGATACCTCTCCTTGACTAAAAGGCTATCACACAAGGTTAGCATTGCTTCTATGTCATTAACTGAGTGGACCAGCTCTGTGAGCTCTTAATAAATAGGTACTGCAGTAACAGGAGATAAAAACTAGAGTAATGTGATGTTTTTATAGCATTTTTTTTTCTTATGCTTAGAAACAGTTGTGGTCTGCTGTGAGCTGTTCAATTTCTTCTCAGGGAAGAAAAACACACCATTATTTTTCTCCCAGCATGTCCTCTGTAAGAGCATTCCTCATTGCAGGACAGTGTCTGCCACAGAGGGCAGGGAAAGGTGTGTTTTGGTGGGAAGGAACACTTCATAACAGAGAAGTTGTAGTCTAGTGAGTCAAACCTCTGACCTTAGGGTGAAAGATGCAGCTGAGGAAATGGAACATGTGGCATTAACATCATAAGAGATGATGCCAGCGCAGATAGATAAATAAATATATCTGCACACACATATATATACACTAAGAGTGTATACATCTTTCATCAGTAAATTTGCAGACGACACTAAGCTGGGGGCGTGTATCGATCTGTTGGAAGGTAGGAGGGCTCTGCAGAGAGACCTGGAACAGTTGGATGGATGGGCAGAGTCTAACAAGATGAAGTTTAATAAGTCCAAGTGCCGAGTCCTGCCCTTTGGCCACAATGACCCCCTGCAGCGTTATAGGCTGGGGTTGGTGTGGCTGGACAGTGCCCAGGAGGAAAGGGACCTGGGGGTGCTGGTGACAGCTCCTGAACATGAGCCAGCAGTGTGCCCTGGTGGCCAAGAGGGCCAATGGCATCCTGGCCTGGATCAGGAATGGTGTGGCCAGCAGAACCAGGGTCATTCTTCCCCTGTACTCGGCACTGGTGAGGCCACACCTTGAGTGCTGTGTCCAGTTCTGGGCCCCTCAGTTCAGGAAGGACGTTGAGACGCTTGAGCGTATCCAGAGGAGGCAACGAGGCTGGTGAGGAGCTTGGAATATAAACCCCATGGAGAATGACTGAGGGAGCTGGGGTTGTTTAGCCTGGAGAAAGGGAGACTCAGGGGTGACCTCATCACTCTCTACAGCTTCCTGAAGGGTGGCTGTGGTCAGCTGGGGGTTGGTCTCTTTCTCCAGGCAGCAGCTGACAGAACGAGAGGACACAGTCTCAGGCTGTGTCAAGGGAAATAGAGGTTGAACATTAGGAAAAAGTTTTTCACGGAAAGAGTGATAAAGTACTGGAATGATCTGCCCAGGGAGGTGGTGGAGTCACCATCCCTGGCTGTGTTTAAAAAAAAGACTGGATGTGGCACTCGATGCCATGATCTAGTTGAGGTGTTAGGGCATGGGTTGGACTCGATGAACATGAAGGTCTCTTCCAACCTACACATTCTGTGATTCTGAGTTTTGTGAAAATGCAGCTTTCTCAAACACGGCCAATCCCTGCAAATCTGTCATCAAGCATGGGTTGGCATTCTTTGCCATTTTGTGGCTGTGGTACAAAAAGTCAGTGCTGAGGAGGCATATTTACGCCAGGAAATACAAGAAATTAATTTCCTGCATTGATCAGTGGAAGGCGTCCAGGCTGATTTCAATAATGAAAAATAACAAGCGTGGCAGCACTAAAGCTTGCAGTTCACTTTCTGACAACTCTACCTGCAGCAACCCAAGCTTCTGGAACGATTTCATGTGAAATTATGTGAATAGGTTTTAAAAGTTCAACTACAAATCATCATTTTACTAAGTGGTGCAGGGGAGAAACATTTTACTACCCTAGTTCTCTGTGAGAATAATGCTCTATTTCATCTCTGCAGTAGCAACCTGGATGATAGAAAATATAACCCAGGCATCCAAGACCAGTTTTTCCTCCCTCTTTGGAAAGGCCCTTCAGTTTCTGCAACAAACCAGTGTGTGAGATCTGACCTGGTCCTGGCAACTGAAGCAGTCCTGAATTATTTTTCTGTTACTTTAACTGACAGCAAATCAAAAGGAAATGGGGTCTGTTGGAAATTCTGAGGAGATTTGATCAAGGAGTTTTTCTAATTTTGTCTGTAAAGGGATTAGGTATTGGAGAAACATTTAATGGTAGAGATTCTTTTTAGAAGCTTGTTGTAACACAAATGCACACATTCCCCTCTCCCTCTCCTGGGAACTGATGCTATGCTGGTGTCTACCTTTGCTACCCAGGCGTGCAAACAAAAAAACATTTCCCCACAAACACCTTAAATGACATTTTTCTCTACACTCAATATGATTTCAGGCACACCATGTGCCTGATTTGCTAATTAACTTTGGATTGTCTGGGCTGTGCGTATCTCTCCAAACCCTAAAAATACTTTGCAATTTGCTGGAGAGGAAAAAGAGCTCCCATCACATCAGTGTTATCAGTGGAGGTAAAAGCAGTTGCAAGCTGCAGGATCCTAAAGCTTGTCCATTTTTAATCAGATCCCCCGGAGCGTTGGAAGTGCTCTCTGAGTCTGGACTAATGAGGAGCAAAAGTGAATATGTCATCTGAGCATTCAGGTGAGGAGGAGTAAAGTTCCTCCTGACCCCGATAGCACGGCGTTGTCACTTCCACAGGAGGCAAAATGCGCTCGGCTCCTCGGTGAAGCAGGGCATAAAATCCTAAGTGGCATTTAAAGAAATAACAACAAAGCCTCAACCTGTGCATCTCTTGTTTCAAACCCAGTGATCGAATGCAAAATGCCTCTTTATGAACAAACAAGCATCCAGGAAGGAGAAGATTTGATGAGTATTTTATTTTGAGACCCTTTTTTATGATTATGTATCTTACAATTATACTGCTGACTGTTTGTATCTGTCAGCAAGATGGCAAAGCAGCCCAGGTGTCAGCAGCCTGTGCCATCTGCCATATTAGATTGTGCACTGTGCTGGTTGGAACAATGCTGTCATCTTAATATTCCAGATACCTTAATGAGTTTCTCAGACTAATTAAATGTGCAACTTGCAGATATCATTGGATGCCAGATTGCGGTGGCTGGGAAAAAGCTCCTCGTTGTTCACAAGTGGCTTTAGGATGGTAAAGGTGTATTTCAGATACAAAAATGAGGGGACATTTGATTTTAGATTAAAGATTTTAGTAAGCATGTGGAAATGTATTTTCCTGAACCTGCCTTCATATATCTTCATGGTTTACTTGGAAGCAAAACTGGCAGTCACTGAAGGAAGAGTATCTATGTAGAAAGTGGCAAGATTAAAGAACTCTTACTTGATTTAATGTTTGTAAAGAATAAGAAAAATGGAGAAGTTTTTGTAATTGTCAAACAGACATTTGAACTAGATATTTTCTTTCTTAAATTTTTGACTGACATTTTGTCTTGAATTTCTCATTTTGTTTCATCAGTCACACAAGAGGAAGGGGAAAGGGAAATAAGGGAAAAGTTGTCTTTTGACAATAAGATCTGTAATAAACTTCAACTGTCACAGTAAAACTGTGGCAAATGAGAGGAAAACTGGTCTGATTTTATGCTCTGGGTCATGGGTTCCGGACTCAAACATTTCCCCAAGAAATGAGAATCCTGGCCATAGGATTCAATGTGTTTGAAGGCAATTCATCAAGACAAATGTCAACACATAATGGCTTTCAACTTAGTAAGACTTCTGTCTCAATATTTAACTCAGAAATTCATTTTGGTGTGTGGTTTGCTGGTTTGCATTTTGCTTAAATATTTATTCCTACATGGTACACATCCACTGTTTAGTTAGGTAGGCTAAGTTCTCACAATAGTAATTGGAAGAATTAACTTCCAACAGGAATTTTAGTGCAGTTTCTTGGGTAAGTCCAGGTTGGTAGAAGAGAGACACAGCTGGCATTTTCCACCCTGGCATTTGCCCTTCACTTTTATCTCTCTAAGCCTGAGTTTACCTGGAAAGTTTTGACTTTCAGGAAAAGGAGCCACTTCCTCTGTCTTCTTATGTCAGAAGTGTCACTCATCATTTTTGCTGCCTCTTTCCCAGAATTCCATGACATTTCCACTGTACTTAGGGAGCATACTAATGGCACAGCACTAATGTGTGCCTCCTTTCACTCCCTGGTAGGGCCTGGGCTAATAGCTTGCTATTGATGGAAATGAACTCTTGGGAAAGATCAATTAATTTGTGGCTTCTCTCACCAGTGAATTGAACTATTTTGCTTGCAAGAGGGGGAAGAGAGAAAAATATAAAAACAATTTGCTTGTAGGATGAAGCCAGAATGGAGCCCCAGTTTCAGATGAGGGTTTTGTGTGGATCTTGGGCACTTTGCTCCAAGCATTGAGCAGCTGGCTGTACCCTGTCCCACAGTGCAGTACTGGGAAGAGCCTGCCCAGCAGGAAGGGGAGCAGCAGCAAGCAGCATCCTTGTCACTGCTTTGCTTTCAATGAACAGGTCATACTTTCTAATGGAACCCGCTCTACTGAAAGAGAGAGAGGAAATAAGTGAATTATTCCTGTAGCAGCTGGAGTCAATGTAACATAGTAGAGGACCACACTACACAGAGAGGGGTGCTGAGACCTTTAGGAAACCTCTCGAGTTCATGGAAATAAAGCTTGGCTTGCTTTGGGTAACAGAAATAAACACTGCTGCCTGATTTGTGTTGTTATGCAGAGTGGCTGTCCTTGTAATCCCTGGCAGTTTTTAAAACTTAAATGTCATAACTGTTGCTGGGTAGACAGGAGGAAACCTCATGGCTCTTAAAAGCAAATTTCTAATCCAATTAGAAACTTTCAAATATCCCAGCTTTTCCTTATGAGGAAAGCGCAAACACGCCACGCATGGGGAAATCAGGAGGGCATTTTTTTTCTGAAAGCAGATGGCAGATACCGAGAGCCAGTCTTGCTATCAGGAAAGCAAACTGGTGAGAATTGCATTTGGGATTACAGAGGAGTTTTGGCTGATCAGTTTTGTTTGTTTTTAATCAAGTGTCATTACATTACATTACATTACCATTTTAAATAAAACAAGCAGAAACCTCGAAGTACATATTGAGGAAAAGTACGGTGAAATGCTCTAACTTGAAAAAAGCCACAAGTAGTAGCTTAACTGTTGATTCTTACACAGAGAATGAAAACTTTCCCTTTATATGTGTTTGATACATGGCACTTAATTGTGCAGCCTGGAGAATATATGAAAGAAAGGTAGAATGAATATTTACATATCCACCATTCACTCTCCATTAAAATGTTTAATCACATTGTAGCTCCTGCAAATGTTTTGCCACTGAAAAGCATTGTCTTGTGCACATAGAATGGAGGCTTTCATTTTTTTCAGGGGGAGACAGGGTTGAGTTTGCTAAGTAAAATGAATTACCAGTAGCTTAGCAGGCAAAAGAAAATAATTCAGAGAACTATGGAGAGGTCGGTAGGTTTTCAGAGTAAAAAGGTAATTAAAAAAAATGAGACGTTCTACTGAAAATTTTCCAAAGGCATTTGTCACGTGAAACAATAGCTGCATCACTGTTGAGTTCATTGTTGCAGTTCTAGTTCTTCTGAACTTCTTTTAATTTTCTTTCAGGTTAATTTGCTTGCCTTTTTTATTCCCCCCTTAGTAAGGATTATTTTTGGGGTGTCTGGATTTTTTTTCCAAACCTGGTTTTAAAACAATAGTATTGATTGTATCTTGCCTTCCCCAAGAAAGTCCTCCATCATTTGCCAGATACAAAGTTCACTTAGCAAAAGAAAATCTCTCCTCAGATCTAATTTGCACTGATTAAAGCCCAAATGTTTAAAAATACGGGTAAACTAGTACGTTTTGTTCCTTGCATGCTATGGCAGAGCTAAATACACACATTTAGATTTCTGCGTAGTTCCTGTAAAGTCACCAGAGTCAGTCTGTGGCTACTTTTAAATCACATTTGTTTTATACATAAATTACAAAAAATCTCTCCTCTCCTAGCCTTGTTGTCCTGGGAAAAAAAGTCTCAAATCACTTTCAGTTCAAGCTGGCTTCCCAACACTTGTTTATGGGTTAAAAGATAAAATAATTGTGTAATGGTCAATGCGTTAAACAATGACACAACAACCAACCTGCCACATTTGCTTTGATATTGTTACAGGATCTGTCAGAGAGACCTTAGGATATTTATATATCCTTAAAAGAAAACTCCCAAAAGGTTAGATAATAAATATCAGCATCTTCTGCGCTGTAGTTCATTCCTAAATTAGGCCCAGTGCCAACATCTTGTTTCTCTTTGCCCTGAGTAAATCCTGCCAGGTGTGTAAGAGGGAGCCCCTTCCACAGCCTACGGCTGCTTCTCAGCCCATTTATCGATTTCCAGAGTTGAAGGAGATGAAAAATAGCATGTCAGAAACAGAATATTTATATGCAAGGTGGCTTTAATAATTAAGATAACATTTGCTGTGTTGATTTATACTGAAATTTCTTGATTGAATTCCATGGAAAGGAGCTTAGACATGTCATCTTGTCTTGATAAATCTAATTCTAACATGTAGTATCTGAAGTCCCTACAAAACCAGTAACTTAGAGAAGCTAGTAAATGAGAAACAATTGGTTCTCTTATCCAGAGTGGCTTATTCTGATTATTTCTTGACAGATCTTTATGTTATTTCATGTTACCACAAGAAACGAAAGAATCACTCTTTTATTGCCTGTACTAACTCTTGCATTATGTAGTTGTACAGCCACATACTCTATTCACATTTCAGATACTCTCTATTTGGTTAATCAATGGTGATGATATTTATTGCTGTGTATATTGGAAAGATGTAGAGAAAATACCTCTCTCAGTACAACAAAACCCTCTCGATAAGGGTTGACCTAAATGTTACTGAAGGAGTTTTTAGGGGCATTGCTTTATAAATGTGCTCCTAATTACCAACAAAAGAGAGTAAATACAAAATTAACTATCCTGGAAAACTAGGTCCATCAAAAATCTAGTCTTTTGTGACTGAACATGCCACCTTATTATCTTTTAATTCAAAATTAACATTCCTTATTTCAGCAAGAAAAAGCTCTGGTCCATATCATTCTTGACTGGGTGCTTTCCACATCCAAGCCACAGGGGTGATTTCCCAGCTTGGGGAGGCAGGGACAGAAAACAGAAATTTTGTAATAACAATGTTTGTCTCTTGCTGAAAAGTCTGTGGAATTAGGATGCTATCATTCCTTCTGTACACACAACACAGGGAGCTTCAGGCCTTCTGTAAATATTTGCCCTTTGCTGCGAATTTCCTAAGTTATTTTAATTACGGCAAAGCAAACAGGGAGAGCAGAGCTTTTGACATAATCTGCTTTATGTGCCTTTTGTTATGGTGTCCCATAGTAAAAGCTGTGGAGTGACACTCTGTCCTGAAATAAACTGTTGAGATGAGTTATTGAATCTTCTGCTGGTTATAAGAACTGTAAATGAGGCGTTATTAAAAAGAAATGTTCATTCTAAGAATGGCAAACTGTTAACACATATATGCACGTGGAAGAAAATTGTATATTAACTTCTCAATGCAGTTAAAATGAGTATTTTAAAATTTTCAAAATGTTCAGAATTTTTCCAAGGCTGTTTTAAACCTAACTTTATGTCGTTAAAATTGAAATAGTAAGAAACAAGTTCAGCTTTTAATAACTGAAAAGGCTTTTATTGTCTTAAGGGAAATTATTTTAGAATTTTAGCTTTCGCTTACATTTTAAATTTTGCTCTCTCTTTTTTTTTTCTTTTTTTTTAAAATTTTTGGTTTGTGCTGTTATGCGTTGAGCACAGTATCTATAAAATTTTTTCTCCAATAGAAAGAAAAATTAACTGTTTTTCTGTAAAGTTAGTAATCCTGAGTAGGAAAAGACTTTGCAGAAAACATGAATATTTAATTTGGAAAAATAAACCAGTGCTCCATTTTAGGATGTCCCTGTGAGCAGAGATTTTAGCATACCGCAGTGCCCCATCCCCTACGGCCTTTGCTGCGAGATGTTCACTTTTATACACTTCTTTAAAAAAGACCACCTTAGCTGCCTTGTTTTGAAAACCAAGAGCTTACTCTTGACAGTTAATCAATAAGCAACAAATGAAAAGTAATAACGCACAACCTGAGAAATATTGTTGTGATTCGCAGCCTGAGACTGGGCCTTGCCAATCCATCCAGATCAATCCATCCTCCCCTGGATTGCACTGGCATCCACGTGCACTTGGTGCCAGGGCAGCAGGGGAGAATGACATTTCCCTGGATCTCCTTAGCGATGGAGGAAGGCAGGAGAGAGGAAACCTGGAGCAGAGGACGGGAATATCTGAGGGACGCAATCGTTTTCCTCGTAAGGAAATTGCAAGTGCTCTGGTTGATTCAGCCTGGTGCTAAATCTTCCCCTGCAGAGGCAGAATGATGAACAAATGAGCAAACACCCTAAATCCTTTTCAGAGGGATTCTCCTCCATGGGAAAAATGGATGAACTCGACATCGGGAAGAGGCAGCTTTGGTACAGCGCCATTCAGTTGTCACGGGGAATAAGGAAACAGAAACATGGCTTTGTGAGGGTCATTTTTCCTTGGTCAGAGGACAGGGTCTAAACTGACATTTAGAAATGATGAAGTTAGCAGGCAAACAGGCTGTGCAGGCACTATATTGCAGATACCTTTGAGCACCTTTCCCTGGGTAGATGGCAACTAAATTGCTTTTCATGTCCCTGCCTTTTATCAGCAATTCCTGTGTTTTCTGTGTGTAGTCTCACTCTTGCAACTAATCTCAGTAGCTAAAATTAATTAGGACATAAACACCTCTAGAAAGCCTGTAAAACTTCATTTATGCCTGCAATATAAGCCAGAACATTTGGCAATGTTAATTGAAATGATAAAAAGCTTTCTAAGGCATCAAGAACTCTTCAAGTCGGTCCTCCCTACCTTGGTTTAATGACACAGTAAATGCTTGTTTTTCTGGATATGATTATAGTTTTAAACACTAAAAAGTGAGCAAATTCCATTGTCTTGTGTCAGGGAACCCTCCAGAGAAGAAAAAAAGGCAGTTAATAAACAAGATTACTTTCCAATAGCAATTGCTCCATAATAGAAAATTCGCTTTCTAACCTTCTACTTTAGGATGCTAATCAGTTAATCAGCTCAGTCCCATCAGAGTTGCTGGCAGCAGTTTTTCCTCCCAGTGGGAAGAACTAAATGCAAGGTTTCTGCTGAGGTAAAGGAAGAAAGGAAGCAAATAGTAAAAGTGCCTGGTTTTGTTTGGAAGTGATGGCTTTAGGCAAGTATGCACCTGCAGCACTGACCCCGTTAGCTAGCAGCATAAATAGACTACAGTAGGACTGTTGAGCCTTTTTTTTTTTTTTTTTTTCTTTTCCTTTAAATTAAGTTAAAATACTATATTTGTATGTATATACAAAAGCAGGGAATAATATCTGTGTTCAGGGGCTGGCTGGCACCATTCCCACACACCTTTGCCTTTGGCAAGGTATTAATCTGTGCCATGTTCTGGTGTTGTCTGGCATCAATCACCCCTGCAGCAATACACATTTTGGACAACATTCTAAGGTCTTACATCCCCTTCATACAGATTCTTGTAATTCATTGCTAATTTACTAGTTAATAATAAATGAAGTACGGCCGTGGTATTTTCCCCTAATTCCCTGTTATGCACAGCCAATATTATTTGGTTCTCAGGACATTTGCTTTTTCTGGATGCACTCACCTCAAAGCGAATATTCAGTGCATATTGCTTTTTCTTTCCTAAGTGTAAGAATATTTTATTAAGGGTGATTTTTCTCTTGATAATCATTTAGTTTACATTTTATAATTATTATTGTGATATTCTCATACTTTGCTGCTTTATGAAAGTGTATACTGAAGGTCATTTTTCCCCTCATGTTCTCCAGAAATACATACTTTTGCTCTGTATATATCTTCTTTTCTTCTGACCTGTGTAATATTCCTAGATGCCTTGAAAGCAGGCTTGCCCTGACATTCAAGCCTGGCTGTATTAGCACATCCCAGCCTTTTCTTTCACCCCTTTTGCCCAAGTTTAAATGCCTTTAGGAAAGGGGATTGTTATGGTAGCCCACAATAAGTTATTTGGAAAAAAACCCACCACGCTTCCACTGTGCTTGTGAGAGAAGAAGTCTAAGAGAGAAGTGGTCAGTGAAATTTAATTCAGTATAAAGTACAAACTGGCAGTTTGTCAAAGGAACTTGATATTTTTGTGCATCACTAATAGATGTCTGTTGAGTCTTTGAACTTGTATTACCCTGCCTCCTTTGTAAACAGCATGAAGCCAAGTTATATATTGAGTTGATTGAAAGCAAGTCTAAGATACCCCGTCACTAATTATAGTGGCACTTCATTAACAGTGGGGAATTTTCTGCAGTTTGGAAGAGATCTATCCAGGATGTCCTGGCAGAGTTTATTGTATTATGACTGGCTTGGAAGGCACCTGATGGGGTGACACCTTTGCTTCTATTGCTTTTGAGAACTCCTTTCTTTTCAAAGACTGAATTTTAAGGTTTAATTCACATATCTACTTAGAATGCCCTAACGCACAAAAGATGGATCTCTAAAAGTGCAGTTGTAAAATATTCTGATTTATAGCCCGTATGCTAATAGTTCTATCAGACCATGGATCAGATGGCCAATTCTGAAACTTGTTTTAAACTGGACAATCAGAAAACACATAGTCTTGACTTTTTGGGTCTCTTAACCCTGCTCCTTTGCTTGTTCTTCTGACTTCACAATTGCACTTTACTGCATGTGAGTAGGTAAAGGTGGTGTTAAGCACTGATGTTGGGAATGTTGCGCTCCTGGTTTATTTCCGTCAGATTTACAGCTTGCACCTTAATTTGTTAATCTGTGTATGTTGAGGAAACCATCACTGTTCCTTCGTGTTTCCATGACACATTCCTCTTCTTTGTGCAAAACTACTTAGACAAGCTCCTTTCAGCATTGAAATAAAAGCTGACCTGCTGACAGGCATGTAAGGGACTTTGCAGAAAAAACCTTGTGGAAGACTGAGTGCTAGCAATTACGTGGAGCTGCTTGTCATCCAGCAGATAGCACAATGCATTCTGATCTCATACAGAGCATTTGCTGTCGTGTTCTAAGGTTCTTAATACAAAAATCACCTAATCCAGAGGTAGAAACTTCAGCTACAGTGAAGCACAGTACACAGCCTCGTTGTATGCTTGGGGCTCAGTCCCTCCTGCAGAGGCAGAGATCTGGGAACAGGCTGGAGAGATTTTCACAACTGGCTTCCATGGTATTGAGACAAGTCTGAGCCTGGAGGGCCAATCTTTCTGTAATACAGGCACCAGCTGGTGCCTGGGGGTCTCTATGTACATTTTCCTGTTCGGCTGGCCCTTTCCATTGGGCACTGGAGGGCTTGCTTCAAACAACGGGCTGCTTCTTTTTCATTACATTGAGGACAGTAGTGTGTTTGTACTTCACACAGGGTCCTGTCCCTCTGTTTTGTGGTGGTAGAAAGGATAAAAGCTAATGTGCTTTTAAAAGCTAATTATTATTTTTAGTTTCACTGATGCTTTAAGTTTCAGCTTTCATGTTTTTCACATTCTGTGCTGCCTAGGTGTGTAGCTCTGAGTCTCATATTAAGTGTCAGTCAGCTTTCTTCATAGAGTAGGGAGACAAAGCATATAATTTCCTGCTGAGGACCAAAGACAAACGTTACAAGTTTTCAGGCCCTAAAGCATAAACAATTGTAAACTGAAGAGAGAAAACGAGGAGGATGGGACTTCGTGACCTGAAGCTATAATTGGACATTTAACACCAATATGCAAATGTACAAAAACATAAAAATGTGAAGCCTTTGACCGGTTTGACCAAAATGACCGGTTGTTCATTTTGTTCATTTTTGGGTCCATCTTGGGTGTGGCCTTGGCCAGGCTCTTGTACTGCCCAAGGTGTACCCTAAAGGCCTTTTAATAAACACCTGTTTTATTCTTTTAGCTCTGTCCAGTCTCTTTTCCAGGTCAGCCTTCCCAATGCATCATCATCAGCCTTTCTTGCAATGCAGATTCTTCCTCAGGTAGTTTGGTTTGCCATGCTACTGTACCTAATATTTTAGTTCCCTGGAATGAAGTCATTTCTGCTTTGTAGAGCTGAATGCCCCCAAAACAAGGCAAGTTATTTCCAGCCAGGTATTCGGTGCTGGGCTTGATAAAGCTTTTTGAGGACCTTTACCAGCTGTATATGTTCTAGAGGCCAAAATGGCATCTCAGGAAGTCCTTGCAATGCTTCTGTCTTCTCAGCAACATCTGGTCACATCTGTAGCATGCTGGAGGGTGTGGATGAAGCAGAAGGTGCATTTATACAGAATCATTCACACTAATGTTGCTTCTGCAGGACTAGGAGTGCAGAAATCAGTAAAAACCTCTTCTGAGTGAGCAGACGCCACTTTGTAGTCAACAACAGAGCGTGGCTATATTTAGAGTGTTCTTTCAAGTTACAACCCACTGTATTGATGTATTTTAAACAAATGCTTTCAATTAAGCCCAATGCATTTTGCCCTCACCTCCCACTTTCCCTGGAGTTAGACTGATTTGTATGACACACTGTTACTTTTATTAGCAGGTCATAAAACAAGCACTCTCTCCAAGGAAAAGCTTTGCCTCCTCTCCACAGGCATTTAAGTGCCCTATAAACAAAACAGAGACGGAGTCTTGGTCACCATTAAAATCACTCTGCCTGAGGAGTGTTAAAAAACCCCAAACATTCCTGTGTAAGGTGGATGATTAACTACCCCAAAATAAGGAATTCTTGTGAAGGTCTGAGCTCCTCTGAAGCTGTAGCCATGTAAGGATTATGCTGCAGTTTGCTTTCTATTCCAGCTTATATCAGCTTTTGTGAGCTAATTCCCAGATCAATTAGGCATTCAGGCATAGAGAATAAAATGTAACTCCTGTTGTATGTAAGATCCAGCCAATTACACAAAAAATGTGAACAAAAGCAGCACAAGAACACAAAAGTGTTCAAGCATCCATTATAAAGAGTTCCAATTTCCTTTCTAAATGTCAAGTACAAAATCTATATTTCACACGCAAATAACAGCGGAGTGTTGTTGCTAATATACTCCTGAAATTACATTTTCTTAGCATGACCTTTCTTGCTAACAATAACTTACATTTTAATTAAATCTGTGGTCATTTTCATTTCATGCCAAGTATCCCCATGCTGTGTATTACTGAATTTTCATGTCAGAGAAGAAGGTTTAAAGGTCGCAGACCTAAATTCTTCCCAGAGTTAAACTTTTTAAATAATACCCGAAAGAAATTACACTCGTATACTATCCCTACAGGTTTGTAGAAACACAGAAACACTCTTGCTTTCACTAAACTCTTCGTGTCAGGATGAGAGAGAAGGATTTGACAGGGTTTTAACTTCAGTGAAATACCTGTGGAGCATAAAGAAGCAAAGATGAAGTTTAGAATTAAGTCTTGGCAGCTCGGCCTCGCAGCTGGAGCTGCAGCATTCCTTAAAGGCTTTCTAATCCTTCAGGTTAGCTCCTGAAAAGGGAGCTTGGACCTTGCCTTTGGTGTGGACGTGGTCCCGGAGGCAGAAACTCTGCTTTGAGCATTCTGTCACTGAGGCATTTGCAAGCTGTGAAATTCTGTGTAGGTGTTTGCAGAGATTTGGGAAGAAAATACATTTAGTTCTGGCTTTAAAGAGCCACAAAATTACACAGATCTAGACTTCTGCTACGCTGATTATTAGGAAACTCTTTAGAAAGGATTTCTTGGTCCTGATCTCTGAGATCAGAGATTGAAGGGGAGAATGGAATTTATTCCTGGAGGCAGAGGATCTTTGCCATAATTACTTCATGGTTTATTGGCTTTTAACAATACATTGACAGTGATGGTTGTCTTGTACCAAGTCGAAATGCTGCCTGCTGGTAGCAGAGTGACAAATCAAGAAAGAAGTAGAAATAATCTATCACATCTTGAAAGAATAAAAGTCTTCCTGGAGGTTTTAAGGAGCCATGAAGCTTGGATGGAGCACTTTTTTAGATATGGAGTGAGTTTATTATATAGGTGAATTTCACACCTCCTTACAGGATCTTGGGTATTACAAGTGTAGTTTTCTGAATACTTTATATCAATTACTTCTGTGGCAGCTGGCCTGAGGGCAGGTAACTTCCCACGGAATCTCCTGCTGTGTCTCCAACAGGAGGATAAGCTGCATTTACAGCTCATGTTCTCAAGTTCCAGAGCAAATCTTTTCTGTGAAGTAAATATCTTCCTTCAACATTATTAATAGAAGCTATTGTAGCTTGCTGTTCTGATAGCATGTCTAGAACTTTTTTTGAGAAGTCACAAGGAATTCATTTGAGGAATTAATTTCTTTAGATGTTATCTAAAAATCCCCCACCTTACCAAGTTTTTCTTACTTGTCAGACAGCAGGCACCAGAATGTGTGTGTGTGTGTGTGTTTGTTCCTGAGCTTTCAGGGTTTATGGGGCTTTTGTTGTTGATGCCCTCTTTTGTCATAAATTATGTAATGATGAACAAGAGATAGACAAAAATAAATAGCAACGACAAAAAAGCAGTGACATAACCACAGCTATTCCTCTGCTTATCATAGGGGAATCATCAGCCAGTGGAAGAAGACAAGCAGTGAAGTGTATACCACTGTGCTCTGGATAACTAGAAGCAATTTCTGATCAGACTAAGCCCTTGCTTCACATCAGTGCATCTCTAAATAAAATAAGAAACAACCCTGTGGCACTGTGTTTATAAAAAGAAGAATATGGAGGGGGAAAAAAATAAGCAACCCAAGAGTGTTATCCTGCAGTTGCATGCAGTGATGTGAATAGAAGCTTAACAGTTTAATTAAGCTTGTTTTGGGCTCTCTTGATTCTCAGGAGCTTTGAAGAAAGGCTCCCATAGCTTGCTGTTGGGGCCAGCTGGAAAATGTTCGCGAGAAGTTTGGCTTCTGGCACAGGACTCTGATGAATCTCTTCAAACATCTGCAGCAGTGCACCAGGAGCAATGCCTGCTGAAGAGGAAATTCAAGATGGAAATTCCTCCAGTCACTGAAAGTTGGCAGTGAGTGCAGAGTTGCCAGGGAAGTAATAGACTCCTCAGAGTTGGCAGGATCAGGCACAGGGAGGTGACACAGCACTGTCTTAGGCAGCTCCGGCGTTCTTAGGTGAGGCAGACACATCCCATAACATTTTTGGAGGAGAAATAAAGGAGCAGGAAGAGGATAAACTTCATTCTCCTCTGTTGAAGTGGCAGCTGGAGAATAAATCAAGTGGAGCATCCTGCATGAGCACTCATTCTAAAGAGTTGCATTAGTTTATTAAAGAATAATGTGTGTGAAATGCCACCACTGATGTAAAACCTCGGAGTGGCCTGCAGCCAGAACCCTATAAAACATTCACTTGTGCAAGTGAAAATTTGCCTGGCAATAAATGGCTCTACTAATTAGGTTTTGAAAGGGGCTGTCAACCTTTTCACCTGATTAGAAAATAGTGAGGCTCTGCATCCCCAGCTTCATGCTAGGGTAAACTCCACCACTTCTGTTTAGATGAGCTGATGTGGGCAGAATAGAGAAACAAGGGAGAAAATGTTGCCAAAGTATTTGGCAAAAAATTTGTCTTCCTGAAACTAGCAGGAGAATTTCTTGGTGTAGACACTTCATTCTCAACATCACCATCTTCTGTGCTGTGCTTCCTCTTGTGTGTGATGCTCAAGAAAGAAAAAAAGAGCAGTGAATAGAACAAGGCTCCAGTTAACATCTGCAGTATGACACAGAAAAGGTAACTTTTGTGTCTCGTTAAGTGAGGGGAGGGTTGTGGAAGTTGAGCTCCATAAAGATTGTTAGAAACTAGGCAGCTTTGACAGGAGCAGGGGAGAAAAAAATGTTCATGTTATGTTTGTGTTATTTCTCTCCAGTGTCAGTGTGGTGATGCTGGACTCTGCTGGCTCTTTTAACCTTGGGTTGAGGAGAGACAGGTTACCCAAAGGAGCTGCTCCTGGCAATGCAATCAAGTTGTCTTCCTGACATAGACAACAAGGAAGATGTGCCTCTAAGAACTGCCCAGTGTCAGCAATGGTTGGAAAAGGTAACTAACCATTTTTACAAACTCTGAGGTGCTGGAGCCATTAAGCAAGACCCTTGCAAATTACTGCAAGCATTGTAATTTTATGCAAGTGAATGTTTCAGTGATTTTTGTGTGGTTGTGGTTTGGGTTCTTCATTATCCTCTAAGGTTAGAACCGACTCTCAATAACCTAAAAGATTAGGCACTCCATTTTCTTAAGATGAAAAAGTTTTTTGGTGGAAAATCAGGTGGAAAGTCTTTGGGGTACCTAGCATATAAACTATATGTTTCCCAGGACTCCAGGTGCGAGCTGAAAAATCTTACCTTTAAGTGCATTTCCCACAACACCAACATTTGTATTGGATCTGGCCAGGCTCCAAGGCATCATTTTTCCATGTTTCCTCAAAACCATAATTATTTTAATTATTTTTTAAAAAATAAATATATTGCCAAAACAATTGATTATGTCCTCCAATCTGAAGAGCCACAATGGAACCAAAAATAATACCTTAGTACAATTCATTAATGCCTCAGAGTACAGGGTCAAAACATTCCATCCTAGTGTTTCCAAATGTGTGAGTTCAGACTCTCCCAGCAATTCCAACCTCCTTGCTGGAGAGCAAGCCTGGAATTCAGCCAGCGTTAACCCACCCCAGTCTGAGACTTTCAAATTTTTGGGTCTTGCTGCAGCTGGACTGTAGAACTGCCAGAACTCTCTGGACTTGAGAGGTTTAGAAAGCCTGTAAAGCCAGAGTTGCTTGTGGTGCTGGAGTCCTCGTTTGATATGAGGGTTCCCTGGTGTGATTCAATGCACTAAAATTAAGAAAACAAATCAAACAAACACCCTCTCTCCCCCAAAACATGCATTGCTTTTCCTTCCTACCAGTTTTTCCCATTTCATAAATGTAAATGCAACCATTACAGTTTCATTTAAAACCAACAGGCCATCTGATGTATCCTTACTCCAACAGGAATTAAAGCCCACTGTTCCTTAGAAAGGTGAAGAAAACTGGTGTGGCATGGGGGAAATGTCTCCTGTCTCTGATGGTGATGGCTCCTTTAGCATGGTGACCTTTTTCAGGCAAGCATATCTGCAAGTACCCTGAAGGAGAGGGAGCATTTCTGGATCTGCATAAATGCACAGTAACAACAGCCAGTGCCCATAGCCATGAGATTTGATAGACATTATAATTTAATCTGAACTAGTGCACTGTGTCTGGAGATAATACTCCTTTTGCATGTGCACAATCCTACTATTTGCCCCAAAATATCATGCTGTAGTGGTTTTAGTGTCCTTCAAATGCAGAAACAGGGCAAGAGTCACCTTTCTGTGCAAATAAATATTCTGGTTGTTATAAAGCCGAGTGTAGAGAGAAATAAGGACAACTGCAGTTTTATGTCATTAGGAAAACACCCAGCTCCAGGCATATTTAATCTCTTGGAAAGTGGACACATCTGGCCTGTTAGAAGAAGTTCAACATGACAAATTCTTTTATGTGGTACTTGTGATGTTTCTGGGTGTCTTTCAGGCCTATCATCAAGGTACTTCAGCATACGCTTCATTTTAAATATGGAAGTATCATTGGCTTCAATAGCATTACTGAAGTGCTTCAAGTTATGGAAATGCTGAAGCACCTCACCGAATTGGAGTGGAAAATACTGATAAGAGAGGTATGATATTGACTGAGGAGACATATCTTAGACTGACAGCCACTGAGTTTTAATTGTCCCCAATTTCCATAGCATATTTCTGTGGCAAGGTCATATTACAAGTCAGATATATTCTACTAATGAGCTGTAGCCCAACAATTACCCACGGCCCCAACAGCCGAAATGCTCCAAATGTATTGGTATTGGAATGTAATCCTCACCCATGGTCAGCAGAATGGCTCATGACTGAGCTCTAACCTGGGCTGAAGATAAGCCAGACCCCAGGCCCTCCATTCCCACCCTTCTGTAGATCTGCCATGGCAGTAATTGAATTAAGGGAACGTAGTTGTGCTGAAGCCATTCCTGCCGCAGTGATTAGCACCTGTTACAATTAGGAGTAAGAAATGTTCACAAATGTCCTTGAGGTAAAAGGACCCCTAAATAATTACTGTAATTGCACAAGAACTGCTTATAATTGCTGGACTTGCCAGAAAGGCCTTTCAGAGGGAATCTGCAGCCAATTGCATTGCTGCCTGCTCAGATCTATGTGAGATTAGTCCCAGGGCAAAGGAGCAGACTATTAGCATTCATTAGCAACAGCCCACGCTGGAGGACTCACTTCTCGGATGATCTGGGCAGGGCAAACCTTCAGATGCTTATGAATAACTAATAATCACCTCCTCTGTTTATTTTTTTCCCATCCTTTTCTTTGCTGTCTTTCAAACAAAATCTTGCCATAATAGTCAGAATTCTGTACATTAAACCCTTCCATTAAAAACAGAATATGTGCGTCAGCAGCATAATTGTTTTCAGTATATTTTTCTAATCAGTTTTAATATAAATAAGGAAAAAAATCAAACCAAATGCCTTCAGCTTATATCCAGACTTTTTTTTTTTTTTTCCCCTCTTTCTGCCAAAACAAAACAAGACAAAATTCCTGCTAGTTAGTGGCAGTTTAGATGTGAAATATTTCTTCTTCACTGTTGAGCTCCAGCTTGTTTGCCAGGTTTTCCATAAGCTCTATCTGGCAAAATTAAGCTCTTCCCAACTTATTGAAAGTGTAGCAACTTCTTTACCGATCCATGAATTCATTTGTCTGTAACAGAGGGGAAAATAGGATGTCAGAACATCAGGAACGTGATCTCATGATCCTGCTGAAGAACCAGAAATAACTGAAATGGAGCCACTGGTTTAAAAAGCATATAAATGTATGTATTATATTTAATTATTTAATGAATCCTGCAGATGCCCTGAAGATCCATTAGTCTTATAAAGCAAAATGAAAACAAGGCAAAAAATTAAATATTTGACTTAATTGCCAGAATTAGAACTCCAAATTTTGCTATTTTGCCTATGTTTAAGTATTTCCTAAAAGTTCAGTTTTGACTTGGGCAGAGCCATGTACATCCAGTGCTTTCTATTTACTTGATGCTATTATTTACTCAGGAAATTGTCTAAGATTTGATGTTTTAAATTTTAGGCCTCTGTCCTTCTGAAGGCCAAAATATTTGGAAGGATAAAAATGAGTACTTTTCCCATTTTTTTGCAGAAGAAATAATTTATTTAAACCAAAATCTGAATTTAAATTAATACTTCCTTTTGAAGAATTAATTAAAATTAATTATTTTTTCTGTAAAGCAGCATGTGCATAAAATAATTTTAATTTTTACCATCTTTGTTCAATCCTGAATAATTCTTAGTGCTCTTGTGGCATCAAGATGGAAAGGCTAATGATACTGCCGAGGCTACAACTATGGGGTTCTCTCTCTTTTTTCCTTCATCTGGAAAGAAGTATTCAGTGCACTCAGAGCTCTGTCATTTTGTCTGACCTGTCACCCTGTGAGATTCATTCAAATATATCACATTTATCACTGGTCACCACAGGCATCAGCCTCTCTCTGTTGTACTGCCACTGCAGGGGGTAGGATCAGGAACCAGCAATTAGGGAAGGGTTAAAGAGACCTTAGGATACTGGTGAAGGTGACAGGAAAATGAATTTCTTTTTTCAGTTCTGGTTTCATCTGCTGAGATCTTCAGGAAATGTTAAAAATGTTATCTCAGCAATTTACACTTGTTTTTAATGTGATTTATCATTATCCATTTACAGCAGAGTTCCTGCTGTTCACTTTATAGTTTTGTTTTTCATTGTTTTGGTGAGATATGACATTAATTTGCCTTCACATCTTTTATTCATTTCAACTATGCAAAAATTCCCTAATATGTATTACTACATGGACTCTGGAAAGTACAACACATGATTTTAGTCACAATTGGAGAAATACATGCACATATATTATGAAGAAGCATAGAATTCTCTCTTGGAAGAGGCAGTGACAATATTTGTGTATTTGTAAGAGAACTATGAACCATCTTACTGAAGGCACCCAGTCCATTTCTGTAATTATCCCTGTGGTATTAAAGAAGCCCAGAGCAGCAGACAGCAATGGAGTTTATTTACTGCCACTCGCACTAAGCTTGTACACGAGTGATAATTTTGCGTTACACTTTCCCAAGCCAATAGAAAATACTTGAGCACAACCTTTTTTAAGTGTTTTTCTGCCATTCTGTTTTCATTAACTTCAGAAGAAAGATGGGATTACAGTGGCTCACAAATATTTGCTTGTTAGGAAAAACAGTTTAGGTGTCAAGGTTTGTGGCAGGTGTAAATTGAGTGATTCCATATGGTCTTAAAAATTACTCAACCTCAGCACCAGATCCCATGTTAAGGGATTCAGAAAAATGCAGAACAACCTAATTTAGCATCTATCACTTTAGGAACCTCTCTACCTTTTCACTAAGATGGATGAGCAGAGGAACCATGGCAGATCTGTCATATCCATGTGACTTTCTCTGGAAGCTATTAAACTCCTTGAAATCATCCTAGAGCCTCTCATTACTCAAAAAGCAGAGTGTCTGTGAGATAAGAGAGACTTCAGGTGCCTCTTCCAGGGTCTACTTCTCCTCTGGATTGGTCAATTTTCCCAATTAAATTAACTAAATAACTATTAATAATTGGTAAAGCTAAAGACAATGGAACTATTTTTTAATTTTAATAAATAAAACTATGTATTTATTTCAATAAATAAAAATTATGGCTGACTCCCATGTCCTAGCTCTGTCCCATCCCTGTTATTGAGGTATTCCTGCCCTGCCTACCACTGGCAGCAACACTGAACTCAGTTGGAAGTGCTATTTTTATTTCCTTATTTATGAGTTAGGTATCCTGTGTCCTTCTATGACCGTATCCAGAACGGAGCCATAATGCAATCCATAGATCAAATTGTTAATGTTTTCAGGGTGTGATTGTATGAAATCACTGCCTTTTATGGGTTATATTTAAAATCATGACTGAACTCTCTTCATGAAATTTGGTAGTTTCCAAACAATAAGAAGCTTTCGTTCTGGGTTCTAATTTTCCTCTAAGAGTGAAGCAGGATCTTGCAATGTGCAGAGAAACACACCAAAGCCCCACAGGCCTGGATAGTGGGGTGCAGTTGCTTCCCTCTGCAGTGAGAGAGGAAAATGGGACAGTCAGTCATTTTTACTTCATGTTTTGTTTTCATCTAACACCTTTGTTTGATAATTATTTCTCCAAAATCCAGTTAAATGCCACATTGACGAGGACATTGCAAGCAGTAGAAGAAAATTATTTGTTTTTTAACATAAAATATATTTTAATGAAAGTTTATCAAGCCTCATTAGGTTGCAGGAAGAAGAAGTCGGGAGCCATGCAGATAAACCAAAGTCTCCTTACTGGGTTTTAAGGTGGGTAAAAAAGAGATCGTTCATATTCCATATGCAGTGTGTCAAACCAAATCTACGCAAGAGCCGGTGACAGTGTGTGGTGGTTTCAGGCAGATTTTGGGAGAAACCCTCCCATGGGGCCCTCTCCCCTCCCCCAACCGGTTTGGGAAAAGACTTCCTCAGAGAGAAGTGGAAAAAAACTGTTTGTTAAACAGGCAAAGCACTCCCAGCACAATACCCGATGACAAGAGCTTTGTGCCGCTTACGGAGGGATAACAAACTTAAAGAAAGTCTCCTCTTGAAGATAGTCACTGTGCTCCACCTCTCCGTCTCCGCTGGTGCTGGGAGAAAAGGAGATGTGCAGGGCTGGTCTTGGTGGGGTGGGTCCCCTGTGGAGGCCCCTGGTGCTTCCCCCAGGTCCTTAGTCCGGAGAGGTTGGAACAGTTCCGAGGAGAGGACAAAAAAAATAAAAAAAGAAAGGAAAAAAAGAAAAAAAGAAAAAAAAGAAAAAAAAAAAAAGGCAAAAAGCTTCAGCTATTCTACAGCGTCTAACTACGCTAGCACTAAACTAACTAACTAACTGCCGGGGAAAAAACAACAGAGCTTCTTTCGTCTTGCCGTGTTCCAACTCCCCCGCTTCAAGGTCACTCCGATGAGCAGAGCTTTCCTGGGGAAAACAAACGGCGCTTCCCTCCCCCCTGCACCCAACAGACGATTGGGGATACACAGTCACCCCAGGACACAGTGACAGGAGAGGTGATGGATAGGATGCTGGGAGTGATGTCATAGCAAGTGTTAATCACACTGCTTTTCCACTTATCAGCAGCACCACTCTGTAACTGACAACTTCCAGATTGTCCTGAGCCTGTTGGAAATCTGCTGGGCTTTCCATGTGACTTGGGCAACTGTGCTGTCCACAGAATCCAGAGAACTCAAGCAGTACCCTTCCATTTCCGTGGCTTTCCATTTTTAATTTACCTGAATAAGAATTGGGTAGAAAACCTATATGGAATATTACAGCTATTTTGATAAGTAATGATGTTTAAATTTGGTCAGGTTATTACTAAATGCCATGGTTTAGAATGCCAGGCCTGGTTCTGCACAGTCAGCACTTAGATTTTGTTAATAGTGAGAAAGATTAGAAACTCTGAATTGGAAATCTTTAAAAAAAAAAAAAAAAAAAAAAAAAAAAAGCTATGTTAAAAAAAACAACATATGAAAACATTCCAGCTGTCAAATTTCACGGTTCCACAAGGAATCTTGGATCTTGCCTTATTGTCTTGGGTTTGTAGTTTTTTAATTAGAGTTTGAATTGTAGTAAGATGAAGATATGTTTTTCCTATTTTTTTTTTTAACAGAAATTAGTTTTCAGGCTATTAGCATATTTATATAAGTAATATTGAGAGCGACCCTTAGTTAAAAATTCACAGTAAATTAACTTTCCCCTTAATATAAATGATATTTTAGAGCCACTTTAATTATCCATAATAGAACACAACATTAGTCTGACAGAAATTCTCACTGGAAAAATACGATCTATTTATATCAATAAACTTATCTGTGCTGATTTCACTTGAAAGGAGAACTTATGCCTAGAATTCAGTTCACCCAAAGTTTGAGCATTTAAGTCACATCAGGGGAATGGAAGAATATTAAACAAAAGTGGAATATCTTTTCCCTGTATAGGCAGATTTTGAGAATTTATAAATGTTTCCAATATCTTCAGGGTTAGATACATAAAGCTTTATTTTAATTAGGCAGGCATATGTTAGGATACATTAGGAAACAAACTACAACCAATGTATATTTTCAATACGCTGTTCTGCAAGCACAGAGATAATAATTTGAAAAAATAATTTAT
The DNA here is from genome assembly GCF_015227805.2 of Hirundo rustica. NCBI lineage: Eukaryota > Metazoa > Chordata > Aves > Passeriformes > Hirundinidae > Hirundo > Hirundo rustica. The sequence goes on from NC_053454.1 coordinate 63,265,040, forward strand.
TTCAACTACAAATGGTACATCATAATGTCAGAGAAATGAATACAAATGCTGATGTTTCCAAGAATTAAGTAGGATTTTAGCTTTAGCTCTCCATCTCTTTCCCCACTAACCAAAATGAATATGTAATGCCTCAAAGAAAGTAGTTTCATATTGTAATCTTTGATACCAACATGATTAAGAAAAGCATTAAGAAAGGTTGATTTGTACACAGTGCTGAAAAATCAGTACTGCCTGGGAGAACGATAAATAGTGGAAGCTGCTATTAAAATAGAAGTAATTGCTGATACATCTATATATATGTTTTAGCACTATTTTAACTTGAGGGTTTTTATCTCATTGCACACTGTAAAAATTCCAAATGGAATTAGCATTAGGAAAATTTTAGAAGACTATTCATAGTTTAGAAGACTATCCATAGCTGGACCTAACTTGGAAATATTTTTTGTATGGAAAAGAGACATTTTATATTCAGTCCTTTGCCCGCTGACCTAGATTCTTGCTCAGATGGAGCTGTGGTGTGAGAGCAAAACCATTCCGTGTTCCTTGGGTGTGTACTGGAGTAGGACCATAAGCTTGAGGCAGTTACTGGGTTCAGACTTGTGTGTCTGGGTTGCTTCAAGACTTGATAAACTGTTTAATCTCAGAACGGAACATGTTATGGACTGTGTTTCCATGTATACTAATACATGGATTAAATGCTACATGAGTCTCTGCTAAGGCCCAGGCAGATCAACTTGTTTGATATTTGCAGGGGGAAGGAATAACAAGTGGAGCTGCAGGAATTCAAGGTATCAGGAAAACAACATTCGGGAAGCATTTAAATTTGTCAGTCTAGCTGTGTGTTAATAATTTCCTTACTTTACAGGAAGATTTCATCTCTGTACATATAGCAAAAGAGCACCAGAAATTATTTTCCCAGGTAATATTTATTTTTGGAGGCATTAAAAGTTTCTCAATTTGTCTAAGGATGAAATGAAGCTTTTCTGAAGTTTATCACTTAATAATTTGGGCATTGAGTTTACCTGAAGCATACCTGAAGTTCCTGGACCCTGACAGTTGCCCTGCCCTGAGCAGGGGTGGACAAGTAACTAGAGGAGAGGAAGGAGAGAAGGGTAGCAAGAACTTGATCAGCATGTAGGATGAAAATGCAAAAAGTTGCATTTCAACTAACTAAAAACTTTATGGAAAAGATTAGTTTGGGAAAGTGTTTTAAACATGCTTTGGATAAAGAGTTTGATAAAAGCACAAAGTAAAAGAAAAAAATGTTACAAAATATTTGCTGCACGGTTAAAAGCACTCATTTTTAAAATCAGATAAGCTAAGTTCTTGCCTAACAAACTCAAACAGGATGGCAGTGCCACTGCACTGTTATCTTTAAGGCCAGCTTGTTTAAGAAATATGAAACTTGGGCTCAATTCCTCCATCAGCCTGAGGGCATTTGAGTCCTGCCCAGGAACTTGCTCAAATCATGATGAAGTATCTAATTTAAAAAATTCTTATTTTTCTATGAAACATTACTTATCAGAGTTTTTCTCATTGTGGAACATAGTGCTGGGAATCTATAATTTTTTTCTGGTTCACAGAGTTTACCATCTTCTTTTTCCAGGAGAAATCAGCATATTTTAATATTAAACAAAAATCTTGACTTAATAATTTCCCTGTGTATTAAGCTCGTTAAGAAGTATCAGGCTCTCCAATCCATTAATTTAATATGAGTATTGTCGCCTGCAGTAACACTGCTGAATTTATTGCCCAAAGATAACATTTGGATAACGAGACCGTTCCTTTACAAATGACTTCTGAAAAAAAAATTGCTGCCCTTATAGAACCTAATTTAATTAATCTTCTAGATGAAGGCAGTAGTCAGTAGGAAGAATTTGATATTTAGCCCCACTCTTATGAATATTAATATTTAATAAAATGATTCTTCGGTTCATGAATACTAGAAATGAGCATTCAGAGCTCCTGCCCTAAAAGTTACCAGCAGTTATTTCTGTTCCTGTGTTCTTGTAAACAAAGACTCTGGCTTTCCTGCATTTGATATATAGAAAGTCTTAACAACAGAATTATGATGGAACTCTTATTTAAGGGAGAAAAGCATTCATGAGCGTGGACCATGCCTGCCCTGAGCTGCATTTGGAGAACTCCACTGTTTTTCTGTAGGTATGGTTTGAGAATTAACATTAACAGCACCTGACATTTTAAATTGTGTAATTATGCTAAGATACATAAATAGAAATACAGCTTTTAGGTTCCTGTGTGAACAGAATCCAATTTCACCGTAAAAACCATGTAAAAAGCCTTCTTTAGTAGACCGGAATGAACCAACCTTTATCCTTTCACACATGCTTCATTAACACAAGCAGATCACTAAATCATTAGGTCTGTCTCCCACATTTCACCCCTTCAGGGGCTCCCTTATGACACACTGAATTCTTAAATTTCATGATATCCAGCACGGAGACACCTTCAGCTCCCATGGGGGGTTGTACACTGAAGCTGGACCCAGCCTCCACCCACACAATTTGCCATTTCTGTGTGAGATTTACACCATAGGATCTAGCAAGAATTACGGGAAATATATAAGCAAAGAGTATGGTGCTTGTACACTCTTAATTTTTGAGGGGAAAAAAAAAAAAATAATTCTGCTCAAATCACCTTCATAAATGCCAGAAAGAGATGGGGCATTCATGCAACCCTCAGAAAGGGCAACATCCCTGAAGCAAGATTTCATTAGCTTTTGAGACTTAATTCAGTGTTTCCTAGAAATAGTAGAGAGATCAAGTATTCATTGACCAGCATTTTCCTCCTTTCATTTGTAAAGTACTTTGCAAAAAAATTAAACTCAAAACAGTTATTTTGCTTTAAAGTGCTCTCAAAAGGCATAAAGATAGCTAAAGCTGCATCTGAAATGGAAAGAAGAGGAAAAAAAAAATAGCTGAGAGAGTTAGCACTCAAATCTAAATGTTCGATGCAGTTTTATGTTCTCTGTGCTGTTCTCAAAGAGCAGCTTTTACTTCAGAATTGCACATTTTCCTTCAAGAGGGATCCACTTTGTTGTGCTTTGGTTGTACAAGATTTCTACAAATAACTGAGTCTGCTGGATCTCCACCTGCTTCTGTATGCTGTTGCATTTCAGGGTATTTGCCTGAGTATTTTTATTTTCTGTAATCATTCAGGTAAGTCATGTTTTAGACAAATTTCTGTTCTTTAGACTTGGTTGTTGTAGTGTGGATGAATGAAGGGAATTCATTTCCTCTCTTTGCTGATTGTATCACAGCAAATGGTTCCAAAGGCTTTAGAATCACTCCCTTAGTAACACCGGAGCAGGAATAAAGGGAGGAAATTGTCACTGGGGTAGTGTGACACATACAGCACTGAACAACTCTTCCTAAGCCTCTGGAGATAATTACTTCAAGCTCAATAAAGTACATGCCCTCCTCACTGTTGCAGCAATATCTTAGATGATTTTGTGCTTTGTTATGGATTTAATTCACCCTTCCCCCCAAAAAACGCTGTATAATATTGTGGCTACATATAGAATAATAGGATATTTTTAGAATGAAATGTATGTTGTTCTGCTTAATTTAAACAATTGATTACTGGAGGAGGCAATGCCATTTTTTGCAGTACCCTGTTTATGTACGAGGATTCTCTGAAACATATCAAGTTAGTAATTTGTGCTATCAGGCCTGTTGCTGAGCTCTAATATTTCTGGAAGGATGTAAGTTTAAATGTTGCATCTTCTAGAAACATGCTTCTGCTCTTGTGACTGAGCTAGATGCAGCATATGAAGGAAAGATGGAGAAAGGGAGAGTTGGAATTTGGATTTCTGACAAAGTCTAGGAGTGAACATCAGTCCTATTTCTGATTTCAAAATCGTGTGTCCCGTTACCTTGTCATATCAGAGAATGTTTGTACCAAACACGTGGTTTTCATTCCTCAGTTACCTATTTCAGGTACTGTGAAGAGCTCCCCCAAGCCTGCTGAGGTGAGTTGCAGTAGGTGATTTTTAAATGCTGTCACACCTGCAGGGACTGAGACACTTCTCTCCTGCCATGCACTGCGCAGGGCAGGCTGTGTCTTCCACTTGGGTATGATGGAAGACACAGCGGTTGTGCTGTGGGTGTAGCAGGTACCTGTGTTTCTGTGTTGTTAAATAATACAAAAAATACAAAAAATATGAGGCCTGACCTAGAATAATACTGCAGCTTCATTCTGTGTCTGTAGAGATAATGGGGTTTATGTCCAGACGCTGCGGCATTCGCGTGACACGGATATTTTCCAAAAGCTAAGAAATAATGAAAAATTATTTTACTGATCTATTACAGCTGTTACAGCAGTGCAATAGCTGCTGATCTGCAATTTGGGGAGAGATGCACAAAAACTGGTCTAGTCACCTGCAGAACACAGGCAAAAATTAATAAGAAAGTGGGAAGTTAAATAATGAATGAACATCCAAAGGTGAGAAGGTGAAAGATGAGCAGCAACACATTCTGCTGTTAGAAGTTAAGCTAGAAATTCTCATCAGTCATTAAAATAAAGGGTAAAGATGGAAGAGTTGGCTCAGAGCAAAGGGTTGCTAAAACTTGGGCAGTGACTTCAAATACTAGTAGAGGATCTGTATCCCTGCACTTCCCAGGTGTTTTGCTTGCAGACTCACTTCAGAGTGCAGCTATCTGCCGATAAAGGCTATTTTAAAGTAGCAGCATGGAAACACAGACTGTGAATTCAGCCTTTAGAAAGGATGTGTGCGCATTTAGGCCAAGAGGGATGGAATATAGCAGAAATGCTTGTAGCCAGATACGAAAGCAGGAAAGCTCTGCTGTCCACCTGAAGTTTTCCAGAGCAATCAGCTTCCATAGAAACCCAGAGCTGGCCAGAGCAGCTAGTCAAATAAGCTCCCACTTCAAACCAGAGCCCAGGGTGCTGATAAAACACACATCAGGAAAATAAGCATTATTTCCATCGGCGTTGGTGGTCGCCCTTTCTTGTATGTGAATCTTGTGTTGCTTCTCACATGGGAGTTTTATATCTTGGTCTCATAGTGAATTCTCCTGCTCTGAACCAGCCTGTGTAGAGCCCAGAGGGTCAGGGGGGACAATTCCTATTCTCCCTGCTGGAGCCACACTATCCCGTCCTACACTGTTACCCTACAGCAAAGGCTGCCCGGTGAACCTGGGCTGTCATGACTCCAGCTGGTCTCTTTGGGTAGAAAATTACCGTCTTCATGCTTTGAAAACACTGGGATCCAGCGTGCTCTGAGTGGCCTTTAAATCCACAGCGGGGAGCCCTCGGAACTGGGGGCGTTTGCTTTGCTCCGCTCCGCTCCCCTGGGGCTCCCCGGGCCTGGCCACGCTCCCATGGTCCCTGTGGGGCCTGCAGGGACAGACGGCGCCGTCTCCGTGAGGGGATGGCACGGCATTTGGGGGAAGGTGGGGTGTCGGTCTGCCATTGTGGGAAAGGGCACGAGAGGGAAACGGTCTGGTGTTGGGTGTCAGGCTGTGGGGTCACTCTGCCATTTTGTGTCAGGCTGTGGGGTCACTCTGCCATTTTGTGTCAGGCTGTGGGGTCACTCTGCCATTTTGTGTCAGGCTGTGGGGTCACTCTGCCATTTTGTGTCAGGCTGTGGGACACTCCGCCATTTTGTGTCAGGCTGTGGGGGCACTCCGCCATTTTGTGTCAGGCTTTGGGGTCACTCTGCCATTTTGTGTCAGGGTCTGGGGTCACTCTGCCATTTTGTGTCAGGCTGTGGGACACTCCGCCATTTTGTGTCAGGCTGTCAGGTCTGTCTGCCATTTTGTGTCAGGGTCTGGGGTCACTCTGCCATTTTGTGTCAGGCTGTGGGGTCACTCTGCCATTTTGTGTCAGGCTCTGGGGTCACTCTGCCATTTTGTGTCAGGGTCTGGGGTTGCTCCGCCATTTTGTGTCAGGCTGTGGGTCACTCTGCCATTTTGTGTCAGACTGTGGGTCACTCTGCCATTTTGTGTCAGACTGTGGGTCACTCCGCTGTTTTGTGTCAGGCTTTGGGGTCACTCTGCCATTTTGTGTCAGGCTTTGGCATCACTCTGCCATTTTGTGTCAGGGTCTGGGGTTGCTCCGCCATTTTGTGTCAGGCTGTCAGGTCACTCTGCCATTTTGTGTCAGGCTGTGGGGTCACTCCGCCATTTTGTGTCAGTCTTTGGGGACAATCTGCCATTTTGTGTCAGGCTGTGGGGGCACTCCGCCATTTTGTGTCAGGCTGTGGGACACTCCGCCGTTTTGTGTCAGGCTGTGGGTCACTCTGCCATTTTGTGTCAGGCTGTGGGGTCACTCTGCCATTTTGTGTCAGGGTCTGGGGTCACTCTGCCATTTTGTGTCAGGCTGTGGGGTCACTCTGCCATTTTGTGTCAGGCTGTGGGGTCGCTCAGGCATTTTGTGTCAGGCTGTCAGGTCACAGCCATTTTGTGTCAGTCTGTCGGGTCACTCTGCCATTTTGTGTCAGGCTGTGGGGTCACTTCGCCATTTTGTGTCAGGCTTTGGGGACACTCTGCCATTTTGTGTCAGGCTGTGGGACACTCCGCCATTTTGTGTCAGGCTGTCAGGTCACTCTGCCATTTTGTGTCAGGCTGTGGGGTCACTCTGCCATTTTGTGTCAGGCTTTGGGGTCACTCTGCCATTTTGTGTCAGGCTGTGGGGTCACTCTGCCATTTTGTGTCAGGCTGTGGGACACTCCGCCATTTTGTGTCAGGCTGTGGGGGCACTCCGCCATTTTGTGTCAGGCTTTGGGGTCACTCTGCCATTTTGTGTCCGGCTCTGGGGACACTCCATCATTTTGTGTCAGGCTGTAGGTCAGTCCACCATTTTGTGTCAGACTGTCAGGTCACTCTGCCATTTTGTGTCAGGCTGTAGGGTCGCTCCGCCATTTTGTGTCAGGCTGTGGGGTCACTCTGCCATTTTGTGTCAGGCTGTGGGGTCGCTCCGCCATTTTGTGTCAGGCTGTGGGTCATTCCGCCATTTTGTGTCAGGCTGTGGGTCAGTCCACCATTTTGTGTCAGGCTGTCAGGTCACTCTGCCATTTTGTGTCAGGCTGTAGGGTCGCTCCGCCATTTTGTGTCAGGCTGTGGGGTCACTCTGCCATTTTGTGTCAGGCTGTGGGTCATTCCGCCATTTTGTGTCAGGCTGTGGGGTCACTCCGCCATTTTGTGTCAGGCTGTGGGGTCACTCTGCCATTTTGTGTCAGGCTTTGGGGACACTCCGCCATTTTGTGTCAGGCTGTGGGTCACTCTGCTGTTTTGTGTCAGGCTTTGGGGTCACTCTGCCATTTTGTGTCAGGCTGTGGGGTCACTCTGCCATTTTGTGTCAGGCTCTGGGGTCGCTCCGCCATTTTGTGTCAGGCTCTGGGGACACTCCGCCATTTTGTGTCAGCCTGTCGGGTCACTCCGCCATTTTGTGTCAGGCTTTGGGGTCACTCTGCCATTTTGTGTCAGGCTTTGGGGTCACTCTGCCATTTTGTGTCAGGCTGTGGGGACACTCTGCCATTTTGTGTCAGGCTCTGGGGACACTCCGCCATTTTGTGTCAGGCTTTGGGGTCACTCCGCCATTTTGTGTCAGGCTGTGGGGTCACTCTGCCATTTTGTGTCAGGCTCTGGGGACACTCCGCCATTTTGTGAGAGGCTGTCAGGTCACTCTGCTGTTTTGTGTCCGGCTCTGGGGACACTCCGCCATTTTGTGTCAGGCTTTGGGGTCAGTCTGCCATTTTGTGTCAGGCTGTGGGGTCACTCTGCCATTTTGTGTCAGGCTTTGGGGTCAGTCTGCCATTTTGTGTCAGGCTTTGGGGTCACTCCGCCGTTTTGTGTCGGGCCATGCATTCGGCCACTTCCATCTGTGTGTGTGGACAGAGGCCAGCTGAGGCTCAAGAGGTGGGGGTGGAGCAGTGACACCCTCCCTTTGCAGATCTCACCGTGTTCCACCCACACTTCCCACCTGGTTGTTTGGAGCCACTCAATCATCCCTCTGGTCTCCTACAGGGACAAAGAGGAAATATTAACTATTCTGGTTTTAATATGCAAAACAATTAAAATAGCATGTGCCATATGGTTCTGCTTTCCTTACAAGAAGTTATGTGATGAACTGAGGAGGAAGCCCAGAGTTTGCTGATTTTTTAAGATGAGATGATCAGATTTTAATTCTTCCCTATCCAAAACTTCAGTACAAGGCAAATGTGCTGAAATAAATGCCTTTTAAGATGCCGAGGAGGTCACATTTGTCATTCACAAAGGTTTCTGGGCCTTAGCTGAGGTCCCTGCAGTGATGCCCAGATGCTGTACATCCTCAGTGGAAAAACCTGGGATGAAAATGCTCTGTACACGTGTTTTTCAAGGGTTCTGTCTCTGCTGATGTTTTCTCACAAGGTGGGTCATTTATTACTTCCCATCTGGACTATATATCCTTAAAAGCAGCCATTTATTTATCAGCTGATGAAAGTGCAAGGATTCTATTTCATAGATAAATAGTGTTTTATTTGGTGGTAAGTGATTATTTGTATTCACACATAAAATAGCATTCTTAAAAGGACCAGTATTTTCTGACCGAAAAAATTTCCCATTAAATTCACTTTGAAGAAAGAACTACACAAAGACTGGATTTATTACTCAACAGATGCTTATCACACTGCTTAATGCTCTATTTCATGGTCCATATTTATCATCCTTTTTGATTCTTAAATCTGCACCCAATTCTTTTTGAACATCTGGTGTTCTTTCCCTTCTGTGTTTGTAAGAGAATAATTTGTTTGGGCAAAGTGTTTCTTCTTGTAATGCTCTTAATCCCCATGGGTGCTTGGATCATAGGCAGGAGAGCAGGACTTCCGTTATTAAATGGAAGATTGTTTCATTTTCTGATAAATATATTTTTTTTCCTTCAATGACTTCATCTGTTGGCAGCCTTTGACATAAATCTGCTGATGTTGAGAACTGTCCTTGCTCAGGAAATTGTTCTGTGAACCATTGATCTGTATGCAGATTTCATGGTTAAAAAAAAAAAAACAAAACAGAACAACAAACCAAACCAAAATAAACAAACAAACAAAAAACCCCCAACCAAACAAAAAAACCCACAGCAAGCAAACATAGATTTCTCTTTAGAGTGGGCGTTAAACTGAGCAATATAGTTTACTGCAAATTTAAAAACTCTTTTTTGCATATTTTTGCATTAGGCGTTTGCCATGTGCCAAAGCATATTGATTTGATTTTTGGTAAGCACATGGGAGCGTGGGCATGGTGTCATCTGAAGAGATCCTGCAGCAGACCTGAAAATACAGAAATTCCATTCTTGACATCTCAGTAGAAGATTTTAAAAATTTTTCTTCCCTTTTAAGTCGTATGTATTTTCTGATCCTTCTGAATTGTGTTCATTTTAATTTATTTTTTTTTTCTGTCATATTTAATGAAGAATCAGAAGTCTGGGAACAGTGAAGTCTTTTTAGAACTTTTCATCTTGCTGGTGCCTTGTCAGCCTGAAATACATAGAGACTTATTATATTTCCCCAAGAGATTGCCATTTCTCAGACAAGTAGTTGACATCTTTAATAAGAAAATGGAGCCAGGGAACAGAATGAGTGAATTAAAACTGTCATTAATTTGATTCTAGATTTGATATTAAAAAAAGGTCTAGACATGAATTAGTATTGAAAAGACTGCCATGATTATAGAATTAATCCTTGCCTGGAATCAGATATTTGAGATTACTTATGATCAGCCAGCACAAGTTTGGAGTTCCACAGTTAAACGCGGACATAAATAATTGGAAATTGAGAAGTGCATAAAATAGCTAAATAGGAGATGCACTCATTTACGAAACAATTTCAGGGTACAGTTATTTGTTTCCACTGCAGAGAATAGGTGATTTTTTTACATATAAAATAAGATTTGACTTTAAAGTATTTTTAATTTTTTTCCAAGTTGATATTTTTATTTGCTTCTTACGTGAGTTAACTTTAACAATTGCTTGTTGATTGTTCATAAGCAGTGGCTCATATGCAGTGTTCATATTCTTTGATCGTGTTTTCTGCCATGTTAGATTGCTATGGATGTATTCCAAATCTTCTCCACTCTTGAGCTACCTGAAAAAATTTGGGTCACCTGTAATTTTGGTCTGTGTATTTGTATAAAATATCTGAAAGAAGTAGTGCAAACAGAATTTACTCAGGTTGTTTGGCATTCAAGTTTTCACTTGTTAAAAATCATCAGGGCTAAGCACATTTAAAATATCCATGTAGGCTTCATCTGTGTGACATAGGCCATTTTCCCATGAAATTATGGTTTAAAATGGGAAAATGTATTAGCAATTTGTAAATATTTTTGTATTCTTTCTGTGCTTCTATTGCCTCTTGGTTGATCTGTGCCTAAACCAGGGAGGATGATGCAGCTTTTCCTCACAATTGTAATCCAAAAATGTAGTGTTTGGAGAAGGTGCATGTGGCAGACATTGTGGTTTTTCTCAATATTTTTATTGGAAAATATAGTCCTTGTGAATTCAGAGAAAAGTTGGTAAGCGCTAGAACTGGTTCAGAAGAGACGGAAGTAAGTTTGTCCTCCCCAATATGATTTCTGGAGGTCCAACTGCCAATTCTAGGGGTGTGGGATTGCCAAAATATTGAAGTGTCAGTGAGGGATTTTATTTCCTTCCAGGTTAGGTCTCTTAACTCTGCTGTGGTGAGAAATAAAGGAAGCTTTTTTGTGTGTGATTGGATTCTAAAAATATGCAAAACAGGGAATGAGGCTGAGACATGAGTAACATGTGGAATGAGTGATGTCTAAAGGATGATTTCAGTGACAGCTGCACACAGTCGTCCCTTATTTCTGTGTTTCAGTCTTTGTACACTATCACAGGAGTTTCAAGCAGAATTCTGGAAACAGTCAGGGTTTTGGAACCATAGCTACTGGCTGAGATAACTCACAGCACTTGTCTTTTAGCTGGTGCAAGCTGAGTAAGTGTTGAACAATGTTTCTGAATGAAAAATGGAACCATAACTCGGCACATTTCCAAAAGATCACTGAGGGGCAGCATTTAAATCACTGAGCAACTTCATTTAATTACAGTTTTTAATTCTGTTGAAGATTACTTTGCATTTTTAATCTCTGATGTCCTTGCTCTGATCTGATCCTTTTGTTCTTAAGTTATCACTGAACAGTACATTTTAGTAATAACAGCACAAACAACAGCTAACATTTTTTTCATTACTAAGATTTGCTCAGCCATTGTCTATCCAGCTCTTGTAGGTTTTTCAGGTCAGTTTGGAGGAATACAGGGAGCCTTGCTTTGATCTCTTCTACATTTGTACTGTTTGTGAGCAAGTCTGTGAAGAGGAGAAAGTAGGGAATGTGAGGGTTTTGCAGCAGGAATTAATTTCAATGTACTCGTAAAATAAGGACTTGAGTAAGATGTTGGTTTCAAAGCCAAGTTCTGTGGTGACAGCATTATGGGATTTTTGACATGAAGTTTTCTTACTCCTTTTGGTCTCTAATTAAAGCATATGTGCTGTTCCCACTCCAAGGGCTGCTTCCTTGCCTCCTTACACCTGCGTGACCGCACCAGCTACAAGACATGATCTAGTAATGCCTGAAGGTCTGCCTGACCCTGCTGGTGCAGCTGGCTTTTTCTGAAGCTGCCTTTTCAGGGCACCGCTCCTTGTGCAAAATCAAGCAAAAGAAGAAATCTGGAGGTCCCTGACACAACCAGCGCAGGTAGAATTTTAAATTGATATTGTGACTCTTTTCACTGGAGTGGCCTTTGGTCATAGATGATCTTGGTTTTGCTTAACTGGAATATTCCACTGGAAGAAAATTATTAAAACTCGTATTGTTCTGAGAATATTAGTTTTGCTCAGAACATTCGACTCTGCTTTTTCTTCCTTTTCTCCATTCTTTTTTGTGAAAATTTGTAGCCAAATTGGGGTATGTCATTCAATACAGAATATTGAGAAATGTCACATAATTTAATCCAAAGCATTTCCTTGAGCTAAAAGTACCTAAATTTAACTAAAATATGTGGGTGAGGGATCTGCTAGGATGCTTTGTATCAGATCCAACCTGGCCCTGTTCTAAAACAGTAATCATACAGGGGAAAAACAAGACTCATTAGGCATAGGGAAATGAAATCTAACAGATTGAGGCTAAAAATTTTTAATGTTTACAAAAACATTGAAATTTATAAAATGTTCATTCAGATGGCACAACACAAATATTGTTTAGAAGCCATAATAAATTTTCTCTCCAATGAGTTTCAAATATTCAAGTTCTGTATTAGCATATTTATCCTTCCATTTAAAACTGCATCCCAAAGTGTCAGCCTGGTGAGACAGTTGGGAAACTTAGCTTTTTATTTCTGTTTATTATGTGATACCTTATAGTAGAGTCACATGGAATAGTTATAAACTAATTCCTAATACTATTTACCTGAATTATTCATTTGCTGTGTTACTACCATGATTTTGGGGCAAAGGTGAAAATGCTTAGCTATATTTCCAGCAGTTCTTAAAAATAATTGGATTAGAAATCATGCACTGAGAACCTACTTATTATTCTTAACAGTTCAAGGCTTATGTAAGTGTTTTAATCAAGCAGTAAATGATGTATATCTCAGACTACCTTCTTTCCTGGGTTTTGAATTGCAATTTTGTAAGCACTTGAGCACAAGCCTTTTCATTTGGCACAACAAATTTTGGTAGCATTTTGCCTTTCTCATTCCTCACAGTCGGAAATAAGCCCTAGCCGTTAACATAAGAGACAAGGCACACTGTGCTGTCTAAATAAATACACAGCATTAGCACATGGCTGCACTAATGCGACCAGAATTAATCCAATACACCTGCAGAACGTCTTATCCAAATCACCCCTAATTGATTGCTGTGGTGTTTGTCTGGCTTGCTAATGGAATTCCAGTTTTTAGGAAGGCAAACAGCCTGGTGTGTGTTTTCACTGGAGCTGCTGTGCCGGCATTGTGCTGCACCTGCCTGCTCCCCAAATGCTTGTTAGAGCTGTCATACACTTTTATGAGGAAGAGAGCAATGTTCTGGCAAGCCAACTTGACTCAAATTGTGCTGGGACATAAAACATGAAGAGCCACTTGTGATTGCAAAGGCAGTAAGTCTAATTTGATTAGGGCTCTGGTGATGCAGTGGATTATGGACGCCGTTTGTCATTCCTCGGGAGTGCTCCTGGAAGGATCGTGTGGAGAGGAGGCGCACTCGGAGCCCGTGAACACGGCCGGCTCCTTCCTTGCTCAGGGGAGGAGTAGGGAAATGCCAGGAGATCATGATCAGTAGTGGCTTTAAAATAGAGAGGAACAGGAAAAGGAGCAACCAGGAATGCCTGCCTTCTGAAATGAGGGAATAGTTTTCAGTGGGAGAGTGATTTTCTCCTTAAGAATTATGTTACTGACTCTCAGCTACTAAAAACTCCCCAATTTCAAACCTCCAGCCTGTTAAACAACAGGGCCTTATTTTCAAAAAATGTCCTTTAAAAAGCTTCCATGAGTTGCCAAGCAACTGGGCTTGGACAAAAAGGCCAGAGCCGCAGTTCATGTATTTCTGGGTGTATGTTTGAATATAATATCTCCCCCCATTCTTCATAGCTGTGGGTCAGGGTAGTGTCTGTCAGGCAGATTTAGTGTTGTGTACAGAGAATTCCGCTGATTACAGTGATGGCAAAAGTTAAATCTTCCGTCAATGTGATAACAAAAATATCTCCTTGTGGAAAATTGCAAGGGTTTTCAATTTTCTACCTCAAGCATCCCACTGGAATATGTGTTAAAGATTTTGTTTTCTGCCTTGTAGTTTTTAAGTGTCTAAGTGTATAAACATTGCTGAAAGGCTTCATTGGAAGGCTGTGAATACTGGGAAAAGAGTGGAAAAAGGCCTCTTTTCCAGAATATTTCTGTAAATATTCTCTCTCAACACCAAAGTATCTTTGGGATCACTACTGAAATAGCTGGAATTTCTGCTACTAGGCTTCCATGAAAAGATGACAGAGAAATTTAGGATTTTCATAGTTTTCATATAAAATAATTTAAACCATTACAAAAATGTGTAATGTATTAATATACTTTTATTCATCATTTATGGTAAAAATGGGCATTGCTATTTAGATTCCTGTATTTTAGAACAGCTCAGAAATAAAATGTATACAGTGAGGTAATTGTATTCTTTTTTCTGAATGTTTTTAATGTATTTTTTTCCTCTAGAAAATACTTCTACACAAATAACTTGGCTTACAGATAACTGTTTGGAAATGCCAGAAAGAAGCGCTCACCAGAGCTGGCAGCTCTAAACTGGGAGAAGAATTCTAGTCAGTGGAGGGAATGAGAAAAGATCTGTAGTCTTTTTCAGTATAATAAGTATTTATTGTTTGGTGAATTTCTCCTAGAAATTAGCATAGAAGGAATATATATCATGGGATAATATGTAGTGCTGATGGATTAGAGCTGCTTTGAGAAATAAGGGTACATGAACAGAAAAATGTTTATGCTTGGGAAAACACATGATATTTGAGATATCAGCAGCTTGGTGTTAACTCCCTAAGAGCTCTGCTCGGTCTTTTCTGTTGACACTCATTCTGTCCTGCTTCCATTAGGTCCCTTGCAAGGATCATGCTTAAAAGTGAAGGCAGCAAGCAGAGTTATGTGAAGGAAAAGCAGAAAACAGTATCATCAATATAATGTAGATGTTCAGTTCATCTTCCAGTGACTACTGGTAGAGAAAATACATTAATTCTTCAAAAACCAAGTGAGGTCTATTCTTATGGTTTTGGTTGGGTTTTTTGGTTTTTTTTTTTGGGGGGGTGGGGTTTTTTGGTTTTTTTTCTTTGATAAATAAAATATACTGGATATTTTCAGCAGACTATTACAGCTTTTGAAGCCTTGCGACGTGCATTTTAATTATCACTTACCATCCAGTGTGCTGAATGTTTTTAAGCTTGTTCAATGCGTTAAAGCAGCAACCGTGTTAATAAATTCTTGTCACTGATTGATATTAAATGACATGTAGCAAACAGTCCATCTGTCTCTGTTCTGTCAACCCATGCCTTCTTTCATGTTTCCATTACAGTCTGTAATAAATAGTCTGATCATTTTGAGTGACATTTGGGATCTTTATGGGACAAGACATTTTAAGTGCATCTGTCTTCTGACTGGTTTATAGCTGACAGCTCTAACAACAGCTATTACCTTTCAAAAGGCTGCATTTAGAGTGCTCTCTGTATTCCCCTTCCTGATTTTCTCTCTTTTTTTCCAGAGTCCTGTTGCTGACATTTCTTGATTGTGTATTTTTTAAATCCAGACACCACTTCTCTTCTGTGATGATGATGATGATTTTATCACTGTCATGATGAGTCCAGCTGTATCTGCCTCACTCCGAAGTTAATCCTGGTCTCTTTTGTCTAATCCTGTTGCTGTCCTCCCTTAGCCTTATCACTTCTGCCCCTTCCTATCTTTGCAGGCGTAGCTTCCTCGGTGCCCGGATTTTACAACTTGTGTAATATACAAAGTTCCTGGAAGCCCAGAGCAGAACTGAACTACCAACTCAGCAATAGTGGTGGGTGTGCTTAATCCACGAGCTATCACTGAGAGCCACACCATGCTTTCGTCACTCTTATCTCAACTTGCTGTGAAATTCCTGTGTAATTGTTGTCAAATCTGATGGCTAAACTACGAAGTTGGCAGGAGGTGGTTTCTTATCCTTTCAGTTCATGTTATGCAAGAATCTGAAGACAGAACCTCTCCTTCCCTCACTTACTCCACTTGCCATCCCACTGCTGGATTGAACTCTTGGCTAATTTTAGTCATCCATTTTTTGGGTGGTCACAACAGCTGCTCTTGTCTTATCTACTCACTCCCCGGTGCTGGGAGATGGCAACTTGCGAGGAGTCACGCTGCTGAGATAAGCCTGAGACAGAAAATTATTTAAATTGACAGTAATCCTTCCTTGTGTGCAAACCAAGACTTGCTACTGCTGCTGAGGATGTGCTGGATTAATTTCCTCTCTCTGCATGAGCAGAGGCAGCGCCCTGCACACAGCAAAGCCAGGAAAACACCTCTGGCTGCAGTGCCTCAAAGCAGAGCTCTGTGCCGTGCCACTACTGCTGGGGCTCTTGCCATGTAAACGGTGACATCCTGAGCTAAGAGATAATGGATACAGGGACAGGATATCTCTTGAAATCCCAGGAATGCTATGATAAATACAGCAGCACCTGAATATCTTCCTGAAGCATCCAGGCCTCCTTTCTTTCTTAACTTTATTTTGAAAGTTTCTTGGAGTAGAACTGAACTTACTTTAAACAATAAGCAAATTTTGCACTCAAGGTGAGCAGTAACCATTAAAAAGATAGCCATTGTCCTAGAAAAATTAAACTTTAATTAAAATTAATTTAATTTTAGATATGTGGAAGTAAAAATAGAATCCTTACCTTTTCCTTTTTTTATATCAGCACATTTACTCCAGAAGTGCATAACAGTTATTGCTGGTGACTAAACTGTAGTGTGATATATTGTGTTCTGAGATTGTACTTCTCTACTTTAAATATTAATATTTCATTATTACAACACTTTATTTCCAACTCTTTGGAGAATGCAGCATCATACGTATTTAATTTTTCAGGCAGACATGTTCCATATACACAGGAGTTTTAATGGTATGTTTCCTTGTTCCAGAGGAGCCCTGGGCTGGTGGATTGGGTGGTTCAAGGGGCCAAGCAGAGCTTTCCACTTGTTCCCAGCTCTGCTGGAAGCCATCGCTGCCTCAGCTTGGTAGAGGCGTAACTCCAGGTCAGCGTAAGCAAACATTCTATTTGCAGGTCTCTCCCCTCACACACCATTGTGTCACATCCACGCTAAGATGGGTGTAAAGTGACTTACAGTGGCACCATAGCATTTTGTAGCTGCTGTTGTTCTAAAACATGAACCATCTTCAGTCAGAACAATGCATTCCCTTAAAAATGCAGCCGTGGGCCCTTGAGATTTCTTAGAGTGGCTCACCACTGTATGGAATAAACACGTCAGCAGAATTGTCAGACTCCTACTGCATTGTATAAGAGCCTTTGAATACTTTAAGTGTATACAGGGACCTCTGTATGATTGTGAAAGCATTAAAAGAAAAGTCAGGCTGAAATGTCTGTGGCTCACCTCGAACTGGATGACAGAAAGTGCTCTAAGTTTTCAGCTTTAATCACAGTGTGTCCTTTTTACCCTCTCTCTCAAAACACAAGTCACATGGTAAGATGTCAAAATATATATGTAATGAAATGAAATATAAAATAGGGCTGAGTCAAGTTACATTTTAAATCCAAGGAGCTCTAGTTCAAGGTCACATAATTTACTCAGTTTTAGCCATAAATCTCCAGATCAATAACAGAGGTTGAAGCCGATAAAAAATATTTAACCTTTGGCAAACACCTCTATCTGTTTTGTGTAGACCTTGAAAGCACAAAATCCCAGCTCTGTGTGTTTGCAGTTACACATGCCTACAGTTTTTACCCATGGAAGAAACAGAAAGGATGATGTTTATGTTATGCAAAATGTAAAAGATGGAATGAACATTTATGCCAAAATATTCTGCTACTCAAAATTCTTTGTTTGTGTGTATTTGCAACTCACAGCTGTAATTTAAATATATATATATGTGTATATAAATATACTTGAATTTTAAAGCATGTACAAGAAGAAGATAATCAGGATGGTTGACATAAGAGAATTAAGGGTAACATAACATTTCTTTTGCTGCTTCAGTGCTGCTCAGAAGTGATTTATCTCTTTGGTTGCTAAATTCAAAACTTAAAGCATTTTAATTGAGGAGGACTCAGAAAGAGTTGGTTTAGTTATTATTTTCTGTTACACTGAAGGAAAAGATAAGGCTTAGTACTTTTTTCCTCATTTTCTTTAGTTTTGGTTTCATTAAATGAAAACAAACTTTCATTGAAATTATTTTGCAATCTAGCATGTTACTGGTATTGGTCTGACTGAAATATTCTGCCAAAAAAATAAAAAAATAGTTAAATAAAGGAAGTGGCAAACTTCCCCAAGTTTTGCAGAAACCAACTGCTATTGCTGATGCTCTTGAGCTAAGAACTTCAGGTCACTGATGTGTGTTCAGTGGTTATTAAAGTTGGGAAGAAGAAGTAAAAAGTGCTCCCGTTTGTTGCCTGAGAATGCCACAGGTCTGAGGGGAGACACTTCAGAGTCAGGTGAAAGGAGGATGGTAGGTGGAAATACAGACTGAGAGCTGCAGCTCAGGTTTCTGATGGGTTTGGCATCACAGAGCAGAATGATGAGCAGCAGCCACAGCATTCCAGTTCTTACCTTTGCTTTGAAAAGTTTTTTGAACCAAAAAGGATTGAGGAATCTGTCCTCGATTAGAAAACCGTATTACAGTGATAGATGTAAATAGGAACCACAATAAAGTTGCAGAGCAGCTCAACTTAAGATGGAGAAAATGCTTGAATGAGTAAACCAGAGAAATCAGCAAAAACCCAGAGGTGGCAGTGGGAGGAGGAGACACAACTCCCTTGAGGACTTGATGTTAATTTCTAGCTTCGCCCCAAAATGTCTGGGTATGGCCCTGTCCCTGGAGGAGTGTTCAGTACTGCAGGAAGAGACCTTTCAGGCATCATATCCTGAAATTTAAACCCAGTAAAGAGGAATTCAGATGAGAGAAGATTAGGACTGGGAAATCCACAGTAAAGTTTACCAAGTAAGCATGTTTATCCCTTCCCAAAGCTTCCAGGTGAAGAGAAAGGAAAGCAACATTATACTAGTCATACACTCTTCTTTTTATTGGAATGAAAGTATAGAAAATTGCAAGCCAGTACTCTGTAGACTAACCCAAATAGTGCGTTGCCTGTTTATGTGTTTCTCTCACCTCTTATATCTTTGAGAATCAGGATGTTAAGAATTCATTTTGGTATCTTTAGTGAGCATATTTGCAGGCCAATAAAGCCTCACTGAGTTGAACTTGGGGTCACCTTCTGGTGAGGCATGAGTGAGAAAAGCACCTATTTAGGATCTCAGTGTCCCAAGGAGGAAAGCAATAAAGACTCTGGCTCTCATCTATCATATCTGAGCAGGCAGGACTCACTCTGGGCACAGATGCCTGTTTAATAGCTTTGGAATTGGCATTAACAGAGGTGCAAGGTGGGCAGGAATGTGGAATTGCTGTCACTGCAAAGCCTTGGCCGCACCATGTAAAATGTGCTGTTACCTGCATCCACCACGGATGGTGCCACATTTGTGTAGGCAGCAGCGGGAGCCACCACTCCCTCACACACATCCCATTAATTTTTAAAGTGGGAAGGCAATTAACTGATTCAGTGGGAAAGCTAAAAAATAATTTTCTGCAAGCAATTTATTGCTTAGGAACTTGGACCAACAAAGGTCATGAATACATTCCATCATTTACCTCACCCTCACGCCTCAGCAGTGCAGGATCTTCAGTCTCTCTCAAGGTTCTACTGAACATCATCGTGTGAGGCCCTGAGAGAGAGCTGATGAACTGTAAAAGAAACAGAAATAGAGAAAATTCTGATTCTTGGAACCGACTGGCTATCAGGAGAAACTCAATTTAGGCAATTGCTTGGGAAAAAAAAGCCCCTCTTCTAAAATCAATTAGAAATTAAGCTAAATTGTCTTTCACTATGATCACACAGCTATCTAAAGGGAAAAAGCCAGAGCACGTCAAATGCAATTTGCAACGTATCCTGGGTACAGCTTGTTCTGCCATCCACTGCAATCAATAAAAACCTTTCACTGATGTTAATGGCTTGGGATTGAGGCCTCAAAGTGAGCAGCTGTATCCTGATGATGCAGTTGTGCACTGTCCAAGCCTGACAGATATTTTGAGGTAAAACAGAAAAAGGTATTAGACAACTGATTTGCAAAAGGTTAGAACAGCAGAAATCAATTTGAAAAGCTGTAGCCTTTCTTAGATTGTTATTTGATCATGGAAGATCAATTTGAAAATATGTATTTCTCAAGTCTAAAAACTATGTTTTTGTTATGCCTTGAGTAATGCAGGACTTGGTGTAGGTGGATTAGAGTCAATACTTACAGGAATTCAGGGAGACAAACCCTTCTATTTGCCTAACAAAATTCTTGCAAAAATTTATATTGGATAAAAAGTGCCCATTTTTTCTAAGTAATGTTTAAGCTTTTGACCTAAGTACTTGATACTAACTCATAATTCTCTCAAGCAAATAATAATACTTTTAAAAGTGTATAATGCCCTGTTTACTTAAAACTTCTCCAGAGGGATATGGACGTGTTTGTGAAATATTCTTTCCCTTTATCTACAACTTCAGCTTTTTCTGTCATGTCCTGAGTTATAGAACTTGAGCACTCACAAAACTGACATATCACGTAAGTTACTATAAGCAAAGATTTCTTTGGAAACAGGTTTTTTACATGGAGTTTTGTGACTGTCTTCAAAGAAAAGAATGGCAATTTATTTTCAGCCTAATATGAGAAGAAGGGGAAAAAAAACCCAATATTTGTGTGGTGGTGTTTTTTTTTTTTTTTTTTTTTTTTTTTTTTTTTTTTTTTTTTTTTTTTTCCCTTTTATGAAAACGTGCAGGTCAGTGAGTTACTGACCAGCCAAGTGCTGATCTGTTGATAAAGAGTCCAGAATGCCAGAGCTTCAGCAGTGTGTGGAGGAGGACAAAGACCTGTGAATAAAGAAATACTCCCACACCTTCTATTAAACATCTCTTCACTGCTGAACACCTGTTTAATGTAAGCACATGAAAAAATTCAGTCATGACTTAGCTGCGAGTCTGTTCCTTTTCATTCACTCCGGGCTCGCAGGAAGCAATCACTGAGGAAAGGAGCTATCAAAATATTTATGAAAAATGGAGCCTAGTGCTTGTCAGATGCCATTTCAGAGCTCTGGGAGGCACCAGTGAGAATGCACACTGTGCACACTTCTTGGAGAAGGTGCTTATTCTGACCCCAAATGCTTTAGCTGATTGTGGAGCTCCCTGAATAAATCCAGCTCAAAGCATCTCTTGCTGGTTACTCAGCATATTCTTTCCCTTACTCTGAGTGCACATTTTAGAGATCTGTGGGAGAACAATTTGCTTTCTGGCAATACAGCAACAGTAGCAACATCAAAACTTTGGGCTAATTTTATATTTGAATGTTTAATTGCAATTCCCTTGGTTTGTCACTCTCTCTAAATTCAGTTACTCCTTACAAAGTTACAGGAGCAGGGCAATACAACTTGAAATAATTGTATTGTTTCCATGTTTGAATGTTCATCAGTAACTTTTGAAACCTTGCTTTCTTTTCAACAACAGAAAAAGTAGTAAGCACTGAAATAAAACTTATTTAGTGTGTTGTGAAATAAAGCAGCCTAACACACTCCAATTAAATAATGGATTATGATGGACCATATAATGTTTTTTTTAAAGATGCTTCCATTTCTATATACTCAATTCAGTGTAACTTCCTTTACAGAAGTTGTCTTGAATATTGATATTAATCTTAAAATCAGTGTCAAAAACTATTACAGTCAAAATCCTGAGATCCCTTATGAAAAGTTTCCAGTATTCATGTCAGTTTCTGTTTTTTTTAAAGAATTTTTTTAGCAAAAGTTCACTAAGTCTTTCACCAGCTGAAACACATACAGGACTCTGAAGTGTAATTTTAAGTATTGTCTTTTTTCTGTGTGTGTAAAATATTTGTACTGGTCCCTTTTTTGACAGTTATCATTTGTAAATGCTCACAGAATATTTTAGATAGTTCTATGATTTCTTTTGTTGTATCAGCAGCATTTTGCTTTAAGTGGCTGGTAATTTATATGCTGACATTTGTAAAAAATGGAAAACTGGTGACTTTCATATGCTTTTTGTGAACTACTGATTGTTTGCCCAAATAATATCCCTTGGAAGACTTTAATGTTAATATTGATTATAAACCACAAGCTAAACCAGAATGTTTTTAACCAAATTTAAAGCTTCTGGTGTAGATCTACTAGAATGGTTCTCCCTTGTGCTCTTATTCTAAAACATTGATAATATAAAACTCTAAAACATTGATAAGGATTTAGGTACATATGTATTTATACTCACATATGTCTGTGCACACAGCTTGTTTTTGCTTTACATTTAGTGAAACACCCTAATTATACAATATAATTGGCAAAGTAAGTGCTAAATACAGCCTGTAAAAATTATCTTGTTCATAAATTTGCCTGGTATTGTAGAAATCTGTACTAGTAAAATGTATTTACCATGATGGTCTAATGTGTTCTTAGTGATATGCCCTCAGTACCTCAAGGAATGAGTATTTTTATCAGTGATGATATTTTTTTCCACTGATTAGTGGAGATTTGATGTTACCATAAGTATCAAAATAACATCTTGATGCACGCTGTTATAAACATCCATATTTCAGAAAATATTGAAAATATTTAGGAATAAAAAATGAATAAACATTTTTTGTGCAGCTAGATAAGAGCTGAAATGCTTTTAGTGTTCTCTGCTGTTCAACACCTGCTTGCAAATCCACAATGTTGTTGAAAGGGTTCTTAGTCAGAACTTTTCACTGGAGCACTTTGTTTTTTCTTCCTTATGTTTTATCAATCTTCAGCAGTTTTGAAACTGTTCATTGTCCTTCTACCATTCTTGTGCCTGGTGACTTCTCAGAATATCCTTATTCCTCTGGTGAGTCAGTATTTAGCAGAAAAATGCAAATGGTCTTGCATGGAAGAGTGTTTGGCAGAGAACTTGCAAATTGAATAGTAATATTGAAAATTTAGATGGAAAAGCTTGCTTTTACAAAGCTCTCTTGATTTCTAGAACTTCCTGCCAAAATGCTCCTGGAGCCAGGATTTTGCAGCTTGTGTTTGTCCTGTGGAACCAGGGAGGAACTCCCAGGCATGGTCTGACTCCGTGCTGGAACAACATTAAGGGTGGGGAGTTAGATTCCCCTGAAAATGGGACGCACTACTGTTTCAGAAAGAGCCTGCTCTAAAGTTAAGGTAGGACCTGCTTCAGTGGTACTTTCTATTGGCTCATGAGCAACTTGGGAGGTAGCAATGGTCCTTGTAAACTATGCAGAACACAGTAATATTTAGTGTGCAGAAAGAATTCCAGCTGCTTTGGGGTGAATCAGTAAATGGAGCTGTTTGCATGAGTGCACTTTGGCTCTTCTCAGTCCCCACAGACCCTCTCCCTCGAAGGATGAGTTGCTGTGATAATTGCAGTATTCCCATGCATAAAACCCACATGTCAGAATATCTGAACCCCTCTGACATGTTCAGGGCTTTAAAACAAGTCTCTGCATAATCTGGGGTCTTGAGATAACCCAAACTCAGAGGGAGGAGGAGAGATGAAAGTAGAAGAGATTAGGGGCAGAGTAGGCAGATGGAAATGAGAAGTCACACAGAAAGCAGCAGCTCTGGAAGAAACCCACTGTTAGAAACACCACTTGCTAAAGAGAATTTTGGGGTCTTTTAGGGTTAATTCTCTGTATTTTGAGAACATAATACTTCTGAGATACTTAGATGAGGAGCCCTGTAATTTTGACTTCTCATGTAATATTTATTACAGAATCTATATTGTATCGTATCTACAAAGTATCATTATACAAAATTTCCTCCTGACTGGAAGAAATCTTGTGTGTTAGGGTGCTGTTACATGAATTATTTTAATTTAGAAGTACTTGTACTTGCTTTTAATCATTAATAAATTCAGTAGCTATTTGAAGATATATTCAGAGTCTGGATACAACCTTTGCTTGGCTACCTCACTAGGAGAATAAAGGATTGCATGCCTGAAGAAGCACAGCACGTGGAAGTGATCTAGAAGTCACAAAATATGCAGTTAGCCTTTCTTAGTGTAAAAAGACAGTTGAGCTTTAACCTCTCCAGAAAACTCATTCACAGGGCTGGTGTGCATTAACACCCCAATAGTAGTTCAGCTGTCACATCTCTAATTTACTCTGTTCCACAATTTGTGATCCGGAAATTCAGCAGAACTGAATGAATGCTAGTCAGAACGTTTAATAGCATTTGATTTTAATGCAAATTTCTTTTTTTTGTGGGCTACCATAGCCCCAATTCATTTAAAATATCGAAGTCCCTAACAGGTGACAGAGATATGAAGAATGTAAGCAGATGGATTTCTGAAGGCCTAATAATATGTTTTGTTGTTCTTTCACTGTTTTTTTTTTTTTGGTTCTTTAATCAAAAATCAGACTGCATGAGATGCTGCTGCAGCTTTCCCTCCCCCCTCCCCCCCAAAAAAAAAGTGGAGAATTACGTTGTTTTGTTGAGCTTGTTTTGTTGATGCCATCTATTTACTGTGCTGACAGTCCCAGAGGCAGCTGGACCAGTTTTTTGTGACAGAGGATTCACAGATAAATTTATGTGACAATAAAATGGAGTTATTTATTTATTTTTTAAAAATATAATGAGGTTTTGAAATAGGAGGATGTAAGCTCTCAGGTACCATTTGAGATACTCATATTGTCATTATATGATCCTGGTAGGCTTTCAACATGGAAAAAGCTGAAAATGGATCTAAGAGCGGGAATAAGAGGGAAGGCACAATGGTGCTTCCAAAAGTAATTGGTCAGGGGAGAATTATTGCAAGCCCAGCTCCTTAATGGGAGGAAACTGCACAGGAGGCAGAAATGACTGAAATGACCTGGAGATGACAGTGCCTGTAAGAGCAGGGTGAGCACTAACGATGCAGCACAGGGGGAAATGCAAACACACCACATCAGGGATGGGATCAACAAACTGACAGTGCCCGTTTGTGGCACCGCTGAGGCCAGCTGAGCACGCCCTCTTGGCAGGTACCTAAAGGGAAAGGGATTAGCACAGAATGCCCAGAAGAGGAAAATCAGCCCCAGGGAATGGAATAAAATGGTTAGAAGAGATTTTTTTTCCTTTTGGTAACAATATTTTAAAACTTTCTGCTTGTAGAAAGTAGAAATTCTACACTGAATTATGTGTTTGGAAAGAAAAAATACAATAAATTCTGTTTTAGGAGGTCAGACTATATTCAGAGAGAAAACACTTTGGGTCTTCCTTTTTTTTACCTTTGACTTATTTCTTTTCAGAATTTTTTTTTCACTCAGAATACTTTGATCAAAAAAATTGTATTTTAAACCCAGGATGAATCTTTAAATACATAAATATATGTGAGTAATATATGTAAATTATTTTTTATGTTTTTTTTCCTAACTGCTAAATTACTGATGTGTTGTAATCAACAGTGACTCAAGAAGAAACAAGACTGACTCATGGATCTGATTCAAGTAGCAGCGTTTGCCAACACTTTTGGGAAGGAATTTCTTTCATATAGTCTCACTGCAAGCTTACCATTTACTTACCCAGATTCTGTACTCAGTTTTCATAGGGGGTTTCAAAGATTCATCCCCACTGCCTTGGTCTGAAATAATTAAGTGAACTGCAGACAAAGACATGGATTTAGTGTGGTTCAGTCTGGGTGTTGAGGCAGATTCAGAGTCATCTGGAGAAGCTTGAAATCATTCTGTCCAAGAAGAGGCTGTGTCCCACACCTTAAACTAGAAGCTCTTCCAAAGGCAGCAGTGTCAAGCTCACTCTCATGAGAACTATTGGAATGCAGCTGAATGTCACTGGGGAACAAGGTATTCTATATCAGACCTACATAATGAATGCAAATTGTTTTTTTAGGATCCAAATGGGAAAGCATAAAAGGCTACAAAAGCCTTAATTTATGATTTGTTCATTTAAAGCTTCAGACCATTAAGTAGCCATTAAATCATTATTTTATATTCTGCTAAGTGCATTTCTATCATCAGAATAAAAAGATTGTTTTAATTCCCCCTGTATCAAATAAAGCATTTTAATTGAGAGCATTTGTGATAACAAATTGACTGGAATTGGACAGTAAATAAATGCTGAGCTCTGATGACAGAATGTCTTTGTGATTTTGCTGTTAGTGTCTTGTATGCGCATGAACAGTTACATTATACATATGTTTATCTGCATTTAGATTTCAATTACAAAGATTCTACCCCAGGTAAAACTTTCATTGCACTGATAGGTTCTCCAGATTCGTGTCTGTCACACTAACTCTTCCTTATGGAGCTCAGATTATAAGTTTTTAACCATTTTACCCTTAGCCTCACTACTAAGAGCCTCCATTACTTAGACTATGTCCTAAAATGGGGAGTAGACACAAGGACATGAGAGAAAATTTTGCACATTTTCCTCCCCTTGGATATTTCAATGATTGCTTTTATTTCCAGAAAGACAAAAATTTTAACATCTGCCTTTGGCACATGGACATTTCAAAGAACATTGATTTGGAAATGTGTTTTGACATATTGTGTTATGGCATTTTTGATTGCACTTAAGCACTGAATTCCTGCAGGTGAGCTGGTTCCTTTTCTTTCAGTCATGAATCTCCCTATTGCCAATATTGCCTGGCCTCCAATTTTCTCTGTGGGGCTGAGAAACACCTCTCCCAGGATTGAAGTAATTGGAATGTGTATAACTAGATAATGACATTCACAACTCTGTAGCAAGTTGAAGTTCTTGTGCATCCATTTCCAGATAGAAATATTCTAAGAAAATGCAGTTGACAATCATTGTTTTTAAAGCCAAATGTGTTGTCCTGTTTTATGTAATAAATTGTTCCAATGTGGTTAAATCTGACCCCAATACTCAATTTTCTGAAGAAAACTTTGGCATAAGGAAAATACTTTGAGATGCCATTTTTAGGTAAAATTGTCTGTTAATAGTTCAGCAATTCCCTGTCAGTATATGCATGTGGATAGGTCACCCTGTGTCCCACAGGAAGGGCTGGCTTGCTCCTGCAATGGCTGTTCTCTCATTAACAGGGAGGTTCTCAGCATGGAGAGGAGAGGCTGAAAAGCAGAAGGGCTGAGGATACGATACCTGGAGCACTGTGCAGCTGGGAAAGACAAGGAAAGGGCAATCCTGCGGATCCTGGCTCACACACACTCCCAGGTTAGCAATTATATTACCTTGGGCCTCTCTGCCGGCGTATCCAGCATCGTCTTAGCTGTGGCAATTTTTCTGTCTGCAGCTTCTCCACCTTCCCCAGCATTATTTCCCCTCATGTGTTCCTGCTTTCTGGCTCTGCCTTTCACCCAGATTCTCCCAATTATTGGTCAAACAACAGCCATCACCGAGAATTGCAACAAGAGATCATGCATTTTAATGTCTGTTTTAGGTGATTTTAGGTATGCTGTTAAAATCTGCCTTTAAAATATATTTTGTTTTAATCTGGTTTTAGCAGCCCTCCTGCTTATGTGAATAATTCATCCAAGAGTTTTCAAATTCAGTACCTTAAAGTGTTTTTCAACCTAATTCAGAGCGTGAGGCAAATGTATGCTCTCGCTGGGAATTTAAAGAACAATTATGGTTCATAGTGGGAAAGGGTATTTTCAAGGAAACATTTGCTCATCCCATTAAGATACTGTATTATTCTTTTTCTGAGGATTCCATTAATCTGTATTTGTCATTTATACAGACAAGGAATGACTCTGAAAGTGAAGGCTTTTATCTGGTTGTCTATTGATGGAAAAACCACCCAGCACAGTACTTCATTTTGCCTCAATATTTTTATTGAACTTGGAGATTCAGTTCAGATCCAGTTTATGAAACTGCGAATATTGGAAAGCAGAGAGAGGAATATTGTTTTTAAAATGACAAATTGTAGTTTAAATATTTCTTAAGTATACATTTTCATATTAAATAAAAGGACTTATTGATGAGTATTTAATTTTTTTACACCAGATTCTAAAATTTCAGTGACTGAAAAACATATTTATGCATATTTTTCAAGTATCATAGAAAAGACTTGACTCTGAGTTGAGGATTTTTTGTTTGGTTTGGGGAATTCGGATTTGTTGGTTTTTTTTCCCTTTAGCAGACCTTTTGTTTCTGCACATGAAAAATCAATCTCATGTAATACATTGGGGAGCTCTCTCCCTTAAGACTCCCTGCCTTTCACTTTGGGTTATCCTCTGAGCCAAATCCTGCAAGATTATAATTGATTTTAAAAGTCAGCAGCAAAAGTATTTGATCTTTAGGTGACAAGCAGTCAAAGAAGAGCCTTCAGGATCAGTGTTAAACGTCAATGAAATTACATTCATGCTAGGATAGGCACGTTACAAAAATTTAAATCCTGCTGTAATAGTGAGAGTAATAATTGGAAACTCAGCAAAATGAAGCTAGTAGTCAACAATGCGTAATGTGATAAACTCGAACAAATGATTACAGAGCAGCTCAGGCCTGAATTAAAACCAAGCAAGCTGAAACAAGCAATATCATGGAGATGGATAAGTGAATTTATCTGAGTGGATATAATGACACATTAGAATAAAAGCCAACGTTTTAGCTCATGTGTTTAAAAGAATCTGGACAGCATCACTCAAAATGGACAACAGCACCTGCATGCACTGCCGCTTGTACCAGAATTTTGAATGTTGCACCCCGTGGTTGGGTTTTTCTTCTCTTGTGGAGCTTTAAAAAATCCATATAGAGAACTGTAGAGATCTTCACAGCATTCTCATGAAAACATGAAACTAATTTAGTGTCAAGAGCACCTAAAACAATGCTGGCATGCAGAATGGCAAGGCAGCCCTAGCAAAGAACAAGGCTGAATTGAATTAACCTGGCACAAAAAAGCAGAAAGCAACCTGAAGGCACTTGGCCATAGGAAGGGACTATAGGACGCTTGAAGCCTCTTGACACAACCTCAGAGAAAGCAAACAGAAAACTGCTTCCAAGGAAGGCAACCTCCTCCTGCACCCAGTCTGCTTCCTGAGCTATGAGAAATACCAATAATGAGAGGAAAAAAAAAAAGTGGTTTCTGGGGAAACAATTACATAAATAGCACAGAACATAGCACTGTGTTGTACTCTCACATGCAGCTTGTTTCCAAACAATGCAAAACAGTGTTGAGGGATTTTAATGGTAACTCTACTGATGCCATAGAAAGCTGCAATTTTTCTGCTAAGGTCAAGTGTTCCAAATTACACATTGAGCATCGTCAGCAAATAAGCAGATAGTAGAAAGCTGTTTTTTTCTGCCACGAGATTGCTAAGTGAAAGTATTGGAATAGCCCAGCTATAATATAGAAATAGATTAAGTGATACTTCATGCTGAAACAAAAATTTCAAAGTATTCATACAAATGAACGCTACCACTTAAATCATATGAATTATAGTATTTTTGTATATATGTTAGAAAATTATGTGTTTTCTGCTTTCTTGAAGGTTTAGAACATCAGATGACTCTTAGCAGATGTGAAATGCTTCTGGAAGCCAAACCGTGGTTCTGTTCATACCCTTTGGACCACCCTGTTATAAGTTGCAAATCCTTGTTAAAACAGAGTATATATTATTTCTTCATGATCTGAGAGCCTCTGATCTTGCTTTTTCCATTTGCCTGGCTTTTTAAGTGGAAACAATGGCTGCTCGGTTTTATTTCTCACATAAGATGTACTTAATCAGGACAGAGCAGATTTCAGTTGATTTCATATTTTTTTCCCTTGGAATTAGGAAATGGCATGCAGATCTTTCATCTATGTCCAGTTCTTTAAATCAGCAATTGGAAAAATATAAACACAGGTATGAAACTCAACGTAGTGTGTCTGAAGTGTGGCTGTGTAATAGAGGAGTAGAAAGTCAAGTGTGGATTTAATTTTCATTCCAGGCCCAAATATTTAATCATCTCAGAAGAGAAGTAGCCCACTCAATTTAGTCCATTCGTGTGCTGCATGCAATGGGTGTCTGTGAGGTACTTGATCCCCACTCTGGGTGTTGAAGGGCTCTGCCTCCCTCCACAAAGCAGCACCAGTCCAATTCCCAGTGCTTCGTTATCAGTGCTTTTTGTGGTCTGAGAGAGCAGGGAATTACCTTTGAGAAGTCAATAGTCATGACTCCAGCTCACATTATTCACATTCATGGACAACCTTCTACTACTGCTCACAAGAAGATTTTTAAATCTTTCATTAGTGCTCTGAAATCTAGGCATGCTCAGCCCTCATCAAAGCCAGTGGAAGATGTTTTATTGACTTGAGGTAAGCTGGCTGAAATCAATGGCTTGAAGGTCTGTCTGCCCTCACTCTTCCTTTCCTTTCTTCCTTCCATTTTCATT
The DNA here is from genome assembly GCF_015227805.2 of Hirundo rustica. NCBI lineage: Eukaryota > Metazoa > Chordata > Aves > Passeriformes > Hirundinidae > Hirundo > Hirundo rustica. Next base: position 63,295,188 of record NC_053454.1, read on the forward strand.
TCTGTGGTGGCTCACCTGTCTGTATCTCCAGGTGACACAGGGAGATAGGCACTCAACTCAGACACAAATGACAAGCCAAAATAAACAAAACAATTCCCATCCTCTTATCTAACATTTTCAAGCTTGTGAGATGTTTTAGAGGGCACTTTGGTGACTTTGAGCCAGCTGGTGCCCTTGTCGCACTCTGACTTGGCCATGTTTTCAGTCCTATTTCCAAGGGCTTTATTGTTTGGTTTTTTTCCCTTGGTTGTGCTAAAAGCTGCTCGTTGCCTTGACAAATATTTGTTTCCAGTTCTGTGTATGTAAACATCTAACCTAAAATTGTCTCAGGATTCAGCATGCAGATGACTGCTGCACTACTGTTTACCAGAGTTCAAAACCTGGGCAAACAGCAATTTGCTTGGGCTGAATAAGTAATACCTTATTTTGGAGGACACAAATAGCCATGTAATTATTTTGAATTAAGAAATTACCATATCATTTCAGGCTCATTACATGGGTATTTATTCTCAGCAGATTATGTGCAGGCTGTTACAATAGTAACTAGTGTAACTTCTGTTTGGAAAGGGAAGCCCGGTCTTAATGAGGAGGAAGGGGGCCTGTGGTGAGCCTGCAGTCCTGAAAATGGGAATGCCACCTCAGAAGTGTGGAGCTGCATTTTCAAGTGGAAAAGACCTGTTCTTCTTGCATAACATTTTAGTGAAGATGCAAATAGCAATAATGCACTAGTTATTTTTATTTATATATTTCACACAAGGAAACGCAAGAGCTTTGTGAGTCGTAACTCAGCTGTTGACGCACTGCAATAGCATAAATAAAAATTAGCCAAACTAGATAACAATGCCTATGACTTGTGTGTTCCTAGTAGAGAATAAATGGGTGGTTGCAATTCCCTGAGGAACAGCCTTGACATCAGATGGGATGTCCTTGTCTGTAACACTCTAATAGAGCAGCTAACTGGCTTGTTAATGCTAATTCCCTTCATTTTCTCAGTGTCCATCATGTCTGTGCCACACTGCAATGCAGTGGTCTTCTCATCCAGGAGAGCCTGACCATGGACAATGGGATCAACAAGCTCTGAAGAGCCTGATCCAGGAGATACAGGGAGCCTTCAGTCCTTCCAGCCCCAACATCCCCAGTCCAGCTGCCTGGACAAGAGTAAGATCGCCCTCAGTTTCCCTTTGTGAGTATAAATGCTTATTTAATCTCTAATCTTCTTAGCGCCAGCACACAGAAATCTGAGAAATATTTGTTGTGAGGTAGAAATTCACCTCGTTGTGAAATAATTGCTTCTGAAGTGTTAGTCATTCATGGCATGGCTCTAATTGCATTATACTTAGGGGATCCTAACACAACAGACTTCCAAATTTACCCTGGAGCACATTTTTGCAATATTGGGTTGGAAAGCTGTAATTTGAATAAATGAAATGAGTAACCGAAGACAGACTCTGCCTCTCCCCAATATATGTCTCATTAAAAAAAACCTGTTGTTTAAGTAATTAGCAAGATGCTGACATAGTGCAGGGAGTGTGCAGTGGATATTTTGTATTTCAGCTGAAAACAAACTAATAAATAGATCTCTGTTTGGACAAAGGAAGTTCATTCTCAGAAGGAAGAAATTCTTATTTTTTGCTAGATCAAAGGTAAAAGAGGCAGGGAGAGAAGAAATGTTCATGAAAGTTTTTTTATTTGAGAAAGGGAATGCCACAACATTGAAAAATCCCTTTGATGTATTATACAGCTGTCAGACCCTGGGTCTTAGACTGGAGGTGATAATGACTGTTTGCTGCTCAGCACAAGGGAAACCAAAAGAAGGATTGAGGGATGGCAGTATTTTGCTGGGATACACAACAACAGGGAATTACTAAATTCTACCTTGGCCTCTCCCCTGTTTTCTCCCCCACTCCCATGAAGTCACTCCGCCCAAGCTGCTTTCCTCAACTTCATAGTTTGCGCCCTGTCACGTCGTCAGGGTTTTGCTGGAAGTCGCAACTCACTTCTTATTCCGATTCAGTGCATCTCCTGCTTTGGTCTCATCCCTTCAAAACTCTGGCTTAATTTCAGTTAATTAATTCAGGTCAGTGCATTCCTTCCACAGATGGTTGGAAGTAGGCTCTTGTCCAAAGGTTTGGATGATTTGCATGTCCAGTGAGGTTGGGCTGATGTTAAAGAGCTGAACGTTGACCAACTCATCTAAATATGAACTAATGAGGAAAACACAGCTACACATCTCAGACTGGTTTTTGGAGAAGTCACTTAGTGACAGATCACACCATACATGTGGATATTACCCTTCTGGCTGGAAAATTTACCTGTAAAATAAAATCTGCGTGTGCCTTTACCCCACCCTCAAACTACTCCTGATATTTTCTTCCCGCTCCAAATCCCTGCTTTTCACTGCTGGGAAGGAGGAGCATTCTTTCAATGTCCTTTTCTCACCCCTGGTATTTTACAGTCCTCTTAGAAAAGGTACAGGGAAGATGTGCACTTTCAGAGTGACCCTTCACAATATATATCAATAGATGGCAGTAGCTGAATCTCCTTGGAAAGAACATTCCTGGAAAAATGTCAAAATTGTTTTTTTCCATAAGACAAAAATGAATGCACTCTTTATGGGTTTAAAAGAGTACAAGTTATTTCATAAATCAGGGTCAAAGGACAATTTCCCTTTTTCATTCTCAAAAGTATTGATATCCAAAGTCGCTTAGAACAGCACCAAGTTTGCTTGAAGCCATACATTGAAAGACTCCACAGGTTCAAAAGCAGGATCAGAAGCAAAGATCAGTTGAAGTCTATGAATCTTTCATTGGAACCTGGTTGGAGGCTTGCTGCTGATAACCTGGCCATGATATTCACCTACAAACAGACTATCAAAACCTGCACTGTAGTTTAAAGTCAGGAAGTCTTGCATCCCAGCTTGATCTGGGGATTTCCCCAAATGTTTTCCTAATGCCAGTGCAAATATTTTACTACAGTCATGTAAATACAACCAAATTTCATTTGTTTACAGTATCCTGTATTTGATCATGTCTACTTTTATATCTCCAGCTTATAGGGAAACAAAATTTCAGAGTACTCTGCATTCCTCATTGTTTTAATGGAGTAGGTCCAAAAAGCCAGTCTGTGAAATCAGTAACTCAAGGATTTGGTCATTTCCTATAGCAAGCACAAAACTAAAGAAATTTGTAATTGGAAGTTATCTCAAGAGATCATTTAATCCATTCCCTTTCAGTGAGGCAGAATCAAGAACACACACATCTGGTCTCTATATGCTGACCAAAAGCAATAATGTTGCCTGGCCAGTGGAAAAGATAATTGTCTAACAACAGTGAAGGTTTTCCATGACCCCAAGCCCCAGTTTCCTTCAGTGGCAATTTATTCTTCTTCTGTCATGGCTCCTTCTTATTTTCCTGTTGTTATTTTATTGCTGGAGGTTTTGACAAAATCAAAATCTGTTTGCGCATATGTATCATAAATTTTAAGTGAAAACTCATTTTGAAACATCACATAGATTTTCTGATCACTTAGATTTTTTTTCTTCAGAAGCAAATTGTCACTGAAGTTAGCATAAACCAGTAAATGAAAGCATATGGATGCTGATGTATCAAAACTTCTTGAAGGGGAAAACATAGCCCTCTGGCAGAACATTTCTGAGCATTTTATCATCTGAATTCCTGGGTCTATGGAAATATTTTGTGCTTATTTTCAAGCACAGTTTTAAAAATCTTGATTGTGATTATTCAAATTCTTTTGTTTATAATTCAAAGTGTTCCTGTTTCTCCCTTTTTGCAAGAGTTTACGTGATGCTCCAATGAGAAACATACAGAACTGATATACGTTTGTGACACTTAATCTGTGAGCAGTCAGGGGAAACGCCTTGTCCGGTAATTGGCAAACCAGTATTTTACTTCTCTAGTTGAGTTCAGAGGATGGCAAAATGCTGGAAGCTCTCACTCAGTATTATCTAAATCCCGTGAGTCTTGAATTAGCAGAAGGGTGTTGCAGCCCGAGAGAACCCATTTTTCCATGAGATTTAAAGTGCACTTTCCCTGGATAGAAATGTATTAAGGTAATTACTTTTGTGTGCTCTTATGAAATGGCTTACTTGTTGCTGCATCCTTCTCCAATGGTCAGTTAATAACGTGTTGGTATTGTTAATTGAGGCTTTGGAAGTATGAAGCATTGCCAGACTTCGCTGGGTTACAGCCTGCCCACCCCCAGAACTACAGGATAACTCTAGCTTCCCCAAATCCCATTTTAATGCAAGTCTAGGAAAGGCACTGCCAATTGACTGAGACAAGAAGGTAAGGAAGTGATCTCTGCTGGTCTCTGTGGTTGGTGTTACCTAACAGAATCACTGAAATGCAAGAGACTTTGGCTGGGCTCACTGGTAAGATCTGTAGGAGGCAACACAGATAGCCCTTCCCTGGAGGAAGGAGGTTCAGGAGCCTGTGTTCTTTTCCCCCCATTCTTCAGGAAAGCCAGAGTGCACCTATCTATACAATGATTCAGCAGTCCTCATTCTGGTCCCTCTGTCTTTCACCAGATAAAGCTAGCAAAATGGTTTCATGCCTCTGCATGCAACACAGAGATGTGGTTTTAATCCAAAAGTGAATTTTGCTTGCATAGCTACAAGATTATACAGTGCATTCAGTTTGCCTGAGATAGATTTTTAATGAGGAAAAAGCACCTTTAGTAAATGGCAAAGAATGTTATCCACCATTTTCCCCAAATCACGATCCATGATTTCACTTAAACATCTGTCAGCCACAGCTGACATTTTCCTAAACCAAATGCTAGACACAGCTAAAGAACAACAGCATTGCTCAAAGAAAATTAGGTACCCACTGAGCAAATAATATTACTATTTTCAGCAGCACAGAAGACTTAAATTTCTCTAGCTCTTTGCAGAGGTGTGTCCCGGTGCCCCTTCCTCTGCTCACAAGGTGGCACAGGCTGCAGTCTGTATTCCCAGATCAAAAGGAGAAGTTTGAAGTGGGCATGTGTGTTTTTCTCAGTTCTTTGAAAGTCCAAAGCTCAGATATGATCTTTCCTGAAATCACATTCAACCTGTTCCAAAATCCAAGGGCAGAAATGAAAGGATTTAGCTTAATAAAATTCATCTTTATCTGCTTAAGGTATCTCTCCAGAGCAGACCCCAAGTCTGTAAGCTGCACCCAGAACTCCATTCCCATTTGTCAGAGTAATGTAGAGTCACTCTATGGAAGTTTGTGCTCAAGGATCTGCTGTGAAGAATTAAGCAGGATTTTTCTTTTTACAGTTTTTTCATATAAGTAAGAAAATCTATCCTTACTTAATATTAAGAGAAAAAGCTCCAAGCTGCTAGAGGAAAAGGTGGATTTCCAAGGATTAAAAAAAACCCAAAGACACTTCATAATGGCTGAGCTTTAAAGAAAATTGTCTGATCCTTTTTTCCAAGATAACTGTTTTTTTCAGTAACCAGGTTTTAGAAACCTTTTCTTATAGTACGAAATTCTCATCCTTAGTTGGGACCTTTCACAAAGATGCATGTTATACTATTCTAGTCTAAATTTTATTGTTATTGCCAGTAAAAACAGAGTTTCCTTTTCCTTTCCATCCTTTTACATGGATAGTGTTAATTGTACAAACTAAGACTCTGGGATGTAATGTTACATGCAGGTGCTCAGAAATAAAAAAACTACCATTTCATTCCAAAATGCTTGTTACTTCAAATCATCAGGATAAGAACGATTGCTTCTTTAAATGTAAATGCACTTGTATGCAGTTCAGTGAGATGATGGTGATGCTAGTATAGACACAGCAACAATAATGTTGTACCTTTTATAAACATTTCATTTTAGCTGTGAAAAATCCCAACCAGAATAAATGGCAATCTGCTTCTATCTTTTCTTCGATCACTTCACCCCTAGAAAATTAAACAGAGAAATGAAAGGGGGAAAACTTATAATAACATGAGTTCTCTTTACTTCCTATAATTTATTTCCCATCCTGCTATTCCTTTAGCTCCAGAGCTACAGATGGTGGTTGCACTGTGGAGCTTCTGAAGGCACTGTGTAGCTTTGAGCACCAGACCATCAGAATCCCAGCTGCTACCTAACAGTCAAGTTTTGATTTTACTTAAGCTGATTTTTTTCCTCTTCCTAATTATTTTTCCTTCCACTAGAGTGGAGTCAAGTTAAAAAAAAAAATTAAAAATAATATAAAAATGTAGAAGAAACATAGATATTACTACCAATATTTTATTCTTCTCCTTAGCCTCCCAGTCTGCAGAAGATTCACAGTCTTTGGCTAGGATTATGGGATGATGAATGAAAGCTGTAAAGTTTATTTCACAGTCTTGATGTCCTCTATCAAACTCATTCAGATTTGCAAACTTTCACTGTACTTTGTCAGCAGTGCTTGATATTTTTCTCAGATACCTTTCCACAGCAGCATTATTTAAGTATTTTCTTACGCTCACTCACAAGTGGTCATTAGGACAAAAATATTAACAGGGTCTATTGAGATTGATCTGATGCACTTACTGCATTATTTGGTGCATTTGGTTCCAGCCGAAGGATGACAGATAGCCATTTTTGTACTCTCATTTGTGTTAAACCATCTGAATACTGAGTTTATCTCCATCTTTCTCCTCAGGGCAAAATGGTCCCCAGGAACTGTCCCTGCCCTCCGTGGGTACTTCTGCATCAGCAAACTCCAGAGGGCCCCTGAGTCCAGAGATCTCAAGTGCAATCAGCTCTTAGTAAGGTGAGATTCCCCTTTGCTCTCACTTCCCAGAAGTCCTTGGAGAGGAGACAGCAAATCCAGGTCTGCTTCAAGCAGATGCCTGGTGTGGGGAGACGTCCTGGAACAAGGGCTGGGGGCTCTGCCAGTCAAGTGTTGATGTCTCCCTTATCTTCTCTAGAATAAATTAGGCCATTGGCTCAGAGATGGCTTCTAGCAGTGCTTTAACCAATTTTAGCAGGACAGGTGATGGGAATATGGATTATTTTATAATGTTTTCTCCAACTCAGTTTTTGCCCTGTCCCCAGATTGACTTGCTGTCATGTTTAATAACATCAACATGCTTATTTTGCCTTCTGAAAATGCACTTCCTTTATAACTGCAAATTGCCAGAGGTCCTGTTTTAGTAGTAGTGAGAGAGTTTTGCTGTAGTGCAAGTTGTGTGCTGGAGTTCCCAGAGGCTGTGGAAGCAGTTCTAATATTATTGTTTCAATCCAAATAAATATGATAAAGGCATACAGAAACCCTTTAGCCAAGAACCTTGAAAGCCTGTTCCTGTACATGCCTTCTCCTAGAGCCATGACATTGCAGCATATCTAAAAAATCCTACCAAATGATAGTTTTGCATTGTGATTAGTTCAAATATCAGAACCCTGTGGTGTTTCAGCCCTTAATTAAACCATAGGTCCTTCTTTGTTTCCCCTTCCTCTGTATGTTTTGCTTTTCTCAGGGATGGCAAGCCTGGAATGCTTCAGGGTTGTGCTGTGTCTCAGAAGGGGCAGTGACCTGGCACTCTGAGGCTGATGGAGCCCGTGGTTTGCTGGGAATGAGCTTAGTGCTCTTGCTGGGACTGGGAGTCCTGGACTGGAACTACGGTGATACACCATTCCTGGCTTTAATCCTGTCAGCTTCAGCGAGCCTCCTGCAAAGTGCTTGCTTTTAGTGCATTTTGGAGGACTTCAAAGAGCTCGAGGAGAGCTCTGTTTTCAAGCAATATCCCTTGTACATTTTCTCAGGCAGGGAAAGGATCTGTCTTCTGTTTCAGCTTTTAAAATCTGATATGTAAGAGGAACTACATTTCTTTTCTCAGGCTGCAAGAGTAAATAATGTATATTACATCTAACTACTGTTTATTTAGTTCCGTTATATGATTTGATTTGGCTTGATTCGCCAGCATATTTAAAATATAAAAAAAAATATTTCTGTGATTAATTAAAAAAAAATTTCAAAAGCATTTTGGAAGAATTTTTGGGGCACAAGTTCCCTCCCTTGTATTTCAAGCATGGACACTTGCAGAGCTTCCTCTCACGTGGAACCTTCCCAGACTTATATTTGGTTTGTGGTCAGTTTGTTCATTTTTTTTCTTATCTGTTACAAACTCGTGTAAAGCCCTGGCTAATTTAGAGTGTAACATAACAGAGGATTTTGCTTATTCATAACAATTTATTAAGCTGTGCAAAGATAGTGCTATTTAAAAAGTTTTTAGATTGTATCTGTTTCCTTCTAAAAGAAAATGCAAATGACTCATAGAATCAGCTGTATCTGCTTAGATTTGCTAAATCATAAGGAGTCATGGTACAAAATAATGCAGCAACTCCAAATTTATGGAACAGTGATGCCAGATGACAATGGAATTGTAAAGAAAGTGCTTAGTACATCAAAAATTAATACCTATACCTAGAGGGTCTATTTTTGTATGGTGGTGATTATAAGTATCACCCTAGGTGTGAACATAATCCCCTCAGAACAGCAGTTTACTAAATGTGCTGGAGATTACTGAACAAAATACAAGCTGAGGTCACGTTTGGGTTCTATTGGGCAAATCACTATCATTTTCTTCTCAAACTAAAATTGCAGTGTCGCAGGAGGCACTCGGGTTTGGTGCACACAAATTGGAGGTTGATACCCGTGCTCGGAGCAATTCAGAGCTACACAGAGGAAAAGCAGCAAGTCGTGATGTACTTCTCTTAGTTTTGAGAACAAGTGGGTTATTTGACCTCAGGAGCTGTTTGTTAAATATTAAATCACTGACCAAATGCCAAAGAGGTGGCAGTGCCACTGAATGCCACGCAGAGACAGCTGCAGCGGTATGAATACACACTGACACATGAGGGTGAGAAATAGAGAGGGGCTTTTACAATATTCACTTCAAATAGATGTTTCATGACCTCTACTTTAGAATCCATTTGTTATATGATGTACCCATTTTATTTTAAGGAATAAATCAGTTATGAACATTTATTTTTAGCAGTGAATCACACTTCTGGGCACACTTAACCAGAGCTCGTGTATGGTGTGTCCAGTAATCTGTGTGCAGCTCTTTGCTTCAAATGAGAAACGTTCAACTTAATCATTTGTAACTACAGCTATATACCAGGAGGGCTGTTTGATCCTAAAGCTGAGGAAATCATACTGACTTTATTTGTTTATTATTTCCAACTTAACTGTCTCATGCAAAATGCAAGAGTTTATTTTAGCAGCAATCATAAAAATGAATTATTTGTTTCTAGACATAGTCTTTGCTCATTTGTGCTGCAGTAAATTTTTTTTAGTCAGTTTTGTGTCTTTAGCCATGGCTCTTCATACACATTTCCATACAGACCCAGACAAACAGCTGTTAGAACTGGAAAAGCAGCAGCAGAGTTGCTGGTGTTGTACAGTGGAGCTTGAGTAACTAGGCCAGCACTCATTGGGGTTGAAGTGCAACTGACTCAAAGTGCAAGGGAAGTATGGAGAGGGTCACTAACGGTGTGTGTGTGTGTTCAACTACGAATTTCATCCCTCACTTTTTCCCTCTGTGATGTGGAATTTCTCCTGCCCGTGTAACTCGGGAGATAATGTAAATGCAGCACAAGGACATTAATGAGACCAGTCCCTTTAAGTCTGAAGGTTTGACTTTTTTCCCCACAGCCTCCTGTTAATGATGTGACAGTTTGTTGCTACAGGAGAGAGAGAACTGCATCTGTGGTAACTAAAGGTCAGATGCCCTGGGCTGCATGGGCTGCCCTGCTCATCACACCCAGGGAGAAAAGAGAGGGCTCATGGTTTCACAGTGTTAAGAGTGGCCTCACAAAAGATATATATTTGAAATAACAATGGTTTGAAGTAGCATGTTACTAATCTCCAATTCTGGATTTAAAAAACCCAAAACTCTCAAGCCCTTGAATATTTGATGATGACTGAACAAACTTGGAATGACCTGAGGAAGATGGAAGTCACTGAAGTTAATGCTCCCAAAATGCAGCAGAGCTCAATAGTCCTTAAAAGCAGTTAAAGAGCTTTTACCATCTGTTAAGTGATTACCTATCATCATTAGTTATTAAAAGTAGGAAATGATGTAAAGGGCACAAGCATGATAGAAAAAGAACAGCCAGCTTCTTGTGGGTTTCTTGAATGAGGTCATAAAAACGCGATTATTAATGCTGAAATAGAAATGACAAACATTAGCAGACAATGTTGTAGCTGCTCTGCTTCAGAAAAGAAAAGCATTATGTTTTTCCTAACAGTAAATATTTAGCTCAAGTCTTGCACTTGTTACCAATATGAAATGAAATTTATTTTAATATTCATCTCCAAAAAAACAACGTAAGATGAAGAAGATTTAAGGTTTCTAAATTCAGTGCATTATAGCTCAGCTAAAACCAATTATGGAAAACCCAATTTGAGGATCATGACTTGGAACAGATTACCAAGTAACCAAAAACCCCCAAAGCTGTGTGTGCTTTTAAGCTGCATGATTTTACATGCAAACATGCACACATTTTTACTTATATATCAATATGGGCTTCTATGGCCCTAGTTCTAATTTTTTTTTTCCCACTTCTTAGTCAAAATATGTTCCCTAAAATGCGTTTATTTCAAGGTAGTAGCTGCATATCTCTAAACATTCTGCAAGAATGTCAGTCTCTATGTCTGAGGTTGCCCAGGGATCCTTGGGTGAGACAGTGCCAAAGCACATGGTCACGAAGTGGCACAAGCAGAATAGAAATACAGATATATAGAAACAGAAATACAAGAAACTGCAGGAACCAGCAAGAAATCAAAGAGAAAGTCATGTCCAAGCTGTCCAGGCTAACCCTCACTTGTGGCTGCAATAACAAAATAACAGTGTGCGAAGTGGAGAAATCTTGTAAATAAAAAAATGAGGACTCAGGAAACTGCTGTGGTGGATGATTGAGAAAATGTCCAATAAATACCAAAAAGGGGGAAATAGGATGACAAAACCAGGGCCACTGGGGTCAGAGAACACAGGGTAAGTGTAATGGGGAGACAAGGTAGCAAAAGGAATAAAAACTGGTGCTGCTTCAGGCTCCTTTCAGGCATCTCCATACGGGGTGCATGCAGTTGTTCCCTCTGTCAGCTCCATCTGACTTGCTTTTCCATGCAGGAGGGGGATGGTGTGCGTTCCCTGGCCTTGGGGATCCCCACGAGCTCACCCCAGCACTGAGCATGGTGGGAGCACTTGGAGACTGCCCTCCACCATGAGCCCTTCAGGAGCCTCTGTGCGAGGCTGGGGCGCTGGCTGCGGGCGTTGGAGGACTGCAATGTCTGCACATACACGTGAGGCTGCCTTTCTGTCTGGGGGTTCTTGGCAATTAGTGAATAATATTGAAGCATTTTGTTTTATTAGAGTCACTTTTCCCTGTGTAATTTTTTTTTTTTTTTTTTTTTTTTAATATGAAAAGTGTGCTCTATATAAAATGTGCCACGTATTTAAAAACAATTTTATTTTGGTGTTGCCTGCTGCAAGTCTAAATGTTTAGGTAACAAACAGAAGGATTGGATTTGTGCTGCCAAAATCTTACTCATAAGGTACTTTATCCTATTATTTTTTCCATCTGTTTTGTCTCTTAGAGATTATTGCAGCAGCTTAAGAGGTTGATTTATTTCCACCAAGGCATAGGAAGAGAATGTGTGGAGAGATAGAACTGCTTAAAACCGCAGTCTTAACTGCTGAATATTCTGTTTATGAAAATACTTTCTGAATTTATGTTCAAAATCCTCTGCCTGATTTGCTGAATGAGGAGGAAGAGAGAGCAGGAGAATTTTCTCTGTCAGGTCTCCGCAAGTACAGCTGTGTTGAATATTTAAATATGGTATTTGTAGTCAGTGCATATTGTGATACGCTTTTTTTCAGGGAACAACAATCTGTGAGAGATTATGGTTGCCTTTTTATTAGAGTGAAAACAAAATATCAAACAAGTGCTGAATTCTATTTTAATGTAAGTTGATGTTATTTTCTATTTTAATCAAAAGCAGTTTGTGAGAGCCTCTCCTCTTTGTTGCTTTAGAGCCCAGCAGCACTTTGGGTTAGATGTGTGAAGGGCAGCTTGTTGTCTGGATGTTAGTGGTGGCAAAGGAGCCTACAACAAAGACAACATTTGCCAAAGTGAGCACCTTTTAATCAGCATTCTGACACCTAACTAAAAGCTGGGCTGCACAGTCCTTGAGTGCCCAAGGCCCTCTTGTTGAAGCAGCTTCATTCTGCACAATTGCTGTGTCTATGTGGACAGCTTCATCTGCTCTCAGCCTCGCCCTGCACCTGAAACGTGTCTCTAATCCATAAATAACAGTGTCCTGCTGGCACAGAGCCTCAGCCTTGGGAGCTGATTTATGGACCTTCAGGCAGAGCAGGTCAGCCCTCGAGGCTAGCGACTCACCCCTCCATATTTTAGAATCCAGGAGGGTGTAAGAATGGTGAGGCTGAAATGCTGACCTTCTCACAGACTGGAATATACCAAATACCAGTGCAATTGTTGGGTTACTAGCAGGAAATCAGCTACTAGTACACAGTTTACTATGAAATAAGCAGAAATGTCGCATGCCTAAGACGGAAAGGGAGCTCAGGAACCACATCACCAATTCTGTACACCTAAAGTCCCTTTGATGTGAAAAAATGTGCAAAAATAATTAGGTTTTAGGTTTGGTTTGTTTGGAGTTTTGCTCTAGAAAAGTGGAGTCAGGCTACCTGAGCAATTGCTGAGGAGAGCACTGTAACCAGATGGTATTTGAAGGTAAGAAAATTACTATGGAGTGAGTGAATCTGTGTATCAGTACCAGCACCAAGCCCCTTGATACATTCTCAGTAAGTTAGAAATGGAAGTTCTCAGAATGTTGAGAGAAGTGACAAAGAAGGTGTGACATTTAAAAAGCTAATATCAAAAATAAAGTAAAATAAATATTTGAACAAGCTGAACTCTAAATATTTAAAACTTGCAAAAAATGCGAGAAGGAAAGCAGAAATAACTGTTGGTGCTAATATCTAAAGGCTATGAAATGCCTGCATGTGTCCAGGGACCATTTTTTTCCTAAGATGTCAGATTTCACATTAACAGAAAATTGTCACCCCCAGACTGGTATTTTTGGAACTGCTCAGTGTCTAATCAGTTAGTGACAGTAGTTAACAATTGCATGCCTGATGCCTGGAAATCAAATAAATGGGAGTGCTCCTGCTGTGGGCCTGGGGCAGGATGGTGGTGGGAGGTGTTGGCACTTTGGGTGTCCAGCAGCTGCCCATTTCACCCACTCCAATAAGCTTTTAACCACACCTTGAGCTGTTTCCTTCTATCCCTCCTAGCAGGCATTTGGATGAGTCAGTGGGAACCCAAGCAGTAAGTGCTCCCCTGGATTTTAACCCAGAGCACAACAGCCATTTAACTCTATAAATCTATAAATATTGTTACAAGCCTGCTTTTGTAACATTGCTTTACATTTTTGCATTCTCTGGAAAAGCCTTTTTTTCAATATTGCAGAAGCAGGAAGAAAGCATTGGGCTAAGATAATGATGTAGCCAACAGTGGGGATTTGTGGAGGAACGAGAGGGAGAGCAGCGGCGCTCCGTGACAGCAGAAGTGAAAGCACAAGCAGGGAACCACACTGCAGTCCTGATCCACCAGAAACAACTTGGAATCAGCAGCTGCCCCGGGCAGACTCCAGGGCTGCCACCCACTGAGAGAGAGAGCCCAGAGCCACACAGGGCTCAGCTTTGCAGGCCGAGCTGGGGGTGTCCTCCTGGCTTTCTGGGGGGAGGAGAGGTGGGCAGGCAGCGTGTGAGGTTTCAGAGTTTCCTGTTGCTGTGGTGCTTTTCTGTCAAGTCAGTGAGCTGAAGCAACCCTGGCAGGATCAGGCAGGAGGTAGAGATATCCCTGAGAGGGCATCCAGGGGCAAGGAGGACACAGCAGAGGTATAAAGAGCAAGCAGGAAATGGGAGGAGCTTTGAGTCTGGCTTGTCCCGGTATGTGCAACTTAAGGCCCTGCTGTGTCAGTGGCTTCAAAGCTGCCAAAAGCGGACAGGACAGGTTCAGTTGCCACCTCCAGCTCCCATCCCAGATAAACGTCCGTGCAGACTCCCAGCCACTGTTAGGGGAGGGCCAGTGGAGACACACGGTCTGTAGTGTTTGCCATGATTGCAGTGGCTGCTCTGGTAGCCCTGTGTTTCCTTGCCTGTTAATCTCTGCTCTCCTCAGTGCTGATTTAAATACCTTTCTGTGACATTTGGAGACTAATGGAGCGTGCTGGCCCAGAAGGAGCTCGGAAAGGTTGTCGGATATGATCTGCATTAATCAGAGCCCATTCACTCTGGCGTATGATCCCTTGCCTGCACAGCCACGGCTTCTGTGGCAAAAAATAGATAAGTAGCAAAAGCTGCTCAAGGAGCGGCATGTTCCAACAGGCAAGAGAGGGATTCATCCTGGCAGTGGCTCCCCTGTATCTGTTCCAGTGGGTGATGTGCAGTGACAATGGCAGCTGCTCCATTCCATGGTGCTGCAAAGGGATCAGTACCTGTGTGTTCCTTCCCAGGTGCATCGCTTTCAGCTCCAGGGGTGATCCAACCTGTGGATGACAAACAGCTTGGTGGCACCACACACGTACCTAACACCTGATGAACTCAGGTTTTCAAGAGCCTTCCCTGCAGAAAGGGAAAGGCTGCAAGTGTCACAGTCTCCCTGAAAGCAGCACAAACTGGTCCCCTCCTGCATTCATGGGATCAACAGCCTTTCCTGGAGTACAGAGCTAAGCCCTCTCCTTGTACCCTTTTTGTCATAATCTGCAGAGAATGAGGGAGGCTTTTTTCCTGCCTCACTGAGTGTGTTGCTTTAGTACTTGTGTGTAGCTTAGCTAAGGCAAAGAGACCTCCTTCCATTCACAACAGCACTTGAGCTGTTGGGCTACTCAAGGAAAAAGTATTTCTCAATCACTCCTTTTGAATCTGCGGTATTTGACATAGGAGTGCTAAACATGATTGGAATAAGTGGGAGAGAATAAAGAACTTTGATTTCTCATGGCTGATGATGAATAGTGGTGGTGATGGGAACTCTGGGCTAATTGTATCTCTTTTTCTTCCCTTCCCTTTTTTTCCTCTTTCTTTCTTTCATCCCATAATTGAACAAGCCGCTAAAGAAACCTTAGGATTAAATATTGAACAGAATGGTTCCTGAGTGAGTGTCACAGCTGATGCACCAGAAAGGTGTGCTAGTTTTTTTATCCTTGTGGTGTTTAGAGAATGCTCTTGATACAGCTATGCCTCTTGAGCCTGTAAACACAGAGCTCTCAGACACAGGAGGAAGGATGGAGAGGCTCTGTGCTTCAAGCTGGTAACCCTTTCTGGATTGTACAGATCCACTTGGAGGAGAGAGGGAAGCCGTTTAGTTATCTCTGCAGAGTGGGTTCCCAGGGAACAGCAGCCTGGCTTACAGAATTCACTACTTAAAGCTGACGTTCCATCAACAAAGACTAGGAGAGGAAAAGAAACATATTAAGTAATCTGAAGAGACAGCCATGCTGTGCTGGAAAAAGCCTTTAGAAGTAATTATATAAAAAGCGTGAGCATCTGTGCAGAGTTAGGGTCCCTGAATGGATTAATTACAAACAAAGATGCATTTTCTGTCAGAAATCTATTCCAAGTAAAACCGAAATGCAATCAGCTTTTAGATGGAAACTGACTGTGCACCAATATTTTTCCTTTTTTTATCTTCACAGAATAACTAAAAGACGGCAGATAACAAACACCACCAGTTCCCCTCACTGTCATCAACAATGAAGTACTTTGCTGCAGCAAAATGTTAAGAAACTGGGACTGGACATTTGAAGACTTAAAAGTTACTCAATTTTCTCCCCAACTTGATGGTGAGTAACCATTCCCTCATCCCCTGCAAAACGTGAAGTGTCTGAGCAGGACAGCTGAAGAGCTTCAGTCACAGCCTGTGTTACTTCAGCTACTGCCAAGGGAAGGCATTTGGCTCATCAGAGTAGTTTGTATGTAAATCAAGCAAGGTTATTTGTGTTTCAGTGTTACTTAGAAGTGAAACAGCCCTTCCAGAAGGAAATTTTAGTCAAATCAACACATGCATTCCACCTTCTCCCAATGGGGAAGCAATTAGAAAAGCAAGGAGATTGTTCCCAAACAGCATTGCTTAACAAACAAGTTTGAAGGGCTTCCTGGTTTGTTTGTTTGTTTGTTTTATCCAATAATAATACTGACTTGATGTCTCTTTTTGTCTTTGTATTTCACTCCCTCATGGTTTAAGCATAGACAATAATGTATGAATCTTCTGTTTCATATCAGTTCATTAGAGTGTTGCTAATACATTTTTTTCTTGTTTCATAGTGGGAAAAGATGCAGAAGATAATGCTCGTACCTTACATATTCTCAAGAGCTCAATAAGAGATGAAAAAGCTCCAGAAATACAAATCTGAAATTATAAGCATTGCTTAGCAAGATCTTTCCTAGCTAAAATTCTGGATGTTGATAGGCAATCCAATGTGATTAAACTTTCAAGGTGGGGGCTGGCAGTTATCCAGTCAGAAATGTTGGATTTTGCTAGTCAGACCATTTTCTGTATGGATACAGCAATTCCTGGGTGAAATTCCATGGCTCATGTTATGCAGGAAGGCAGGGAGAGAAGGTCTTAGGGGTTCATTAAGCTGTTGAGATGCGTTTTTGGGGATCTGTCAGTCAGACTGGGAGTCAGGCTCCCAGAGGATGAGAAGCACACAAATATTTGTCTTTTTTTTTTTAATTATTTCTTTTCATAATGTGCAATTTGGCTTCATGTGAAAGATCTGTTGCAGACCATGAATCTTATTCTCCGGGGCAGCTGTGATTGTCTCTCTTCAGTTTTCTCTTCTGTGCACTTTGGAGCTCTTTTGTGTAAGAGGTGAGCACATTTAGCTGACAGTGGTTCTCTTGAAGGAGATGAACTTTCATCTATGGCTGATATTCCAGTGATGTACCACCTATGAGAAGAAGAGAAAGGAAGAGAGTAAAGGGAGCTTGCACTATACACAAAAAGATACTCCATAATTCTAATGGAAGTATAAAAATATTGTCTGTCTTGCTCTTAGAGGTGGTTTGAAAAATTACCGTATAAGTCAAAAGAGTCACACCTGGAATTTCAGTTGAGATTTTCAGAGGAGTTTTTAATTAGTGACTTCATGTTATGTGGAATTCTCATATGAGAATAAATTAATTAATCATCACATTAGCTACCACAGATGTTACACTGTCCATCCCTTCAGCATCAACTTTTCTCTCCAGTTCCCCCCAAAAATTCTCTTGCCTAATGCCCTCTTTTCTCATCACTAGGTTGGAGATGTTCAGTGCCCAGCTCTGCAGTACTGCCTTGGAGATGCCTCATTTTGACTTTTGTGCCTTGTTTCCTGGGGAGCCTATCAACAGAGGGCTATTAACTTGGTAAGTCTGTTTGGCTGTCACTGTTACTAATGTGCTCAAACTTGGATAATTTAATTTCTGTCCTTATGTAAAAACAGGTTTGTTTTTCAGACCTCTTCCCCCTTGAGACCACAATGATATAAATGCTAACAGAGCTCTGTGCATTTACGCATACGTGTGTCCCAGAGCCTAGAAGCACAATTTCCCATAAACATTTCCAAGCTGGGAACAAAAGCAGGTTTTCACATTAAAAGCACCTTTTAATGTTTGCAAGAAAGCACTGTGTGAGCTGGCTGTGCTCAGGCAAGTGCGCTTCATTGGATAATTCTGCTCTCAGCTGTGTGTTCACAAACCATTCCCATTTAACCTCAGAGAAGGATGTGCATGTGTTAAGTCAATGAGCTCTTGCAGCCCTGGGAGTCATCCTTTTGGAAACTATTAACAACTATAATAATAATATTTTTAAAGCTACTTCCTGAGGTTAACAGCTAAAGGCCGTTTGAGATCCCTGCTCCATTTTCCAGTATCTCCTGCTTAAAGGAGTGGTGTGCTATCCAGCCCCTGTGGAGAGATGTGTGCCAGCCACAATAACCAGAGCTGTCAAGGTTGTCAGGGGCTGAAAGGCACCATATGTACCCAGTGTAGGTAAGTTCGTACTCAGAACACCATAATAATGAACCAGCAGCAAAGTCCTTGTTCCTCCTCTCTTCCACGGGGGTAATTCTCTGAGCTTCCCTCCCAGACTGGTGTTTCATGGAGGTAAGCTGGGCTAAAGGATTATAGCAAGTCGTAGTAAGCTTCTAGACCAAGGGGAAAAATGCAGCAGGTGAGATGTGTGTGGAGAACATTGGTTTAGCATTGGAAACAGTGTCACTGCTGCACGCTGGCCAGCCAGTACCAGAGCCACTGCTTTTATCTTTATGTTCTTGGTGGCATTGGAGACGCTGTTACAGTGCCAATGGTTTGCTTTGGTCTGTTTAAAAGATGGCTGAAGACTCAAGAGCACCCAATTCCAGTGACCTTTTAAAACAGTAGGTATCCTTGGCCTGCTGAAAATAAGTTCATACTTTCAAAATTCAGAGTTATTGTCTTCACACAGAACAAAAAGCATAAAAGCATAAAAAGTCCAACCCCATATTCCTCAACTTATCCTATGGGAGTTGATCATGCGAGACCCCACACGTTATTCCTATGGGTGCTATATCTGACAGTCTCTTTTGTAATACGGCTGCTGTTACAAATCTCCTCTTTTTAATAATGACCTGCTTTTATGCAGAGATAGTTGGGCTGCAGTGGCCCAGTCTATTTTAGATTACAAAGACTGTGCTTTTTAAAGCTGAACTGTTTGAATGCTTTTTAAGCCCTTCATTTTAAAAGAGAAATCTGATTTTCTCAAATGCTTTGGGTTGTACGTTTGCTATAACAAACCACATGCTGCTGATGTGCTGGGGTTTTTGACTTTTTTTAATAAAATGTTTTCCAAATAAATGGCAAAATTCCCCATGGACACAAAAGTATCAGCAGTAGTGCTAAACATCTGGTTTGTCCCTGCAGACTGCACCATGTGGAACCCAGAATATGTGGTTCAGTGCTGTTCCTGTCTCCCGATTACATTCAAAACATCAGCTTTTCTTGGAGAACATTTGGTAAAAGCTCCCTTCATTGCTTTAAGCCAATTCCCATGAGGGTATTACTGCTTCAGATTGATGTGAAATTATTCAAATTAGAGAAAAACAAAGTTGTCAACATTTGTGTACAGAACAAAATACTGCATTGCAATTGTAAGTGTGGGACAAGGAAAATTCCAACAGCATGGATTACATTGTAATTCTAATTTTCCCCTCAACATTTCCAGCTTTAATAGAATATTATCTGGTCTGGAAGACTAAGTTTTTTTGTTTTTTTTTTTTTTAAATAAGAAAAATTATTAATGTTACTGAATTCAGTCAACAGTTCTGTCTTACCTAAGCAAACAAATACTTGTCACAGAAGTACAAAACACAGCCAATACAAACAAGATCTTGATTTTTGTCCCCATTTCAACCCCATTTCTGTTGTATGTCAATATGATATGGTAAAGAAAGGTGAAAGAACAGACTTTCTAATGATAAGGGGGAAAAAATTGAGTCCAACAACTACGTTTTCTCTAATGTTTACAAGTTTTATAGAAAACGTATCTGCTGTGAATTATAAACCAGCCAGAATTGTCTGCAGCAACAGGATGCTTCAAAATCTTCTGAAAGGGGCTCCCTGAATTACAAATTCTCTACAGTTGCATTGTCTTCTGATTCAATTGCACAGATGAATGTGATCCATTCCTCTTATGTGCATCAGTTTTACTGCATTATATGTATGTCATGAGCATGGTTTGTGGTTGAAAGGGGAATCGTACTGCCATAGGATGAGAGTGAAAAAGCATAATTAAGAGACAAGTCATGAACATCCTTTATTATGGTCTAACAGCCATGCTAATAGTCTCCCTTCACATTTATGTGTAAAAGGCATTTTAAGATGCAGTGTCTTACAAAATCAATTTAATTTTGACATGAGGATGCTGTTATAACATGCACAGCCTCAGACAACATAAAATGGGTGTCTGCCATATACCTCAGCTGAGAGACACAAGCACAACCTTGTCAGGGGAGGAAACATCAAAAACCAGGGCTTTTAGTGCTGGGCTGACTTTTTGTACCCTGAAGAACATTTTTCCATTTAAGAACTTTGCACCTTTGCAGTAGGGATATTATTAATATATAAATGGTGACACGAGGTTTTCACCCAGATTATACATGTGCAGAAATCCATACATGAAGCTGGAACATTTTTCTCCTGGAAATGGGGCCCAGGAAAGGGAGAGAACCTCTGCAGATAGGAACCTCCCACCTGCACTGCAGAAAAGCACCTTCTACCTGTCCTTCCACCCATCTGCTCCTCACCCAAGGAATCCATTTTTTGCTGTTTTCAGTGCGTAAGGAAACAGAAAAACTAAAGAAAGATGAGTGACTTCTGTCAAATTTGCAGTTTGCTCCAGGGAACAAACTGCAGATTGCAGTGGTTATTAACACTAGTATCTCAAATCTAATCAGGAAAAAATAAGAGCAAGTATTTACTTTGTGTTCTACAATCCATGTTTAGGCTAGAAAACGAGAACTCTTTTTCTCTTTTTGGTACTGATTTTCATTTTCTTGATTTTGTTTGTTTAAAGAAAATAATGGAAAAAGGAAATCCATCCTGGGAAAGAGAAAAGCTCTCTTGTCTGGGATGAATGCTTTATTCTCTGGGATAAGGAGTATCAAAGGTGAAGTCCAGGGTGAAAAACAGGCAGAGAGAGGGTTCTCCTGCCTGAGATGGGATCCTCTGTAGGGTGTGAGTGTGGTGTGGGCTGGTGCTTTCTCAGGTCTGTAGCTGGGAGTTCCCCTTGTGGGTAGAGCTTTACCCCAACCGCTCATGCTTCTGCATGTTCAGTGCCAGTCTATTCCATTTCCTCCATTAATGTGGGAATTCTCTTTGCTTAAATTGTGCCTTATGCCAGTTGACTGTAGAAGTGGGAGAAACTCAATACACAGTTTTGAAGTTATCCCTTTCCCTGTCCAAAAAGGTTTTGAGCAACGGGGTGCAGTGCTTTCATTTAAGCAGCAATTTTACGTTACAGATAGAAAACAAAATGGTGAAAGTGGTGAAAGTACAAATTCCTGTAAGATTCTGCTGAACTTTGAACATGAATGAGAGGACAAAATGTGATAATGTTATTCTTGCCAAAAGTTATCTTGCTCCACACCATAAGATGCTATTTAATGCCAGCAAAATCTTTGTGTTCTGGTCCAACACTGATTGACATGCTCTGTCTAAAAGTCAAATGGAGAAAACCTGTGTATATATCCTCCCATGAAATACTTTACTACCTTGTAATCAATAATATGTTCCCTGTTCTTGTCTGTAGAATAGAGATATATTTTAAGTAACATTCACCTTTAGATTTTATTTTGCTAATTTTTTATACTTCTATGTTTCATACATACACCATTCTTATTGACTGCGCAGGATCAGCAGCGCAGATATTTAGCAATCTTCCCTTCCAACAGTGTTTTATTTTTATTTAGGAGTTTTTAGTTTGTAACCAGTCAGTCTGTAATTCTGATGAGCTGCGTCAAAGGCTCCCCATGCCAGATCCTGTCTTTGTGACATTTTTGGAACTCCAGAAATAATAGTGAGGAGTTAAAAAATGCAATCCAACAAGACACTGGAACAGGCAGCTACCTAGAGAGACTGCAGGGAGTAATAGCATTTATTAAATGTGAGGAAAAACTAGCAGCTGACTATATTTTGTTTAATGCAAGTAATTATGTGTATTATTTTGATAGAACAGCTTTGACAAGCCACTCAGATGGTTTAAACAGCATCGTTATACGCAAATCTGACTCTGTTACTGTTAAGGGGCTCAGTTGATTTATTAGTGCAGTATTGCCTTACACTTGGTTTATTCTTTGGACATGTTTCCAGAGGGTTTAGTTTCACAGTCTCGTGGGCATTGCATTTTGTTGACTAGCCATCATCTAAACTTGGCCAAGAGCAATCAGATGAGCTTTCCGCCCAGGCTCTATAAGCTACATCTGTTCTCAGTAATTGACAATGCAGAAATCCTCCCCCAAAACTCCTCCTTGGGGCACGCTGTATCCTCACTTGCCCTGCACATCCATCACTTAGTTGGCCCTGCGCATCAGTCACCTGCCTTGTATGCACTGTTCCAGCAAAACTTCCAGCGCTGGGGAAGAGGAGATGTGTTTGGGAGAAAGAGGTGGCATCATAAACAGCAGGAAAGAAAGGCTGAATATCAGGAAGTGTTTGGCAGGACTCAGAGGAAGCATCTCTGATAGCACAAGGCCCACAGCTGCCTTGTTTTTCCCGTGGAAGTCAAGGCATTTGGATCTCAGCAGGTCACATTTTCTGTACAGTGTTTGTACCATTGTAGAGTTCCTGTCCCTGAAGAGGACGTTAAATGAAACTGTGGTGACTCAATCACATTTTCTGTTTTGTACCACCATGAGAACCAACCTAAGGAAAATAAGGTGGGATACCTTATTTATAAGGTATATATATATAAGGAGAGCAGAAAAGGCCATGGCTCTGTGTGAACACTGCTCAGCAGCAATGAAAACATCCCTAAATTATCAGCACTGTTTCTAGCACAAATCCAAAACACAGCCCCATCCAAGCTACTGGGAAGACAATGAACTGCCCCAGCCCAAAGCAGCACACTGAGGTGTTTGCATTGTCTCCTTCTGCTTTTATTAATGGATTTTTATGTGAGAGTGTGATGCCTAAAAAGCAACTTGCTGCAGGGTCTACATAAATTTGGAAAACTCTTCTTGAAATCTATGGTATGACCCAGGTACTATTGTGTGTCCAAATGGATTTAGTGTATCATAACGCTCCTAGAAAAACAAAAGGACAAAGAAGATGGGATTGCTAAGGGAGACATTAGATTTCATTTCACACTGGTAATAGTTTAGAGAAGTGTGCTGAGCAAAATGGGATTCAATTCTGTGGCACTTTTCTTTTTTATTGCTGCTAAGTGATTTCAATATCCAGTCTAAAGTGATATTGAGAGTGTTCGATGGAATGGGGATGAAATCAGGGAGCGCTGGAGGCTCAGAGGAGGCCACAAATCTCCAGTTGACTGGAGGGAGCCTTTTGGAGCCATCCCAGCTGACCTTAGCTGGTGTTATTTAACCCGGAGGCTGCTGGTAAGTACCTTGCAATGTAAGGTATTGTTGGGTATTAGAGGGAACGACGTGCTCAGATTGCATTTTGGACATCAATTGATGTTATGTGGTTATGGCTTTGGCCATGAACTTCCCGCTCTCAGGAACATTTATGGCTAAAAGTGTATTGCCCAGCTGTTGCTGTCTGATAGACGTATCATAACTGGGAAATGGTTTAAGCCCTGTAACCTTTCAGTTTATGGCTGTTGGAAGCAGATGGGGATTGCTGCACAAGCAAGGAGGCATACCTGCAGTCCACAAAGGCAATGGTCACAAATCGTGTGCTGGGGGGGCACTTCTCGTTAATGAATATCCTGCTTCTGATAACTCACAGCTACAAAAGGGGAGTGTTATCATTTGTTCTACATATTCTACATTGGTTGGAGTCATTTCTGTTTCCTGAGTTTTAACTCAACTCTTCATAATTTGCTTTGTATAACAGCGTACAGTGTAAGATCCTGAATCAGATGATGACAGGAGGAGCCTGAGGGGCACAGGTGGAAATGGTGAGAGTCTGTGTTTTGGCTTCTGCAGGTTTTTGGCAAAGAACTGAGGAAGTACGAAATTAGGGCAATACAGAAAAATACATCAGACAAAGGCACACACATAGCGAGGGTTTCACAAATCTGTTTTTTGTTTTCTATGTAACAGGGTTACGATAGAAAAACAAGTTTCTGTTCTGCAAGAAGAGGCTCAGGAGCTACACTGTATTGTCCTCGCTATGCTTTTGGAATCCTTTATATTTCTAGGCATCATCTCATTTTCTCTAACAAAACACTAAGTTGCTGATAAAGTGCCATGAAATTTAAAATACTAAACAAAAACAACCAACCTCTGAGAGGATTTTGAATTCGTGTCTTGCAGTTAAACAGCCTTGACTTTTTTTTCTGGAACCAAATGTCTCCTAACTTATGTTAGCATTGACTATTTTGTGCAGTTTCTGTGGAATACTTTGAGAGCAAACTTCTGATTTTGGTGTTACTTAGCTGCATAATATTTTGGTGTAAAACCAGTTGGAGTAAATAATGCAGAAAACCAGCCGTGGTTTGGTGAAACCACCCCGTGGCTTTATTTAGTCCATGTGCTGTGTTTCCGTTTGAAGGCACAAGCGGTGCTGTCAGTTGGCATGGTGTGCGAGGGCGTGTAAGGAGGAAAAGTGAGCTCTCAGCACTGTGCCAATTAGCAAAGCTCTCAGCAGCACAGTGCAGTTGTGGCCAGGCAGCCATTTAGCTCCCACCAAGTTTGCTTTGAAGAGCCCCGCCAGGGGAGGCAGAGGAGCCCTGACAGAGGGGCACCCGTGTGGGGCTGGCAGGGGAGCAGGGCAGAGCACCTGGTGTTCCTGCCTCTCCTGCTTCCACCTCTGAGGGGCTCCAGACATTCCTGTGGCTTTCCCCTCTAGGCTTTTATGTGAAGTGACAGCTCTGGCAGCAGACATGACTTCTGCAGAGTCATCAATGATTGCTTCTAAAGCTTCATTAGTGGCGCAGAGCACACCAGCAGTGCTGTGCTCAGATTTGAAGTGTCACCGTTTCATTTTTCTATACGTGAGCAGATAATTTGCTTTGTGCTGAGATACTTTGCCTGTGTAATAATTTATTGGCTTCTATAGCGTCCAGGGACCTTATTTTTTAAGACACAGAATTCATTTGTCAAATGTGTGTTCCTGGTATTATTATTTTTAATTTTCTCTTGGCAACTGAATTTTCTTTTCTGCTGCAGACAATAATGGAACGAGATGCATTTGCTGGATTCCAGTTTAATTTAAGAAATCACCGTAGCAATTTACATATGTTTTACCCTTACATCAAGATTTTCACTATTTTCCATAACAGGATTAGATTCTAGTTATGTGCAGAACTGACTGGAAAATAAACTGGCATCCTGATTTGCATTCATTCTGCACCAGTGGTTCCTCTGTCAAATTTGCTCAGTGTAGAAGATTTGGCCAAGAGCTGGATTTGTGCATTACCTGTTACTGCAGGCAAAAGCTTCAAGTATGCATTGGCCCAAACCCCTGACATATATAAGGAATGACATATTGTTACCAGGGAATAAGAATATTGGGATTACAATGCACTTAGTGCTTGGTGTAGAAGAGGCTGGGGGAAGGTTTGTGCCAGAGAGCCATGAGCCCTCATTTATGGAGTGTGGAAATAGTTTCTGGATGGAAGGTGATCACACTGGGTGACTTCCAGGTACCTTCCTGCTCCCTTTCCTGCCCTCCAAGGCAGAGGGGTCAGGTTTGGGGGATGTGTTATCAGGCAGCAAAAGAGCTTGCTGTTAGCAGCATTTGGGTGTGCTAAAATCCTCCCCTTCCAACTGAAGTTACGTGATTTCAGGGGGCAAATGTTAATTTATCTTTTTACACTGCTTATAAATGTAGCTAACTGTGGACAATTGTAACCAGTGAAAGTTAAGAAACAAATGCTGGTATGTGTTTATAAAATATGCATTAATATGGAAGTGTTCTATGCTAAGAAAATATAGTCTTTCTGTACTTACTTTCCATCCTTATTTTCCCTTATTTTTCCTTTTTCATGCAAAACTTCTCAGGCCTAATACCTGGCTCCGTTCTGGGATGCCTTTTATTTTTTGATGACTTCTCAGCAGAACCCAGTCCAGTTCAATACAGGACATGGTATCATAGGTTGGCACAGTTTTGTTTTCTGGTTATAGAGAAATGTGAAATGTTTTTCCCTGCCAGGAATGTGGAGAGGACAGGGACCTATCAGAAAGCTAGCCAAGATTTTGGCAGCTAGTTTGACCAATAAGGATGTCAATGAGACTTTGGAAAGGTCATTTAAAACTCTAATCTGCAGCAGATCTCTCTGTCGCTTTGGAATCAGCCATGAGGTAACATCATAGGCAGCAGGCAGGCCTGGGTCATGGCTGGGCCTCCGGAGGCTGCTGCCCGCATGGAGAGCGGAGGGAGCCCGGGTCAGGTCCCGTTGCCCTCTGGGCAGCTGTGCCGGGCCCGGCAGGGCTTCTGGGAGCTGCTGCCCGCAGGGGAGTGGCCTGGGTTGAGCCCTTTTCTCCTGGCGGGAAGAGAAAAAAGAACAGCTCAGCAATGCCACGTGTTTACAGCTTTGTGGCAGCTCCGAGCCAGACCGCCCTGGATGAGACCGAGGGGTGGAAAAAAGGACATCTACCATTCCTCCATCAGCAGTTTTGCATTTTCTTTAGCCCCTGCAGGCCCAGGCGGATTTAACCCTCTCCTGGCAACATGGAGCTTTTAAAGCACAACTCTTCCTTGAGAGAAAGAGGAAAGTAGACAGAAGGTACGTAGAACAGACACCGAATGAAGTCAGTGGATTAGAAGTGAAAGAACTAATAAGATTGGAATAGGATTGAAGAAGTGGACATTTTTAACCGGACTTCTCTAAGGTAAATTATGGAGAAATGGACTGTTCTTTGTAGCATCTTAGTGTTGTTGGGTAGAATGTTAATTCTAATCAAAATTGAGGACTGATGTGATTGAGATTTAATTGAGAACTTTGAAGCCCCCGCTCCTGGGTTAAAAGGAGGTCTCAGCCTTTGAGACAAAGATGATTTTAGACTAGAAGAAGTATTTGTAAATAGTACCCCAGATACACTGAGAGACCTTGCTGATAGAACATGACAGTCTGCAAAAACTCCAGGTGGTAGCAGATGTGTGACATTGGGAGCCACTGGACTATTTTGTCTTGTAGCAAACGTCTTCATGAAAAAAACCTTAGAGAGACTCTTCTCCTAAAGTAATGAGTGATTATGTCTAAATAGTGAAACTGACTGAAAATCACAACTTGTGTCTTTCTATGTTGTTTAATAAGAAAGTTAATAGTTTGTAAAGGGAGAGAAGAGTGTTTTAAAGTGTCATTCTGTTTTGGTTTAAGTTTTCTTTTCCTCAACCTTTTTTTCATTCTTTTAGTGTGTGTTAATAAAACTATTAAGCCTGTTTTGCTTTTTACTCCTAATCTCTCCCTCCTACAGGAAAAGAATTAATACTAAAACCTCTACACATGAATTTTCCTCATGTGTTAAGTATTTGTTTCACTAGCCCTTGTTCACTCTGGTGTCAGACAAATTTTGAGCAGAGAAGTTTAAGTCACCCTTTACTCTGCTGTTCACTATTGCCATTCCCGAGCTGTTGCAGTCAAACCCCACGTCCTGATGTACAGGCCAACACTATAATCTCACCAACAGATTGGTGTTGATATTATTGCAAATTTGTATTTGTAATTGTAATTATTCTTCTTTCCATCTGATAGAGAGAGGAAGGGACTCAGATTTAGTAAAAAATGCTTCAGCTTGAGCTAGGCAGATTTGTTAAAACCAGAATTAATAAAATTGGATATAAGGCTGTGCTAACACAAATAGAAATGTTTTGAAGCCTTTACTACAGCAGCTACCTCACTTTTCACATTGTGCTTCTTGGATGCACATTCATGCCCCTAAAGCTTGGCCTGTCTGGACAGAAACGGAGAATTTTGAGCCATATCCTGATGTCCAAGTCCTGATCATTTCCAGGTGCAGTCTGCTCATTGGTAGTGAGTTGTGTAATCCCTGAGATCCTGTGTTGATGTCATCCAAGTGTTGATGACACTTGGCAGTAAAAGCCATGAGAAATCAAGCGGTGTGAGAGGGAACCAACAGTCAGCTCTGTCCATGTTGTATTGAAAGTCCAGCACCAGGGGAAAGTTTCCAGGACCTCACACCAAGGTTATAGTTCTGTTATGTGTCCGTGGGTGGTGATGAGCATTTAGTAGCTTGATTTGTGCTGTTGTCACATTCCTCAAGCAATCGTGGCTTTGGAACACTCAGTTATAGATTTGGTATAAAGCTGCTTATATGAGTGCTCTGAGAGACAGGACGCAATTCAGAGCTGATACCAAATAATCCCTACAGAGTCTCTCCATCCCTACACAGTTTTCACAGGCATTAGGGACAGGGAAGCACTCAATAAACTCTAGAGGTTGCCCAGGTTTTCACCTGTTCAGGTACATCTATCTTGTGTTCTGTAGAAGGTGTTGAAAAATACTTAAATTGATCATTCAGAAAGATCTTCCATCAAGAGGCAAAGTAATCTCAGTTTACTTCAAAATTCAGCTTGTTATGTTTCATCTCCTAGAAGCTGCCAGTGAGCTGTTTGCATACAGCCCTGAGCAGTTGCACATCCCTTTACCGTGGTGTTTAATTATCGTTTGTATATATCTGCTCTCTGTGCAGATACAAAATGGTATTAATTGTGTAGGGAGTACATAGACAGTGTGTGATACCATTAGCAATAAAATGAACATGTCTCAGGAGCTGGGCAAATTGGTAAAAACTAGGGGGGGGGAAAAAATAAACCTTAAAAAAAAACCCAAACAAAACACAACACACAAAAAAAACCAAAAAACCCCAACCCAGACTAATTAATATTATGGTAATGATGTTTTGATATTATCTGATGGCCAAGTGACTGCTTTCAGAGATTCCAAAGATCTCAGTTCCTAATTGACATTGACATCTTGGTGCTAATAAGATAATGATGATGGCAATGGAAGATGAAGTCACAGGGACACACAGAACCACGGACATGCAAAAGGACACCAGGAAGGACTTCCTTAAGTAGTAGGACACTTCAGTGAGTGGAAAAAATGTCTCTCATTGTTCTCATTTCTGCTTTTTAGGTTTTGGTTTTGTGTGTTTTTAAATATATGTTAATTCTTTTATCCCTTTTATGTTTCATTTAATCTCACAGTATCAGTGTTCCAGCTGCTTTAAACAGAGAACATTTCTGTGACCTGTTTCAGAGGGAGAATGTTTTAAATTTTCTAAGCCTTTCCTATTATAACATTTCCCGTTAAATACCTGACATACAGAGATAACCTGCACCCAGCTTAGTCTGGTATAAGGGCTCTTTTGTTGCTACTGCTTTTATGCAATAAGCTGTGCATGAGCAAAATTTTACTTAGTCATGCTGATCCTCCTAATATTTCCAGCACAACAGAATATTGCGATGAAATAAAACTAAAAAATTACTAATTTCACTAGACTGTGCCTTTACTTGAGGGTAACTACCACATTATAACCTTCCTGGCTCCATACCATTGCCAGGAGGTAACAAATGTACCAAATAAAAGCTGTTGCAGAGGAGTGCTCATGGTCTAGAAGTCTGGTCTAGTTTTCTCTAGGTACAACACAATTCCACATTTCTGTAATTATATTTCAGTCACGTGTGTAAAATCAATCCTGCAGACTTGAAATGTCTTGCTGCTTTTGGTTCATCACGTAGGGGCACATTTTAATTCTCCAGGAAGGTTAATAGCTTCATGCATTCATTGTTTAAGTAATTCCTTAAATCCTCAATGCTTACATGAGCAACTTTACTGGCTTATATTTTCTTTTATTGAAATATATTGCAGGGAATTCTTAGAGCGACTTCATTAAGTTCCATTGTAAAATGCTGTGTGCCTCAGAAAGAAATACTAATCTGTAATATTGCTCTTAAAAGGAGACCTCAACTCTACTTGAAAAACTGCAGGAAGTATCTCTCAACTTCATTAGAGACACCAGTAGGTGCTCCTGTTCTGCTGCTGCTGAAATCAGTGATAAAAGGTTCCCTTCCTCACGAGTCAGTGTAATACCAGGATTAGATTGAAGTTAGTTAAGGAAATGTTGATTTGCTGAGATTGTCACCTTGGGTTGAGATAATGCTACTCATAGCCTGGGTAAAACAAAAATCCCCCTTTTTCCCCTAGGAATTAGAATTTTGTTATTATTATTTTAAGTATACAGAGGTGGAAGTGCAGAATAATAGAGCTGAGATCCAAATGGGACTCCAAGGAGTGTCAAAGCTGTTTGTGAAAATCTGTGCTGTTTGAAATGGCCCTGTGGGTTCATAACGAATATAATTACTTTCCGTGGTGGTGTTTGGGTTTGATTCCTTTTGCTACAGCTAGTTTAGTAAAATACATTTGATGATGATGCTGGGTGATGTACCTCAGCACAAATGTGATTGATTTTCTGAAAAGCCCATTTTTTGAAATGTTCTTACACTGTGTTTTTACATACATTTGCTTGTAACTTAATTGCTATATCTGTAAGCTGCTGCACATCCTGCTGATATAGCTTAAAGAGCCATATAAAGCTATGAAAAAGGTTCAAGAGATCTTTTTGGAGTAAAGAAGGAATTACGGTTTTTTAAAAGTTAAATTCCTCAGGATTTATGTCAGCTTCTTGTCAACACACTGTTGACACCTCATCTAAAGTATCTGTTGACTTCATATTTAAGGGTTTATGCCACTAAATGACTGAGCTCAGTAGGTCAGATGGTGCATATCTGGGAGATTTAAAGGCTTTTTCACAGCTGAAGAAAAACCACAAGAAAGAACAGCTTAATGTCTTTTAATATTGTTAAACCTGCAGAAATTCCTTAAGTATAAAATGGAAAACATTGCTGCTTGCTGTGCTTGGTGTGCACCTAAGAGAAGCTGTGTGATGAAACATTTCCAAGGAGGAAGGAAAGGGAGACAGTCTGAGTAGAGGAGAACACAGAGGACAGCAGTGATGGTTATTGTGTGAGAGATGATTAAAGCACCTGCTAATGCCCTCTGTGCTTTCTGGGTATTTGAATGGAAATATCTCCCATTGATTCCCCCAGACACTGGCACTCAGAAGCACTGCCAAGTCCCTCCCTTTTCACAGAGTTTATCCCAATCCCATTATTTATTTCACCTTTGAAAATAGGCTTTATATTATACAGCTTAAATAAATGGAAGAGTGTGATAAAAAGCTGGGGTTGAACAGCAGTGGCTTCCTCTGATGAAGAAAGAGCTGTGGAAATTGGGTATTGGACAAACCTCCTCATCAATAAGGGCAGGTAGATCCGTTTTTAAAAGACTGGAAATGAACAATCTATATCATTAAATCTTCTCAATTATTTGCTGTAAGACTTTATTTCAAGTCTCAGCTTACAGGATAATAAACAAGGCATGTGCACATTGATGCTCAACTCATCCCTGAGGATTAGGATTTAAACCACATGAAGTTATTTTGTTAATTTGTATTTTTAATCTGCCTTGGGTACTACTATTGGTACTCTGTTTACTTTCTTTGTGGGTTTGTTTAATATATCACACGTGATATATTGTTGAACCCCTCCATAGCTCATTAGCATAGCGCAGCTCCCGATGAATTAGGATGAGCTTACTGAGTCAGCTGACAGAAGGAAGAGAAGAATCGTGTCTGGCAGCAGCACGGAGTTACTTTGGCTTAAGGTGGGACTGATCTAACATTTGTCAGCTGTTGTTTATTCTCTTGTCCTCTGACCCAGTGGGGGCTGGTTGGATTGGAGCTTTTTTTTGTTAATGTCACTGTGCATTTCTGGATTTGTTTTGCACTTTGGGGGGAAGGTGCAGAGGTTTATGCAGCGATCCTTGGAGGTGTCGTGGCTTCAGGCAGGAGAAGGCTTTTTCACAAGAAGGTTTTTTCACATGCCCAGGTGCCCTGTTGCACACAGACTGCTTGCTCATGGTCATGAGACCAAATTGAGGTTGCTTTGCTGTTTCACTGGTCATATACCAAGTCATGACAGGCCAGTGATTACACATACAGGGTGATATTAAGGATGGAACTGGTTTTGCAGATGTTTTGTGGGGAACAGGTCAGTCCTCAATACCAACAAAGGATTCAGGCCATTAAGGTAGGAGTGGAACATCTGTTGAAGCAGCAGGAATGGTTTTGGCTGACAGCACAAAACAAGATAAGTACCACGTTACGTTTCGGGTCAACTGCCAGTGTAGTCCCTGTCAGGACTGTAACATTTATGCATACTGTACAATTTAGGATCATATGGCTTTTTTTTTTTTTTTCCTCTTTTTTTCCTTAACCTTGCTGTTCAAGATAAACTGTAGCGAAATGGGATAGCATTTTGATTGCTGTAATCAGACCTACCACACTTAAATGTTCTGAAGTGTTTTTCATCTCCTAATTTTCAGCTATCAGTACCATTTATGACCCACTTTGCTTCCTCTTGAAATCACAGCTTCTGAAACAGAGCACACACCGTAAGAGGCTGTTCAGCAGCCTTTGCAGCTCTGAACTCCTGTTTCTCAGTGCCTCAATAACATTTTTTGTTCCTGGGTCCCAGGAAACTCTTTCGATCATGACTGCTCCTTGTTCTTTCCAGATTTTATTAAAATTTCGAGAGCAACATTAAAAAAGCCCCAGAAATTATTGATCTGATTCCCTCCTTAGTTTAATGGGCTCTAACTAGTAATTGCCTTTGAACAACCTAGCCTAAACTATTAATGTTTTTTATCTCCTCCTTCATTTTATCAACAAATTTAATTAAACTGACCACAAAAGAACAAAAAAATATGCTTACAAAAGATATTGGGTTTTGACAGATATGAATGTGCTAATTAGCTTTCAATTCATTCATGTTAAAAAAAATGAAGTCTTTAGTATACATCTCTACTGTTTTTTTCTTAAAAGTAAAGAATGAGAGAAGTAATCAAAGAATAAATAATACAGCTTTCAGTATATTGAGACCATATTGGTAAATCTTACTGATATGCTGTTTATTTAAAACAAACAAAAAAAAAAGACAATGCTGAAATTCTAATGAGATTTGGCACTGTTGAATCTCCCTCTAGTTTTGAAAACAAGGCAATTTATATCTTTTCTGGAGCAATTTAAATTGTCTATTTATGTTGTATGGTTCTGCAATAATGTTTCTATTCAAGTTCTGCTTTTGCGGACCTGCTTTCTCCTTGTTTCTTATTGAGGTGCTGAGGACCATTTGAGTCAAACCCATTAACTTTGCCATGGTTTTCAATCAAGACCTTTGCAAAATGCCCAGTTCCACAAAGGCTTTAATGGAAAATATAGATTGCTTCATGTTTGATTTAGACCTCACCCCTGTGCTTGTTTGCTTTTTTTCCCCCCTCAGGTTATCAAGCTTTGCATGATTTTTCTCAGTCTTTTCTCAGCACAAGCATGTAAGCTGGACAATTGCTCTGCCTCTAATTATTTTTGCACTGCAATGAAAGTCACTGATGTTATTTCTGGTGGTTGCAGCTGAAAATCAAAACATTCAGTGGGAAATCCAGGGCCCACTGGAGTTAGGGAAAAAATTCCTCTTGAGCAAATGTTTTCTCCTACCCATCTGGGCACGCAGGTCAAAATATAATTAATAATTAGATCCTGGTTTGTCTCCAGCTCGTCTTTATTGGAAATACTGATAATCTTTAATGGAAAGAGTAACAGCAGTTAAACTATGAGAGTGTATGGTTTGGATGGGTAGGATGGGCTCTTCCTGCAGAGGAGGTAATTCCTGTTTGTGTCTCTTACAGGTGTTTCACTACTGGAAGGAAGGATACACAGAATGTTTGTGAATGGCTGTGAAGATAGGATTATTGTTCTTCCAGGCTGCAGGTGGAAGGAAGTGTTACTCTTTTCCAACGATCTAAAAGCATTTGGAAAAGTGAAGGTAATGATTTTTCTCGAGGTTTTTCCAAAGGCTTGTGCAGAATATGACGAATACATGAGACAGCATCACTGAGGCCCTTTGAGAAAATGGAAACAATGTCATTTGTGTCCCAGCTGTGCTCCCAGAACTCTATTTCCAAGCAGCCCTACAACTGTAATGGGCAGGGCTGGTGATGGGACGGATCCAGGGATCAGTTTCACATGTTGTGAGATTTTGGAATGAAGTTTGTGTGTGTGATTTATGGAAGTATGGTTTTTACTGACTAAAAACATGTCTCCCAGCTTCAGCAGGTCTAATACACAGGTACACTTCTCAGCCTGCCTGCATGCACACACTGAGTTTGCACGTTGGAGAGATTCAAAAGAAAGGGGATGGGAAATATTGTCTACTATAAGAGAATTAAAGAGGAAAAAAAGAGAAAAATGATCTAATATGGCTCAGGGGTCCCTCACATGTTACAGAAGGCTTCTTCCATCAGCTTTCTTTGTGGATCTTCTCCTTCATTTTGGCCTCCTGTGTTTGTCTGTCACCTTTTAAATTTTGGGCTGAGAGCATCCTCAGTGTAAAAATTGATAATGCCATGCTCAGAAGGATGGTAACTGGAGACAGTCTTAGTAGGAAAGCCCTCGTTCCATCGCTTAGCACTTTGTACTGGACAGGGATTTTTATTTTATTTTTATTTTTGGTCATGCCATATTTCAGAGACTGGCAGCTTGGTTTCTTGGGTTTTTAACTATGTGGGTTGCTGGTTTTGTTGGGTTTTCTCATTTCTCTGGTGAAAAATGTGATGTCACTGATGCATTCAGAGTTTACACAAACCTTGAGAGAAAAAAGCAGATTTTTTTTTTTGAAAAATATCCCCATGTTACTTCTGGTGGCAGGGAAAGTGTAAAGGCAGAAAACGATTCAAACCCCATGTGTCCTGACTGCTGCACTTTTTTTTTTTTTTTTTTTTTTTTTTTTTCCTGGTTTATTTAATCACTTCCATTTTGCCCTGTTTCCAAGGCAGGAGTCTCCCCAGTGAACATATGGGCAGTATATGGATATAGCAACTATGTCTTAATATCCAGCTGCTATTTGTGCGCCAGTGGGGAATGGCTGCATGGCTGGCTGGAGTACCTGGGGTGAACCTGCTGCTTACATAAAAATATTTCTGAATAAGAGTAGTCAATGGCCATTTAATTTGGGCAGTTGCTGATCCTCGGCATAGATTGTTGAGAAGGTGGGATAGCAGAGAGAAAGCAGATTGAAATAATGGAAGTATGGAAACTGTTCAGAGGGGAGGAAAGCGAGCTCACTCTTTCTTCTCTGCCTTCACAGATAGAGGATAGGGGTCACAAAAGCTCCATGTGGGTTTAACATCCTTGAAAATGCCAGGAACAGAGTAATTGGATGACTGGAACAGACTGTGGATGCAGCTCTTTCGTCACTGCCCACGGTGAATGAAATTCTTTTCACTCTGCATTCAAATCGAACAGAGACTTTTCGCTTTCAGCGTGGATGGTTTCACCTCTGCGCCAGGCAGCAGCCCCAGTGGTAAGGTACGGATAATTGGAGCAAATCAGTCCAAACCCTCCTGAAAGCACTGCATTATGCATGCACCAGCTCTAAAAACAGACAATTAGAAAGACACCTCTTTTAGAAAGTGCTTTTGTAGTGAGTAAAACAAAATGATTTCTTCAGGTTCCAGTGCAAAATGGGTGGCTGCAAAGCATGTGCATAGATTTCTGGAGATACAATACAAGGGGGATGATAATAATAACCTTTTTCTGTCACCAGAGAGTCTGCACAAAGAATCCATCAGCATTTTGCACAGTGTGATAAAAAATGTGTGAAATCCTCAGGATCAGTGGAGGCTCAAAGTGAAACAGAATCGAGCAGAATAAGGTACGCATAAAGAAAAGAAATAACTAAATGATATTAAGGAAGCCAAGATAACTGAAAAAAAATTAACAGCACAATAGCTTATAGAGTCTGCTTCTGCTAACAAGGGCAGTCTTTAGCACCCAGTGTTTCCATTCAGTCTGAAAATACTATAATGAACAAAATAGGAAAAGTATGGGTTTACAATGGTAATTTGAAATTGGAAATTAAGATGCTTGAACTCTGACCTCTCCATAAAAAGAGAGGCTTCCTGTCTCTGCCAGCATCCCAGTGTTGAACGATGCCTGGCTGCCTGTGGCACAGAGCGAGCCAGCAGGATCTGAACTGTCTGTGGGAAGGCATAAAGGGATTTCCTGGAAAGAATCCTCCTTTGGGGAGCCTGGGATCCCGCAGTAGAGGCTGGGTTTGTTGAGGCACTTCGCGTCCTTAAGGGACAAAAGCCACAGACCCAAAGCCCTCCCAAATCTACTCAGTCCAAAATGGGGGGTGGATGAAGTCTGCCTTTAGCCTGAATTATCCATGAATCTCCAAAATCAAACCCCAAAGACTTTGTGTTCAACTGTTGCATCTCTACAGGAACTATATTCTGGAGACTTTTTCCCATGGAAGTCTCCTGCCTTGTATCTGAGGCTGAAACCAGCTGAGACAAAGTATTTTGGAGGGGTGCTTTTTATTTTTTTTACCATTTACAGCTACACATTTGTCTTCAAAAGGAAAGGTCAGAGGGCTGCGTTCATTAGAATTTTTTTTTAAAGGTGTAGCTCTGAGCTCTTCAAAGTCCAGAATAATAAAAAGTGTCCAGAATTGAAGAAAAGGAGGTTAGGGAAGATGGGAAGAAAATAATTATGTTTGTTTTTTACTTGTTTTTATGATCCACATCTCTTACATATGCTGAAGTTTTAAATCAAGCAAATTAAACTTAACCACAGTTCACCTTTGAGCACAGGGCAGAGGTAGAGATGGCTCCAGAGGTCAGTGCGCTACTGCAGCAGCCCAGCACGAGCCAGTGTAATTTTGTTTAAATTCAGAATGTGTTCTGACAACACATGCCCATCTGCTAACCCTCTGGCTGAGAGTCAGGTCTGCACAAGTAATAGAAAGATGCAACTCCTGTTCTCGTCTGATTTTTTTTTGCCCCTTCAGGTGCCTCCAAGAATTTCTCAACTGCCCAAAAATTTTCTAACAGTATCAGAAAATGGGCAATGAATGCAGGGGGGCATAGAGGTAGATTTTAAAAAGGAGGGGAAAAGCCAATAGTTTGTTGTTGGAAAATAGATGAGGGAGGGAGGGAGGGAGGGATGGATGGAGGGATGGATGGATGGATGGATGGATGGATGGATGGATGGATGGATGGATGGATGGAGGGATGGATGGATGGATGGATGGATGGATGGATTGATGGATGGAGGCTCCTGTGGAAAGGCCAGGATGTTACTGAGCTGGGGTGCAAAGGCAGTGATAATGATTATTGTATCAATATGGACTTGGAGCCATGTAGATATTCTGATGGACCTTCAAATGTTTTTGGCAGTTCTATGGTGTTTGCATCTGTCATGAAAAAACCCCACTCATTCCTCATAACTGGTCCATGTGCCAAGAAAAGAGGCAGTCTCCTTCATTCATCCTTGTTCTGTGCTGGTTGGAACTCGCGTTACAACATGATGAATTAATTGTGTCTTACAGTGCTACAGGCTGGCTGCACCAAATTGGCTGTGTGTAAAATATTTCTGTGCAGTAATTACCATAGCTTTGTTCAAAAAGGCTTTTCTGCATAGGATATGATGTATAGATGACCATAAGTAAAGAAGAAAAAAAAATATTAATACATTATTTTTAAGGAGGGAAGATTCATTCACATGGGAAGCAGAGTTACAGTGCTGATCAATAATAGACAGAGAAAGTGTGGGACAAAAAATTCAGTAAAAAGTCAGTTATGGCAAGTGAGAGAGGCAGAGACAACATAGCAGAGGCCTTACAGACCTCTGTGGATCAGACCATGTGGATGTTGAAAACTGAACCAATGAAGATACAAACAGGTGTAGGTATAAATATGCAGGTTTTGAATGTGGAGCAGAGTTTTGAGTTAAAACTCAATCTCACCATGCAACCTGGGCAGGAATTGGTGAGCATATGAGTTCACCTTTACATGGACAGAAACGGGGAATGAAGAGGACTCTGTCTCTTTGAAGCATTTGGGATGCCATTTGTGATGCTGGAGAATAAAAATAAGGAATTTCAAAGTATCATTTTGATCAAATGAATGGAAGTAGTATGGGAAGGTTTTAATTTGCAGCTTAATTTTAAAAAGGAAACAACAAATACAAAACTACAGAGGCAGGGGAGGTTGTTTGGAGGGATTTTTTTGGTTTTAGAAAGGGCATTTTTTATCCCACATTTTGGGCTACAGATGGGTCTCATGGGATTTGCTTTCTGACATAAGGGAGATATTCAGGCTTTCAGATTTCATTACCACTTTCTTCAGTATTGTGCCTTGAGGAGCTATAAATAACACATGGCTAATTTGTGAATATAGCATGTTCCAGGGGATGTATTTTAATCAGGGCACCTTCTGACATTTGGTAATTGGTTTACAGATTTGTTATATAATTTCATGAGTATTAAGTTGCTAAGAGGAAAAAACCTAAATTTATGTCATCTAAAATCTGCCCTCATTGCAGCCTTCCAGTAGCTGTGCTCCTTCCAGGTCTAACATAGGACAGATTTTAAGTCAACAAGTACATCAACTGGCATCTATTTTTTGATTTCTTAGTTTTAGTAAAGCAGTAGTTACATTCTTTGCAACATCTTTCTTTTAATTAAAAGTTTTCTCTGTGCGTGTGTGTATCACTAAACAGCACTTAAGATGTAGGCAGATTTTGTCTGGTGAGAAATACGGTTTTGTTGGAAGATGCATGTTTGTTACTGGGGTACGTTTGGGCATGTTAGTTAGAACAAGTCCCGTGCCAGTGGCACATCTGCATCTGGGCACTGAGAACATCTGCAGGCAGATGCTCACGTACTCCCTTTCCCTAGCTCACCATCCCAAATTAGCTTTATTTCCAAAACCAGTTGGCTCTCAGGCTGTCTTGTAATTCTGCTGTCATGGAGCCTGGGCATCCAGTCCTTGGAAATCAGATGGGGAGTGATTTGAGGCTTTGTGTAAGAGGAATCGCCTGTCTGAAGTCATTGCATATGACATGGATTAATAAGTGATATTGTCTTCCATTTTTTAAAAAATTTATTACTGGAATCAAAAGTACAGAGAAACTGAAAATCTACCTGATTTTAAATTTTAGTTATTACTATTTGTTTTCTCTCTTGCACAAAAGAAGACATATCTGTCTGCATTTCCAAAGCTATCCTGGCTGTACCAGTTGCCTCACGCTGTCTAGGGAAGCTGCTAACTGGGGAGTGTTTGAGCTGCAGGTGCCGGAGCTGTGGCTGCTCATCTGTTACTGCTCACGGGATAAAGGCAGCGTGTGCCGAAGAGCAGCATTGGCCAAGGGTCTGCCAGGGAGCAGCCTGAGGCACGAGAGCAGCTCCTGGCATGAAATTCCTGCCTTTAACTTGCATCATTGCCAAAAATGGGCCTTGCTTTGGAGCAGGCCATGGGTCACGGCACCATTTTGTGTCAGTCTGTGGGTCACTCCACCATTGTGGGCAAGGGCATGGAGAGGGGGGGACATTCCACCATTTTGCATCAGGGCGTGGGGCTCTCCGGCATTCTGTATTAGGGCGTGGGGCACTCCACGATTTTGTGTCAGGCCGTGGGTCATTCTGCCATTTTGTGTCATTCCACCATTCTGTGTCAGGCTGTGGGGCACCCTGCCATTTTGTATTAGGGCATGGGGCACACTGCCATTTTGTGTCAGGCCGTGGGGCACTCCGCCATCTTGTGCTCAGTCTAGGGGTGGCTGCACCATCTCGTGCCAGGCTCTGGGGTCACTCGACCATTTTGTGTGAGGCTCTGGAGTCACGCTGCCATTTTGTGCCAGCCCATGAGTCACTCCATCATTTTTTGTGTGGACAGAAGCTGAATAAAGCTTGAGGGGTGATGTGTCTCCTGAGAGTTAGAACATCCTAGAGGTGCTTCTCCAGCTTCCTTTGGCACACACCCCCCATGTTTTTGCTTCCAAAGTGATCTAACATTATTTACAAGCGTAAATCTACAGTTCCCATAACTTTTGGACTTGAATCCTGGTATGTGAACAGCAAATAGCATGGCCTAGAAACTGAAGTAAGGTCCATAAGCTCCTGGGAACCTGCAAAGGGGTGTATGGGCACTGGGGAATTGTACCCTTCATGCTGTGAGCTGTGGATAATGGATAAGATCAGACAATTGGGCAGGAGGGGGGAGGAAAGATCAGCCTAGATCTGGAATTCTGAGGACTTCTATGCTTCTGTTACATTTTTCAAGTTCTTCTACTTAACCGATGCAGTATTAGCATACTTAGAACTGAGGCTGAGTAAAATAAAAACGTGGCAGAAGTCCACTAAAACCTGGAAATTTCCTCTTCCTGATCTGAGTCTAGTTTTGTTGCAGAAGGATCCCGTCACCCCAAGCTGCAGCACCGGGTGCAAAGGTGAGATTTGCCTGCCCGGCCAAATGTCCCTGCTGTCCATACATGGCTCTGGCTGCCCTGTATGCTGAAGAGCACAGCCACCTGTGGCTTGTTTTGACATTAAAAACACCAAGCACCTGCCATAGATGTTGCCATCTGTCACTGCAGCATGGATTGAGGCAGCTTGGACTGTAGGAGGCTGGCTCAGACCAGGCAAGGTACTAAAAGTTTTGCCCTTCCTTTCCAGAGCTTCACCTCTTCTGGCATGTTGAAAACCCTCAGAGGCTCCAGCTTGTATTTGCCTTCTGCAGAATGCTGCTGGAATTTTAGAACATTTTACATCAGTGTATCTACCCCTGAGCCAGGAGGAGTGATGAGTGTGCCTGGAATACTCCTGTTGCTGCGGGGACTGGGTCACAGAAAGAGCTCTCTCATTCCCACGAGGAAGGTGAGCGACTGTGGTGCAATACTGCCCAAGAAAGGTCACAATTACTTTCATGTCGCTAGGTGGAGATCCTTGAATGTGTCTGGAGCCTGTGGCTTGGGAACATATAATATTTCTGCAGGGTCTGATGGAGTTACAGTTCTCCTGCTGAGCCAAGCTCCTGGCTTCTCCTGTTGAACTCTAGAGCCAGTCCTGCTCCCTTGGAGTGAAATGTGGAACAGCCCTGCCAGCAGTATGTGAGGCCATCAGCTCTCCCATATCCTGGTACATATGGGCATGGGGGTCTCTTCCCAGAAGGTGTTTCTCCTGTGCCAGGCAGACGGGGATTCAGGCTCCCTATGACGTGGTTCTTGCCTCAGGGAGGGCGTCTCCTTCAGAAGGTGCTTCATCTGGAGTGCAGACAGACCTCTTTTGAGCATGTTGCTGTTATACTGGCACTTGGTTCCTACTCACAGTGTTGTGATTGGATTTTTAATGAGCCCAAAGAAATTCCATCAAAAAAATCAGTCTGGGTTTTTTCTTGAGAAAAAGACAGTATTGATAACAATGCTTTGCAAGCAGTTTTTGTCAGTTTTTGTGATCTTTGAAGATGTCCAAGCAGTCACTGTGGGGTTTTGCCGGGCTGGCTTCAGCTATGCAATGCTGTAACGAAATACTGTGGGGTTTGGTATTTTTTACGGCACATGGCCATAAAATAGAGACTTTCCTATAAAGTAGATTAGGGAGGATCTTTGAAACTTTCATTCAAAGAACAGCTCTTCCAGAAGGTGAGCATTAACAAGATGGTAGTGTCACATTTTCATGACAAGGTTCTGACTGAGCAGATCATTAGAGAGAAAGGATCAAAGCTACTTCCTCATGTTACATTTCAGGTGGACATGAGAGTGTCACTGGGAAAAAAGCTCAAATAGCAAACTTCACAGGAGGGGAAAGCTCCCTCCTCCCACCTATCTATCCTTTGCGATTTCCTTCCAGTGAGTCACAAACTTCTGGAGTTTCAAAGGAGTTATGTTTTAATCCAACTGCTAGGGCTGATATAGCTCTGATGAAAGACTTGGACATCAGAAGAGATGTTGGGTCTCCTTCACTGCTAGTGAGCAAGACCCAAATACCATATTAAACAATTAAGTGTTTAATCCTTACTCGTTTTCCAGTGATCTCCTTGGTCTGGAATTCCTTTTGTTTTTTCATAAGGTTATTTTTCTAACAAAAAAGAATAAAT
The DNA here is from genome assembly GCF_015227805.2 of Hirundo rustica. Lineage (NCBI taxonomy): Eukaryota > Metazoa > Chordata > Aves > Passeriformes > Hirundinidae > Hirundo > Hirundo rustica. Next base: position 63,336,917 of record NC_053454.1, read on the forward strand.
TGACTAAACATTTTTAGCCAGTGCAGTAAACCAGGAAATTTTACTATGTAAATTTTGCTAAAGTAGATTGGTAATTTATTTAATTCTAATTTATTCACTTAGTTAAAAATCCTAAATTTTACCAAATTAGAAAGCTGATTTAATGTGTAAGCTTCCTCTGTTCCATGTCTTCTGGTAGGACATTAAGTGCTTTCTTCCCCGGGTAGAGAATATGTAACCCAGAGCCCGACGGCACAGGGAGCTCTTAGATCCTGATCTCAGGGTGTTCTGCAGGCAAGAAAGGCCCTTCCACTGCTTGATGAAATCTGCTGAACTTGTTGGATTGCCATTACTCGCATTGATCTCCAAGTGGGAACCAGCTCCTCGTGCAGCTCAAAGAAAGCAAGCGCTGCACCCAAGTTAAATGTTATACAACAGGATTGTAAGACATGTATCCAAAGTGCTTCTCAAACTTTTTACAGATACTCCAGCACATCTGAAGCATTTGACAGAAAAGAATAGGCAAGGGCAACAATGATTGATCCATGTTTTTAAGAAAAAAATTGAAGCCATATTTCCACCAGGGGCTTCAGACAGACATTGATGTATTTATCGAGAAAGAGCCCACGAGCGTCAGCCTTTGCATCACTAAAAATGTAGCCTGCTGCAAGAATTTACAGCTGTGATGGAAGATTCATAGCTGCTCTCTTTATTTATTGGAAACATCCCTTGCAGCTGAGTAAAGGCATAAATATGAAATTAAATCACAAAAACTACTTTGAAGTAGTGCTAAGGGTACTTTTTAAACCTGCGGGGCCAGGACAACTTAAAACTAATGTTGAAACACAATTGAGATGAACAGTATTTACTGATCCATTATTCCATCCCTTTACAGCTAATATGTAAAATCATAGATTATTGGAGACCATTTGCTCTATTCTTCTTCTATGTATTGCTTAACAGGAGGACTCAAGGGCAGAACGTTAGATAAAGATGCATCCATGAATTTCTGTCTTTGTGATTTATAGTTTTCATGTCACTGTAAAATTATTTTTATAGTTTATTTTACCAGCGCGTGGTGTGAGAGAACTTTATATGCTCTTGAAAAATAGCTTCAGAAACAACAACAGGCTGTGGTAGGAGTTCTTTGAGGCATAGATATGAGTGCGAATGCCAGTATTAGGTTAATATTCTTTGTCCTTTTAGGTCACTGCAGATATTTGAAGTGGCTGCAGCTTCACTGCAGGGCCAGGGAGCATGGGAGAGCAGAGCAGCCAGGAGAAAGGGGGTGAAACACAACCCACCCCCAGGAGCAATTAGTGTTAATGTGTTATTTTGGATAATGATGATCCATAGTTCCTACACAGCAAGTTTTCATCTCTACATCTTGTAGCTCCTTATCTCAATTTTGCAGGTCGCAAAACTGATTAATTACACTAGCAGCAGTAGCATAATTAGTGCTGATTATTCTCTGAGCTTTTCCTTCTTTAATCATCTGTTTAATTGGAACTAAACCCCTATTTATCGAATAGAGTAGGCTTTTTAGCATCTGAAGACAGTGGATTTTGTTAGTCTTTCCACCTTGAACTTGGGCATTGTTTTAAAGCTTTGGGAATATTTCTGTGGGATTATACTGATTATAACTGGATCAGGATCTGGCATTTTTTAGTATCTGGTCATTTGTCAAATGTTTTGATGTTATAGTGAGTGTTTTCTTTAAAAAGCTGGGGAAAAGAGATGAAGAATAAACAGACTGGCAACTCTTATAAATGACCTGCCATATTTACACTGTTACTCCATAGCAGAATCTATGTGAGATGATGAGGGAAAATACTTCTTTGACCAGCCTGGAGAAGTTTGAATTGTCTTTAATCAAGAGCTGGCAGAATAAAAGAAAATACATGGCAGCAATATGTGACTGCTTTCAAAACATAAATACAACAAAATCTGAAGAAATAAGGACTGCACCATACTTGTGCATGAGGTGCTCTTTGCATTATCGCAGTGTGGTTATGTTGATGCATCGTGCAGTGACAGGACAGAACAGAAAACAAGTAACACCTGGAGCAGTGGTGGAATGACATAAAAAAGGGAAGCAAGTCATACTTGTTTCACCCTGAATCTTTCAGTAGGTCAAGAGCTGGTAGTTCTTACCATTCATTCACCTCCTGCTGGGGCCTTTTGCTTCCCTCCCCTCTCCTACCCCACACAAACTGCTGTTAAAATAGTTACTAATGAGGATGAATAGGTTTTTTTATATTTTAAACTCCCTCAATATGAAGATCTTTCTCCTTCTATCGTTCTCTGACTACTTCAGAAGTCATTGTAATGCTCTGTAATTCACAAGCTCTGGGCATTTTGCCCATTAGGATCTTTTTTCCTTCATCATTTTGGTAGCTGCAGCATATCTGGTCTAAGTGAAAAGGAGCACAAGGGACAAAAGCCACCTCTTGATCCCACCCCAATGCACTGCTTAGGTAGGGAACCTGCTGCAGATCTTTATTGGTTTGTTACACTGGTTGGAAGAAAGTATTTGGGCTGTACCAGGAACATTTCTGCAGCTGTAATCCAGTGTCTCCACAAGCTCCTGCAAACAGAGAGGCTGTGCAGCACCTCACCCTCACACCTGTGTGTAGGGGGTGACCCAGGCCCTTTGCAGACAGTTCTTCACCCGCTGGCCTTGTCCTGTGCAGCAATGCATCTCAAAGGTACTTGGGCTGCATTTAAACCGGGTGGTTAAGGTATTCTCATGATTCTACCACCAAAGATGTGCCTAATCTTTCCTCTGTGGGGAGGAAAAAAAAAATCTTTTATATGGTGACTCATCTTGATTTAACATTACCATATGCTATTGATTGCTTATTTAAGTTGCATTAATGTAAAATGTTGAAGTTTGGTTTCAGCGACATTATTGAGTAGGGGTGGTGCATTGTTTGTAATATATGATGTGTAGCTCACTCCCTGCAGATTTAGCATGTATTAATTTTTACTAGAGGAGAAATACTTGCCTGATGAACACATTTATAGCGAGAAAGAAGTGCTCATTTTCTAGTCATGATCTTGTGCTCTTTTCCTTCTTATTTTCCATGACTCTAAAGATTCATTCTTTGGTGGAACTGCAAACTAAAAGCCCACGCTGTAATTCCATCCCATTGCAATCCTGATTCTGAAGTTTGAGTTCACTTTTCAGACTGATGTCTCTCATCAGGTCATTGCAGAGAAAACTGAGAGCAGTGAGATGTGAAAACAAACAGGATACGGTTCATGTGTAGCCTTTTTTTTCCCTCCTGACCTTCCAAATCTATGATGCTGCTGTATTTTAAAGGACAAGCTGCGAGAGGCACCTAAAATAACATCATTATATTCTATTAGCCTTTTATACAATTTTTCTAATATTTCTAACCTTTCCAATTGCAGTAAATTCACCTGGGCTTTGTTGTGTTTTGAGGTTTTTTATTAGATTTTACGTAAAACCATATTAACTTCTTTAGTTCTGTTTGTTCTTGCTACAAATACCATTTCATAGTCACCTGTTTTACTCCTTCCCACAGCTAGCAGCATGTGAAACACAGGCAATACCCTAAACCACCTCCATCCCTATCAGTGGCTTAAAATGCTGGAGAAAATTAGTATAATTTGTAGTAGAGTCCTTTCATTTTTCCACAATTGCTGATACTTTCTAATTTAAGTTTTAAAAGGCCTTATGGCTATAGCAGTGGGAAACGCTTGGCAGGATGTGGGTTACGGATAACTGGACAGGTATTTGTTCCTGTCATGTGTAAAATGAGACCAAACATGGAGAAAATGCAAACAGGAGGGTACTGAGCTGTCTCCATGGCTCTAGGTGTGCACTGAATGCAGACTGTGCAGTACAGCTGGAGGCAGGCTCGTGTTATCCCTGGATCGATCTCGGCTGCACGATGGCACCAAAGCGGGAACAAATTCAAAGGGAAACAGGTTGTTCCTCAGCATCAGCTGGGGAGTGGAAGCACAGGTGGAAGAAAAAAGTGATATCAATCCGTCGGCCTAGGAAAGGCAAAAATAAGAAAACTATTGATTTTTTAAACATCATTAGAATCAGTAATGGATCACTTCCTTGTGAGAAATGACCCGTTCTTCTCCTTTCCAATCCTGTTACTTTTGTAATGAGTTTTTATTAGGTAATCTATTTTCTGTAAGTGATAGCCCAGATTTCTCAATAGACATCAAACCATCTTCTCAGTAAGAGTACTTGTTTAATTGTTTATTTCTACTTGGAAAAAATGCACTTCACAGTAAAGTAAGAGTTGTAAGGAAAGTGATATTTAAAATAGAATTATGGATATAAAAATGTCATTTGCAAACCTTGGTTAAGTTTTCTTCCTTTTCGTACAAACTGTTCTACTTAAACCTCTTAAATCTTTCCCATTTAGGACTTGATGGCAAAGTCCATTGGTGAGGTGGTAAAGACACGCTGCTGGGTTTAATTCTGTCTCTGAGGCTGATGGGTTTAAGCTGCCTGTGATTAAGTCTCTGATTTCCTTTGCATCTTCTTATATTTTACAGTTTATCTCTAGATTATTGGATTTCTCATTGGGGGTGGAGTGTTACATTTAATTCCTTTGGCTATATCTGTTCTGCCTGGTCAAATACTTCACCAAACCTCTGTTTTCTAGTCCTTTTTGGGTAGTCATCAGCACACTGCTCAAAATACCAGCAATAACAATAACTAATGGAAGGAAAACTTCTAGAAGTGAGTGACAACAGATGGATTTGTTCTCAGCCTAGAGCTTTGAAATAATTATTACTGTTCTCCAAATAATTCTGGCATTATACATAGAAATGGTCACAAAGCATGCTGTGTTTTATCAAAGGTGCAGGTTATTTTTATTATATTAATGTACAGTTTAATGAGAGAGCCCTGAAATGGGATCAGTCCCATTAATTTGTAAAGCTGCATTCTGTACATTGTCACCTCTGGAAGAAAAGTAGAACGGGTTTAGAGCTAATCTCTCACCTGGACGCCGAACCCTTCTTATGCTTAGTTCTGGTTAAATGACAAAAGATTTGGGGGCTTTTAGGTATTGTTTTCAATCACCTATTTACTATACCCTGATTACAAGGAATATTTGGAATTATGTAGAAACCTTCATATACCACCTTCTCTCAATGCCTCACATCTTGGTATTTCATTATTTCAATTGTTTGCATTGTACGTGTAAGGAGAATCATACAAATGAGGAGTTCAACTCTGATCCGTGTTGGCTATGGCATAAAAATCTTCTTCCCTTAATTCCCTATTTCAGTTCATACCAGTGAAAATATGTTTATTCTTTAGTAGAGCAGAGTAACCAAAGCACTCTGAGGAGGTGTATGCGTAGTTTGCTTTGTACCTCTGCTCTGGGCTCAGATATTTTGCGCTGTGTTAAGATTTTACGGCATTAAAACAGTTTCTTTATCTGATGGGATTCCTGTAGGATATCCTGTAGGATAATAATTAGGCTGGATAATTCAATCCAATCACTGGAAGGCTAAAGAAGAAAAGAGGATACAGCTACTGAGTGAGGGTGTCCATCCTGGGCAATGTTTGTGGATGGTTCCAGTAGCCTGGTAGGATTCAAGGGCCCATGGTAGCAAAAAATGAAGCATGCCACTTAAATCTTATTGCAGGTTTCAGTAGGACTCTGGCTAATGTTTTTATTGAAAGGAAACCATAACTGTGACACAGGGAATTGCTGCTGCTGAATTTTCATATTATCCAGAGGGTGCCGACAAGGGATACTGAACAGATACAGCGTCCTAATAATAGATGAACTAAGAGAGTAAAACTTTATTAAATGAAGGACCTAAAATATTTTGTAAAGCAAAGATAGTTTCGTGTAGTTATAAAGTCCCAGCCTCTAATCCCCACTACTAAGAAGCTGACGAATAATTACCAGCTGGCCAGCAAATTCTCAATACGAGAGAAATTCTTGGGTTTGTGTATTTGCTCCCTACTCCTGTGACCTCTCTTACCAGATATAGAAACCATCATGCAATAAAGGGGTTTTGTCCTGCTCTGTCCTCCCTTGTCCTGTCCTTTCCTCTTCCTCTTCCTTGTCCTGTCCTGTCCTCCTTAGTGGAGCAGCTGTCACTTAATGCCCAAGTGGATGTGATCCTAAGGATCATTCATGCCTAAGAGCCAGGGAGAGATGAGTTCCAGACTTGAATGAAGTCGTGGGTATACAAATGTGCAGGAGGACTTTGTCATGATTTTAGAAGAAAACAGGATTGCTGGATGTGAACTTTACAAAATGGACATGGAGGATCAAATTAAGGAGAAGCTGCAAAGGGCAGTGCAGCTCAAAGGGTGACCCTGGCCCATGGCTGAGGGAGGGGTCAGGAAAGAGCTTCTTGAGCAAGTGAAGTGGAGGGAATGTGATGTCAGAAGATGAGAAAGGTCAAAATAATACATAATTTCAGTTCATTGCTGCTTATGCTGAAAGAATAATACCTGGTCCCATGACCATGGGTGTTCCCAGCATAGATTTGGTGCAACTCTTGGGAGAACCTAGGATTGAACGGCTCGCTCTGCCCCACTGCAGGGTTGGTCCTCACAGAGCTTCTCAGGCTGGCCCCAAGCTGAGTATTGTCCCCTGCAATGTTAAGGTGTTTATTCTTCACCTCTTCACAAACAATCCCATCTTGTACCTCCTTGTGGTCAGCATCCACTGATCCCCCGAACACAGAAGGACCAGCTCTGCTACCAGCTCTGCCACCAGCTCTGCCACTGGGAATTTTCCTGAAAGGCTGCAAATATGTCAAAGTAAATGCAATGTAATGCAGCAGCTTTGCTGCTTTGTAGTTTTTGTTAGCACCACATGTTTTTATATCCCATCCCAACAAGATAAAAGAGGTAGGGATGAGTAAAGAAAACAACATAGAGGGTTTTATATAGGAGTTGTTAAAATTAGTTGCTTCACAGAAATTTGTAACAACAATTTTCAGTGTGTTCCTTACTACACTTCTTTTTTTTTTCCCTCTTTTGTTCGGCACAAAGCAACAAACGCTCCAGTCTCCCTCTTGCCGTTTATATTTTCCTTTCTTTTTCTTAAGGGATAGAAGAGAAAATGCAAAAAATAAATATGAAAAGTAAAACATCTTTTGAACATTATGCAGAAATTAAACCCAGCAGAACAGAACCAGGAAAAAAATCCAAAATATTGTCAGTTCTGAGGTATCACCCCATCTTCTTTTTTGAAAGAACTCCATCTAGACCTACTGTCTCTCCTTTTAGCAAAGCCGAAACTTTGGAGAGGGTGTTTGGAACCATTAAGTCTCAAGGAAATCTACAGATTTCAAAGTCCTCATCCCTCAGGAGTTTGTGCCTGAATCCGTGACACAATTTGGTCTCATTTTTGCAAAAGGACTTCAGAAATTTTAGATTATAAGCTTGATGATTTATATCCTGATATTTTTTTCTCAAACAGCATCAATTGCTTCAAGTTTCTGAACCTGACAGAGCAACTGAGCCATTTATTTTTAAACATAAAGAGGGAGAAGCTGTTTTTTAACATTTCTATTTTCTTGTCCAAAAGGCACGTAAAATCTGCACATCTGTACAAATGCAAATAATTTACATGTGAGAACAAGCTGAAATCTGGCATTCTCAGGCAGGTGACATTTATGCATCAGCATTCACATGTTGTCTTATCCACACACATAGGCACTTCTGGTTTTGCAAAACTTCATTTATCACTTGTTAAATATTTGAAGCTGAACTGCTCTTTCTGAAAAAAAAAAAAAATTAAAATTGTTTCTTAGATTGACAGATTATGATAACTAAAAAAAAGTCATCTAAAAGCCCTCAGCCACATGTCTGTGCCTGCTGTGCCACATTTCTGAAAATGGCCTAGAACCAGCAGAGTGGTGCATTTCAAATTTTCAAAGTTTATACTGGTCATTAGATACTGAAGTTGCATATGAAGTACATTAGAAATTAATACTGAAAGTTTCCTGTTTAGCAAAAATTGTAGTTACTCAACAGACACATTTTGTTTCCTGTTGGTTTTATAATTAGGTGGTTTGTTCCTGAGAAAAATTTCCTCTTCTTTATTTCACAAGTTCATATATCTTTTTTAATCAGCTAACACACATATTTGTCTTACAGACAAATGCATTATATGCTACATATTTCATCACTGAGTGGCTGCCAGAAATGCATTTCCATATCTACTCTTCATGAATCAGCAGAACACCACTATAAATCTTCCCTCCCTATAAAACTTTTTTTAATAGAGGTGTATCCTCATTCTGATGTTCTATAATCAGCTTTGTCAGAGACACTGTGGGCCCTCTTTCCTTAAAATATTAGCTTACGAAAGATTTCAACCACTATTTATAAGCAGGAGAGAGAGAATCCACATCTTCTATCTAAAATCATTAAAAGATTGATGAGCATTCATAGCTGGAAAACTCTGGCAGAAGAATGATTTCTTTGCAGCAGCCTGTGTAATTAAAGAGAGGATGAATATTGGCAAAACCATTTCTCCTTACTCTCCTGTTCTACTCACTGCAGGAGAGCAAGGAGTAATCACACTTTGCTGAACTGTATTCACCCTGCTGGGCTGGCACAAGCAGGTGTGTCAGCTGTAAGAGATCAGAACCACTGGGCTCAAGTCATCCAGCCAGGTCCTAGGACACTGCACCTGGGAGAGTTACAGTTAGCCAAGGAAGGGACGGCTGGATGGAGTAATCCCAGCCACTTCAATCCACCTTGTGGGACAGCAAGAGGGAGGTGGACAGAATGGGAAAGGCATCACCTAAACCTCAGTGGTGGCAGGAGGGATATGCATCTTCTACAGGATTAATGTTTCTGTAATTCACTGGTGCACGTACACGAAGAACGTTCGTGTGGCCACCATTCCCGCCAGCAATCAGCTAAACCAGTTTGAGAGTCACTGTTAAAACAAGTCTTATTGTTGTTTTCAGCAAGAGGTTATGCCATCTGCTCCAAAGCAGACATGTCTTTAGGTTCCTGCTCTAAGTACGCTTACTGGTATGCGGAATAATAAAAGAAACACTCAATGGCTTAGGGCAAGAGCAGCATCCTAAATAGACTTTAAATGACAAACAAATTGGAGCAGACACTTCTATCCACACGAGCCTAATGGTACTTACCTTTGACAGTAAATGCACAAAATTACATCTGGCTGAGAAAGTCCCTCTGGGCTGGAAGTAATTGGCAGGTGGAATAGGACTCAGAGGAGCACCACTGCTCTGGTCTCACTTGTCTTTTGACGTCTGCCTGTGCCCACAGCGGGAGAGAATACTGGGATCTCAGAGCAGGTGCTGGCAGTTGTGTATTTTTAGGTTATTTTCAAGGTGTCATCTGTTTAGGTATTTTCATGGTATCATCTGTTACCTTCTGCCATTCCTCTCCTTGAGTCACTTCAGTGGCCATTCTGGAATAACTGTGATGCCAATTCTGGGTTAAATCAAGTAGAAATGCTTTAAGTGTCTGCATTTTACCTCAACTTTCTATGGCTCTTTTCCAAGCATGTCCCACACTTCCCTAGCTCTGTTTAGTCTGGGAAAGGTATAAGAAAATTAGCTGAAGGTCATATGGCTACTATCCATGCATAACTAATCCTTTATTGGAACAGATGTGAGTTGCAAAGAAAGTTAATGGCCAACTTTACAAAGGTTCAGTGGAAATCTGTCTGGGAACAGGCAGAGCTAAGTAAAATATCTACAGTGAATCTTTTACTTCACTGAGGACTGGTAGAAGTACCACGTGCCAATGACATTATTCAAATCAACATGAATTTAAAATCAGATGTCTGGGTGTGATCAGCCCTTTCTGTCTGGAACCTAAGGAGATTAATGCAAGTTTCCTTTGTCTCAAGCTGGCACAGCCCAAAACAGCTGTACTGGGATTATATTTCTTTGTAATAGAAACATAATCTTCATAGGTGTGATTGCTTTAGTAGGCCTTAGGAGCCTAAACCATATAACTAATCCGAATTTTAGGATTTCTTTGGTTTACACTAATTGTAGATGTCAGGTTTGTGGTGACTGGATACTGTGGTGATGGGTCCTTCAGAAGTGCTGAGAGATAGATAAAGTTGGGCTGAATTGATGTATTTCATACTATGAGCAGCTGGATGAGCCCTGAACACCATACCCAAGTGATTCATTTCTGAATGGTGGTGAAAAGAGAGGGGGGTGCTTAAATAAATCAATGGTGATTTTAATAAACTGGGAGCTTCTTGGTACTAAATCTGTCTGCATCTGATCTGAATTGCAATTACCTGTCAAAAATTCATCCATCATTGCAAGTTCCAGACAAACTTTCTGGCAGCAGATGTTTCAGGGAAGCTATTTCATGTGGGAAATATATCGTTTGGTGTGCAGCATTCCCAAGAACAAAAGCCAAAGCAGAAAACATTTCCCCAAGTAACAGCAATAACTTCTGTGTCATACCTAAGCCGAGTTTATTGGTGAATATAATTTGTAAATGTGGATTTCCAACATAAATCGGTCAATGAAACACTACTCATAATTCAGCCCATCTCAAAGAGATGTAGTAATTCAATATTTGTGTACTTGTGAAAGCAATGGTATTTCTAATAACTTTAAATTCAGCATTATTAAACCTCCTCTCTGAGGCTACAACACTGGTGACTGCCAAACAAACGTGGTGTGTTCCAGCAGCCAGGCTGGGGAGAGCTCTAAGAAATTGCCTAAAGAAATGTGTCACCCTCCCTCAGATCTGTATTCAGCAGGTGTGGGGCCACCTGTGCAATCCATGTCTCTCTCACACCAAAACCCAGAAGAAACTGGGGGAAAAAAATATTTGCCTGCCACTTCATATGGCTCATTACTTCCTGTCATAAGAGAAAGGGCTGAGTGTGGACTGTGTGAAGGATTTAAATTCAGAATACCTAAAATCCAATTTTTCATTGACACCCTTCCCACCATCTGATACGTGGCTGGTCCCTTCTGTGGCAAGAAGGCAACGTAATGAACATTTCTTTGCAGCCATCAGAAAATTGTCATCTAACACTGCTATTTCTCATCTGAACATGTACCTTGAAAATGACCTCTGGGGACAGGCAGGACATATGATGAGAAGATTGCCATCCCAGCCAAATAATACCCCAAAAGCTGTTCTACTGTCACCTCTATCAAAACCCTCCATTCTCTTTCCCAATTATAACAGCAGAATCTATCACTCTTTTCAATTTTCATTATATCAGGAATTTACTTTGCACATTTTCTTCTTCTCTGTAGTACTTTAAAACCATGTTTCATTAAAAGCTGTTCCTAGCATAATTGGGAGCAATTCACTTACAAAGTAACTGCTGACAGATGGATCCATTTATATCTTAGACATGATGTTCTGGGCTTCTTAACTTGTCACCTGTGCCCAGTGTTTGAGGATTCATCTTTTGTGTTGATGGCTCAGAAAGCCCCGGCCTCGTAAGCTGCACCAAGTGTGTCATTCTGAGCTCTGGAGAACTGATGGCTGCCAAAGGTATGGAAAAAACATCCTGGTTTGCCCTACTTCTCTCATTCATCACTGCGCAGCGTCACTGGGGTAACATTTTCCACAGAAATCAGAACATAGTTGCATATTGCATGTCCACTCTCCTCCTTTATTTCCCTATTATTTATTTCCTTCTATTATTTAGCTTGGAAGGGCTGTGGGTGCTTTATGCAAATCACTTCTCAGGCCTGTGTCCTCTCCGAGGGGTTTAGTGCCTCAGCTCCCAGGGCCATCTGTCCATTCCCCTATGCCAAAGGCAGGGAGGAGAACCCAAGAACAGGAAATAAATGGTCAGCTGCTATCCCAGGGTGCTGCAGGGGTGCGTGGGTCCTTCCCTGGATCGTAGGTGAGAGGTAGTATGTAAGGAGTGAATTATAATGAGGATAAATGACTTTTACCTAATACAGTAGAGAAGATGGAGCTGACAAAGGAAAAAGAGGTGAATGGCATGGAAAATGATGCTGGCAGGAAACTTCATAATGAGCAGAGGAAAAGATCATTTATATCAAAACCTGGGTGCAGCCGGCCCTGCAAATGAAGAGTGTGAACCTACACTCGACCCTTTCCTCTCTTTACCTTTATGAAAGGCTGCATTTTAGGAATATGAAAATAAAATAAACTTTTAGCCTTAGAAGTAGCTGGAGGAGCAGGTGCCCTGGGCTGAAGGTGGTGTGGGTTGCACATATCCTTGTGCTTGTGGTCAGTGTGCGATCCTGTCCCGTTTGGCTGGGGGCCAGCCCTGTGTTTCCCTGGGATGTGATGAAGGCCTGAAAGATGCCAGTGGATTCATTGTTTTGGAGGCTGCTTACCCTGGGGAGCACAAGGTGCCAGCACCAGTCAAACAATGTCAAGCTTCATGATTAGAAGCAAATTGGTTGGAGCTGGTATTGTTCCTGATGGGTGTTTTTAATTTCATTTTCCTGTGGAAAGATTACTGAAAAAGCTGTTCCAGCTCCTCGGATCATGCATTCTGACAAGTTTAAAATTTAAACTTGTTCTGAGGGAAGATCACATATATTTCAGGCCTATATGCATAAAATATTTTAATATTGCTAAGACAGCTGTGACCTCAGCACAGAAATGTCATGAGATGGAACGGCAGAAGCCAGACAGAAGAAGGACAAGGAGTAAAGCTTAAAACAGCCTCATTAAAATGTATTTTTCTCAGTTTGGGAAAATAATGAGAACCACCCCTTGATCCATTTTCCTGAAATAGTGATGAAATGCTTTAGAGGCCAGTTTCATTCTTATTAATATTTTTTTTAATTAAGAAGGATAAAAACTATCTAATGTGATAACTATGAAGGAATGCAGAGCCATTTTCATTCTGACCATGACCATTTATTTGTGGCATAATATAACCCTTAGGCAGGAAAATCTTCTACTATTGCACACATACACCTGGTTCTTTCAGCGGTTGCTTCATGTTCTGCTGTAATGAAATACCTCCTTTAGCTGCATCAAATAAGTCCAAATACCATGGACCCAATACTATGTGATCATACTTCTGTCATTTTCCATTGTAAACTCTAAGCTTCCTTTCATTAAAGACAGCAAATGAGCACTTGAGTCATTCCAAGGAATCACAGCCCCTCCACCTCCTTAAATTCCATATTGATATCTGCAGAAAGCAATTTAATCCATCTTTTCTTCCCACCCCACACAATGAAAAGACAAAAATCGCAGTTTGAATTGCATTAGCCTTCAGGTCTTCCTAAAGATAAATAATGTTGCCTGCAGGTTTACATCAGGGATTAAGTGTCTGCATTCTGAATAACTCTGGAAATAAATTAAATGAAGGGAGCACAGCCTTTAGCTCTTATTCTGGGGCTTTGTTTCATACTGTGACTTTTACACAGCACTTTTGTTTCACCTTTGTTTGAGGACAAAATATAAAATGTTTCAGAAAATATCTTCCCTTTTCCATTTTCTTGATATAAATATGAACTTCTTCTTTCAGCTCTCTCAGAACAGTGAGGCTGACGAGTGATATTCCACAGACATGACTGCTTTGGGGCTCACCTTGGGGTTCTCAGGAAGATCCATCACCTCTTCTCTGGTGAGACACCTAATTCGGGCAACACTCAGTGACTGCTGCAGCACAGGATGGTCCCCTCCTACCTTGGGAAAATACGTCAAATATTAATTGTCAGTTCTATGTTCAAGGTATGAATGTTCATTTCTAAGTGCAGAGGCCTGAAGATTCAACTAACGTATTCCCATTTTTCTTACACAAAAGACTGAATGAATACTTAGAAGAAAGAGCTGTATTTATTTTTAGGACAGTTGTGAGGGTTCTACTTTTAAAGCAGTTTGAACCAGTAGATCACCATGTGGTCTTTCCAGATCTCCAGACTTTATCAGTGGAAAGGAAAGCATGCTGTGAAGCAAGGAAATGTTTCCCTCCATACTGTTTATCTAGAGCAGGCAGCCATTTGTTTCCTTATTTTTACCCTTGTATTTTGTGTCCTCTCCTAAAATCAGGAAGGCTCAGGACTGATTCCAAATATTTCCCTCCCAGTTGGCTTTGACATGTCTTTTTTTTTTTCCCTCCCCTCTGACTTTCCTTGGGTTAGATGTTCGATTTGAATTATCCGTTTTGCTTCACATTATGACTAAGTATGCTTTTAATATAAACACCTGAGCACAAAAAATCAAGATTAAGAAACTGTTCCGCTTGACTTAAAGCATTATGTCTCCTGAAATGGGATACCTGAGGTCTGGGATACCTCAGCTGTAGGAATCAGGTTCTGATAATTACAAATCCTGTAGGAGGTTTCAAAATTAATTTTGTTTCTTCTCAGTGTAGTGTTTGACTGCCTGTTTCATTGAGCTTAGGCTGCTCTTAGGCTCCATGAGTCATACAAAAAAAGGGACGGCAGCTAAAAAACATTAAAAAAAACCAAAACAACTTTGTGTGATTTAGCAGCCTACTTGGAAACAGAAAGCACAATTCCATTTAGCTTTATGGCAGAGGAAGAAACTTTTTGGCCTTTGGTTGGTTTTTGGTCTTTGAAAATATATATGGCTCTGATTTAGCATTCAAGGTAATAAGCAACCCTGACTGTAGAAAAGAGTTATTTGTAGGATATCTTTTCCTGGCTTTTCAAAATTGAAACTGAGTCACTTCCACTGGAAGACTTTTCCTTATCTAGCCTGCAGCCTGTCTTTCTTCTCTCACTATTTCACGTTCGCAGGCAAGAACCAGCAATGCTGCATCTGTGTCTCTGCCAGGAGGGGCTGACACCAGGAGAAAGGGAAAAGGACACCAATCCCTGTTCCCTTTGTGCATCTGCAGCACTCCGTGGTGCACGTGCCTTACTCTTGGGCTCAGGCATTGATTCCTTCCCTTGCACAGGCAGAGCTACAGCCATGGATTTCTGCCCAAAGCATGGGCAGAAAGCCCGTGAAAGCAGATTCGGCCGTCCCTCCTCCAAACCGACCCTTCTTCCAGAGGTGCTGGGGTGGGGCAGATTTCCCTGTGGGACAAAGGCAGGGAGCTCCAGCAGCAGCCGGCACTGGCCTCAGCAGAGACTTGTGCTGGCACTTTATATAGATGCATTGCTGCTCCTCTGGGGTGTCACAGTGTATTCCTGAGGGTGCCATGGGCTCGGTTTTCCAGCCTGCACGGAAAAGACTGTTCTGTAGGCTCAAAAGGAGCATCTCCTTAAGGCTTATCTGTTCAGGTTTGACAATGACAGCATGCTAAGAGAGAACAGAAGGACTGAATAGTGCAGAAAGCAGTTTGGCACATCTGGGAAAAATGCGTCTGTGTTTCTTTCCCTAAATGCTGCAAACAGGTGGGAACTGCAGCTGTCTGAAAAAGTTCATCTTATTTCTATAAAGAATTTTGATTGGGTTTTTTTTAGATAATCCCCAAAGTGAGACTTTTCCATTATGAGGTGGTTCTGATTTGCAACAAATGCTGTTTAAAAGACAGAGAGATAGACACTATAAAGGGTAAAAAACTCCAAGCAAACACAATTTGCTAAAAAAACCCCAGAATTAAGATGGGTCCATATCCTGACAGAGAATCTTCCAGCAATACTTTCTAGCATGTCCCTTGGCTGATATGTCACAGGAACTGGAAGTCATCACATCTAGTGAGACTTTCACCCATTACTTAGAAGACCACCGTAACTACAGTGCTTATGGTTTTAATGGGATCAAGAGGGGACTGTCACCTGTCACCCCATAGGTCTTGGGGCTGAAGCTACATGAGGATCTCTGTTCTGTCTTTGTAACCACAGACTGGATTAATATTGAAGTAAGTCTTAAAATTCTTCGAGCAATGCACCCGTATGGAGATAAATGACTTTACGCGCACCTTGAAGCAATTGCGGAAATTTCTATGCTAAGAACTTGTATGTATGAAATTGTTATTCATATGAAATTGTGATAAAGCTCTGAACATAAACTGGAATTCGAAAACCATGGCTTTTGGCTGCCTTTCAGGAAAGGCATTTTATTTTCACCCTGCGCTTGGTAATCCAAAATGAAAATCTAAGTGAGATCGAAGGGTAACTGCCATGTGCCATGTTGCATTGATTGTGAAAGCTATTTTACATAGTTCTGGGAACGCACAAGTTGCCATAATCTTTCCATGCTCTCATTTATAAAATCTTGCCCAATTAGGTGGCTGTGGGTAGATACTAAGACTAATGCATGAGGCAGCTGCTCAGCTTGTACTGGCAGGAACACAAACTGGATGGGCAGGGCTGTTTGCATAGCTGGTGTCCTCATGTGGGTTTGCCACTTCTGCAATTCTGCCTTCACCCCCTCTCCCTGAACGGTCTGGCTTTGGGAAGTCCGTCCTTTGCTGCTTGTCTAAAGAGCACTTTGCAAACTTACAGGTAGAAATAAATACCACTAGGCGTTAATTGCTTTTTCAGTTACCTTGTAGCTCTTGGCCTTAGGGTTGACTCTGTTGCTTGTGCACAAGCCAGCCCCGAAACTGGCATTAAAAATTATTCCCTCTGAGCCTTCAGTGATGTGTCACACGTGGGCCATCCTCCTAAGCATGCCTGTCTCTCGTGTACCGTGTGCCCATTGTCAATTAAAACTAATATTAAAATCAAAGATAAACAAACTGCACATAGGTACTTGGGAGAAACCACCCCCTTTCCTGTGTATGCAAGTGAGTCCTTTTGTCTTTGAGCTTCTTAGGCTAAGGATAAATGGATGATTCTCTCCCTTCCTTGCTTTTTCTCCAAATAACAGGAAAAAAAATTGCTCCCTTGAATTCCAGTTAAAATTAATGGAAGTCTGGGGGAGAAGAAACAAACAAACAAGGAAGTGTTTTATATTTGGGTTTTTCTTTTCACCTCGTGGCAGATGGGTTTGGTGTGTTTTACAGCTACCTTCTGAAATCAGTCTGTTATTTTGCCATTCCTTTGTAAGAGAGTAGCAGTGCTGAATCTTTATCATATTGATCGTTCCACAGGCTTTCATCTGGGGCCTAGGATAATACACAGCATAGTTATTGCATTATTATTTTTCATTTGTATCCTATTGATTTGCTGCCAGGAACTTACAGGTCAATTTGCAAAGAGATGAGCTATGATTTATTTTTTTTTCTAAAAGATTATGCCACGATGGGAATGCTTTTATAAGGCTGTCAGGTCTTTAGGTTTGTTTTTTCTCCTCTCAGGAGAGCAGCACATTCATAGATTAGCAGGAGGCACAGTTCCACCTGGATTTACACGCGGAGTATCCACGACTTTCAAGTAATTCATGTGGATAAGTGGCTGTACACCAGCCGACACTTAAACTGGAATTTACTCCTGGGGAATGGGTCTTCCCTCACTCCTCTCTGTACAACTCAGAAATAACAAATCAATACGGTTACACCGATGTAAAAGAGACGGGGGAGACACTTTCTGTGTCTGATCACAACAACCCACCAAGGTTTAGCATCCCCGGGTGACAGGTGCTAAAAATAGACATGAAAAGTTATTCTTGGTACATATTTTTTGTTTGCCGTGGCAACATCCGTTCACTACCGAGTAGTAGCAGTAGTCCAGCTCCTAACAACTTTGTACACAGAAGGCCCACCTTTGAAACAAACTAAGGAATCAAATTCTCCTCATCTTTATTTGACTTACTGTTGTTAGATTGTAGCTACTGGGAGAGCAAGGATTATAAAAGTATGTGAAACTGCACTTTAATTCCTTCAGTACAAAACTCCTGCTAAATAATTTACAAGGGGTTAGGTTTTAATTACTCCATGCAAAATGTGTTAAGTGCAGTAGGCCGATGTATCCATACACTGTGTTGTGTACTGCTATTTTTCCCTGGAACCCATCCAGGTAAGTCAAACCCACGGTGTGGGACTTCCAGTTCGTGTTCTGTTTACACTATATTGAATTTTCCTGGCATCCCTTCAGCAGGAGCAATTTGACAAGGGAATTTTTTTATAGCACAGAACACCTTTTCCTGCCAGTGAAGATTTTCAGTTTTGGGATTGGTGCGATGTTTCATCCTGGTTTGTAGCACAGAATTGGATGTCGATGTTAAACCATGCTCTTACCAGCACAGGTCACTGGAATTACCTTCCCAGTTTGGGAAATTTTATTCTAAATTGCAGATCATTCATGGAGCTCAAAGTAAGACACAACCCAAATATATGCCTCACTCATAATGTCTCCCACGGCAAGATAATTGCCAAGCACCTGAACTGCTGCCCTTATCTTACAGGAGTATTTCAAAGAATGTTTTCGTTTGCGTTCCTCTCCTACTTGTCCAAGTTTTGCTTCACATTTTGACACTGGTGGGACATAATTGTATTAGACAGGAGTGAGGTCAAAAGAGATTTCCTGCTTTAAGTGGAGGTGTGAAGTCACAAAATGTGCTGTGTCTAGCTGCTAAATGCCTGTTAAATCTAGCACAGCAGCAAACACACACACACACACACATCCATGTATAGCTTAATACTTCAGAGTGTATTTATTTTAATACTTGAGGAAAAAAGATTACCATGTTTCAAGACTGCTGAAAACTGTCTTAAGCACTATTGTGCACTAAAGTGCTATTTACAGACACCAAAAAACATTCCTTCTGGATAGTATTTGTGACTGTTTGAGTTGAGTTAAGATTATTTTTTTTTAATTGGAGAATTTATGAAAAATACCAAATCCTTTCAGTAATTACTAAGGAATCTTTGGTTTTTAAATTTTTTATATATTAAAATTATTCTGAATGTTAGATTTAGGACATCTAAGTTGTAGTTTCAAGATCTGTTCTCCTTCATAAGCATCAAAGGGGTTACAAAATGGTTGAAATCTTCTGTTTCAGTAGAGCTCAGTCAGAGTTTTTGCCATCTGACAGCTCAACAAACACAAGGAGTTTCATGTTCTGCTTTAATATTAAATATTGCTTTATAAATCACAGTAACTGCTTTCCACCAAACCTAACTTCTGCTTTATTTCAGAGACCTGCCAAAGGAAAGCCTTGCATTTGTCAATACCTTGTGAAAAGTGATCCCTCATTTCTGAGATGCCTACCAGGAATGGGAGATTTAGCAAGAGTTTCTAAGTTCCTCAGACAATTAGAAAACACCCCAAGCCCCTTCTGCAATAGTGAGAAATGAATATTTGTTTCTCAGCTTGTATTTATTGATTGACTGAGACACTCTGACTGCTACAATGACACTTTTAGAAGCTGGGATATTTGTAGGGAATCAATGAGCAGAACCCTGCACTGAACCGAGGGCTGATATGCCGCCTGCAGTCTGTGAGCCAACACGTGCACAAACCCCAGCATTTCGGAGCTTCTCTTTACAGCTGGCACCTAAACCAGATTTATATTTGCTTCGCTCTTTGTGGAAAAGTAAAAAAGCAATGAAATATTAGTTACCTTAGTGTCTGTCTGTAAAAATTCTTCTTGGGTGATAAATAATTAATTGCATTAATTACTGGTTTTTCCCAGCACTGTTAGACAGCACCTGAGTTACAAGGTGGCTCCTTGTCATAGCTCCTAAAGTGTTCTTGAGGAAGTTCACTGCTGAAGGCAGTGTTTGTGGTTTGGTGGAGCCCTGGCCAGTGTCAGGTGGATCAGCTCCTGCAGGTCTGCTGCATCCTTGCCCTGCCAGCAGGTCACTGAAGGGTTACTGATGAACCATCTGTTGGCTTGGCTCTTGGAATGGGAATGATTCATGGCAGGAGCCCAAATGATGAATAAACGCTCAGCCCTGGGTTGGGGATAAACATATATTATGAAGCTTCAACGCAGTTACTTGATGTTAGTTCCCAATAATAAGGAGCCCTTTTGGGCATTTTTGTCTGTAAAGCCCTCCTTTCTTTTTGCTAACTTATGGAAATACATTCCAGAGCTCTGGCAAGCCCCCACCTTTTGCACAGTGCTGTTCCAGAAGAACTGCCCAAGCTAATCCAGCTCCCCGTGTGCTCACTTGGAGCCTCAGTGATCCGGGCTGCACTCTCACATGCAGCAGCAAACACGACTTAACATTATACCAACCTCTAATCTCACTTGAGGTGCTGTTGCAGAACAGGGTAAGACATACACCTGCAGAGGTGTTTGCTGGTGCAGAGAAGCCAGAATTCCATCCAAACAGATTAAATGTCAACAGCCATAACCTTCAAGTGGGACTTGGAAATTCAGTCACTAGATTATGCTGGACCATTCTAATTCTTCATAAATCTCTTCTATGTCTTTTGATATCAGTAATGAAGGTATAGGATAAAAAATTATTGTGTGATAATATAAATATTTTAAAAGTACCCCAATTTAATATTTTTAATATAATCTCTATTAAGAAGCAAGTGCTTCCTTAATATGAAAATCCGTTGTCACAACCTAGAAGTGATAAATAGATGCATTCCTGTGACATGGAATTAAAAAGGCAACTTCTGACTGTAGGGTTGAGTTTGACTTCACACCAAAATTCAGCAGCATCAAGGCGCTTGCAGAAGGGGCATCCTCAGGCTGTGCAGTCTCACAGTGTTGCAGGCTGGCTGTACAAATTACTCTCTTTTGCTGTTTCAGGTTCCAAAATGGTTGCTCTTCCATGTTGATCTGAAACATGTTTACAAAATATGTGTATAATACACGTGCTGTTTATATTGCAAGGTTTGGGAGTTTTACCTTAACAAAATATAAACTCTGCCAGAAGTCTGTGTAAAGACCTTTTTTCTGCACAGTAAATTTTATCCAGCAAATTCAACTGCTGCAGCTGCAGCTGAACTTGGTGGCCAAGTCCATTCTGACAGTGTCTGGTCTGGAATGCACAATCTCTTCTTTTTTCCCCCCAGAATGTTCCCTACTCTCTGGGTGTTACTCCTTTTATATGATCGTGCTTTTCTTAAAACTTAAGAGTGGCCATTCAGAAAAATCCCTTTTCTTTTTCCCCTCTCTTTGAGCAGGATATCTTCCAGAGGATGATTTGTCACCACTTGAAGCCTGATCTCATGAAGGACAAATCAATTCTGAAGTGAGTCCTAGTGCTCCTTTTAACAATTAGTGTTCCTGTTTCCCAGACATGGCTCTTCCTTTTCACTAAGGTCTAAACACATCAAGTCATTTCTGCACATGCCCTGCAGTATTGTACTATCTCAAGACAGATGACAAAGGGATCTTCAAAACTTTCTGAATTGATTCAGAATGAGGTACCAATACACATTTTACCTCCAAAACACCACACTAAAGGAATTGTCTGATTTCCCATTTCTGAGTGACTCTAGAGCAGGATTCGGTGCCTTGTTTCATCCGTTTAACACGAGGTACCTGGATGGACTCCAGGGCCACACAATGGGGTTATTCACCATGTGTTGTACAGGTGCTGAGTCTAAACAATCCGATGATCTTACGCCCTGAAAATCTCTTACTCTGCATAATCCTTGTGACCTTTTCCGCTGTCACTCATTTATCTGCACTTGGAAGAGGCTGGCACGTGGCTGATTTTATGGATGGCATGCTGCATGTCCTGGGATCAGCATTAATGTGCTGTAATTCTTTATGCAGTCATTAAAGCACTATTAGAGACCTCAGCCTTGGACTTTATATGGTCATTGGAGGAGTTTTACAGAGGTTATTATTGTGTTGCTCCGTCTTGCACTACTCAGCAAGCGCGAGGCAGCAATTACAGAAAGGGCTACTTAGCATCCAGCCTGTACACAGGGAGGTGGGGAGAGATTTCAGAGACATAATTCACCCATCCACCAGAGCACAATAAAACACATCTTTATCTCTGATTTTATTGGTTCTGTCTGCTCTCATCTGGTGCCTGAACATTTTATCTGTTCACGCTGCTTTTTTTCTGATGCAATAAAAAGAGCAGACAGGATTTTGCCCTTTATTTAAAATGTTTTGCCACATTTAGAGGTAAATCACAGCCACTTTCCTGTGTTGTATATTTTCAGACTTGTCAGAGAGAGAAATGTTTTGATAGCAAGCGCGCGCTACGGGGTCCAACTGTGGTCGGGTAGGAAAAGCCTTTTCCTACCACCTTACTTTTCTTGATAAACTTTATAAACCTGCCCCTCTCTCCACATCTCTGGGAGTCAGGCACCCACGTTCCTTCATGCATAGTGAAGGAAAAAAGGAGAGGAAAGATCTGGCTCCCAGTCCCTTCACAAACAGAGTTTGAGTCATTTACATGAGGAATTCAGCGAGCAGAGATCTTTACTTTCAAGCAGATCTGTCTTTTCAGAAACAAGCTGACACTCTGGGCACCAAAACATATCACAGGAACTACAACAAAAAGCAGCATTCTGCCAAAGCTGCAGGCAGGAGTCTGTCAGGGAGAATAATGGAGCAAGAAGAGTGGTGTTCTAACAGGCAAAGGGGGAAGAAAGAAAGGGTGAAAAGTCTAAGAAACTGGAAGAGACTTCAAGGGATTACAACGCTGTTTAATGGGGCAGAAACTGAGAGACAAGTGAACTAAAGTGCAGGGTGATCTGCATTTTTCATGATTTGTAAAAGGTGAAAAGTTGTGGAAGAAATGCTTTGATCTGCCTTTATCTCCCTCTGCCTGTACACTTGTGCCATTCATTTCGTGTAATAACCTCTACTAAACAGTCAGAAGCTGCAGCATAATTTTGTTTCATTTTCTACCTTAAATTAAGGTGAAATGCTGCAGTTCTGGAATTTGAAGCTTGTAGTACCTAATTGGCTAAAGGGAAAAATAAAGAAGTAAAGATGAATGACAACTTTTTGTGTCACGTGAAAAATCAAGGCTCATGCATCAGCGAACTTCAAAACTATTAGATTCATATAATTTCAGCCTATGTCTCAGTCCTAAAATGGCATTAAAATTAAATTCTGTTTCTAATTCTCATTCAGTGGAGCTTAGATGAGCCTCAGATTTTAGATGTTTCCATGATGGGAGTTACAGGAATTGTTTTCTTTGCAACATGGATTGCCTAAATAGTGGTAGTTTTGGGGGCTTTTTCTGCTTTCTTTCCTTTTTGTTCCTTTCTATCCAACATGGCAGGAATGCAATCTAATTGAGTAGCAGGAAGGCAACCTACATTAAGTTAGCAAGTGAGGGAAAAAAAAGTTAATCTTTCAGGCTTTGAAGGAGCTGAAACCAGGAGAAAAACTTTGCCTGCAGTACAAAGCCAAAAGTTATCAACTATCCTGAGAGATGTTTTCACAAATCAACAAAGAAACTAGGAACTAAAAACATAAAACTAGGAGAAAAGGGAAAAAAAAAAAAAAAAAGCATTGCTCTTGTCTGGTCCCTAAGATGAGAAATTGAAAAGCTGCGAGTATAAAGCAGGTATGAGCTGGTTGTCAGTGGAATGTCAGCTTCCAGCAGAACAGGAATAACTCAGAAGTCTTGGGATGAGTCTCTGCTGCCTTGCACACTGTACGATGTTTTAATCAAAGCCCAGAATGAGCAGTTTCCAGCCAGTCACAAAACACCACGTCAGGGCCGTGCAGAAAGAAGATTGCAGCAGAAATGGGGCTTCACCAGATCTAAGATCTAGAACTGGAACTAGATGAGGCTCAACTTGAATAATTTTCTTAGTTCCTTCTCTTGTCCTTTCACCCCAAGTATGTTGAGCTTGTATTTTGCTTCAGCATGCTTCTGCAAATCCTCAGAGGATGCACCTTGGAAGTACTTCAAGGACGGAAATGCTGTGCCCTTTAGATGTTGACAGATGAGGTGCATATTCTCATGTTCTATACTATCGACAATAAGGCAGTTCTTCCTTCTTTTTTTTTATTTTTATTTTTGCGAACAGTGTAATTTTTACATATTTGTATTACTTCGTTATATAGTTACCCTCCTATAAAATATTATATATGGCAGTTCTTTTAGTCCAGGGCTGTAAATGCGGTACCACTTATTGATAAACACGTTATACCACTTAAACCAGTATCTGCAATGTCACTCATCAAAAATGAGAAATGCACAATAGTCTACACTATGAGGCCATTAATTTATCCACAGAGGCAGAAGCACACACATGGCACAACTGGTAAGGCAGCTTCTGTCTCCTGTGCTCAGAGGTGATTCCTTTTCCACATCAGCTCTGTGCTGGACCTTGCTTCTGCAGATGTTGTGGCCGGTGCCACATGATGTGTGGCAGCTTTGTAAGGGGCAGTATCCTCTGGTGAGGATTGCACAGCACAACCAGTCAGCCCAGTTAGCACTTTGACAAAATGTAGGACTGAACTCCAGAGGCAGGAACCAGTTCTTCTTTATTTCAGTTAGAATTTTTTTCCTTGGAGTGTGTTCAGGGAAGGATGGGAGATAGACATTTTTACCTTTCTGTTTTTGTCTCTTTCCATGGTACTCATATCCAACTCTCCCATAGCTGAACTCATAGGCCTCTACTTTCTGAGAGTAATTCAACAGAAAAACGTTCAATCTTGTGTCCCCCGAGAAGAAGCACCAGTTTTTTGGGTATTCCATCTGAAAATATTTCTGTAAAACTTTCCTTTTATTTCTTGATCCTGCTCAGACACATTAGACTGATACAAAGCCCTCTAAGTAACATCACCAGCCTCAGTGGAATGGCTAAACTCTGACTTTGCACTATCACACCATAATTATATGAAATGATAAATATAATTATGGCAGGTTCTAGGTCACTGGCTCTGAATCTTCCTGCTTGGGGCTGACCATAGCATTTGTCTGTATTTTCGTGTCACAGGGACGGAACACTCCATGCTACCTAAGGGACCAAGCACTTGTTCTCCACACCTCCTTGGAGCTGAAGGTGCTTGCCCACACTGAGAGATCAGTGAGTGAAACTGTTATGTTCATACTAGCAGATAGACTGCTGTGATGGAAATTCCTGTTCCAACACACTTCCATACAGAGAAAAATAAAGAGGGGGAAAAAAAAGGTAAAAGTAGTTAAAAGCCAGAAGGCAGCATTTAAATGCCAGTGTGGCAACCAAAGAGGTAAGGAAATGAAACACCAGTAGAGGGAGGAGAGGAAGGTCACTGTCCCCAGGGACAGCAATGCCAGATGGCCATAAGCACAAATCAAGAATTCTGCAGACAAGAGTTTTACTCTCACCCTTTAATTTTATTTTTTAATTTTTTTTTTTTTAGCATAATTTGCATTGAAGTTTATTTTCATGGCCATTGGGAGGTTGGTAAAAGGCCGGAGTGCTGTAAAGGGAGAACATTTTAAAGGGAGAACACCATAAAGGGTGTACATGCAGTGGGATATTCAGAGGTATTGTCAGCATCAAACCTACTCAGATCAGTTCTCTTTCCTGGGATGACAGCAGCAATAAAAGAGCTACCTGAGGATCTCTTCCACCTGAGATGCAAATACCCTCTCCCTTTCCTTGTGCAATCCTGAACCTTGCACACACATTTCCTAGATGGGGGTTGGACACTGCTTACACTTGGATTTAATTGCATTTCTGTGCTGGGACAAAACTTCCAGTGCCCAAATGAGAATATTTTGGCTTTAAATAAGAAGAGACATTTCTTAGTAACTGTGATGAAGTGCTTCAGGCACAAAACAAACATTGACTGCACATCTATCCTGGCAAAAATAAAATAACTGACCTTAATGGTGATTACCAGGGAATATGCCCAGATTCACATTCCAGACACCTTTTGCTTCCCTACAAAAAGCTAAGGTTGCACAAAGAAGAGTCAGGTAAACTGCTCTTCCTGTTAATGTTAGTTCTGTATAACTGAACCACCAGTATTCCACATTCTGTTTAACTTCACAACCTTTGGATTTTATTTCCGCTGCATTGCGTTTATTTTCTGGACATACTCAATTTTGCTGGCATAGGACATAAAAATAATCAAAGAAAGCTTATGATAGAAGAGCAGGAAACAAATTACACTTGTGCATTTGTCATTGATCCTTGAAAAATTAGGTGAGCCCCAGACTTACTTTTGGATTTATCTCTGCTGGTTGTACTCATGCATTAGGGTGTTCCCAAAGAACCCTAAAGAAAAAAAATCTGTTCTGCCTCCTATTTGTGGAAAGGGCAAAGAAGAACAAGATGAAATATCAGATTCAATTGCTTAAAAAACCTGATAAACCTGTAGAAGAAAAATGTTTTCTGCTGCATTGTTTGTCATAAGCAAAATTAAGATTAAAAAAAAAAACAAACAACAAAAGACAACCTTAGTAGCCTTTGCCAGAAATGAGACAGACCCAGTAATCTTGAAGCAGTCGTTCCTTCAGTCTTTCTAAACTCTGAAGACAACTAAATTAACACCGAAATCAGAGCTCTCACACACCCTACAGCCAACAGCTCCCAAAATTAGAAAACCTTTATTGATTCAGCTTATTGCAAATGCTGTCCTGAAACACAAAAGGTGACTCTACACTTATTTAGTCCATTTACCTTTGACTGGGGTTTGGTTTTGCCTTGTGTGGTCCTGCTGAAGAGCAATGGAGAGCAGTAAGAAGGCTTCCCTAATCCTGGAATCATAGAAGCTTGTTACTTGGGCAGCGATCAATCTCCCCTGGCTACAACCTCCTGTCAGGTACAGGGGACAGAGCAACTGGGTCACCCCTGAGTCTCACTGAGTACTTTGTTTATGCAAAACATTTGGGCTCATTCCATTTGCTGGTAAGAAGAATTAAAGATGACACATCTTGGGCACTGTCCCCTCCTTCCCCATAAGTGTCTCCTCCCTCCCAGGATGGCCTGTGGCTCAAAAAGTAACATTTCTGGAGTCGGGCATCTCCAAAAGTGTTTCTAACAACACATTCCATCACTTCTTGTCACTTTTTATTCAGTGCAAGGATGAAAATTTCTGAGATGGACAATGAAAAGCAATTCATAAAATCCAAGACAAATGATCATAAATGGTCCCGCTGAGAAAGCAGATCCCATGTAATTGAATGGAGGTGGAAGGTCATTCATAACTCATTAAATATAACAGCCAAAGCAGATCCTGATGTCACTGTGATATTGAGATGGAAAACTCGGATGCTTAGAATTATTTAAAAGGAAAATAAGAAGCGGGAGGACAGTTGGCTTGCTGTGTTGTTAACGCCGTTGAACAAGGTAGTTATTACGTATGTACTTGAGGAGACACAACCAGAGATATCTGCAGAACATTTACAAAGAGCTTGACAAATGGAAAGCTGGATCTTTTTCAGCAAGTGCTATGGGTGCTGTGCACCCAGACCTGGAGCACCAGGGTCATCCATCTCCCTCTAGAGTCCTGCTTTCATCCTTGAGTGTGCATCCTCTCGTCATCAAGTGTTCACCAGCACTTCAGATTGAGATAAGGACAGGATGTAACAGGGGAAAAAGAAAAGGAGCTATTACCCCCATTAAATATTGGCACCACTATTCAACACATTCACCTGAAGATGAGCACAAAGGGATTACAACAAAATCATCCCTGTACAGAACAGAAACTTTCTCCTGATGCTCTGGGCAGTCCGTAAACACAAGAAGGAGCTGTAGTTTTTCTCCATTGCTGGTAGTGCAGCTGAAGAAATTCTTTAAGCCTTCCCTGTTTTCCTTAGTTGTCTCTGATTTTCATCACCTCAAAATGGGCATCTGTGGCACTAGGATAGCAGCATATTCCTTGGCAAACAGCCAGAAAAGAACCAGAGCAGGTCCCAGACTGGGGGCTGCCCCTTCCTGGAGATTATGTGCCAGCTCTGTTAGAATTGCTAATTATTTAGGCCCCTAATTGGCTTTGAGGAGTTCAGCAGCGTGCCTGGGCAGAGTGTTGATCAGTGGATCTGGAGAGATGGAAATCCAGCCAGTGTGCTGAACCCTGTGTCCTAGATGTGCTCCCTGTGCACCATGTGCTTCCCTGGAGCCCAGGTGTTCCCCTCAGAGCAGATCCCAAAGGCTCTGCTCTCCTGCTGCTCTGCAGCTTTGGCAGAGACCCTTTTCCCCTCTTTTTCCCCCTAGGATGGAGTTCCAATTGACAGTGGCGAAGCCCTGGTGCAGATGCTGCACGTGTCTGTAGAGGAAAGGAGAGCTGGGACAGCAGATCAGAAGAGTGGTTTCCCCAGTGGAGAGCCAGCGCAGAGGTGTGTGCTCACATGCAGCTGGGAACACTGGGAGCATTCCATGGCAGCAGCTCATTTCCCAGACCCTGCCCCACTCTCTGCTCCCAAAGGTCACCAGGAGCTCACCTGAGGCACAGGGCAGGGCTTTCCCACCTAAGTGCCACAGGAGGGGCTTCTGCAGGACTTTTCTCTTGGTCTGCTTCCAGCAGCTTAGACTGGCTCCTGTATCCAGCAGGTTTAGGGTGGGGATTTGGTTGGGGTTTTTTTGTTTGTTGGTTTGGCTTTTATTTATTTAGAGAGTGCTTTTAGAGTCAGTTTTGCTGCTTCATCAGCTTTACCCTCTGCCCAGCTGCCTGTTGGGTGCGTGGATGGGTTCAATCTGCATTTTGCTTCTTTTGCACCCCTACTTTATATTTTAGGCTCTTTATTTTACTTTTTCTCTTCCCCCCCCCCCCCCCCCCCCTTTTCCTTTTTACTGTTTCCCCCTTTCTTTCCCCTTTTTAAAATACTTCTTTTCTGCTGTGGAGGTTTTTCCCTTCTCTCACACTCACTGCTTTCCTCATTTCTTCCGTATTTTTTTTCTTCTCCTGACCAGAAGAACCTGGGGCAGCTCACAGTTGGGGCCACTCTGGCTGGTGGCAAAGGACTCACTCCTGGCTCTTACTGATCCCAAGGAGCTCTGACGGCTCTATGGCTTGTGTTTGTTCCTAGGCTGGGGCTTGGGGCTCTCTGTGATTGTGTTTTATTGAATAAAGGTTGTGTGGCATTCCCGGGTTTGACAATGGTGTTTTATGGAACGGGCCAAGCCTAGATTCCCCAGGAAACAGCAGTATGGGTTTCCCTGTGCCTGTGGACAGCCCCGAAGTTGTACAGCACAGGGAGAAGCCATTCCTAAGCCAGTTCTGATGATATAACCAAGTTTAAATTGGAAGAAATTAGAAGTCCCGACTGAAACCAATGTAAAAGCAAGTTTTGATTGGTTTTCAGACCCTCCTGCTTCATACGCTTTGCCTTAGGAGCCAGGAAATGGCTCTGATTCCCCTGCTGATCCTGCTGCTGGCGCGGAGCTGCCGGCTGGGGTTCAGCCAGCCCTGGCCCGGCTCTGGGGCTCACACAGAGACCCCTACACGCTACCCTCTGCTGTACTTTGGGAGTTCTGCACCAGATTCACTTGATCTGTTTTGGGCTTCACAAAGAGAGGCTGAGTGCTGTGTTTGGGGGGCTCAAAATTCAGGCTCAGAGCTGAAAACTAGACTACATCCTGCATTTTGGACTCTGAAACCAGGCTCATATGGCTGGATTTGGGCTCAGGTACAGTGGCCAAGCCCTGTTTCTGGGGTTTATATCAGACCAAGAGAGCCCAGGCTTCAGAGACCCTGTGCTGCAGTTTGCTCAAATCCAGGCTGCTTTGGCCAAGTGCAGACACAGATTAACTGAGTCGCGATTTGGGGAGTTGAAACCACTGGTCACTCAGACAGCATTTGGGCTCACAGAGAGGAAGTTCTGCATTTTAGGGGCTTGAGGCAAAGACCAAGTCCCATGTTCTGGAGTTTGGGCTTCACAGAGTGATGTGTTTTGGGGGGCTTGAAAATAAAGCCCAGATCCTGTGCTCTGATGTTCAGACCAGGCTCATTTGGCCAGCATCAGTCACAGGTGCTCAGCTCTAAGGCCTGCCTTCGGCACAGCCCAGGGCTGGGCTCACCCGGCCGCACGGAGAGCTCAGAACCAGCGACTCGGACCTACCTTTGGGGCCGGCAGTGGAGCCCCAGAGCCCTGGTTTGGGGCTCAGCCCGGGACGGTTTCAGGCTCAGAGCAGACAGAACCCGAACCCCGCGTTTGGGGCCACGGGCAGAGCCCAGCCCCGCGCGTCGGGCTCAGCACGGGCAAAGCCCCGGCTTCCCGCGGCCGGAGCAGGAGCGGCAGCGCTGGACTCGGCTCCGGCGCCCGCCCCGGAGCAGCTCCTCCTGCACGTGGCGGTCCCGGTGCCCATCCCAACCCCAATCTCGTCTCGGTCCTCCGGTCCTGGACCCGCACCCCGCCCGCCGGGGATCGGCGGCACAGCTCGGGACCCCGGCGGACACCGGCAGGATCTGGGCGCGAATCTCCAGGTCCCGGCCCGGCCCCGCCGCAGCGGCCCGGGCTCGGAGCGGTCCCCGCCGGGCCGGGACCCCCACAGCGCCGAGCGAGGGACCCAAGCGACGACCCCGGGACAGCGGCACCGCGCGGGACGGGACAAGGGGGGGTGGGACAAGGGGGAGTGGGACAAAGGGGGGCGTGGCGGGGCCGGGCAGGTGCAGGAGGCCCCAGAGCGGCTGCGCGGGGCGCGGCCGAGGGAATTTAATTCCCGGGGTCTGCCCCAGCGCTATTCGCTCCGGCAGAGCGCGGTGGAGCCGACAGCGCCAGGTCCGGGCTCCCCCGGCGGAGCCCAGGTGACGCCTCCCCCTCTGTCCCTCTTTGCTGCCCTTCCTACCCCTTACTCTGCTCCTGAACACCCCCTTCCGTCCTCTCCTTCCCCCCTGCAATCCCTAACTCCCCACTCCACCTACCCTTCTTCCTCCCCCTCCTAGCCCTTACCCCTCTCCCCTCCTGAACCTCTCCTTCCCTCCCTTCACTGTTCCGTTCCCTCCTCTCCCTTGCACACCCCGACTCTCCACTCTACCCCTCCTTCTTCCTCCTCCTACCCCTTACCCTGCTCCCTCTCCCCTCCTGATCCCCCCCCCCCCCTTCCTTTCTCTCCCTGCCCCATCCTACGCACCCTGACCCTCCCAGCCCTCCTTTCTCCCCTCTCCTTCCCCGGGGCACCCAGCCCGACCAACCCCATTCCCGCTCTCTTTCCTCCCTACCTACATCTCCCTGTCCCGCTCCCCTACAATCCCCGAGCCCGCTTCTATTCCTCTTTTTCATTCTCTCTCCACCCTCTCTGTCCCTGCTGACCCGGCCTCCTGACCTCCTCTCTGCGTCCCTCTACCCTCTCTATTCCCATTCTCTCTCTGTTCCTTCTCTCCCATTCTGCCCTCCTCTCTGTTCCTTCTCTCCCCTGTTTCCCCGCAGCCGCGGGGTTTGGGGCGCTGGATAATAAAGCCCAAAGGGCCGGCGCCCGGCGCTTGTGTCCCCAAGAGGGGCCGGAGCCGCTCTGCGGGTCCCCCCGTGCAGATGACAGCGCTGCCCTACACTGCCGGGGTTCCGGCTGTCCCTTCATCACATTGAGGGGTGGGCGGGGGTGTCAGGGACGGGTTAGGGCGGACCCCCTCCAGAGGAGGGGAGGGGATGGGAGGGGCTGGGGAGATGCTTCTCCCGGATCTCCTCCCACCCCGGAGCTCCTCCTCCGGACGAGGCCGGGCCCGGCCCCTTCCCCAGAACTCCCCCCCGGGATGCGCGCCCCCAGGGTGGGGAGGGTGGCAGAAGGGGTCATGGCGCTCTGTACCATGAATTGTTTCTGACAGCAGCACTCTTCCACCTGCCTGGTCTCTTCCCCACCGCGGGGCCCGTGTCTGGAGGAGGGTGTGCCGGGGAAGAGCCTGGGCCCGGCCACGTCCCGAAGAGGAGCTCCGGAGTGGGAGGAGATCCGGGAGAAGCATCTCCCCAGCCCCTCCCATCCCGGCCCCCGCTCCTGAGGGGGCTTGACCGACCCCCCCCCCCCAGCCTCTCCTGAGGTGGGGACCCACCCTGACACCCCAGCCCACCCCCCAATGTGATGAAGGGACAGCCGGAACCCCGGCAGTGTAGGGCAGTGCTGTCATCTGCACGGGGGGACCCGCAGAGCGGCTCCGGCCCCTCCTGGGGACACAAGCGACAGGCGCCGGCCCTTTGGGCTTTATTATCCAGCGCCCCAAACCCCGCGGCTGCGGGGAAACAGAGAGGGGGATAAGGCGAGAGAAGGAACAGAGGGGGAATGGGAATAGAGAAGGTAGAGGGACGCAGAGAGGAGGTCAGGAGGCCGGGTCAGCAGGGACAGAGAGGGTGGAGAGAGAATGAAAAAGAGGAATAGAAGCGGGCTCGGGGATTGTAGGTGAGTGAGGCAGGGAGGTGTAGGTAGGCAGGAAAGGCAGAGCGGGAATGGGGTTGGTCGGGCTGGGTGCCCGGGGGAAGGAGAGGGGAGGAAGGAGGGCTGGGAGGGTCAGGGTGCATAGGATGGGGCAGGGAAGGAGAGGGAAGGGGGCATCAGGAGGGGAGAGGGAGCAGGGTAAGGGGTAGGAGGAGGAAGAAAGAGGGGTAGAGTGGAGAGTCGGGGTGTGCAGGGAGGCGACACAGGGGAAGGAAGAGAGCAAGAGAGGAGAGGAATGGGAGGTTTGCGGGGGGCAGGGAGGAGAGAGAGGTAAGGGAGAGGAACGAAAGAAGGTGTAGAGAGAAGCAGGGGTGGGAAGCCGACGCTCCCGCGCTTCACCTGGGACCCGCCGGAGAGCCGGGCCCGCACACGACACGGAAAACCGAGCACCGCGGGAGCAAATAGCGGTAGGGATGACTTCCCGGGGTTGAATCCCCTCGGCCCCGCCCCGCGCACCTGCCCTGGGGCCCCGCGCACCTGCCCGGCCCCGCCCCGCCCGGCGCTGCGCCTGGCCCGGGGCCGGAGCTCGCAGTCGGGCGGTGCCGGCGCGGGGGTGCGGTCGATGCCGCTTCTCTCCCCGGGTCGCAGAGCTCTATGGTGCCCCGTCCCGGCCTCTCCTGAGCCCTCAGAGCTCCCTCCCGGTGTCACCCTCCCTGTCTCGGCGCCGCGGGCAGGAGGAGCGGGCGGGGAGCGGGAACCGGCGGCCCCGCTCCCGCGTTCCCGTCCCGCTCCTGGCCCCGGGGCGGCTCCGCGCAGGCCCCGAAGAAAGGCCGGAAGGTGCGACCGGTGCCGCCCCCGCTGCCGTGCCCGGGCCCGCGGTGCCCGCAGCGGTGTCCCTGAGCACTGGCCCGGGAACCGCCCGGCCCGGGAACAGACACCGCGGCTCCCGGAGCGCCTCCTGCCTCCAGCACCTCCCTGCCCTCCCCAGGAACAGCCCCGGGGCCTCCAGCACCTGAAACCGCGGCTGGGCTGGGTCTGAGCCCCCAAAGGCCGGCCCCAGGAGCCCTGCGACGCTGCGCTCCCGGCTCGTCATCCATCACCGCATCAGCTCCGCCGAGAGGCCCCAGAGTGTCCCGGCTGTGGGAAGAGCCTCAGCCGGAGCTCTGGCTCCGCTGTAGAGCCCCACGAGGGAGCGCCTGACCGGTGCTCGGAGCCCTGAACCCGCTCCCGTGAGCCCGGGGCCGAGCCCGGACAGCGCTGGGCCAGGGCTCTGTGTTCCAAGCACTCACACACAGGATTTGGGGGCTGTCCCTGGGCCCCAAAATGAAGAATTTGGGCTCTGTGCTTAAGGCCCGGGAGAGCCTCGTCTTGCACTCCCGAAACACAGCACTGAAGTCACTGTTTCACAGCCCTGGGCCTCGCCAGATGGGACTGGGTCCAAGTGCCAATAATGCGGGACTCTGTCCCTGAGCCCTCCACACCTTCACCCCCATGAAAAGAACTCCACAGGGCTTAAGGCTCCAATTCCAAGACCAGAAAAATGCCAAATTTATTAGTCTCAGTTCATAGGGTCATGGAATGGACTGTGGACATGCCCACAGATAGATGATGACAGGGAGTAGACCTCTCACACATTTGATTCCGTTGTGAGAACTGCTTCAGTCTAGCAAAAAAACACATGTGGGATAAAAAGGTAGGAAGCCTCCTCTGAAATTAAAGCCACAAAATGTAGCCTATCTGCATCATCTTATTATCCTAACAAGGTGATATCCTATTATCCCAACATCGGGCTTGTTGTGCCACCTCCGGCTCACTGAGCCAAGCTGCTCGTGGCTCCAGGTGCTGCTGAGGCACAGGGAATACCCACGGATCTCCTCAGCCTGATGGCACCAAAGGGGTAGAAGATGCCTGGGCGGGAGCAGTCAGCAGCACACGCTGATCCAGGTATTCCTCCCCGTGTCCTGGGCTCCCACTTGCCACGGCCAGGAAGGAGCAGCTCCCCAGGGATGAGTGTGTTCCTATCCAGTGCCAGCCGCGCTGGCTTTGGTAGGGGAGCAGCGGTCCCAGCAGTCGGGGCTGGGCAGCACCTATCAAGCCCCTGGCGCTGAGCAGCAGCAGAGGGATGTGCCCCGAGCCTGGGAGTCGCGTCCTGCACGGGGACTCGGTGGTGCAGGGCCTCTGCTCAGGCTCTGCCAGGAGAAGCAGACGGATGGGAGTGCCCAGGTGCAGCCGGGCACTGGCAGCCGACAGGGCTGGTCCTGAGGGGAGAACTTGCTCTGTGCTCCTTGAGCAGGATTAAGGGATTAATATTCATTTTATAGACTATCACATAAACTGATACCAATGTGCATTATGCAAAACAGTCACAATGTCTGCAGGCTTCAAAACAAAGATAAACAACGTTGTTTTCCTTTCCTTCTTTTATGCAATTATACATAGGTAAGATTAATAATACCTGATGACAATTTTCTTCTTAAACCTCTGGCCAATGCCATGCTAATGACTAGATTTCAAGAGCAGGAAGATGAAAGTGATAAATTAAACCCGATGCCCGATCTCTGCATATTTAGATTTTCATTACAGAAATTCCTGGATGGATCCAGTGCTCCTCTGCGTGTGTTATCTTATGATTTGTCTCACTCTAATCTCATCAGGATACCTGAAATCCAACCTGTTCTGCTTCTCACACTAAAGCCTGCTGTCATCTCTGGTCATGACATTTGCCTGGCACACGTTGTTATCACACAGATAATGGCAAAACAAATTTCATCTTGTTCTTTCTGCAATAAATAGTACAATCTGGGGAGCTGGAGCTGTGAAACAAGGTGATACAACTCATGAGTAGCTCTCAACATGATCTAAACATGGAGCTGCTTTTTTTTCAAGCCTTCCCCTGTGGAAGATGCACGTAAAATGTCACTAAAGCAGAAATTACTGCTGGAGCTCTCTTTGCTCTTCCTTAGCACACAAGGGAAGAGCCATTCATGGTGGTTAAAGTGCCTTATTCCTACTTTTCACTGCTATTCAATCAACCTATACGTTAATTTAGATCTTTCTGATGAGTCTTGAACTTTTTGTAGGGGAATCAAAGCAAAGTGAGGTAAAACAGAAGTGAGCCAAACCCCACCTGTTTGTATGACCTTTCCAACCATGCTCCTCCCTGGGAATTGCCTATTCCCTGTACCATCTGATAGGAGGTCAGATGGGATTCAGAGCATAGTTAAAGGTTGGTGGAACGATCCAGATAATGCTTTGCCGTGTACAAGGTAAGAACTGTAAGACTCGCTTAGAAAGATGCTGAGCTGAGCAGAGGTGGAAGGAGAGGAGAAAAACCTGATTCCCATCCTGATTTCCAGGCAGGGATGAGGCCAAGCCTGCACCACAGAGCCTGTTGGAATCCCTGGTAGCAGGCACAGCTGCTCCAGGGAAGCTGCGCTCCCGCTGCACAGAGCCATCCCCTGACTGTTCCATTGCAGTGAAAGCCATGGGATCAGACCTTGGATGCTCGGCTTGAGCCTGGCTGTGGCTCAGCTGTGCCAGGTTCTGATTATCCAGCAGCACTGGGAGGTACTTTCAGGCCTGAGCACTTCCCTCAGTCCATAACAAAAACCAGCTGAGCGCCTGCCGTGAGCCTTGTAAAGTCTGTGCAGGCTCTGATTGTGCCTGGCTGGGATCGGGAGCCCATTCCTGCCTGGCTGTGGCACTCCAGCTGACTCGTGTCACCCTGAGGAACAGCTGCTCTGGAGGTCTGGGCGTGGCTCCCAAACCTCTGCAGGAGCTGCAGCATTTCCCCTTTATTTTACACCCGGTGTTGATGACTGGGGTGTGTTTAGAGCAATGCAGATTGTAGAGTGAGGGATGTTCCAGCCTGGCTGCTGGGCATGTTAGGCAGATTACCTCCATCTCTAAGGAATTACCGACATCCCAACCATTACAGCTAGCAGGAATGGTGAACTGGAGGATCTGAAAATAGAAATATTGTTTGGGCTCCGTTTCACCAAGTGTGGGCACTGTAACAATCTGATCTCACGAGAACAAGCATTTCTGATCTAAGGGAAGATTTTTAGTCTGACAAGAAGAGCTGCCTGAATCCCAGTATCCCTGGCCACCCTCACCTCACCCCCTGTGGCCCCTCCGGAGGGAGGGCTGTGGACACTTCAGCCCCATCAGCTCATTTAATCTGAGGTGCTGCTCCCGGCAGCTCAAACACTGCCCAGCCTTGGCTCAAGACCTTTCAAATATTCCAGCATGAGGACAGAGAAGCCCGGGGATAAACAAAGGCCTCTTCGAGAGCAAAGTATTTACTTCATTACTAAAAGGCAAATTAAAGAGTCTTTTTATCTTCATGGTTTGTGTTGTCTTCTGCTTGCTTGGACTTTTGCTTTCTGCCCTTTGCAAGCCTTGGCACATTCACCTTTCAGTATTTCCATCCTCTGCCTTGCCTAGGCTGCCTCTGGTTCAGCTCTCCTGGCAGCTGCTGGTTTCATCCCAGTCCGTTTGGCTTTAGCTCCAGTCCCTTTCCATTGGCCATCGCTCCTCACTGCTCCACCCTGGAGAATTCCTGCCTGTGAACAAGCAGGGATTCCTTACCCTGGCCCAGGGAAGCCATCACCCCCTGCACACGTTCCCAAGGGTCAGCTGGGCTGCTACAAACCTTTGGTGTCCCAGGGCTCACGGATCACTCCCAGTGCAGCAGCTGGGGAGCTGGAAGCCTGTCCTAAGGATTGGGACTGATGCACATGGTGGCTGGAAAATCATCCCCGAATGTTGGATGCAGTTGTTAGGAGCAGGTGCAGCCAAGGCACCCCATTTCCTGCTCACTGAGATATCACCAACGCTTCAGCCTGGTAAAGTTGATACACAAATATCTGCTCTGTGCACAACAGAAACTCCATGTGCATTCATGAGAATGCAAACATAATGATTGTGGCTTTCAGGTTTAAGGCTGTCATCAAGATTCATTTTCAGTGATTTTAAACAATTATTTCACCTCATTGCTTAATTCTTTCTACAGCCAGGACTCCAATAAAAGGAGAAAGGAGACAGTTTACTGGAACCCCTTTCCTGGCAAACACTGAGGCTCATTCAGGTCCCGAGAGAAAGCACAGCCAGGGAGAGCTGCCCCTGCTCTGCTGGGATTGTACCCTGCATTCACATGGGAGAGATGTTTCTATGAAAATCCAACTTATTATTTTTATGCCTCATAGTTCCCACTAAAATTATTTTGACCAGAACGGAGACTGCTGAGCATCACTGAGCAGCAAAGGAGACATTCAGCAATCCCTGTAACCTGGCAGAAGTTATTGTTGGTGATGGCCTGGGCTCTGGGGTGAGAGTTATAATGGTAACAGCAGTAACAGCCATCCTGGTACTCCCCAGAAATGAGGGAAACTGCTTCTTCCCTTTCTTGGGAGAACGTCTATTGTGCATCTCCAATTACACCCTCAGCACTCACTTGGCTTCTACAGATATTAATTCCTTATTCCTTCCTCACAGGGCGTCTCCACCAGTTCCATCTTCTGCCTGTTGGGCAATGCTCCCCCTCCTTATTTCAAAGGTGAGAGCGAGGAACTTTGCAATTGCCCTTCACTGAGCTCCTCTCAAATCATCTCTCACTCCTTTCATTTCTTTGCCAGCAAGGAGAAAGACTGAAGAGGGGGAAAAGTGTGTTATGATCTAGGCAAGGCCTGAAAGTGGCTTGAAGGGACATAATTTGGATTAACTGGCTGTATAAAACCAAAGTCAATTGGGATTGCCTCAAAAACAAACAAACAAACAAAAACAACACACACAAAAAAGAAAGGAGATTATTAAAGCTATTTTTGGAGTCAGATTAAATCTGTTCCTTGGGGTTTTAGCTTTTGGCACATCTGTAAGCAACACGAAACACAGACTGTGAGTAGCTGTGATAGACTGCACAGAAGAGGACTCGGAGGAGGAATTCATTCCCCCATCCAAATCAATCCAAACTGAATTGACTTGGACAAGGACAGGAATTCCCTTTGGATTGTCAGTGCTGCCCAGTTATTGGCAGGATGACTTGCACTGCCACCATTTGCACCTGCTGTTCAGTGGGCAGGGCTGAGGGGCTGTTGGACCTCACTGAGCTCACTCCTTTGAAGTGAAACGTTGTGGAATTGCTAAGAAAATGCCCTTCCCTGTTTTCCATTTGTCTCCTCTCCCAGAGAACCCCCTGCTGTTCCCACGGAGCCCCTGCTGCTCTGAGCTAGCAGAGCAGGGGCCTCATTCCCCCCTGGGAGTTCCCATGCCTGCTGCTGGGATGTCACATCCCAGGGCCTGAATGGGGAATGAACTGCTCAGGTGTCAGCACAGCTCTGCTGCCAGGGAAGAGGAGCCTAGTCCCAGGTGGCTTTGACACTGCTGGAATTCCTTGTCACGGGGCTGTGTTGGTGTTACCTCAACATCCAAGGGATTCTATAAACCATATTTGGCACTCTTAGAGCCTCTGCACTGAGGGCTTTTGGCAACACCTCTGTCTGGAACTCTTTTTGAACGCACTTGTAAAAGAAGTAATTTCAATTTATGGCTTGTTTGCTTTAGCATTATTTATCAAGTGGCCCAGTTAATTTTTTTTCTGTGTATCAGCTCTAGATTGAGCCTTTATAGAGTTACATTAATTTTTTTTTTTTTACAGGATGATGTGTCACGTCATTCCTGAGCTGGGCTCAGCTTTGAACAGCCTGAAGTGCACAGCACTGCCAAGACCCAAGGTAATAATTTCTTTGTAGGCAGCCCAAAGCCCATTTAATGTTTCACAATTGGACCCAGTGATGTTAAGGCGTTTTTTTCCCAACCTAAATGGTTCTATGACTCCTTATTCCCAAACTCAGAGGAATCCAGATAAACAAATATATTGTAGAGAAAGTAACTTTTAGGAGTGCTTCTGTAAATTACTTTTTTTTTTTTTCCCCCAACAGATGGACTATTTTCTGCTCAGTATAAAGTCATGTGTTTTCCTACACAAAAGCTGTAATTTACCTGACATCTTCTACCATCCTAAACCAGAGCAGTAAGATGCAGCCACAAGAAGCATGGAGAAAGAGCCAGCCACACCACTGCCTCTGCCCAATCCAGAGACAAGTCCGGAACTGGCTCCTAAGAGAGATCTGGAGAGTTTAAGGCTAAAATCACCTGACTGTGAGGATTGGCCTGGTCTCTCCCAGGATACAGTTCCCTTTCTACTGGGAATTTACTGGGCCATGGCAGAAAATTCTGCTCAGCAAGTATTGACTTCTTTTTCTCCCCTGCCCATGAATGTCTGATTGATTGTTTTTTGAATTCCTGAGAGCTTCCTGCATCAGCAGCAGTCTGTGGTGCCACGTTCAGTGGGTTAAGGGCCTCTCATTTTTCAAACTGTCACATGATAACTTCAGCTGCTGACCCCAAGATCTCGCACTGAGGGAAACAGGGAACCATTGTTCCTGGACATGTTCCTCATCAAGAGTTGTGGGCCATTTATTCTTCCTGTTCCTTATCCCAATCAACTTTGTTCTCAATCTTTGTATCCATACTGATTTTACTATGCCAAACACTCCAGCTAAACCTGCAGTGCCACTGTGGACGTACATGGAACAAACTGAGATGGTTCCAGGTTTTTTCAAAATATTTTAAAATTCCTTTGTCTATTTTTCAGCTCCAGAAACACAGATTAGAAAAACATGAAGTACCTTTTTTGGAGCTCTTTTGACAGTGAGGTCCTGTAAAACTTGTTCTGTGTGTAGGGCACTTTGCAGATTTAGTTATGCAGTCAGGCTCATTGATAGAGTAGTCCTAAGTGACTGGGAAAACTTGGCATCTGCCTCGATCCCCCAATACTTCTCAGATATGACATTGATCGGTTTCAATCTGTTTCAGCGGAAGCTTAAGCTCAGCTTTTGACAGCTTCAGAAATGCTTATGGTGAATCTCCCCAACCACTTTTCAAGAGCATCCTCTCAGGCTCAGCTGATAGAGAGCAGATTAACCTATCACAGATGTCGTTTTTCTCCAGCACTGATATTCTCATTTGTCAGATGCCACTGGCAAGAAGCAGCTTTGACCTTTAAGGCAGGAATATGTAAGGTGTTGTCAAAATGAATCAGAAACTCAAAATAGATGTGCTACAGCATTTCCAAGACTGGAGAGAGAGAGTTCACTCCTTATGCCCCTCAGAAGACCCCATTCTCTAGAAACAGCAGTGGCAAACACCAACAAATCCCTGCTTTACTCAGATATACTCTGGTGAACTTGACTGTGCTTGCAAGGAGAGGTGAACAATGAAACAATGAGTGATGCAAACAAAGCTCTCTCCACTGGCAAAGGGACCTGACCTTCTGCAGCTTTGTCACCTCAGCCTTGGAAGATTCCAGCCTTGGCACTGGGGATTGCTGTGTGCCTTGGTGAGTTTGTGAGGTGAGTTACATGAATGGACACAGAAATATCTGCTTGCTGCAGATATCACCAGGTTCAACACACCCTCAGGTTTCTGTGGCTAGAATCTATTTATCCTGGAACTGAAAGATTGAGCTTCTCATTTTACACATGAAACAGCGCTCACTATTACCTCATTATGTGGTGCTCAGTAATGGCATGGGTTTGAAAACTGTCTTACAGAGTATTTCTAGAAAAGAATCTATGAGAGACTAAAATACCAGTGGTGAGATTTTATTTCATATCATCACTCATCATGATCAAATCGAATGATAAAAGGCCTGGCTTTGTCTATCTGAATAACTGCAGCTATCTTCCAAATTTGCTGACTGATCATTTACTGTTTCCTACTTTGGATGATCAAGCATTTTATTGATAAAGCTCATACAGCACTGTTTCAGAATCGTAGAGAAATTCAATGTCAAATCTGAAAATGGAATAGGTGTCCCACAAACGCCATTCACATACTTCCTCATCCAACCAAACCATGCCCCTGTGGCGGTGTGTTTTTAGTTTGTTAATGAGTTTATGTATATTTTAATGTTCATTGTAAATGGTTTGTTCCTTGTACCCCCCCGCCCGTACGAATGGTTTCAACTTGTTTACTGCTAAGTAGTTCCAATTCGTTATGTGTCAATCATCCCTACCCCCTCTACCCCAGTCGTCAATCCCCTCTCTCTCCCCTTGGGCGCCCTGTCCATCACTTCGGGGCCCTTCCCTGGGTTCTGGAAAGATCCAGGGAGGGCGTTAAGTGATTGGTGGGTGCCCAGGGAGCCCCCTCCCTCCAGCTAGGGATTGTATCCCCGTTCTATAGTTAACACCCCTTGCAACACCCCTCCGTTTCCCCATTGGCTGTTGTCGCCTCCCCTGAACCCTCCCTGGAATAAAACCTGATGCACGGCTCAGCTCGGGGCTCTCTGAGTGCAGCTGCTGGCCGAGGTTGAGCTCCCTGTCAGTCTCCCTCCAATAAACCATCTTGTTGCGCTACACCAGAGGGTCAACTCTTTTCCTGCCGCCGCGGTCGTACCGACACCTGGGTCCTGTCGCCGCTTTGGGGAACCAAGATCCCACTGGGAGGAGGTGGCTCGCGTGCCCTGCCACCCCGACCTACCACGCGCTAGCCGGAGTGAGTTTTGCTGAGCTAGCCTGCGAGCTGCACCGAGCGCAGAGGCACTGCGACATGCCCCCAAGACAAGGCTCTACCCAGGAATAAATAGGAGCTGCAGTCCTGGAGAGGGTTAGCCCGCAGCCCAGGCTGAGCCGTGAATTCCTGTTATGGAACACAAAACCACAGGGACTGATTTTCACCTATGCCCAAATTCATAGCTCTTGGGAAGGCCTGAGCTGCTGACAAATTTCAACTTCTGGCACTGATTATGCTTCTTAGTGAACACTGTATCAAAAAGTGCACAACCACCCCCATTTCTCTGCCTGCTGCCCCTGCTCTGACACTGGGCCAAGCACACAAGATGTAGGATGGACTTTTCGGAGCAGGAAAGGCCCAACAACCAGAGGTTCTCCCAGCATCCTCAGTGTGTCACACTGGTGAGACAGAGATCATCACTGCACCACTGTGGCACTTATTTATAGACAGGTCACCTTGGCCTGCTCAAACTGCTTTGGTCACAGCACCACTCCTGTTTGCTCAAAACGTGGCACCAGAGCTCACAACAGCTGGAAGAACAACCTGCCCATTTCCTGTCTACCTGGATTCCTCCCATGAACCACTGCAACAGCAGGGTCCTAGGCCGTGCTTTTTCAATCTTTGCTAACTGCAGATTTTTCAAAACTAAATTAGAACATAGCATTATTCTCCTTCCAAATCTAAAATATTTCTTCTGTAGGAAGCACCAGCACCAAACAAAAACACCAACCCAGCAGCCACTGGAGTCAAGGGCAAAGTTATGACACCAGGAAGGAAAACGAGCATCAAGATTTTTTAAAGACAAACAAACACCTCAAAGCTTCATCCTTTAAATGTGTGCCCTCGCTTATGCCCTGCTATTGAACCCATCCCTGCTCCCAGAGGTGCAGGGAAGGATCAGTGGGGGCACTGCCAAACCCCCAGCTCCCAGCTGCAGTTGTCGGGATTTGCGGCGCTTCCCTCGGCAGCGGCACCG
The DNA here is from genome assembly GCF_015227805.2 of Hirundo rustica. Lineage (NCBI taxonomy): Eukaryota > Metazoa > Chordata > Aves > Passeriformes > Hirundinidae > Hirundo > Hirundo rustica. The sequence goes on from NC_053454.1 coordinate 63,379,371, forward strand.
AGCAGCGCCCTTGTCCGATCACCCGGGCCTGGCGCTCTCTGCCCAGCAGCTGGGCTGGCACCGCTCCCTGGGTGCCCTCCCTGCCGCTGCCCAGGGCTCTCTCCATGCTGTTTGCCCGCTGCTGCTCCCTGCTCCGGTGCTGCCGGGGCCTGCCCACAACAAAACCAGCCGGTCCGACCATGATTAGTTACAAATTAAAACCTGACTGCTCTGACTTCTCTCTTTTATGCCAGAGCACGTTCCGCTCTTTGTTACAACCTGAGGCCCGAAGTCATCGCACCCCTTTGTGTTCGCTTCTTCATCACTCAGTCAAAAAAAGAGAACATTTATGATTGCAGTTCTCAAATGAGTTTCCTTCTTCAGGTTATTTCTTCAGATTTGGCACAAACCCCCTCAATATAATAAATAATTCTAATTGGCTTACTAACAGAGGATTTAGCTGTACGTTTCCTAATAAATCCAAACAGTTTCAGTAGAACATGTGCACAGTCATTTTTCTTTTCTATCCCTGGCTTCATGACTTGCCTCTTCACTTTATTATACAAAATTTTATATTTCAGATTTTAAGCTGAAGAAAAATCCCTCTCCCTGAAGAAGATCTTCCCATCAATTGAGCCATATATATTTTTTAATAGGGATATCAAACCCAGCCTGATGGAACAAACACCTTGAGACACCTTCTGGACATGAATGTCTCTTTGAAAATATTAAAGCTCTAAAGGTTGAATTGTTTGCAGGTTTAACTGAACTGAAAGAATAAGAGACATTGCAATAGGACAAAATGATGACTCAGGTCCCTAGGACATAATCATTTTTATAGGATTTCTCCAGCAGCCCTTGTCCACAGGGGTTTGCACTCCTGTTCACCCATTTAACGTAAAAAATATGTACATTTAAAAAGGGTTACCAAAATGTCCCCTTCCTTTAATCTATTAGTAAAAGCTAAATGAGGTACTTGGAAAAATCCTAATGCAAAGAAACATTTTGGGTGTAGCATTTTGCAATTGAATAAGCCCTTATTTTCTTAGCCAGATTACTGTGGTGGAATCTAGGCTTTAACGATATTTCTAGCACTAATACTGTGTAATGGGGTGAGAGGACCTTTGTTCCATCTGTCTGTGCTGGTTTCTGTTGACCCTGTACTGACACCAAATAAATAAGTGCTGGGTTTACATACAAATTAATGTGGTAAAAAAAATAACTGTTATTTCTCCAGAAAGAGTCCCCTACAACAACATAAAATTTCTTCCCAAGCCAAGGGAAGTTTATTTCACCTCTGGTAATGTTACTGTGTGTGTGCTAGGTGGAAATACAGAACTGTGAAAAGGCTCATTTTAGCAGGAATAACAGCTCACAGAACTTATTCAGAGGACTGGGCTGGAATGAATCACATTCCCACGTGTGTGTGCAGGCTGGCAGCAATCAATGCTTCCTCTTAGCAAGGACCCTCTGGGGGATGGAGAAATCAGAGCTGTGAAAAACCCAACAAATCCTGCCTGACAGCTTCTCCAGGCAAACCGCCCTGCTGGGGCACGGGGAGCACGCTGGGATGTCGGGCCCTGTGCTGGTGGGAGCAGCCATTCCACAGGGGCTCCTTTGGGATCCCTGGGGATCCCATAACCCACTGCCCTCCCCGGCCCCCGTGCACCGAGCGGGCTGGGAAGCAGTGCAGATGTTGGGATGGCAGAGCTGGGAAGCAGTGCAGATGTTAGGATGGCAGAGCTGGGAAGCAGTGCAGTCGGACAGCAGAAAGCTGGGAAGCAGTGCAAATGTTGGGATGGCAGAGAGCTGGGAAGCAGTGCAGATGTTAGGATGGCAGAGCTGGGAAGCAGTGCAGTCGGACAGCAGAAAGCTGGGAAGCAGTGCAGATGTTGGGATGGCAGAGCTGGGAAGCAGTGCAGATGTTAGGATGGCAGAGCTGGGAAGCAGTGCAGTCGGACAGCAGAAAGCTGGGAAGCAGTGCAAATGTTGGGATGGCAGAGAGCTGGGAAGCAGTGCAGATGTTGGGATGGCAGAGAGCTGGGAAGCAGTGCAGTCGGACAGCAGAAAGCTGGGAAGCAGTGCAGATGCTGGGATGGCAGAGAGCAGGAGTCCAGAGGAGGATGAGGCACAGGTGCTGCACAAACAGGCTGGCACTGTTCAACACAAACCCAGAAATGGGGAGACCAATAAGAAAAGCATTTGAAGGGAACAAAAGCAAAGCCTGGTGTTCCAAGAGGAACAACCCCCACTCGCTGATGCCCCATCCTATTAAGATTTCTTTCTGTGGCCCAGTTCAGCACTGTTCCCTACTTGATGCCAGTGCTGCTGCAGGTATTCCCTGGAGCGTTGCCTCCAGTGAGCAGGTGGAATGTGTGCAGGTGGAAGGTGAGCAGGCTGAGGGAGCCCAATTAGTGGTGATGTTTAATGGGCCCCTTTTAAAATGCCCCACCTCACTGAGTCCAGCAGTGCCCTGCAGAACAATAATTCTGCCCAGAGTGGTGAATATTCCTGCAGGTCCAAGCCACAGCCCATGGTCTTTGCATCTCCAGCTTTCAATAGCCCTGGAGAGCAGGTGAGAACTCCTATTTGTGTCTGGGAAATGTTCTCTCCTGGAAGGGGAAAAGCAGCATTTCCTTGCCTACCATCACAGCCCTGCCCCTCTGTCTGTCAGCACTGACACTGGCACTGCTGTGGCTCAGGAAGGGGCAGAGAAGAGGATGGAAGGTGCTGCTCCAGTGTGGTGCCCACAGCTCCTGAACTGCCTCTGGTCCTTCTCAGGAGAAGTTATGGGATCTAAATTCAGTACCTGATGCAGCCCTGTCTGACTTTCTGGGATTGGAGCCCATTGAACTAAGGAGAAATTGCTGCAATGTGAGGGTGGCCAGGCTGATACCGGCAGGAAGGAAAGGACTCAATGAAATTGAAAAATTACATATTTAACCAGTAGCTGGATGGTAATGAGTTTTAGGCCAACACTGAATTTTGTCTGGGGCCATTAATTACATGAGTCAAGCTGCTGATCTGAGTGGGAGTGAGGGGTTTGCAAACCACAGACAGCACAGAAAGGATCCCTCCCACCAGCAGCCTGTTCAGTGCCATTGTAATGGGTTTGCACAGAAAATCCACTGCAGAACAAGGCTGAAGGCAGGAAAGAACCACCCAGCTTTTATGCAGGAAGCCTCCTCTATTTCCTGTGCTTGGAGCACAAGGCAGCGCTGCTTTATGTTAAAAGACAAAAAGGAGCAACCTAAGGACACAAGGAAACCCACACTTCCAAAGGCAAACTTGCCTTGTTTTCAGTCTCCAGAGTAAAAGGGCAAGTCTGTGTTTGCTTCATGACCCTCAGAAGTGCCAACCCTGGCTCTGCTGAACAGGATCCAGCCAGTATTGATTCTGCTCTGAGAGTGATGTAGCTGAACATCACATGGGGGCACACACCCCAGAACAAGGAGCGATAATGAAGCTGGAATAGCAAAGCTGAGCCCTAAGGGAGGTTTGATTCCTGCCATGGGATCACCCGTGTTTATGAGCTCAGAGGCTCGGAGCTCTCCATTGTCTGACAGAAGAGACCACAGAAATCCCCAGTGCTGAAGGAGCCATGGAGGTATCTCAGCTCAAGGTGGATGCACTGCCAGGCTGTTCCTTCCTGGTCTGGCACTTTGGTGCCAGAGAGGCTCCAACACTTCCTGCCATTACCAACCTCACAGCAAGAGCATCCTGCATCCCACCAAGGCCCAGCCTCCTTTCTAGAGAAGATTCTGGAATCAAACAGCGCGGTGAGAAGAGTGACCAAGCTGCCTCGAGCTGCGCCTGCCCACACTGCATCACGTCCAGCTCTGGCTCTCATCAGAACCAGTCACTGCTCAAAGGATGGCAGGAGTGGCAGCCTTGATTTGGGCTCTGTCCCTCTGCTGCTCAGCTACTGGTACACTTTAATTTCATGCCTCCAAGGTTCATGTGACAAAAGGCAGAGAAACAGTAGGCTTGGTTACATTTCCATGGCACCTGCAGAACTCTAGAAATCCATTACAGCCCCTCTGCCCCCACCCCTCCTACACATTTCCCATTCATCCCTTCTTGAAGGGGTAGAAGTTACAATTTAGTCTTTGCTCACACAGAAGTCAATCGTACTTTTGGGTACCCTTGTCAGACCTCTCTACACCTTCTTTCCTCAAAATGGTAAAACTGGAAGATCAGAACTGAACACAGAGCTCATTATATCATTTAGCAGCATCAGTTTTGTCTGCTGGTTTTCCACTCTTCCTGCCTCCTTCAGGCAGGTTAAGAGGTTTAAGAGGTTTAAATGATCACATATATGTCTCCAAAATACTTATTGCTGCTGAAGTCTAAAGCCATGTATATTAGATGAGATCCCACATGTCACTTCTTTCTCCTTGCTAGAGGAATCATTAGAGACCCAGCTGACAAGTGAATTGCATCATGGATAACTCTTTCCTGTAAAGCCCAGTTGCTGGGTTGCAGCAAAGCCCTGAGAACTGCCCTTCCTGCAGGCACTGATGTGTTTATCTGCACTTTGCAGGCTGTGCCCCACTCAAGGTGACTCTGGCAGATAGCTGTGTGCAGAAATATTGCACTGCTCACACCTAGGGATGTGCACAATGCATTACTCATCCAAAGCACAGCACGAGGCCATGCATTCCACAAGTTCCAGACAGCCAGGGACACTCGGGGCTCTTGCCAGCACTGGGAGAGCTCAGCTGGGGAGTGCTCCTGACAGGGAGCATTGCTCAGCTGCTCACAGAATGGCTTAGGTGCTTCCCCAGAAACTGCAATGTCTTTCTCATCATCAGCCTTCCATGTTCCCATGGATTGATTCAGTACTTGAAGCCAAGGCCTTAGTGCTCCTCACAATGAGGCCAATGAATATTTTGCCCCTGGACTGGGAGAACATGGAGCCATATTTCCTGTACTTTTCGCTGAAGAGTGAATCAAACCAATGCTTTTTGTGGAACACACATAATCCCTTTCCCAGAGCCCCATAGGAACTCACTGTGGATCTCTCCCTGTGCAGGCACTCGGGAAGGCTCTGCAGCTCCAGCCTGTCCTCACTGCTGTGTCCCGGTTTGCTCCTGGAATTTCCAGCCCCAGAATTCCAGTCTCTGTGCCTCTCCACTGCCATCCCACTGCCAGGGCAGGCTTAGGAGGTTATCCCTGCTTGCAATTTTCACTGCCTCTCGTATTCCAGGTTTCCTGGTTCTTCCTTCTTCCCACTTCTGCGTGCTGACCAGCTCCTCAGTATTTACAAAAAAAAAAGTTCTTTTCTCTGTTGCTAAATGCAGTTTGACACCACTCAGTGACCCTGTTAGCCCAGCTCAGTCTTTGAAAACACATCCCTCAGTAATGCTGCAGACAAATCACAGCAAACAGAAGCAGTCATCATTATGTGAAATGAAGCTGCATTAAGTGATAATCTCTGGCCAGGTGCCAGAGAGTGGCACCAACAGTTGTCAAAAGAAATCAGAAATGAGGTTGAGGAAAATACTGGACATTTTATGTTCCTTGTGGTTTTGTGCTACAGAGATTGTAATTATTATTTTTCACTTACTGTCATGTTGATGAGTGCCTCCAAACCACACATGAAATTTTCACCAGGATTTCCATGGCACAGCTTTGCTCTATCCCATGCTCAGGGCTCCACTGGATCCACTGAGAGGCTGGGAAGGAAGGCCCAGGAGCTTTCTCTTGCTGAAGGAGCCTCAGGAGGGACTTTGAAACGGTGAACAGAGAGGGAGAAGAGACTTTGTTAGAGCACTGTGTGGGATGCACAGGGCACTAAGGTATTGCTGCAGTTGGGGTCAGGCAAGAGAAGGCCAGAGAGTTCTTCAGAGATCATAACATCGTAACAAATCTCTTGGAAGTACAGAAAGAGATAGACCTTAAACACATCATGGTTTAACCTCAGCCAGCAACTAAGCTTCACACAGCCCCTCATCCATTCCCCCTCAGTGGGATGGGGAAAGAATTAGGACAGTAAAAGTGAGTGCGCTGCTCAGCAATAACAAAGTCACCCCTGAATTATCAACAGCTTTCAGCATAGATCTGAACCACAGCCCCGTGCCAGCTACTATGAAGAAAATGAACTCTTTCCCAGCCAAAACCAGCACACGTATCAAAAGCATCTTCACTTAGAATAGCAGATTTGGTGTGTCTAGACCAAGTAATTTGATTCTGTGTTGACTTACAGAAAAATACGGCCCAGGAAATCTTTGGCTTCACAAATATCCTTCCCCTCACCTCCCTACAAAAGGAAATGTATTAGATGTGAATTTAGCTATAAATATTTTAGTTGTTAAGATTTTAGCTCCTACTACAGCTCTTGCTGAACTGCTAACTTTAATGTAATACTTCAGCTTCAACAGGTTTTTAAAACACAGGAAGTCTTCTTAACACAAGGTTTACTACAAGGAGTGACTTTTGGATTATCCATAAACTTTGCAAATTCTCATCAAAATTCAAATTGTCTGATGAAATATGTGTTCCTCCCCCTGAAATGTCCACATGGAGTGGTAGGGGGAAAGTCAATTACTACATCGCACTTAGTCCCAGATACATGAAACACACTGGAATAATTACATACAAAGGACGAGAAAAAATGTGGGCAACTCCTACAAGTTACTGCATGCATCAGAAATATCGACAGATTTTCATAATCTCACGATGAAGGATGTGCACACATGCCAGCAGTTTTCCATCTCTGGGTCGCTGACTGCAGGTGAACAAGGACCAGCTGTCTCAATACTCTACCTCTCCTAGTTTCCTTTGTGCCTTTAAACAAGGAACGCAGTGTCAAAAAAGTCACATATCTGACAAATCTGGAGGGTGATGAAGTGGTGGTATTCGTTTTTCTGTGTATTCAGTTCACAGGCCATAAAGCACACCCTGGTTGTGCTTCACAGTTTCTTCCAAAAGCCAATCAGCCCTTCCTCATAAACAAAACAAACAAAAAAATTGAAACGTGCCACAATCTTTGTCTTTCTCACAAATCCCTTGATTTTTCACCTTTATCCACAATTTCTCCCCCTCATTTTCCAGCTTATATAGGCTGGATTCAAATCCCCTTCCAGAAAACATGAAGAAATGAGTAACATATTTCAGAATAAACATTGACTGTCACATCTCTTGAAAGCCTTTTCTGAATTTCTGCCCCATCCTGCACCGTGCCACCAACACCTGCAGAATTCCTTACAGACCTTCCAAGTTGTGATCCTTTTCTGCCTCTCTAACCAGTATCCCATTTAACTGCTGTGCTCCCACCATGGGAATGACGGTGTCTCTGGTGACACTCAAGACATGTCCTGCCATTTTTGTATGCATGGCCAAGCTGCAGGGGAATAATTCACAAGGATGAAGATATTCTCTGCTGTAAATGCCAAAGATGCATCAGCCTGGGCTGCTTTTCACTTTGCATTTCCCAGGGAAGCACTTGCAGAGATGAGGCAACTGTGAAACATTGCCCCTTATTTCTGCTGGTGAGGGGCAGCCCACCCTTCACAGGGACAGTCCCGGTCTGCTTCCGCTCCCTGCCAGGGCCAGCCTGGATTGTTCCCAATTTACAGCAGTAATGCCTGCAATGCCAGACTAAGGAAACGCTTTTCCCACTCTCCTCCTGGAACAGACACCAGCTGGCACCCACGGAAAGCACACAGCAATGCCTCCTACTTGCCATTACTCAAATGCCACATCTTTATTTAAAAGAGGAAAAGCCCACCAACCTCATCCCCCAGAATGTTACATCCACACGTCTTTCAAACATAGCAAAACCATGTGCACCTTCCTCTGAGAAGTTCATGGCTATTACTGTTGAAAAATACTTTCTAATTTTCCAGCTTTTATGTCCACAAGAATTTATTTGGGAAGGAGGAGCTACTCTCCCTTTTTTAGCCCATCTCTGTGGGCTGTGCACGAGGTCTTCTCACCTTCTCAGCCACCTTGCTGACCCTGGAAATGTCCCCGCTGCTGCTCCCTTGGCAGAGCTGTATTTGGTAACAAAACCAGTTCAGGATTGCCTTTAATCAAAATGCCATAAAGTGGTTTAAAGTTTGTAGTAAGAAGATTCTGTCACTCAGTTTTCTATCTAAAATTTTCAATTGATGACATATTTAAGAAGATGACATGAGAAGAAAGTGCAGTCAGAAGCAATCACCGTTTATGTTTCAGAACTCCCAGGTTCTCCACCACTTTCCAATCACTTTGGTAAATGCCATTCCTCACTACCTGTCAAGCAGTTGGCATTTTTTGAAAACCAGGCAAATTATTAAGGAGCCTTAACAAGGTCTTCAGGACATACCTGTCAGTCTCTTTTTTCCTTTTAAATATCAGAAGCCGTTTTAATTCACTGCATTTTCCAGGTAGGTGGCAGTTTTCTTCTCAGCTACACCAGGCAAAATCCCAAACTCGGCTGAACTGCAGGGTAAATTGTGTGAAAAGTACCTCAGCACTATATATAGCAAAGTTTAGGATATGGGAAATGAGAGTGTGAGGCTTATTGAAAAAAATACAGATGCTGAGATTTGCTTCAATCACTGCAGTATAACTGGAATCTCTCATGTTTAGGAAAACTCACATCTGAATTTCCCAGTTAGCTTTCAAGTAATTTAAAATTTAAAAAAAAAAAAAAAAAAAAAAAAGCAGCAACTTTATGCTCTAATAATTCCAAACATATGGAAAGTTTGCCAGCTGGACAGACCTTCAAGATAAACTGCAAGCACTTGGGCAGTATCTTTCCTCATAATTTTGATGGATTTTAATTAAAGACAACTCTTAAAGCACAGCTTAAAGGAAGGAATCTTTAAGAAGCTGGATCCTTCATTCCAGAGCAAGGCCTGGTTTGAGAACCTGCTGTGTGGACAGAGCTGTGGACAAGGTGGCTGTTGTGCCAACAGTGTTCCTGGAGGAACTGCTTTTGGTCTCTTCTGGAAGAAAGTTCTCCTACATTATATATTTAAATTATTTGAGGAAAGAAAGTACGAGACCTAAACACACTTTGAAAATAACCTTTAGAACCTGCTTCTGCCTTTACAGCTTGCACAATATGAGTAACAAATGAGCATAAATTAATTTAAGTATTTTTTGCTGCAAATCAGTAACTCCCTTCCCAGAGACAACATCTCACAGGTTAAGGGTACTCCTACACCTAAGAAACACTCGTGATTTATTAAACATGCAAAAGTGCAGGAAGGAAAACTGGTGAATACAAACTAATAAGGCCAGAAGAACCCGGTGAAAAACCCAATAGTTGCATCGTGGGTAAAAATAATGTTCCTTTGAAGCCAGCAGAATAAATTCTAAGGGATAATGCAGCAATACATTTTGCTCTGACAGGCATCCCCTTGCCCTGATAATGTGCACATATGGCAAAAAACAGAACTCACAATCCTTACAAATTTATGAAATGGAAACACTGATTGCACTAAAAAATGTATTAACAGCAAATTGCACCTGCATTATTTTATTAATGAATGCTTAATGCCCAACAGGATGTAGTTTTGGAACTGAGAGATTGCTGGATTGTTATCTCCCTTAATTTCTTTTCAATAAATTAAACCCCACCAATCTGCTATAGACATCCTTATAGGTACAGGAATGGCATTTGATTTATAATGTTTCTAAATAGATGTCACTGTGATGAATTACCACTTCACAAGATTAGGAGATTATGAGGTTGTGGGCGCTATTTTCTGCTTCTTCACTTTTAAAGCTATGACGCCAAGAAGAAAATCCTTGTAGATGTTGCTGATTTTACAAGAAAGGTGCTGTGTGGTGATACTGAAAATCATGGTTCTCTCTTTCCAGGCACGGGCAAAATAGGAGTACTCTGACAGCCCACAAAGAAACCTTGGGAGACGCAATGTCAGGTACAAGATGCAGGATAGTCCTTAATCCAGACCAATAAATTGTATTTATGGCGAGGCAGGGGCTGGATTCTAACATGAGGATGGTGCAGGGAGACAAGGAAGGAGAGAGGATGAATAGATGTGTGCTAATGACATTTGTTTTCAAAAACCCACTGAAAAAGTTTGCCTGTATGTGCAGAAATGTGTGGGCATGACTTTGTGTATTAGGAAGAAATGGGTGGAAAGGACTTTAATCATCAGCCTGGGTGGTTCATCTTTAGAAACCCCATCCATTCCCTTAGTTTGATTCAGTATGTTCAATAACAGAGATCTCAAAGCTTTTTTAGGCAGACATTGCAGTGCTTGTGTGCAAAGTATGTGCTAACACAAAGATGTTATCTTCAAGTTTGCTGGAAATAAGTACTTCAAATATGGAGTTTGTTATTTAAAACTGCTCTGATAAAAGAGTAGCAAATTAAAAGACTGAATGCCACTTTTCAAGCTGCCAGTACCCTTCAGAAATTAATTTTTTATATCTCTAATGGTATGTTTTCCTATGGATTACTGAAACCACAGCCAAGGGGAACCATTATTATCAACATGAGTCCAGGGCATCAGATAGCTAATTAATAGCAGATCACTCTTCTTCTGATGCCATGTTGTTTTTTTTTTTTTTTAAATGTGAATATCTCCATAATTGAATGTCATGGAAAATATTATGCAAAGCAACCAGCTTTTCTCCAAGATCAGCAGGAGCTGAGTGCCATTGGAAAGGATATTCCAGTACAGAGTTGGAGGAGCTCTAATGTTTGCTCATTGAAAGGCTACAAATGCAAATCACAGTAGGACTCAGAATGGAGCCGGGGGGAACATGAGAATAACTGAAGCCCAGCTGGAATGAAAAATCCTCTGGAGCAACAAATTCAATATGCCAGGAAAAAAAAATAAAAATAGGTCTGAATCAAATAAAGTCTTGCAAGCAGACTGGCAAACACAGCAGCAAAAGTTACGCTCAGAGGTGAAAGCAAAATAAAAAGAGGGGTTACCACGATGGGAATGGAGACCTGAAACACATAAATTAATTGCATTCTCCAAAATTAAAACAAGGACACTGCCATCCCTAAACTCCTTCATGGAAGCAAGTGCTTCAGCCTTCTGTTGTCCATGCACAACCAAGCTTTCCTCTGTGTGTTCCTAATGAAATATGTGTAATATCCAATTACCAATCAATTGCCAATTAAAACACTCTTTCCCAATAATATGATCCTGCTAACTGAATTTCCATGCAGCCCTTGGCACCCTTCTTTACGAGCAGTTCTGCCATCCATCAGCTCTTGTGCTGTCAGGTCTAGGGATGTGTCGAGCAGATGGCCAAGGATGCTGCCTGAATTCCAACTGCTGGTTTCCGCACCGGCAGAGGTGGAGGAGGTGGGAACATTTCCATGTGGAACACAACTAAAATTGACCCACAAGGTGTCACTGTTGCTCCAGAGAAATTCAGCAGCCGGGGGATTTTTCTGGGCATAACCTGAGACTGGGGGGGACTGACTCTAGTGGGGATGCACCAACAGGAGCTCTGGTTACTTTTCCTCCCTCTCCTAAACTACACATGCCCAGACATTTAAAGAGAAATCCAACAGCACCACCTACCCAAATGCCACCAGTTGCTCCTTCCTTCTTCCAGTTGCTCCCTGCTTGCTGTCCCGCTGCCTCTTTCCAAATCCCCATGTTGGATGGAATCAGTCTCTGCCATTGCTCCAGCTGGTGCAGCTGGCAAAGGGAAGGCAGCTGGTCCCAGATGCTTTCAGACCCCACTTTCAGCTGCCTCGGGAAACCAAAGAGCAAAGCTAACAGGAAACAAATCCACTGCTGATCGCAGCACACACAATGGCCATGGGCTTCCTTGGGCCTGGCTGTTTCATTCCAATGAAATATTTACAGCAAAAATAAAGGTTTACTTCAGTAAAACCTTCCAGAACATGTAATTTCAGAGCATGATTTGCTGTATTCAAGCCTACATATTCCCAATTTTAATCAAAAAAGAGATTCACAGCATTTGCCCTCTATGGAAACACATCTACTGCAAATACTCCAACATCTTGAGGAACAAAGATTCAGACAAAGCAAGAGGACATCCTTGCACTATCAGTATCAGACTTCCCTAAACAGTTGTCTGTGGATTAACTGTGCCATTTTGTTTTTCCCTAGCTCTGAGAGATGTCAGTGGCTCCTCTGTGTGTTTGTTGATTCCACTGGAACTTCTCAGCACCGTTGCTGCAGGTGGATGTCCAGCTATGTCCATCAGTGCTGCATGTGTGGGATGAAAGGAGAAATAACTGTTCCTTGGGAACACTGAGTTTCTCTTGGGATGAAACACTGCCATTCTTAAAAGGAAAAATTCTTAATTTTCATGTTAAAGCAGTCTCAAAAGAAACCCCATCTGCACCATTTTGCATCTTTCCCATCTTTAGCCCTTCAGGACCCCTCAGGAAAATGGGCTTGTTGGAAATAGAAATGCCAAAGTTTTGTGATTTCCAACACCCCCAAAGGCTGGTCACCCTCTCTTTTCTTATGGAAGTGAGCCCCTTGCTACAGAACTGCCAAGGATTTTGAAGAACTGGAAACAGAGTGAGCAGAAACCTGTTCCCTCTCATGAGGCCTTGTGTGACACTGGCTGTATCTCTGCTGTTTTGGGATGGAGAGGATGGCCGAAATACCTCCGTATTAGAGGGCTCCCATATACAGGGGTGTCACTGCTGTGAGGCTGAAAGAATCAGACCCGGGTTTGGTACCCCCAGAAAGAACCCGAATTTCTAATCCGGAGTTCTCCTAGCTGGTATTTCTTTGAGTAGGACCTTCACAGAGCTAATCCAGAGGACCACAACGTGCAGAATAAATGGACAATGCTGTATAAGGTAAAGCAGTTTCAGTGTGCCCTGAACTTTCACTCTGTTTTAATCTGAATTCATGAAAAGCTCTCCAGAACCAATTCAGTGTCTGTGCCCAGATATTTGTGCATTTACAGGGCACATGAGACTTCCACTGAATAAATTCTGGAATCTCTCCTGGGCTCAGGAGTTCCTGCAGCTCCTTCCCACAGTGCCAATGGATCACAGCTCTGTCGAGCAAGGAACTGGAGCCCAGACCTTCAGGACCTCATTTACTGAGTGTGGACATGAAGATAAAGCTGTCCACTGGTCTCTGCCAAGTGTCCCAGTCACATCCTATGCCAGGAATTCTGTTTTCCTGTAGCAGTTACAGCTTCCATCCATTGTCCCCTGCGCCTGCAGAAGTGGCCTGATGCTGCAGGTGCTGTGCTCAGCCAGGGCCTTGGGCACCTCTGCCACTATGGACAGGTAAGGAAAGGAGGAGGAAAGGAGCCAGTGCAGGAGTGATGTCTGGAGCTTGCCTGGACGGATGGATTGGTGCCTGCTCAATAGCCGGCTCCAGTTCCCTGAGCCTCTCCCAGTGTTAGTCACAGAAGTACTGCTCAGAAAAAGGGGCCCATTTCCTTTGCCCTGCTGGGAAGAACAGCCCCTCTAGACTGGGAATACCTTTCTCCTGCCTGATTGTCTCAGGGCTGTCCAAACACAGTAAATACAGCTTTGGAACACGCATCTGGCCTCTGAACTGAATAGTAACATACCTAATACTAATTAATTTTACTTTAAAGACTATTCAACTATTGCCTACATTTGTCAGCATTTCCTATAAATATTCCTAATACTAGATTAGTATGGAAAATGTTTAAAAATTGGGTTGCTCCACTTGAATATGTTAGGTTATCTTTTCTGCAGACAAAAGGCCCACTAAATCGTGAGTTCTCCTGGAAGACTGATCTGATATTAAAAAACACAAAAGCCCCTCGAATTACCTCAAAGACATGGGAGCCTTCTCTTTTCTAAAGGGAACAATGACCCATGGATACTGCAGCAGGAACTTCTCTTCTCCTGTTCATTATCCAGGGGAGGTCTTTCCCTATCACTTACAGAATCATTCCATACTATTTCAGAGTTCATTTTCCACCCGGTGCTCTTCAGCATGCCTGATATTAATTATTTGTGATAGTTAACATTTACTGAACAGTACTGTAATATCCCTCCCAGCCATGGGAAAGGGAGGCAATACCTCAGGTAAACACAAAGGGCTTTTCCCTATGGAAAACCAGCTTTGCAATGTGTGAACCACTGATTTCAGTAAGGGCTGGCTGCTCCACACCAGCGCTGACCCAGGCAGGGCTGTCTGTGGGGATCTGAAAGGAGCAAAAGCCACCACCTGCCTCAGGTTGGGCTGAGATCTGACACAAGGAGCCAGCACAAAGCAGTCACACAATCTGTATCTGCCTCCTCTTCTGACCCTCCAAGTGTTAAAGAGGTCACAAATCTTCTCAAATCCTAAATACTTTTACTACGTCCAACTCGTAGCAATGTAACTGAAACACATCTCTGAGTTAGGCCTTCCCTGACAGCAGTGATGTCCTCATGCACAAATAATTAAAAATCACAAAATGGTGGGTTATATTTTCTCAGAACCCCTCACATTTACTCATTTTTCATTAAAACTTTTTCCAGCCCCTTCCATAAATTCCTTGTACTTCTCTTGGGATCATTGCTGTAGATTTGAGAGGGGCTGGGACACGAAAGAAACTCAGCTCTTGCTCCTCTGAGTTTAGGACTGGCTATCCTAAACCACAGCAAAAATCTGCCCGGGATACTGCCTCTGGAAACAGGTAATAGCCAGCTATAAGGGACATGGATCAAGCACAGAGCCAGATTTCTTTTCTGCGCCCATCCAGTTTCCAGCAACTAAGAGATTTCACAGCACAAAAATGTGATCTTTGACTCTAGGAGATGAGGAAATGGATATTCCCTTCAGGTATTTGTGTGATCACTTTGTCACCCTTATGAAGCCACAGAGGGAAACAAAGTGGACATGGATTTCCCACTTCAGCAGGAGGGAAGAGCCAGAGCTGTGGTGATGCAGTGTCCCGGGCCCAGGCATTGAGTGTGGACAGAAGCACTTGAAGGAGTCAGGGATGGAGGAAATGGGTGTCTCAGCTCCAAGCCAACATTTCAGTTTTTTATTTTACTGGTGGTAGGTAGAATGAACCAAAGTTAATAATTCCAGTGGTACAGGTTAAAAAGAGTAATGGACTGCTGTTTATAAACAATCCCTTCAGCTGAGCCAGGTTTGCTGAAACCAATTTTAAAGAAGTTTATTACTACTTCATTTCTAAGTTGTTGCTAATGACCCACAGTGTCCTTATGTGAGAGCACTTTTTATCCATACTGCAAGCAGAGTTTAATCCCAGCTATGAAATAACTGATGAGCAAGTAAGACCTCAGGGTATAAAATCACAATTTATCCTGGGTTAATCATCATGAACTACCTGCCATGAACAGTAACTGCCATGTTTTTTAAAGACATAATACTCTTTGAATTTGGTTTACTACACTTTTCTGAATTGTAAAACACACTTCCTTGTCATCCTGCCAGTGCCTCCCAATATTTAAGTACCTGAAAAATAAGTTACCTAAACTTAAGTAACATCAATCTACTTACATACTTATTTCCTTTCACAATAAATATATTTCTAAAATGCTCTAACACTGATACCTTTTCATGTGGAATGCTCCTGCCGTTCCCTTCAGGCAGCAGGGGGGCTGTAACTGAGTGCAGTAAAGCCAGGCCCAGTTGTTCCGTGCTTTCCCAGGAATCAAATCATCTGTCTTCATTTGATTTCTGGACCCAAGCAGCTTTTGGTGGGATTAAACAGTGAGCAAACACAGCTCAGAAAGGAAAGTATCTTAAACTATACACAAAAAACTGAAGGAGCTCGATAATGAATTAAAACAACATTACCATTCCCAGTTCCTTATATGTGGTATCCACAAACACATTACAAATTGGCAGTACAAATTCCTGAGCATCAGCAGGAACTAATGATTCCCAGTGAGCTTCTCTGCTTAGAAATCTTAAAACCAGATATTCTTAAAAACAAACACGTGGGAGTTAAGTCTTGGTAACAGACATTGCTCATAACTTGGTTTGAAACACACAGACACACACACACAAATTTAAAAAAAAAGACCAACCCTGTCAATAAGACAGTTCTGAGTTGTCCCAGCTGATTAAAAATGCTCGGCGCAGTTGTCACATCAATATCCAGGTTTTCTACTTGGTGCCATGACTGTCATTAAAGGCCATCAACAGAAAGTCTTTTTGTTGCATGTCCCATAAAGGTATGTGCGAATAGCATTTAACTACATCCCTTATTTGAGCTGGACCAGCAGAGATCCTGCACGTCCTCTAACCTGGAATTGTGTTTAAATTTGGGCTTCTCGTACCAATCTAAACCCAGAGGAGTGTCAGGAAAGTCAAAACCCATCAGAATCTCAGCTTTAGTCTGGAACAGAAGCAGCAAGGGCCCTGCCTTTCATCTCACTACAATTTCAGAGCTCCAGCACTTGCTAAGTATTTTACTTGGGATGCACCTAAACAATCTGAATCCTCAAATAACACCATTACCTGGGCAATAAAATGGAATTTTTGTAGATTGTTTAGGATCTCCAGAGAGTACACGGCAGGGGGAGGGAGGGTGAAGCCTTGTGAATGGAAATATAAAGTGAAATTGGAATTGAGGCATTTTGGGAACATTGCTGAGCTGAATGGCAGTTCAAAGAACCCTCACTAAGTGACATATAAAAGCTCCAAAACAGCTTTATCTTAGGCTTGGCACAGAGAATTGTGTGCTAATAAACTGAATCAGCAAAAATAAATTGTTTCCATGTTAATTTCTTTAGAATTAATACCTGTAACCACCGTTTCATCACATTCATTAAAGCTTGTGCTCTGATGTTGCACAGGACAAGTTTGGAGGAACTGTATTCTCTTTGTAGAACTGAGTTACTTGCTCTTCTACGGGGAAAGGTTTTTTCTCCCAGAACAGCAGTTATCCACAACGATGGGTTTTAATTAGGGACAGCTTCATGTACAGGGCTCAGTATTTAAGCTGCAGGGGAAAAGTTCCAAGAGGACCCTGAGGAATCCAGGCACCTAATGCCATTAGCTGAAATACTGAAGGACATCACTGAATTCCTTTACAAGAAACTGGCTAATGGTACTTGCACTTTGGTAACTGGTAGAGGATCCAGCTAAGCCATAGTCCTGTTCAAGTAGGCCTCCTACAGCAGAAGAGAAGGGAAAAGGTGAACTTCACAAATGTGAAGATACTTCAGCATCAGCTGTACACAGAAGCTGGAGGAGAGATTTACTGCTCTCATCAAATGGGACTGGGAGGAAGGCACGTTCCTCCTCCCTCCCTATGCACAGCCCTAACCCTGGCTCCAGCCCTCTGTGCCAGGTGGCCCCACAGGACACACCTTGCAATGAAAACTGCAAGTCAGAAATGGCAAAGCCGTGTTGGCTTTATGGCTCCGTCTGCTTCAGCTCACAGAATCCAAATTACAGGTGCAGATCAGGAACTTGGCCAGAGCCTTTTTTTTTTTTTTTTTTTGTCAAACACAGTTCTAAGCATCCTTCAGTTAGAATTTCATAGTATATTAAACAGGAAATAGCTGTCAAAAATGCTTTTTTTAAAAACTGGCACAAACAAAAATAAACACACCACACCTAAGGCTGTAATGCTGCCCATCTAACCCCACCCCCGAGACCCAAGCATGCCTGTGCCTGATGTGGGAAGTGCTGATAAGGGAAACAAACTCCACACATGTGCATAAATGGTCCGCTGGGGCAGTGCTAAATTAGACTTGGCTGCACTGGAACAAAGTGCCTTCATTACACTTCTGTGATAAATATCTCCCTTGCACTGCTGCAATTATCAACGGGCTTGATTAAGGGACTGATTTGAATGCAAACAGCATAATTGACCCATGAGAAAAGAGGAATGGATATGGCCAATGCAGCCTTTCAGTGCATTACAAATAGATGGCAGCATAGGGAAATGTCACTAGTCACAAACTTATTATTTTGCCATTCTCCTTCAAATGAAAAAAAAAAAAGAAAAAAAGAGAGGAGATTTGCATTTTTGCATACAGAGTTTATACAATTTTCCAACATATATGAGAGCTTTTTGAATAGCCTTTAAAAACTTTCAAATGGGTCATTTTTAAGTGCACCCATAAAGTCATGATTTATATTGGTTGGGATGTGAAAAAAAAATGGTAATGAGCATTTAGCCAAAACCCCTTTTCTAAACAACAAAAAACAACAATTATTGGAATAATTCTTCAGTTTGTTGTCACTTCCTAGTGGGTAGGGATAAAAATGAAACAAAAGCTGGATTTTTTTTAACTACTGCGATCTGATTTCTGAAGCATTCAAAAGATATTAAACTTTACACGGAGTGTACATATCAAATATCTGGGACATCTCTTCTTTATTTACTACATTTATATCCCTGTATTGACTTGAATCAAGAGCAATTAGCACGTCCTTGGTGCATTTCATCTTCAAATTGCCCTATGCATAGCACCATTGAGAGATGGGTGAGGGCATTTCATTACCCCTCACCTTAAAGGTGGAAAAACTGAAAAGCAAGGCAAGCAATTATGAATTGTTAGGCTGAAATTAAAGAAGTTTCAGAACTGGGTCCAGCTTCAGTTAAGATACATGAATGTTGCATGGGCAGCTTAAAAATATGTAATGTCCTTAACTATTTACCTCTGTGCATTGCAGGACTTGGGAGGGAATAAAAATTGCCGCAGGAAGTGCACAGTGAGGAATGAATAAGCAAAAAAACCACAAAGCATCTTTCATGTTTCATTATGAGTGCACCTTGCAAAGGGTAGTCCCTAAACTATTCCTGTGAGCAAACTAACTGATGAATTTGGTTAATGTACAGACAAATAACAAAGCTAATACAATTACTGAAATGGCATCTATCTGGCATCCTAGGATTGCTGATGAAGGATGAGTGACACTCTCTGAAAGGTAAGAATACTAATAGTGTTGCCTTAATTTGTTCTGGAACACTAGGAGAGTCTGCTGATTTCCCTGTATGCACTGATCTGCTCTTCAAGATAACATCACACAGATTTGCATTGTTCTTATCTCAAACTCAAATAACTCCTGAAACCACAAAGCAAACAAAGCATGATGAAGAGGCATGAAAAATATATACTCAAGTCAGTGCATCATGGCTGTCCAGTTTGTACTGGTGCCATTTCCAGTTCTGCTGCTACAAGCCACACCTTTAGCATCACTTAACCCATTTCCTTTACATACTGACAAATAAATCTCTAAACCACCATCATTTTAGGTCTGTATCTAACCAAAATAGAATCAGATTCTTTAAAAAAAATTTAAAAATTACATTTAGTGTTGAAAGCAAGAAGCCCACAAAACTAAGACTCCACAATTAACCAATAATTTTGGTATTCTGAAAGTCTCAAGCCCTTTGTGGCAAGTCCAGTCAGAAAGAGAATCACATGACTAATGCCAAACACAAAAAACACATCAGTGTCATTATAACATGAAAGGACAGGAAAAGCCTTTTTGCACTACGAAATGGCTACTTCAGGGCCATGCTAGAAAATCTTCGGGCCATGCTAGAAAATCTTCAGGCCATTTAGAAACTAAATTATGGCCACTAAAGTATTGTAACTCTTCAACTGAACAAAAAGCACAAGTCCCCAGATATATTTATTACACATTTTAAAAAAGACTACAGATATAGAATTTGAAAAAAATGTCTCATCATAGACCAATCAGCCTGACCTCAGTACCTGACAATATAATGGAACAGTTTATACTGAGTGTTACACACAGAATTCGCAGGATGGCCAGGGTCTCAGGCCCAGCCGGCACGCATTTAGGAGAGGTAGGTCATGTTTGACCAACCCAATCTCCTTTTATGACTGGGTGACCTGCCTGGTGGATGCAGGAAGGGCTGTGGATGTTGTCTGTTTGGACTCCAGCAAGGCCTTTGATACTGTCTCCCACAGGACACTCCTGGATAAGCTGGCAGCCCGTGGTTTGGACAGGAGCACTCTTGCCTGGGTTAGGAATTGGCTGGATGGCCAGGCCCAGAGTGGTAGTGAACAGTGCTGCATCCAGCTGGGGCAAGTCACCAGTGGTGTCCCTCAGGGGCCTGTGCTGGGGCCAGCTCTGTTCAATATTTTTATTGATGACATGGATGAGGGTATTGAGTCTTTGATTAGTAAATTGGAAGATGGCACTAAGCTGGGAGCATGTGTAGATCTGTTGGAAGGTAGGAGGGCTCTGCAGAGAGACCTGGAACAGTTGGATGGATGGGCAGAGTCTAATAAGATGAAGTTTAATAAGTCCAAGTGCCGAGTCCTGCACTTTGGCCACAATGACCCCCTGCAGCGTTATAGGCTGGGGTCGGTGTGGCTGGACAGTGCCCAGGAGGAAAGGGACCTGGGGGTGCTGGTGACAGTGACTGAACGTGAGCCAGCAGTGTGTCCTTGTGGCCAAGAGGGCCAGTGGCATCCTGGCCTGGATCAGGAATGGTGTGGCCAGCAGGAGCAGGGAGGTCATTCTTCCCCTGTACTCGGCACTGGTGAGGCAACACCTTGAGTGCTGTGTCCAGTTCTGGGCCCCTCAGTTCAGGAAGGACGTTGAGATGCTTGAGCGTGTCCAGAGGAGGCAACGAGGCTGGTGAGGAGCTTGGAATATAAAACCCATGGAGAATGACTGAGGGAGCTGGGGTTGTTTAGCCTGGAGAAAGGGAGACTCAGAGGTGACCTCATCACTCTCTACAGCTTCCTGAAGGGTGGCTGTAGACAGCTGGGGGTTGGTCTCTTTCTCCAGGCAGCAACTGAAAGAACGAGAGTCTCAGGCTGTGTCAAGGGAAATAGAGGTTGAACATTAGGAAAAAGTTTTTCATGGAAAGAGTGATAAAGTACTGGAATGATCTGCCCAGGGAGGTGGTGGAGTCACCATCCCTGGATGTGTTTAAAAAAAGACTGGATGTGGCACTCGATGCCATGATCTAGTTGAGGTGTTAGGGCACGAGTTGGACTTGATCTTGAAGGTCTCTTCCAACCTAGACATTCTGTGATTCTGTGATCTGAAATTTCATAAAAACATGTGAGTTATAGAAATGTGGTAAAAGGACAGTAGGAGTCTTCATGCATCCCAAGACAGCAGCAACTGTGATGCGTGCTTTGAATATCTGAATTTTTGTCAAAAAGCAGTTAAAGAGATGTGAGTTGAAAATACAGCAAAACAAATCAAGCTTATGACAAAATGTATTTTTCCCATATTGAACCGCTTGAAGAATTCTGGCATCTCTTGAACTGAAATGCAGAAACAATTCCCTTCTGAAGAGCTGAAAAAGATATATTTACTAAAAATTCATCAAGTCCAGTGAGCTCCTGGTCTCCAAGGAGGACACAGTGAATGTCAGCACATAATTCACTTGATCAGACTCTAAAAAACTGCCTTGTCCCATGAGTCCCCAGTTTCCAGAAACAACCTTTGCCAGCTAGACATAGCTACTGATGTGTAAATCAAGTGTACAGACAGCCAAGGCTAATCCTGGTGAGCAACATCTGCAAATAAACACTCCCTCAACATACTGAGTGATGAGAGGGAGGCACAGCATTGTAGTAGCATGGTCTCTAATAACTCAGCTGAAAGAAATGCATCAGTATTTTCTACTTTACAATACAGTGAAGTATTAATTGAAGTGGCAACTGGAATCCAGACCTTTCCCTTGTCTCAAGAGATATCTTTGACTACAGGCATTCATTCCCACTGTCCTAATAAATATTCACATATTTTATATAACCTGGGGTGGGCTCACTGAAAACAGAGCCAAACAACCCTTTGGAAAGCTATCTGTGTATTTCTGACAGGTTTTCCCATCTTCAAAGGTATTAAGAGCAACATGCTGAGGACAAAAGACAATCGTGCACCCATATCCTGACAGAGAGTTCTAACTGCAAACTTTTGAGTTCAAAAAATACCATTATTACCTGCACTCAGCAAGGTCTCAGCAAAAGCTTTCTTGATTTTCTGTAAGAAAACCCCCAAGCATTAAAATAAGCTGACTTATGTTCTGGGTTTTGTGACTCTGCAATATTCAGGCTGATTTAACCAATCAATAATCAAACCAGCCCTAGAGAGTCAGTAGTTACTGATTGTCTCCCAGCTTGCAAATGAATTCCTAAGACAACACGGAGCTGTGAAAAGCAACTGGGTCCTAATGTGGTAGGAGGGGACAGAAAAGATGAGACCAAATCAAACTCATATGATACAGAGTGCCTGAAATCCTGCTGCCCAAATAAATGAACCAGCAAAATAATAAGTAGAGGAGCTCTTAATTGGCTTAGTTAACCAGCCATTTAAAAAGAAATCCAGCTTGATGGACTTAATGTTGATTTTTCAAGCCAGAACCCTTGATAGTTATGATTAATACAACTCTACCCAGGTTTTCAAGGCCATTTATTACCATGTAGCAGGGAAAAAACTGAGCAAGGGGAATACAAATTATAGTGGTAAGAACCCTTTACAGCATAAAGCTTTGCAGATAGAGGTCAACTCCCCACCCTTCATGCAACATCTAACAGCAATGGCAATACATCAGCTCAACTCTCAGCAGCAGCTGAAAAATACAATTCCACTGCCTTGAGCTAAGCTACGTGAAATCCAATTCAAACAACAAGGAGATGAGAAGATCTGAAACCCCAATAGTTTTACTTTGGGGTTTAACTCAGCCTGAAAAAATATACAAGAATGCCTTGTCACCATCTGCCCCCGGTTATGCTGGTACCAGGACACAGCATAAGCATCCTCAACTGGACTGCATTTTCTGTTCTCTTAATGTGGGGTTGGTGCGTAAATGTAGGGATTGGATGCATCTTTCCTACTCTCTAGATAGAGGCTGCTTTGCTCACTTTCTTCTCGTAACTTTTTTCTCCTTTTGCCACGTTTAATCATTTGAAGACTCAAAGTTTAAACAATAAAATATTTATTATGTGCGCATTCAGAAGAATAAAGATTCTTTGGGGCTAGAGATGCTGGTAGCTCTTGAATAATTCGAGTCATTTTTAAGGGGAACACTTCAGATACGGCAGGAGCCGCCAATACCCAGGTGCTTTCCTCCTGCTGGTGTTCTATTTTCATTCTGATCTCCAGTTGCCCTAAACAGGTTTAATTTACCTTACATTCCCTTTCGTCTGCTTCATTTGCAAAAGCGTTTCAGATGAATAAATAATACAGAGGACGAAGTAAATGCACACAGGCAAAGTTGACAGTTGTCAAGCTTCCACACCAGCACATATTAATGTCCTACATCTCTTCATCCATCTTTTTAATGTGCTACTGATGTTTGTACTGAATGTGTTAAGTACAGATGTGAAAAGGACAGTGCAGGGAAGGCAAAGAAATATTCAGATGCTAAGCAATTATGTAAAACCTGCATATTCTATGTTCTATGTTCAACTTAGGCTTCCAATTAATAAGAAAGAGAAGAAAAAAAATATAAAACCTGAGAATTCAAAAATATACTAGCATTGCCTGCTAAGCTCTTAGCTGAAACAATGGCCTAATGCTGTAATTAACAATGTGAGTGACATTTGTTATAAAAGTGATAGAGTCATTTAATTACTAAGAAGAGCTTTGGAAATATGTGAGCTGCCTTAAATGATGTGGCATTTGATGACAGGGTGCGCTCACCACAGGGTTGTAGATGCAGCTGGATGGTTTAGAAACCCAGATTTAGATCTGGAGTTCATCAATCACAATTTAAATTTATTTAACAACATAAATATTCAGCGAGATAGACTAGGGTGTTTTAAAAATAAATCACACACTTCTAGGACTTTGTGTGTGTGCAGATGGACTGTTAGTAATATATTGAGTTTTCTCTGCCTCTCTGTCCATCACAAACACGCCTGTGTGTGTCACACACATCTAAAGGAAACAGCTGAGAAGAGCAATTTTTAATGCACCAAGGATCAGGCATGCAAGATCAACACAGATATGCTGCAAACATTACTAAGGCAGAATTTACAATTATTCCTGCCCTGCCTGGTTTCATGCACCTTCATTGTGCCAAAGTGGGCACTGACACCACTGGCACGGCTGCTTTTGGAGGCTCAGACCCTGCTGCAGAACATATCCACCAATGCATTCTACCTCTCTTTTCATTGCTCTTTGAGGAAGAAAAATAGGAAAAATATTGAGACAAATGGGTGAATTGCAAAGAGAAATTTAAAAAATAGCTGGACAGTTCCACAGAAAGATCTCCTGAACATCTCTCCATGCACATTAACCACACATGAGGTATCATCCTTCCTGAAGGCCCAGAGGAAGCATTTGTCAGTGAAGCTCTTGCTATTCATATGTTTTTCCAAAGTTTATGGCACTTTCATGTGTACTGGACATGACATGATGTCAATGTGGCATTTTCCCTCCTGATGTCTTTGTGATATTATGAATGACAAGAGGTGTGCTGTATGCATAGTAACAGCTTTTCAAAGGCAAATAACCCAGCTGCTGGGCCTGGTTTTTGCTTCAAAAAGGGTATCAGCTAGTGATTAATTATAAAATTAAAATAATGAAAGACAGCTCAAGGTATCTGGCTTTGGAAAAGCTGTTATGACACAGGCAATATGTCCATGTTCCCACTGTGAACTGTGTTAGGCTGACACAAAGTGGGGACTTCATCTTCAAAGGAACACATGCTAAAGGTCATGGCTGACTTCCCTGGTCCCCCAAATCCTTCTCACATTCTCCACTTAAAACCTCTGGAAACGGCAACTCTATAAACCCCCAGAGTTTCCTAAGACTGTAGCTCCTTTTTAAACTAATGTAAGTTAATTTAAATGTATCACGAGCTTTAGGTACACCAAATGTGCCTTCACAAGTCTCAGGTTGCAGAATTGAGGCTTTTCAGCAATTAAACACCCACATACCTACAAACCACCTCTGTCTCTCTGCCACCCTTGCCTGTCCCTAGACCACTGCCTTTAAGTGAGAATGGGACTTTTCACTGGTAAAATCACAAAAATCTGCACTGAATTTTGACAGACTTTTTCCACTGGTTCCAGTCAATTCCCCTCTCCCCTTAGTCGGCTTCCCCACCTAAGAGCCTGGAATAAGGAGGCCTGGAGAGCCAGTATGAAAGCAGCCATGGCCAAAAGCATTTTGAAATCCTACAGCTGGAAATGGGATGACAGAAGAAGGTTTTATCTTAGCAAATGTCTTCTGATTTATTCTATTATGCCAGCAGATTAATACACTAAGAAGTGCCAGCCCTGTTTTAACACAAGGTGCTATTGTACTATGCCTTAAGCTGCCACATAAAATAAGCTTAAAAGGTGATTCGTGTATATTGTAAAGGTCATTTCTGATAAACCAGTCGGATCATATTAATTAATCTAGGGGAAAAAAAAAAGAGAGAGAGAGAGAGAAATAATACATTTAGCTCAGTGGTTAATGGCATAAGGAAGCAGTTGCATACAGAAGAAAATCTGATGGAAAGGAGATAAGCTCATGCCACAGTTCAGATTGGAAGCAAAGCAGTGGTTCATGAAAATGACAGAAATGAAGCAATGCACTGAGATTTACCTTGAGTAATGGGCATTGGCTATCATCACCAAATGGCCTCATGTAAACAGTTCAGTACAGAATCAATTTCCTGTATTTTGATTTTTCATCTAACTGTGTAAAAAGCTTAAAATAAGCAAGTGCAGAAAATTCTGTGGAGTATTCATTCAATGTATGATTCCTGTGGGAATCCCAGACACTTACTGCAGTGAAAATGCTTCTTTAGTATCACCTAATACTGGCCATTAACCTGATATTCAGAGATTATTTGAGTTCATTTCTTCTGGCTCCACCAGGGTCAGGAGGTGGCCACCAGCTCTGTGTGGCCACAGCCTCTGAGCGTATCCATAGTCCCATCATGTCCTGGACAGCCTGAGGGTATCCATAATCCATCATCTCCTGGACAGCCCAAGGGGGCTGTCCATAGTCCCCATATTCCATCATCATCATCTCTGGCAGCAGCCCACTGATGAACTGCAAAACATCACCCCTGGTGCCTGGATTTGGGCACAATAATCCATTCTCCAACTTTTCCACACCACTAAAGCTTCTACTGTCTAGTACCTTTCTTATCATCTCACCAGTCATCTGGAAGCTATTTCAGCCAATATCTTTTTTTAGCCACCTTATTCTGTTGTTTCCTTTTTTAATTCCTGATCTAAAGTCCATAGCAATCACTGCAAGGGTGGCAAGCTTTTTGGTGTGCTCAGGCCTAGTTACATTTTCTCTAATGAAATGTTATTTGCCGGTGTCATTGTGAGTTAAGTATGTACCAAAATCAATCCCAAGTTCTTTAACTTCTAAAGGTTCTCCTTTTTGCTTCTATTCTTAAGGCAGTTTTCATCTAACTACTGCAGTGTATTACTGAAGCTAATGGTTTAGCAGGCTGCAAGGATGAATGGGCTCTATCTAGAGATAATAAGAGCCTCCAGTGTTAACTCTTAACTATCATTAAACAGCTTGAGAAAGAATATAAAATCTCATACCACAGAACTGGAGTTTCTAGGTAACAAGGATTTGAAAGAAATTCAGCCTCCTCAAAGGTGAATCTGTAAGTGACTACTGCAGAATTTCTGTAGCTCTTCCCAAACAATCTAATTCTGGTCATCACCAGTGATCTTGTAGCCTGAACTCATCTTCTTGCTCACAAATTTCCTTTTGTTGTATTCACAGCCTGCATTTTTTTCTTATTCTTCTTCTTTTTTTTGTCTGCTGACATGCAGGTTCACTTTTCAAATTTTATTTGAAAGTTTTCTGAAGAGCAGACTTCCTTATTTCACTATTGTTAATACTAGATGCAAATATAAGATTCAGTCTGGAGCAATACAAGCTAAAGGAGTCATTTCCCTTGTAATTTATTCATGTCCTTCTCAAAGTGGGCCCGTAGTAATTAACTAATGGGTCAGAATATTTTGATATAGATATCACATTCTAAACAGCTACTCTTGCTGGTTTTACTTCTGACTTCATCTTCTTCCTTAATCCAAATTTTCAGGAGCTGTAAATATTTCTTAATTATGAGGTTCCCTCCTGAGGTTCTGCTGTTCAGTTTGACTCACCAGTGACCATAGCACAGATTGAATGTGACTTAGCATTTTAAAGCATTTACAAAACCAGAATTTGTAAACCCTGTGAGTCCTCCCCAAAGTCCAGTAAATTCTAGAAAAACCTGATCAACATTTGAAGTGGTTTCCAAAACAAAACTGTGGTTCTTTTCAAGATGCATTAATATTGGACTGACTTGCAAAAAGGGTCACTGATGCTCTTCTCTTCTATGTGCCTGTGATTTTACTGTGCAGCTTGAATAACAGAGCAGCAGCTTGCCTTGTCTCTCTAGTCTATCGCGCTGGAGTTGAAAGTGCTGGCTAGACAATGACATATTCTAGACAAAGGGAAGGAAAGGTGGGAATTGTGGTGGCTCCACAGATCCCACAAAAGAGGGAATAGAGAAAACGTGGGAGGCATGAGCGGTGAGTGATATCCACGTTCTGGCACGGCTAGGAAGGGGGAAAGGGCGTGTCCACAGGGATCCTGGAGCTGAGCAAAAATGAAAGCACTAACAGCTTTAAACATGGATGAGAGAAGACAACTTGAGAAGAGAAGAAACAACAGCTCAGACACAGCCCGAGCAGCCCTGGCTCCAGGAACACAAGGGTGTGCTCCTGGGGATCAGGAACACGCAATTGCCCTGTCCCATGGTCTCAGTGTTACTGAGGCTGTGAACACCACCAGAGCACCACGCAAAGGCACGTTTGCAAAGCTCTTCTTTGTGCCCCTCAGCATAGTAGAGTTCTCCCATGGTTAATACAAAAATTTTACCCACTCCCACAAGTTTGCCAAGTGTCTTACAAAACCAGTAAGTCCTCTTTCCCTCTCCAAATTCAGCTTTCAAAAAGTTGAACATTACGTGCCACATCAGTGGGGTCCCACTTCTTAATTTAAAAACCATAATAAAAATTATGGGTAGCCAGCATGAGCCTTGGAGGTACTCCTGAGGTTTTCCTGCCATGGCTACCATGCTGAACAAAGCTGCAATTGATATTCATTATTTCCTTATTTAACCTGAGAAATAATAAGCTATCCCATGTGCTTCCATGGACACATCCAGGATGGAGTCATAGTGTAGTCTATAAATAAAAATAGCAATAGTTTACCAGTGTGACTGACAGTTTGACATTCCACAAATGAAGAAAAAAAGACAAACAACCTAAAAAGGTTGTTTGATTATTTTTAGACTATAATTAATTACATACATAAATAGATCAGCAACAGCAACAGCTCTGGACAAGCAATTAGACAGCTAATTATAGGGAAAATGCCACTGAAGGCTCCAACAGATGACCACCCTTCTGCTCCCCATCCCAGGTGTTCAAGTACTCTCAGGTTTGTTTTTCAGCTTTATAAAAAAATCTGTTCACGTAACTCGGACACAGCCATGAAATGCAATACACAGAAGTAAAAGAGAAGCTCAGCTCTCCCACACTGCTGTCAGCCCAAGGAAGAGTTCTTGTACCCACCAAAGGAGAGAAACCTACACGTGAGTTCTGCTCCCTTTCTGCCATTATAAAACCACTTTCCTGTTGAAAATAAAAGGGTATGATCCTTTACACGGGAACATGCCATTTTTTTCCCTGGATTACTGCAGTTCTTTTAAGATCTGCTAATTTTCCTCACTAAATACAGTATTTAAGAAGGGATGTTTTTCAGTAATTTATTCCCTCGAGAGAAGTTTACAGCAACTAAACTAATTAGGCATGAGTCTAAGTAAACATGAAAATGCTGATATGCTTCCAAGTGCCTGCACCTACTTAATTAGGTTTTGTTTTATATTTATCTCTCAGCCTGTATGAAAGTCTCCCATGTGACAGAAGCACTTCATTTCCTTCCCATGTTCAATGCTGTCTGACCTTCCACAGCTCCTGTCTCCCTTAGGAGGGCAGAAGTGGCCCCAGTCTGTGTCCCAACAAAGACAAAAAGGACGTGGGCTGAGAACTGTCAAATAATGCCTGCGTAACTGCTTCCAACCCAGCTCTGTCTAAATCCTTCCAACAGCTAAAATACTTCTAGTAATAGGGGTTATCTAACACAGCTCACTTCAGCAGAACTGTCCTGCAGAGAGACTCCAAATGCACTTCCACTGACAGATCTGAGAGGCTGACTCCAGGGAAGGGCTGGGGAACAGCTGAGGATGAGGTGTGGAGCAGCAGGAAACCTTTAACACGAGGTACAGAATCCAAAATGCAACGTGGCAGCAGCGGGACTGTGCTCTCCCGGCCTTACAGCCCAGCGAGAGGCACAATGAACATGGTGTGTGGCTGGCAAAGCCCTGCGTGCTGAACACCAGACCTCGTCAGCCGCCTCTCCCTCGTGCCTCATTTCCCTCTGCAGGCCGCAGAACTGCAGGACGCAGTGGCAGGACACAGTGACAGGTGACAATCCCACCCGCAGTGACGGGGAGAGGCTCTCCACCCTGCTGCCCTCACACACCCGGCCCAGCTGGAGGGTTGGAACTGAGGGACACTCTGCAATCAGCTTGGTTCCAGAGCAGCTCCAGCGAGCTTTCCAAGGCACCCTCACCTGGCTTAAGACCTAGAGTCAATCAGAATGCAGGAGCACGGCTGGGATGGTTGGAAGAAGCAGCCCTTACATGTGTGTATCAGGGCAGAGCTGATAAAAGCATTTCCATAATAACCAGGAATATTCTTCCCTGCCTCTGCTGTGCCAGCTCAGTGCATCTGCCCAGGGCTCTCCATCCTCCCTCAGTTTTAGAAGCACCTTCCCACCTCTCCAGGGGCCGAGAAACACCTCCCAGAGCCACTGAGGAACTCCTCTCTCCCCTCATCCTTCTCTTCTCTTCTCTCTCAGTAGCTCCCTGCCAGCCCAGTGGCTGAGGAACAGACAGAGCCCAGGACTCTGGGGCTCCTGAACCTGTAGACACTTCTAAACCTGGCTGTATCCCAGGACTCTGTTAACAACATCCAGAACTATGTCCCCAGTTCTCCCTTTTCTTTTCATTTTAGGAAAATGCCACAAAGTTCTCCATATCAACAAGTGAAACGGGAATTCTGTAACTCAGAAACCTCAGCTCTGCTAGTTCACGTTTTAGTTTTACAAACAGTAAAGCATCACTCAGCTGAACACCTCTAAAGATCTCTTTTATAAATATATGTAACACAAAGTCAGGAAATGCAGCAGCAAAAGAAAATGAAAATTAGTATTTTTGCTAGTTATTTTCCTTTCAACTCTATTAAAAAGCCCACAAAGTTGTTCCTGAGGTCACAAAACCAGGGGATTTCTTACCTAAAAGATGTGCAGGGTCACGAATTAGGTGCCTTCCTCCTTTTCAGAGTCCTCCTTGATACTTGGATTCTTTGACAGGTCTCCAGTTAATTTTAAATATAACTGCTTACCTGTGTTCACCTCTCCTTGCCAACTATTAGCTAACACTAATTACAGATCCCACTGTACATAACCTTAAATCCCAAAGGGTAAGATTTCACTCGGTGAGTATAATTTCATTAGAGGAAAAGGATATCTCCCTTTTTCTACCTTCTTATCATGTTTTCAGAACAGCACCTAAATACCAATCATTTGATAAGGGAATGACCTATTTCTCCAGCCTATGATTCTCAGCCTTGCCAGGAGAGATGGTGGCTCACAACCAGTGGCTCTCAGCAGTGTTTGCAAAATAGTGACATAAGGCTAGAGCAAGAATTTACACAATAAAGCTCAATTTAAAATCTTCCCTTCTTAAAATCTAAATGTTATCTGGAAACAGTTGGTTTAAAAATTAACATCAGTTCTGAAAAATAAAAAGATCTCTTGATATTTTCAAAAGGAGAATGTTATTTCTTAGTCTGGCTCTTTGAAATTGTAGTTTACACTGGCTGTTTATTGGAGATTTAAGGCTGGGAGACAATTTGGCAATTGAGATCTGTTTTAGCTACCCGGGATCTGAAGTTCACATTTCATGAATTAAAACAAAAAACACCAAAACCAGCAAAAACACCTTAGAGGAACAGTTGCTGAGAGGATCTGATGGCTGCAAGTTACCATCAGCTTCAGCCCCCCCTCAAACCCTCCCATACCAATCGGAGACATAATACTGAAATACTTTCATAAAAGCTTTTTTTCTTACTGCAAAATAGTCATCATGTAGATCACACAAAAACATCAGAATTATTACAGTCAGAAAAATTCCAACAAACTTTTGAAGTTTGTGCAATTTTACAATTGCTTCATTTCTCGTTGCCCATCTATAACTAACAGCTATACAAATAAAGTTAACAGCTATACAAATAAAGTATCTTTAAAAAATGTAGCACGTACCCGGCCATGCTGTCACAGTCACAGCTTCAGAAGACAGGCGGTGGATGAGGAACGCTGGTGTGGGATATTATTGGTCCTTTGCACCTTCACCCCTTGTGTCTATCCAAATAATTTTTACCAGTTTTCCTGCCACGTTTCAGTGACAAATACAAATAAAACAAAATTTAAAAAACCCATGAAGTCAGTGGGATGTCAGGAACAGTCCCTGGCCAGGGCTCCTGCCTTCCCCCTCACACACACACATTGTGTGTTTTTAATGCTTGCTGATGATTCAGGCAGACATCGAGTCAATTCAAATTTAATTACTTCTTCCAGGGTAGTTTTACCACTTTTCGAGCTATAAACTCAGTTTTACATGTTCTTTCTCCACACGTCACGATGACATTTCCACTCTGGGGCCGGGACTGTGACACTTGGCACAGCTGACGGGGCTGTGGTAACGGCGGCGATCCTGAGGCAGGGCCGGGCGGGGCTCGCTTGCGATTTAAACAGCAGCCAGGGTTTTCACAGAACCTGCGATTCCCCAGATCCACAGGAATGAGGTTTTCCAGGGAGGCAGCCTGGGAGCAGAGCTGCCAGGGACGGCAGCTCCCGTAGCTTGATCCCATTTTCTCCCACACGAACACCGGGAGACGCTTTTGCCCTGGAGGCTGACGCGGCTCTGCGCCGGTCCGAGGGTTTCAATTCTTTCCAGCCACACAGCTCCCATCACCTCAGAATCCAAGCTTTCAGCAACCAGCACTGAAATATGATGGACTTTTTGAAACTTCCTCCATCAAGACTACCAAGTTTTTGGTGGAAAGCACGAGATTAAGAGCGCTATCGGTGAGCCCTCAGCAATGCCCATCAGGCCTCGGAGCCACCGAGCCCCTCAAAGACCAGGATCAGCTCTTTTTATGCCCCTGAAACAAGTTTTTAAAAGTGCTTTTTTTACAAAACTTGGCATTTTATGTTCCTGATTGTGAGAAACGCCAATCACTTGTTTCAAAATTTTGAAAGTTTAATAGTAAATAAGATGGTTATAAAAATAGAGTAAAAAAATTGAACAATTAGGGTTAGGACAATATGAGACAATAAAAACAAAGTTACAGACGTCTGGGTGCCTCCCTGAGCAAAAAAGCTCCAGAGAAGGACCTCTGCTAACAAAGGATTATCTCTTAAAAGCAATAGTCTGTTGAATATTCATACATTTCATACAAGATGCATAAATTCCATTCAAACAAAGAATTGTCTCTGGTTAGTATCACTTTTTTTCCCTTTAATCTCTATGGCATCTTCAGGGCTGAGCAAGGGAGGAGGAGTTGGTCTCTTCTGATAAGGAAGGAGCAAATTTTTTTTTCTCTGAAAGATTTACGTTTTCCTGTGGTTGGTACATAAAAACTACATTTTAACGACAAAACTACGTTTACCATACTATCAAAATATTAATACAACATTAACAATCAATACAACATAATACATATAGTAAATATCTTGCGTAGAGCCATATAATATGCACTTTTCACACTGATCATCCTGGAGTCTGAAGTAGAAGGTAGCACGTGTAGGCCTTCCATATACCAGCATTTGCTCACGGTTTTTGGACCGACATTTTCAGTGTTCTTCTTAAAAAATAAATCCTAATTGAAAGCCCCATGGAGAAGCCGTCAAGTTAAATTTATGACAAAGGTAGCTGCTTCCGCAGATCGGTTTTCAAATCCATGGCTTGAAATGTGACTGATGGAGTGACACATGCTGACAAGAAAAGAGCTCCTTTGGAAGAACTTTAAAAAATCAGTGTTTTTATAATTGATCTGAGGTTCAGGAAATGGGAAGACAAAGTTGCTTTGCTGGTTTTCCACGCATTTATAGGCCATGTTTCAGAAAATTAGTTCCTCAGTAAAATGTCTCCTAAGGGCAGCATTTAAGGATACATTTAAGTCCCACAGAGATTTCAGCAACACTGAAGGGTTAATACAGATTTAAATGCTGCTAAAAGGGTTGATTTTTCTGGCAGGCTTTCAAAATCCTCTCTTAAGGGAATATGCTTTTAAAAAGGGTTTCATACCCCTAAGCTGTGCCAACGTTGCCAGAAATAATAAAGTGCTGGTATACAGGCATTTCTGAACCAAAAAGTTCTAAAATTTCTTCTTAGCTGATTTTTTTTTTTTTTTTTTTGTCTAAAATCTTCTTTTCAATACTCATTTTAACTGGAGTTAGTAGATTAGCATATTTTATCAACTGCTGGAGTTCCACCTTTTGACTGTAATTAAGCTTAGGTCAGGCTATTTCAATAAATGAATTAAAAAAAAAAAAGAAAAAAAAGACAAGCTATCTCAATAAATTAATTTTAAAATTCTTCACATTTTAAAAGTAATATGTAAGAGTGTTTTAAAGGTATATTCAAACACCTTTTTATATAATTACTCTAAATAGAAAATCTGGTTTCCCTTGTTTACAAGAGAAATCACTAAGTCTGAAGAACTGTCTTAAAGAAAACAAAACTGCCCTTAAAACAATGTCTTTGTATTTTGGGATTGTTTTATTGTCCTGTTTTGTTTTGGTTTGGTTTTTTGTTGTTTTTTTTTTTCCTTCTGCATTTCTCTAAACACTGACCAAAAACCCACTTCTACTTTCAAAACTTTTATTTTCAAAAGTTTCCTTAACTTTAATCAACACATGTTTTCTCCAAAGTCTTTCAGAAAACTCTAAAACAATAGGAACTTTAATTTAAAAACAAACAAACAAACAAAAAACAAAACCAAAAAAACAACCAAAACAAAAAAACACCAACCAGGTACATAGAAAAGGGTAGGACAGATGGAGGAAGAAAATAAGCCCTGACAAAGTGCAGGTTCTTTCTGCTGTTACTTTAGCATGGCAAGCAAATTCTTACATTCCCCCGTGGCCAAAGGAAAGGTTTCAGGGCTGCTGGATCCTCAGGCACACCCTGGTGCTGCTGGAGAATTGTTTTTAAATCCTAGTGCATTGTTGGAGGGTCGCAGCAGTACCACAACCACGCTAAATGTCTTCAACAAATGGGACTGTTCCAGGTGCAGCGAGGTGCACACTGCGCTCTTTTGATAGTGTAACAGAGGGGAAAAACCACAGGAAAGGTGGCAACAAAAGGTTACATCATTATACCTGGTACCAGGAGTGTGCCTGAGCCCATGGGTCACTGAGAACGGTGATCATCTTGGTCTTGGGGGCACAAGGATGTGCTCATTTGGGAGCTTTCCCAGAACAGAAATAATTGGCTCTTTTCTCAAATAAAAAAAGCCCTGCTGCATCGACTGGACTGGTGGAAAATTCCAAGTACCTGGACAAGTGTGAGAGAGAAATATGGATTAAAAAGTAGAGCTATTCTAATCCCTGAAGTATTAACTAAAAATATTTCTATTTAATTATTATACATAGGATGCATCTCTAGGATATATTTATATGCCTGTAAATTATGAACATAACTGAAATTAGATGTAAGGATATAAAATCACAAGGGCTGTGTTTATAGATAAAGCTTCAGTCCAATATAAGTTACTGGTGTTGTGACTATTTTATAGCAGAATAAGGAGAAAAACAGATATCTTGGTTTCCATTCCAGTGCTCTGCTTCCTCCCACAGGAGCTCAGAACAATCAATTTATTTATCAAAGCAAAAAATAGCTGAAATTTTACAATTTCCTTCATTTGATTCCTACTCATTGATAAGCTTTACAGGGCCCTGATTTACATCACATTCAGTTAATATTATCAGTTCATTTATGGCCCACACCCAGAGTAGCTTATGACTTCACATATGGATAGTGACAGAAGCAGTGATAAAATGAGATATTTATGAAGCTTAGGTACTACTCATTGGAGACTGGGCTGGCTAAAAGATACCTTTTATCTGCAGGGTATTGCAGATAGACAAGTCTAATCTGTTAAGCTTCAAAACTCAAGCTAGGGGTTCCAATCACAAACTAAGTCTGCTTTTCCCAGAACAACAACAACAACATATATATATATATATATATATATATGTGTGTGTGTGTGTGTGTGTGTGTACATGAAGGCCTGTTGTTCCTAAGAAGTGAGCATCTTTGGCTGCTGCAATGGTCTGCTTTGTTTATTTAAGAATTTCTCCTTCCTGCTTCTGACAAGAAACTGCTGTTGAGGCAGTTCCTTTGAGTGGAGTTCTCGAGCTAATCCCAGCTCCATTTTGTCTTATGTTTGTCATGGTAGAGACACTATTGGTATCTGAAACAGGGGCACAGACAGCTGTGCTAATTACACTAAACCAGCGCCTTTATTTAAGCACCCTTTTTAGCATTATTAGCTAAACAGTAAATTGTGTATTTGCACAACGTATCAAAAAATGCAGATTACAAATACCTCAAAAAAATCTGCACCCATCTGGAAACCATTACAACCTATGAACTCTGTAGTTGATAAAAAAATGCAAATTAAGGTAGCCTGATGGTGTAAGTGCCTGACAAATGTTCTCTCCAAGCATTTTTTCCAAAATGGGCAAGAGTTCTGTGAAACCAAGGGAATTCGCAGTGTTCCTGACAGAGGCTGCCATCAACTTGTAATCCTCGAACCCAAAAATCCAGAAGGTGAAGACAGCACATAAACACAGCCTCAAGCATCTTGTATCCATGGATTTCAGCAGCCATGAAGAACGGGTCACTAGGAACCAGCATGGAGCAGCAGCACCTTTTGAAAACAAACAAACAAACAAACAAACAAAAAAGGCAAACCAAATCATTCTCAACAAACAAGGACACATTTTGTCCTGTTTTTCCTTAAATGTAAGTGTTCTGACAGTCATGAAAGTAAATCTGTAGTCTCAATAGACCATCTATGTCAAAGTTCTACTCCTAACTGACATGGATAAGATCATAAATTTCTAATTTATATTTTTATCTCACTTACAGGAGTGGAATATTTTAATCTTGGAAGTATTGAATTGGGTGTTGAATATCATACATTATTCTAAAAGAGGCTTTATCAGAACATACGTTTTAGAGTAAATTTGGCTTATTCTTATCAAAACATGCATGCTATTGAAGAAATTCCTCCTCCAGTAATCCAAAAAAGGCTGATAACTTTGTATCTCCATGTCTTTGGCACATCTTCTGTAAGAAGGGGGTAAAAATGCTTCCCAGGGATTTTTCTGTTGTCAACTAATCAGATACGTGAGGCACATTTACATAAGTGGTTTCCATGATGTGATGATAATAAGGGAAATCATGGATCATAATGCATTTCATTTCACTATTGTTCATTTTTTTGAGTCCATTTTAATGGATTTATTTCTCTTCACAGTGTTATCTTCGTGCTTCACAATACAGTATGAACTCTGGATTTAATTAATAATTTAATTAATAATTTAATTAATATTCACGTTGCCTTTTCACAGGATTGTTAAGAAAAATATAAATACAAGATCTAGGAGTTGATCTTGAGATACCAGAATGAGGCCACTTCCTGAGTAAAGTGGTCCTCATTGCCTTTTGTTTCATTCTTTTGCTCACTGAATTAGTTTCATCTCCTTTTGTGCATTTCAGCCTACTGTAAAATTACTGTACACTTATGATATTTTCTACAGAATAAATTAATATTGCCAAAATCCAAGTGGGGATAAATTAAGTATGCACTCGAACTGCTAATATCAGCTATTTCCTAATTTTTGAGGCACTGACTGCTGATACGGGTTTAATTGAATCCATTTGGATAATATGTATATTCTTGTACATAGACATGCTTTTCTGAATTATCTTAATATGTGTTATACCAACTGTGACTATGTCTACAGGGAAAATATATTACTAAAGTTGTTATTTAATAATTAATCAAATACTAATCACAGGGTTTTTGTGTTTCCAGCCAACTCAGGCATTAATGTTTTTTCAATATTTACCAAGAAGTGACATTTTTATATCGAAATAATTTTTTTCCAGTAGATAGAAGTGTTGAAAATGTATACAGACAAAAGCCCTTTATTTCTCACCAGTCTACTCAATAATTCTCTCTTCATTTTTTGCATTGTATAAAATCTGTTGGTTTGATGAATACTTTCAAGAAAAAAAAAAAAATATATGGCTTAGAACATACAACTCTCATCAAAATCTGTGTTTTAATTTCAGAGTACAATTCACATTTGCCATTTCAAATGACAGCTCCTGGTTTTAGGCCTCCTATTAGCTTTAAATCCCTTTAACCCCACTACCTTGGAAGTGGGTTTCTTCCCCCTTCTTCTTCCCTTCATTTTAAGTATTAGTTCTTTGATTTCACCAGACCCAGCTTGTCCAAACAGCTGCAGCTGACTTGATTATCCTGGTGCCAAGCCTGGCTGAAAATAGGCATATTTAGTGAAGTGGAAGGGGAAGAGATCAATAAAACACCTCTCTGTGTTGTTAGCAAAGTATCTCATATACTGTGCTTGTGTGCTGCACAAAAAGCAGCACTGTAAAAGCTGGAAATAACCTTCCAATTGTCTCAAACAGACATTAATCACTTTGTTTAATATTATTATTTGTACTTGATACAAGACCAGCCAAGACCCAGTGCACAGCCAAGAAACAGAGAAAGATGGATGCACATGATAAGTATTAACACATCTCTAGATTATAAACTTACTTTGTATCCCTCTCTTCCTGAAGGATTTATTCTCCACCTTAGTAACTGTATACATCCTGTCCCATAACGGTTATCCTTTCAGGCAGCTATTTTCTCTTCCCAAGTTTCTTCCTGAATCTCATCCAGAACCATGCTACGTGCCCATAATGGCAACAGCATTTCAGAATATTTTTGGAAGTCCACTGAAACAGCTAATTAATCTCATCTTCTTTTCACTGAAAATTTCAGCAGCATACAAAATCCTGTGGTGAGCTAAGGATCACAGTGAAAACAGATGTCATGTCTGGAGCTGACCTTTTTGGTAAATCAATTACAAGAAAACAGCCATCCTTCCAAGGCTGGTGGCATTACCCTGCTGTTCCCCTATGCCCCTGTGCACTCAGCTTTATGCACAGCGAAAATTAAAAAGAACAACAAGAATACATATGTTTTGTTTTGTTGAATACATATGTTTTGTTTTGTTTGTTTGCTTACCACAGGACTTTTTCGATACACAGGATTTTCAACCTGAGTTTTCATTTTGCTTTGTCTCTTTCTGTTTACTTCTTTCTGCATTTGGACTTCTCACCTTTTAGCTTGTATCTGAATTCTCCAAAGGCTTTCCAGAGGATACCAAGAAAGTTAAACCCAAATTCTTTTCCTCTAAATGACAGAAGGGTCTTAATGATTTCTGTTTCCAAACCTTAGCACCTTGGAGAAAAAGTTTGTTTGTAAACAATAGAACCTTTTCTTCCTAAATATGTGGGATCAACCAAAACTATCTTACCTTGTCTACATGTTACCTTCACTGCTTCTCAGTAAACATAAAGTAAATTTTCCTGAATCTTGTAATTGGAGAATTCTGCATAGAAAAGTTATAAAGGAGTACATTCATTCACGAGTTTCATAGGATTTTCTTCTGTCTCCCTTGATCCTCTGATATACAAGAAGTATACAAGTATGAACTCCAGAAACAGAGAAACAACCCTCCTTTTACACTTAATAAATGCTATATAATGCTTTTTAGATTCCTAAATGAGAAACTTGTTTCGGAGTTTCTCAGTAAGATTAAATACACATCTCTGTCATATCCAGGCTTCAAGCAGACAGGAGATTTTCTCATTTGGATTTTTCTCATCACATTCGGAAGGATATGCTCTGCTGAAAATGAATGAGGTTTAAGATCCCAAGCCAGTTCTAGTTTGAAGGTCGCTGCCCACATTTATCACCTCTTCAAGACCTCCCCAGAATCCATAAAAGAAAAGCTTTTCTAGATGTTTTCTGAGAAGAACAGAGTAAATTAAAACCTGGTACAAGTCATCAGCTTCCCAGATGGCTTGTCATAATATTTAAATCATTGCAGCAAGGTTCTCTTTCCCCTCAGAAGGCAAAACAGTCGAATAGAATAAGATGAAGAATCTAAGTATATGTTGAAAATTATTTCTTTTTAGTGATATTTTACTAAGAAAACAAACATTTAACTTGACTCATAACTGGGGGAACTTGCTGAAGTGTGCTATTAATTGTCTTCTCCTGGTAAGATTGCTTTCCTGAAGGACTCAAATCCACAAAGGCCTCAGGACCGCAAATCCCTTCGACAAAACACTGGAAGTGCAAAAGAAGTGCTCCAAATAGATCATTCAAATAAATATCCAGCTTGAGAGCTAAATTTGAAAGCTCACTTATATCCTGTAAATATATGCATTTTCAAATATAACAGGTGTCTTTTTGAACAAGTGTGTGCATAAAGCAGTAACTGCAGAGCATAGCACTCTAATATGCTTTATGAAGTCAAAGCTAACAAGTTATAAAGAGACTGAAACTTCCTATCCTCTACCCCATGAGCCCAGAGGAATAAGATGCATTCAGTTTACTTTATTAAGAAAAGTTATTAAACCAATCAATCCAGGAACTAGGACTTCTAT
Source organism: Hirundo rustica (assembly GCF_015227805.2). Classification (NCBI taxonomy): domain Eukaryota; kingdom Metazoa; phylum Chordata; class Aves; order Passeriformes; family Hirundinidae; genus Hirundo; species Hirundo rustica. The sequence continues at coordinate 63,419,082 of NC_053454.1, forward strand.
GAATCATAAACAAGCATTTCTCCTGCATGTTGCAACACCCTATATGTCCTTTAAATTAACTTTTAAATCACAGAAGTACCCTATCTTGAATCTGGTCTCCAGAGCACAGCTGTATGAAAGACTCGAAGTAGTTTTTAAGTAAAACTTGCACAAAAGGAAAAATAAATGGTAACCAACTGTGTTTCGACAGAAGCCACTTTCTCTCCGTCAAGTTTGCTCAGAAGAATCACAGTGGTGCACAAAAGGATGCATCACAAACTCCCAGCACATTGACTGATTGGAAACTACATTTTGGAAGACTGGCCACTATATCCACTAAAGTCTTCTTACGCCTACCTGGACTTCTTTAATTTCCTTAGGGCTTTTTTCAGAAGAATGATAGTCTTCAGAGAGAGCAGACTACAAAGGTATGTGAAAGGAGTAAGGTTGCAATAAATCCCGAGGAGAAATTTTCTGTGGAAGAGAACTAAGCAGTAGGACATGAAAGACAGGCAGTTTCTCAGATGCTGCACAAAGCTGGAATTATTTAGACCAGACAAAACACTCACAAAAATGGATTAGATGAGAAGTAATAAGGTCAGAGATGCAAGAACATGGTTATTTAAGTCTTTCACTCTGGATAGCTGGCAAAGAACATCTCGTTGCTGGTATTCTGGGTTTGACTTCTCTTGAGTCACTTCCCATTCATTAATTTGGAAATCTCACAACTGTTACCAAGAGCCAGAAATGTGCCCCTCCCTGTGACACAGACACCCTGCCACCCAGACAAGCTGTGCTGCGGGTCTCATCACATGGGTCTGCCTTCCATGGGCAGCTGGGCCTCTCTCTGCTGGAGCTCACTGAGCTGTGTTTCTGTGGGTATCCTGTCACTCTGTGCTCTTCAGCAAGATTAAAGCGAGCTTTAGCAGGGCTCCCCCAACATATAAGTCACCAAAAGAAATAACCTTCGCTAGGCGATGTATGGCTGGGATGTAACACTCCTCATACTCCCCGCACTTTTGCAAGGCAGCGCAATCCTGCACTGTCCCACTCGCAAAAGCTCATCTAAGCCTCGTGCCGCTGCAGCGAAGCACACTTGAGCCTATTGATTGCACACCTATTTACGTTATGGAGGTACTTTACTATACAAAGTCATTGTTTTAAAAAAGAAATCCTATTTCTCCTGGGGAACAAAAAATCTGTTTAATATGTTTTAACCTAAATAAAATGGCCAGTTTGAGGAAAAAATAAGTAATATGTCTAATAAAATCATGACATGCAATTTTAAGCTACAGTGAGCTGAGTAAAATGTGGCATAGGAGCCTGCATTTTTTTATTCGAGATCATTAATCTTGCTAATGGCTTATTGAATACCATAGTAAAAATTGATCCCAGTGGCTACATTGTTGTCTGCTTTAGCAACCTTTTCCAACAGCCACGCTGAACTGACGGAGTATTTCTCCAGTCCATCCTCTGCAGCTTTGCAGGGAACACTGCAGCAGATGTGCTTTATGGCCAGACGTGATTTAAAAGGTCTCACATTGTTCTGAACTGAGGAGGAACATCTATTTTTCCCTCTTTACATGGATAAAAAGAGTATATGTACACTCATGTAAGTTATAAGTTACTCATGAATGCAAACCACCAGCTTTGCTTTCTCTGGTTTGCTGTCCCAAGTTAGGCTGAAGTTCTGTTTTTAATGTAGAATATTTCAATAAATCTTACATATAACAAGAGAACTGTAAGCACACACCCTATTTGAGGAAGGGATTCCAGCAAGACAGACCCAATGAATCTGATTTTAAATGAAGAAGAAAAGCTGGCCTAGGACTACTTTCTGGTAATCCTTTTGCTGCCCAACTTGTCCTACATGTATTTGTTTCTTTGAAATAAATTTACTGAGTAGCAAAAGTGAACACGCCCCCTCATTTATAATTCCTTGTTTAAATGAAATGTTGACATATTAAAGAATAACCTGGATACAGCTAAAAACAAAACTTCATAGTACACATTAAAATTAATTACTTCAAGTCTTCTTTCTAAGTGAAGCAGCAGCACTTGACAGTATCATTAAATACTATCAATATGACCTCTTATCAACTCACAATTTTAGGACAAACAAAAAAGGAGTACAGTTTTTTCCTAAAAAGGGACAGACTTCATAATAAAGACAAAACCAAACAACTTCAGGTAATATATCACTACAGGAAATACACTATTAACTGCATCTTAATTCATTGAACTCTGGGAATGACTAGATTAGCAGCAGTGTTGCTTTATATTAAAAAATGTATTTATTAAAACTGGAATATACACTCTAAGAAATGTGATTCTTTTATTCTGCAAGGCATTGGTCTTTTTAGCTTTGTCACACCAACAATGAAGTAGCTTTTTATGCAAAGTCTTTGGATTTTTCTAAATTTTCCAAGCTGATCCCCACTCCCTCAGTGGGTCAGAGTCCTCTTTGAATTCAAGGACTTTGCCCAGACATATTTTGTGGAAAAATGAATCAAGAAATCACCTCCATCTAATTTCTCTCACAAACCCTTTTATCATTCATACCCTCATTCATCATGTTCCATGGGCACCCAAGATAGAAATAACAATAGATGGCAATTAATAATTGAAACATCCAGTCACATTTATAGGAAATTAACTTCCATTTTATCTCAGAGTTTTCTACCTCATGCTGCAGTTTTTGTACTTCCCAGTTTCGCCCTTGCTCTTTTTGCTTATAGAAGTCAAGAATCCTGATAAAATGTTGAAGTCAGTGATACGTCTGCTGAAGCAGTTCCCTAGAAAGCATGCCATGCCAATTGACTTGTAGATGATCCAATCAGCAGAAATATTCACTAATTTATTTTAAATATATAGGAATAAATCAAATGTTTGCCAGAGTAGCCTAAGCAGATATGATAGAAACAAGCAAAAGCTGCACACCTGTTGAAATTGTCTGAGAGGGAGGATTCATACCACATTTTATGTTCCTGAGATTCATCCTATTAGTCTTTGGCTGGAATCTCGATGCTGCTCCCATTTAGTGGACAGCACATTTAATCATATTTTTATATGGCTCATAAAGCAGATGAAGTCTCTTCTATGTATGTGACAAAGTCCTGTTTTGCCACAGCTCCCTGTACTGGAGATGGCAGGTGCTGTTTTGAAGTGAAGGCATTTTCCACGTGGCCAAAAGGTTCAGTGTGTGGCATGTGACAAACCTTGCCCTCCTCTGGGGTTCCTGTGAGGAAAGATCCCACTGCTGTAAGATGTTACCTCATCTGGTGTACATTATCGCACCGTATAAACCCCTTGCACAAGTTATTGGTTAATCTTTGGCATTTCAGATGGCATGATCAATCTCCTCAGAGAAAATGGGAATGGTTGCCGTGCTGCACCCTTCATTTCTCGCTTGCACAATCCAGGCTGTCATTAGGGTTTAGCAGCACTGTCACTCAGGGGATCATGCACTTTGTTTTCCAGATCTTTCTCTGCTGAACATGGAAAGCACAATGGATACTTACAAAATGAAGAAAACTTTAGAAATGTACTTACATATATTTTCTTTACAGTTAGCTTTGCTTCTATTTGGCTTTTTACTGAAAGCAGATGACCTCTTATTTACTCCCTTCTTGCCCTTCCACTTTAAATTCTGCATTATCCTCCAAATTTGTACATAGTTCCACCTGGGTTTCTGCCATATCCAGCCAGATCTCATCACCTCACCTTACAGTCCTCAAGTAATTGCAAAGTCCCTTTTAGCACCATGTTTAACTAATGCAACTAAACATTCTTCATTTTCAAAAAGAACAAAAAGCTCATAAACATATTTTGCTACTATTGAAAAGCAATTTTCCTGGCATTTTACATTTCTTACAGATGAAGGAAAACCACTGTAGCTCCACTGAATTAATGGGAGCTACTCACATCTAACTCGACGACAGCACAAGCACTTGTTTCTGTATTAATCTCCCACTGTACTATTTTTTTGTGCAATTCCCCCAGGGACAGTGGAGATGAAGAGGATGCTGACAGTCCCAACTAAATTCTGTCCAGAAAGTGCAGGAAATGGACTGCATTTACACTGGTGCTACAGATCACCTTCCACTTAGTGCAGGGAGCTGTGACATGTCTGACTTCTCTGTGATAACCTTCACCTCAAAGGAGCAATTCAGCTCTGCATTACTGTCAAAGGGTGTAAAAAACGCTCATCTGTCCCAAGTGACTCACTTGGATCTCTGCAGAAACCACTGCCAAAGCTGGTGAGATATGGAACTGTCACAGCTCCACTGGTCATCACAAAGAGAGAAATATTTTCACAGATGTAACAACAGAACAAGGGGGAAAGGGGGGCAGGGGGAAGACGCAAATGGAAGATCTAAAAGCCCACATAGAAAAGACACCAGTAGATTTCATATAATGGCAGCTGCAGCAAATTAATTTATAACCAAAGGGAAAAGCAGCATAAACCCTTCACACACGTACAAGACATTCAAACCATTTGAACCATCAGAAGGTAAGGAACACTTGCTCAGAGCTCTGGTTGTGAGCCAAAAGCATATTTGTTAGTATGAGTAACAAAACAGAAGTTATTAATTGTGGCTGCTCATGATGATGACTGAGTTCACTTCTGTCCATATGTTGGGAACAGAATTGGATTTTCAATGTCTGCCTGAGCTTTTTTCTACTTCACTTATGCTACATCAGGCTGTGGGCACATAGCTGTGAAAACACAAAAGGTAGAAGAGATAGAGAAAAAATTGATTAGGGCAGACCTACAAGAGATTGGCACGGGAATAGCCACTGGGAGAGGAATGGGATATTTCAAGAAGTGAATTACAAGAAAGAATGCAAATTTAAATGAATGTTTACTTTCCACAGTGTTTTGTGTCTTCAGGCAATTACTAGCAACACTCAGCAACACTTCCAAAAGAAGCAGACAGTTAAGGAAGGAAACAACCAGCTAGGGGTCCAGTGGGTTACAGACAGTTGCAGGCAATCTCAATCCTTGTGTGACAAGGTACTAATTATTTGCTGGACTGGGAGGGAAATTCCAGCTTGTTTTTCCTGAACTTGATATATTTTTGTTGAACAGGCCAGGGACTAGAGAGATTTTTATTCCCTCTCTTCTGAAATGGCAGGCATGGAGGACTGCCCTCAGCTGGGTTAACTGCATTTCTTGTGTATTCCTTAGACAGAGGGAATGGACACTGGCCTGGTTTTAGCCAGTGCTCTGCTCCCACCTCCCCTGCTGAGGGAAGATCATTCCTGGACCTGTTTCAGCAAGAATATCCAGTGTGATTCCTTCACCAGGAACTTCCGAGCAACACACCAAACTAAACTGCATACCAGCCTCCCAGAATCCTCATTTCTCCGTCTTCACTAAAAGTTCATCTAGAATTAATTCAGTACTTTCCACAGCCATGTAAAAGAAACACATTTTTCTTAATAAATACAGGATTTAATAAATTTTAAAAGTAAGTTTCTGAATTACAATTTAGGTAGCATTTTCAAATAAAAAATAGCTATAAAAATAAAGACAAGGTTTGTCCCACTGCATTACAGTCTCTCAAATTGTTATGGTCCATAAGTGTTTTAATCAAGATTCATCTACCAGACCTTATTTCCAGTGGATAATTCCATCATTGATTTGGTGCATGAAGCAATTTTCATTAATAACCACAATATTACACTGATTATTTCTTTTATAATGAAAGCAGAAAAATATCAAAACCTTGCCAGAAACTGATATTAAAGGCTTTCTAAAGCCTCACATTTAAATAGCTGTAAAATAGTTTAACTGTGCATATTTGGCAATGCAAATCTAATAGTTTCAGAAGCATTCTCAGATTGTGTAAATTAAGCCAGGATTTAGGAAATCTAATCATAAAGCATTCTTTCTCCCCCTGCATCATTAGGAATTGCAAGGATACTTCTCTGAGCTGGTAGGGAAAAAATATAAAAAGAAAAGAACATATGCCATCACTTTCTTCTCTTTAATTTTTATATCATCGCTTATGTACGGCTTCATGGACCATATTCCTGGGCTCTATTAAAATCTAATTCCTGTGTGCAAGTAAAAGAAGTAGAAGTACTCTGGAAAACATAGAGTCCAGGAGTGAAAGCTTGCAAGGTAAAGAGAACAACTAAAGCACAAGATGAAAAAAAAAACCCAACCAAACAAAAGGCAGTAAAAAGACAATTACCTAATTAACATTCTAAGGATTAATTTAGCCACAGAACATCTGTTTTCACATGTCCCTCTGATGACATCCAATGTGAGGGCTTGTGTTGGTTGGCTTTGAAGCTGTATTTTATTATCCAAGAAGCGGTTCTGAGTACAGATTTTGATAGGGATTACGGAAATCTTAGTAACAGAGGGCCCCTTCTAACTACTCTTAGCTCTTTTATTTCCACTTGACTTGTATCCACACACCATCGTCTATTCTTTGTTGAAAAATTCTCCAGTGGGCACATTTACTGTTTATATCTATTTTAAGAACATTAAATGTTCCATCCCTCATCCGCTTTCCCACAAAACAGGACATTTTAATTCTTCTTTGCAGTATATTCTGCTACACGGCCAGCTAGTTACATAAAAATCAGAAAAAGCCCTTACCCATTTCTTTAATTCTTCTGCACTTGCTATTCCCCTAATTTAACAGCTTGTTTTCTAATAGCATCTTTCAAATCATGTTCCATGGGGTCCAAATAAGATCCCAGGGTTCCAACAATGAAGAAACCATCTGCAGCACTCTAAGAAATATTTTTTAATCTGGGAAGTTTCTAAGTCCCCTGCTCGCCCTCCTGATTATAAATACAAAATATAAATTATTTTAAAATCCAGGAAAATGTTCCTGCCAAATCTCTCTGTGGACAAGGCTTACAGATTTCTGTCAAAGTATACCCACACAGAAATTTAAGTCTTTTAACACAGCAAATCCAATAAATTCACACTGACTATGATAAGTAAAAAATTCAGACTCAGTGTTCAGCATAAGTAATTCGTACACACACAGAGCTGTCCTGGTAAATGAAGAATCAGGCAATTTGGTGGGCTCTCAGCAATAGTGGCACTGATGTTTTTTAACTGCACCCATTATATGTGGAACAGATTTCTTAGACTTTCAGCACTGGCCTACCTAGACCTCTTTATGAATAGAAGTTATTTTCATTAATGGACTAATCCCACCACAATTAGTAAATAGCTTATTTGCCTATCTACAGGTAACACAAACTTGCAGGTCATTAACTCCTCTTCCACTAGATAATGTCATGAACACAAGCAATAATGATGTTTTCCATTGCTCTGTGTTACTTCACTGAGCACCAAAACTAAAATATAAAGCACTGAATTGACAGCAAAGTCATTTCAACTCACCTACCCCCTGGTAAACATTAATCAGTCTCTAACATGGTCATCGTATGAAAATAATTTCCCAGAAAAAAACCCACTAAACTTCTTAACTGCTGAACAAATTGAAGCTGGAAACAGCATTTTGTATTTTTAAAGGGATAATTAGTTCTGTGGCTCTGTCACTGCTGGTCAATACAAGAGTAATTGGAATCATCATGACTAATGCACAGATCATTTTACAGGCATTGTTTGCATGAACATCTCCTCAACTCACCTCTGGTGTGCTAGGCCAGGATGTTGCCCCCATTCTTGGGGGAATTAGTTGTTAAGCTACATATACAGTTCTTATTAGGCAGAGCAAAAATTCCTATGTATGCTTTAGTTTATTAAAAGCATAATTTAACTTGCTGTTAAGGTACTATTCTGAGTGTGTCTATCTAATTACACGGGCCTGCATAGTGAAACAAAACCCTTTTTGTTTCATACCATGTGTATTATCAGTCTTGACTGCCATTTTTATATCAAAAAAGAAGGATTTTCAAAATAGTGTCCACCTTCTTCTTATTCCCCTTTGGGAAATGCCAGTTTGGACCTCCAGCATCTCATGGCTCGCTTTTGGAGAAGGTGAAAATAAAGGCCAGTGTACTCTATCCTTGTCAGAAACAGACATTATTTCACCTCCTGCATAAATCTTGTGTTCCTCCTGCATCTTCTGAAACTCTCATATTTATTAGCAGACAAATAATCTGCTCCTCAAAGACTTTAATGCATTCCTTTGCCCTCGACTTATACCTGCAAAGCAATTGTGATTCCAGTTGTGTCACTGTTAAATGTGCTATTAATTACTTCAGGAAGACATTATACCATACTCAGAACAGACTGTAAACATTTTATATCATTAGGTAATGCACTGAGGCTGTTTTTAATGCCATAACAGCTCTATTTATATACTGTGTTGCATAATTAGCTACTAATGAGGCTCTAACTTTCACTGCTGTAAGGCCTAGGCATCTTTTCCTCTTTTCAGTGAATTCATTTTTGCTGTCTCATTAACACACTAAAAAACCTGCAAATTGTATTTTAATTAAAAGCTAAACTACCTCTGTCTGGAGACACTAATGAACAGATACACTCCAAGGGAAACGTAAGAACTTTGTCAGTCGAGAGGATAAATACCTTGCCAGAAGAACAACACAAAAAGATAACACAGCTCACTCTCTTATTTTCAAGGGCAGGCTCTTCTCTACTTTCTCCCTTTTTTTTCCCCCTAATTTTCTCTTTTTGGATCTTCAGCAAGGCTGCCTACCCTCAGACTGACAAATTGCAAGCTAGACCCTAAGAAAAGGCAAGACTGTCTTAAAATCATGAGGTGTGTGTGTATTTTGAGTCTTCCTGATGCTTGCTGTTCCTGTCAGTCTTCTGTATCACATTTCCTGGCTTTTTTCTGTAGCTGCAAGGGCTAAAAACACACCAGAAATTCATCTAACTACATGACTTCACAACCATTGCAATAAAATCATGAGCACTGACCACAGTGCTTCATTTCCTGACTTCTGGGGGCACTTCATGCAATTAACCAAGGAACATTCTCAAATACATCGAGTCATCAGGTAGAAACAGGGTTTGAAATATACTGTGGAAGGAAGAGCATCCCACTAATCTCATCAACACACACATACAAAGGCAATTGATTGTACAGTGTTCCAGTGGTAGAAACAGATACTCAGGGTTTTTTTAAAAAGAGCTCTTAAGGCAACATAAAAATAAAACGGAAGATGACATCCAGAACTAAAACTAAAGTTCCACACTGTATTAAAGCACTGTGAAGACATCCCTCTGCAAGAAAATAACCCAGGAGCAGGACAGAATAAATAACAATTAACACACAAGAGAAGGAAGCAGCGCTTTCAAAACAATATAGGCAGTTCTAGAAATAGTCAGGAAGAAGTTCCACTAAGATCCTGCAATTAGTGACAAAGAAGGGACTGCATTATTCTCACTGGAAATTGCTGATAGGAGCTGTATCAGAGAAATACAGTGGAGGAAAGATCATCCTGTAAAGATTTCTGGATGAACTGCCTGCTTCCCTTGCAAACACAGGATTCTGAACTTGCTGCTCTGCCTCACTTCGTAGGATAATTGGAAGCTCACTTCTTAGGATGACTGGAAGCTCACCTAGTAGGTAACACCACACCCGTATACACTGCCAGTTCTTCTGGATTTTAGTCTTAAATTCAGGTACTTCATTCCCATCTCCTTCATGTTCCTTAATTCATAAGAGTTCCTTAATCTCTTATGAAGGGTTTTCCTAATATTAAACTAAGTGGTGGATATTAGGAATGCCTAGCAGCCTATTCTCCCTAAAGATGAAAATCCAAAGTAAGCCAACTTAATTAAGAATTAATTCCCTTTAAATCACAGCCCAAATTTCTCTCACTGATCAATTATTTGCAGCATGAAACGATTTAGGACACAGGGGCAGATTAATTTGGGTGACAAAAGTGATTTCAACTCTCATCAGAGATATTCCATCCTGTTTTTTAAAAACTCACTTTTAAAGAGGTAAGTTTTGGCCTGCTTACAAGGCTCTGTGTTTTGACTTTGGTATTTCTTCACACAGAGCCCCAGTGCCATTTTCCTTCCATTACAACCCCTTCCCTCTTCCTACTTGAAGGGATAATTCTGAAAAATGTGCTTTAAAAGAACAGAACACCTCCTTGGAATATCTGAAAGTCTGCCGAGGTTGCTGGAAAAGTACTGGCTCCTTTCAAACACTTCACACCAAGACTCTTAATATCAATACAGTTGCAATGAAGTAACACTGTTACTGCCCTTGAGTGGAATAACTCAGCCCAAATGTTGGGTTTTTTTCTGGTGAATGAAAGATTGTGCTATTCAAGCAGCTGAATATGCAAACACGGCTGCACAGTTGTGTGAGAACATTGTAACTTCTGGGTACTGCTTTTTAAATCTCTTCTTTTGAGCTTCTGGATCATGCAGTCAGAGGCAGTAGCAGCTGCTAATACTTTACTTTTTTTAAAGAAATTAGTCTTTCTGACAAAAAAGCAAATAATAAAAACAAAACCTTTTTTTCTCATGATAGACTATGAAGGCTGAGCAAATAGGATTAGAGCAGCAAGCTGGTCTTCAGCAAAAAAAAACCCAAAAAACTTCAACAAGTATTTTAATGTATTCCAGATATCATTAGAGAAGGATATGAGACAGATATTAGTCTTCAGCCCAGACTTATGAAGAAGAGTAATTTAAGAGGATCTATAACTTTACTCTTTGAATATTCTCTTGAATTATGTACCATATTGCACAAATCTGATCAATTACAAAAGCAAGAAATTGCTTTAGGAAGCATTTCCCTCTCTCTCGTTGATGAGGATTATCTGTTTATAAATTACAGGATGAGTAGCTGACATATTTTATTGAGTGCTTCTCATAAATCCCAAGGAATCCTGTTCAATATACTACCAGATGATGATTTTTAAATGCTCAGGAGAGTTTTCATTTCAAACATATGTGTGTTTTAATGAGTCACAGAAACAATGATGGAAGCAGGATGCTGTGTGTGAGGAAGTGCAGTTCAAAGAGCAACAGCTGCAAGAAAGCATGGTTAGAAAAACTAGAAAACATCTGAAATATGGAATAAAATATGCAATAAAGGCGAGGGCTCTGTATCCATATTTAGGTCATCAATAAGTTTATCTAAGTTGATAAAGGAACACAAGTTGTTTGAAAGTAGCTGTGACGCATCAGTTAAACCACTCTTTTCCAGCCTGTGTTCCAGAGACTCTTTGATCTTTGTGAATTGCTTTTGGAGTCCCATGAGGGACTTTGCTCATAAAAACAAGCATTATTTGTCAAGAGACTAAAACTAAAGCGCACAACTCTTCAAGCAAACCGGTAGGAGATGGTTAGAATTTCCCATGTCTGCTGCACAGCGCTGAACACTGGAATAGCAAATTGCATTAAAAGAACCATTATCAGCAAATACTCTAACAAAGAAGGATGCAGTTGGTGTTTTTCACATGAGTAATTCTTGTACTTGTCCCAATGTCATCTGATTATGCTTGAAAAATGTCATTAATCAATAGGACTTCTTGTGTGAATAAGGGTAACTCTCCTGAGAAGCTGAAGAATTAATTCCCTGATAGTTAATTTTAATATACAATGGGAACATTTCAAATGGCCTATTTACACAATTTTAATCTGAATAAAATAGAAAATGTCACCTCAATGCTAATACACCATTCCTGTAAATTATGCACATTTTTAAAGCTAATGAAGCTGTCATTATCTTATTAAATTTTGGCACAGCAGTTATTTTTAAGTTATCATTGTGACTTCTAAAATATCTTGCAATTAAATTACTTTAATTCATTTGTATTACTTGTTGGCTTGTATGAAAACTATTTTTTTTTATCATGCCTATTAGGATGAATGAGAGTACTATGCTGTATTACACATGTTCAATCACATTCAAAAACGTGGCTGCCTTCATTCCCCACATCAATATAGAGTCTTTCAATCCTGCTCTCAGGGAGAGCAGAAACTAAATTTCAGTTGATTTCACTGGAAGCAGATCTAAATAATGAATTTGTGCTGCTAGTAATAAGGATCACAAATTACATTTACCACTGTTTTTCAATAGTTTACTACGTATGGAACAAAAAGATCAAAAATACACTGCTTTTAATTTAACTAGCTAAAGCTAGGTGTGGTGGTTTCAGGCCTTAACTAGCATAAAGAGACATCTCTTCATTTGAAGACTCGACCTTTCCCTTTATTTCAGTGCATATGGTCTGCACGAGTCCACAAACACAACAACAGCATGTATTGCTGCTGGGCACCATAATGAAAGCAGTAGAAAGTAACCACCTGGTAAACTCTGGTAATTAGAATTCACACAATTGTTCACACAATTGCCCTTTCCCCTGCACATCCCTGCAATGCACTCTTGTTCGTGTGTCCCAGCACAGACACCACCAAGAACGTGCACACCCAAAAAGCAGGAGAGCCTTTTCCATGACAGAAATATCATCTTCAGCTGGCTGAAGAAAACACCAATAATGTTCCATTCTGCCATATTAAGACCCCAAAGCCATATTCCCATTCTGTTTACAACAGGAAAAATCAGCACTAACTGCACAGTTCAGTTCTATCAGTGTTGTGAGTCACAACAAAATTCCTCCCACTGAGATTTTACATGCCAATTCCTTTTTCTAGAGACAAATTTGGGGAAATATTGTATTCCTCTCAGAGGTAAGTGATGGATTAGGCAGCCCCAAAGGATGTTCTGGCTCTGTCCTGATGCTGTTGTGCTGTTTGCTTTCAGATTTAGGCAGCTTCTTAGCAAAGACCTATGAGTGTCATTTGCTGCTACCAACACTGACAGCTGGAAAAGTCCCCTGAATAATGGGGAGCTTTCAGTCACCAGAAAGACTGAATCAGGAATTCAAGATTAATGGGCAACTAAGGAAGAAAAAGGCCTGCAATTAATCAGATGGTTCAGTAATTCCTAAACACTTTTTCTTTGATTCTGCTTTCCTCAAGAATATGTAAATGAGACTTTAAAAATACACTTAATAATTTTTTTCTTTGTAACGAAGATAAAAATTCTGCTGCTAAAATGGGAGACACTCTTGTAAGGAAATGAAAATGCAGCTGGAAAGTGTGGTTCTATTTGCTGTCTGTTGTGTCACCATGTATTTTTTAGCATAGCAGCTGCCACTAATCAAACAGAGGAAGAAAGTTGAGTAAAAAACATTTGTTGATTTCATCACTCATTTAATGTTTTGAGGAGAACTCAGCTAAATCACTGTCCAGTAATTCTGCTTATTAAAAAAATACTTATAGAGAGGCTTATGGGAATAACACTGGATTAGAAAAATTCTTTGAAGGCTTCATTAAACTTAAACAAGATACAAGGTATTGTAGTGTATATACAACACATTATTTCACAGGAAGAGACTGGAGAACTGGAATTTTTCTCCAAGACAGTATAAAAACATAAATGGAAACATTACCTTGCAAAATTAGGAACTGGAACATGCTAAGCTGACACATGTAAATTCAAACATTCACACAGATGTCACGGTGAAAATGGGGTTTGCTCACCAACACTAGCAAAGGCTGTAACTGAGAGAATCCCTGAGACAAAACCCATGAAGTGTCAAACACAACCTGCCACATAATCTAAAAACCCCTATGGCTTTCTGTTACGCCCCTGGAACAGCAGCAAAGCCCTCAACTCTGAAACAGTGTGAACAAGAGACACTTATCTGAAACAGCTGCTCTTCTGGCCCCCACCTGAACCAGGTCTCAGTGAGAAAGGCCACTGTAGTCAGTGTGGAGTGCAGAACAAAGCATTTGGCTCTCTGGCAGGTGTGTTTTGCCAGCCAAACAGTACATTCTTGCCTGTGGACAAGTGGAGAAGCTTGTCCCATTCCCATTGCTCTGGATGGACCTAAACAGCTCTGTCAATGCCTCCATCTATGGATTACTCCCATCAAGGAGCCATATTTTGTTGTACCAGCAGTGCAAACACGTTGGCAGCTCCAGAAAATCACCTGGTGAACACACAGCAACTTAGGCTGGGCCTTAGCCGGCTCTCATGAAGTGGAAGTCCTCACTTAAAACCCTTAAGGAGCTGACCAAATGCCCACACGCCACTAAGGAATCTCTTGAATCAAGATCTAGGATAAGAAGCACATTTCTTCCTTATCTTCCAAGAACATGGAATAAACTGCTCCTATTTGCCAGAAGGTTAGGGTTCCTGCAGGCTGCCCTCCCCCAAAAAACCCTATCCCTCCATGTAGTATGAAATACTCAGATTCTCTAGTGGGACATGTAAAATGTAGAACATTTCTGGAGATAAACAAGTGGAAGTACTCCATAGGTTAGGGAAAAAAGACACTCATTTCTGCAGGTGATACAGACTCTCAGAGTGAGAAAGACAATTATTTTTTACAGAGTTTTTCTCTGCAGTTTCAGAAGTAAAGCAGAAGGAATTTTCCATTGGGTTATGAGGATCCTCTTCTTATAACATTATCTCAAGCTTATTTCCTCATTTGGAAAAGTTACTTTTCTATTACAGACTCTTCGAAAATGGAATTAAGATGAGTAAATATATATTATGAAATCAATTATAGTTACAATGACATTTTCCAGAGAACAGCATTATTTTAATTAGCTTATCTGTTATCCTTATACTAACTTATTTGAACACATAAAATACACTGTACACTGCAAGAAATAAACAAGATGGATGGATGGACGGATGGACAGATGGATGGATGGATGGATGGGAGGGAGGGAGTTACAATGTTTTCCTTGCTCCCTAAAAAAATTGTGTATCTCTTCGTAAGTATAATCCCTGTTTTCCACACACTTCTGGTGTGATTTTTGCTATTAGTCCTTTTAGGATCAAATCCATAGTAAGTGCTAGACACATAAACTGATTTGTAGCTGACATTTAGGTACTCAGCACCAAATTACAATGCCCAGTTAGCTCAGTTCATATGAATCCAATAAAAAACAGTGACCTGGGGGAACTGACCCACACATCCAGGGGGATTTAGTACATGCTCCACCTTTTCAGAACAAAGTGCAATGCCCTGATGTATACCTCTAATTGATTTTTCTCTGACAGGACACAAATGACATTAATGGACTCAAGGAAATTCCAGCCCTACTATATTAGACTGTACTACATAATTACACTGAATAACCTCTATTTTACATCCACTAGGTAATTTATGAAAAGTCTTCATGTATATGCTTCAAGGTACTCAAGTGCTGCTAAAAGGGGCTTCACTTCTTAAATTATGGGAATATAAATAATTTTTTCTGTCTTCTCAGAAGATCCTTCTTACCACATTAAAACAGACATAAATCTACATTGCTGACTCATGTCTATGGCTTTTACTAATTCAGATTTCATTTACATGCATGAGTGGTCATATATTTCAATGAAATCTTGTGCAGTAAATACCACCCATGTAAAAAACTTTTTAAAAACAACAACAACAACAAAATATAGAACTGGATTTCTATGTATGATTGGGAATATTAATTCATCAGGTTAGTACACATTTACTCAGGGGCCTTAAACTAGTTTTAGAGCTACTGCTCTGTGTTTTGCAGGGTCATTGTTGGACACAGAGCTGTAGAATGTTCACTCAAATAAGTTAACCTATGCTGGGACCTTGGAAAGGCCCAGTTGTAAATACTGATCCAGCTGTAAATGGTGTTCAACCTAATCACACACACAGCGTTTTGGCCCTTAATGACTTACACCAAACCTCACCTTCTACCTCACCAGTGCCTTTGGGAAGGCTCCAACCAGCTTCCACTTAGCAGAGAAAGCAGTCCACAGTAATCTCCTTGGCAGAATAGATAATGTTTGGCCAACAATGTCACATTATAAACAGCAAGAGAAAAAAGTGCTGATTTTCCATCAGAAACACAATGAAAGAGTCTTCATCTGAAATACCTACCTGACATCCCGAAACCAAAAACACCATGGCAAATGATTAAACAAAGTACAAAGAGAGGAAAAATTATTCAGTCAGACAAGTTTCTTACCCTTTGTTCAATGGTCTTAATAGATGTTGCTTGCTGAACTGAACTTACACACTCCTCTGGATTTGTGGTTACACTGGAAGAGCCAAGTCCTGCAGGACAAATGTGCTTACTGAATTAAAAGGTAAGTGGTGATCTGAATCTATGTTAAATCAGCTTATTATATCCTGGGCCACAAAATAAAGAATTGATACAATATTGGTGAAAGTAGGTTTTCATTCAATAAATTCTTTGTCAAATTCAAGCTTTGCACAATTTGTAGAACTGGTCTTCTATAAATTGAACCTTTAGCTCTTTCTTTAAAATATGCCTGTATTACTCTTTTTTTTTTTTTTTTTTTCCCTTTGAAATCGTCCAAGAAATCATAAACAAATTATCATTCAGCAAAAGTATTGATAACAAATCTGACATGTCTGAAAGTGTAGAGACAGGTTACCATGGCCACCTCTACAGGGTGGCAAAAAGAGGTAGAAGCAAAAAAGCCATAAAGGAGGAGCTTTCTCTATCGTAGAGAAATCCCAACAGGAGAGGCAGCACCCTGCCATACACTGAAGGCATAACTGTGATTTGTTATCCCTCTTTCAAATGTCTGTTTTGATCTCCATCTGATGTATGGATCTTAAGGAAGGATGGATTTAGCTGCTGCCTTTACAGCAGGGGAGATGAATGCAGCAGCTTCACACAGAGATAGATTCTTTGGTGTTTTGGAAGTGTTTGGGGCCTAAGCAGCTGGAAGAGTTTCCTTTCCCTGTGGCTAGATTTCCATGTGGGAAAACCAGAGAAGATAATTCACTTAAGAATAGCTGCTGGTTGGAGAGTCTCCCTTGGAGGTGAAATCATCAAGGCAGAAGCTGTGACATAAATAAGCTCCTGTGTCTCTGTGGGCACTCAGCCTCCAGCCTTTACAACCCATCTGTCCCTTCCAGAAGCAAGCAAGTATTAGGAAATGTGTGACAAAAGCCTGCAAGGGAACTCCTGTCTTTCTTCATCTCTCTGTTCCTTCCTCCAGCCCTGCTAGGTTTTCCCCATCTAATCTAATAATCTATTAAAAATACATTTTTTTAATATTCCCCCAAGGGAATTTGGTTCTCAGCCTCTGAGAGAGGCAGCTGCTCTCTAAATCTGCCTTCTGTTACCTGAGCAAAGGCCAGTTTGATATCTCACCTACCGGGCCAGGCTTCCAGCTGTGAAGAGGATCTCAGTGGAGCAGAGAGGAAAGAGCATCTGAATCTTTCTACACAGCAGTGAACTTTGGGCTGGGCAGAGTGAACTGACCCAAGTGCAACTCAGGAGCAGCCTCAGAGGTGCTCTTAATCTCAGGCAGCTGTGGAAAATGTGCACGAATAAATAAATAAATAAAGCACAAAATGCTTTACACACAGAACTGAGCCAAGGGTCTCAGGACTCATCAGTAATTAATCCTGTCATTGATTCCTGTGCCTGATCTCCCAGTCTGAAAGCAGCTCCCTTATTTCCCACCCAGACATGAAGTCAGTTGGGCAGTCCACACTGTCTGTAGGAAATGCTCTGAGCCTGCTTCCCCTCTGCCCAACACCCCAAATTTCTAAACCCAACTACAGTGCTCATTTGAAATCAGAGCCTACCTCTGGGGAGAGGTTCTGCATATCCATTATGAGGAGTAGAATATTTCTGAGTGATGAAGCGTCCTTGGCAAAGCCAACTTCTGTATCACTGAGTATTAACTGATTTTCCATAAAACTTCATTTGTTTCCTGTCTAATTCTGCCTAGCATGAACAGTTTTAAACAACCTATTGCGACCACTTCTCTACTTGCTTGCCTTTCATTTTCTCCAGAAATTAAATACAGCAGCACATCTTTAATGTTTATTATAGAATAAATGACTTATTCAGACATAAAAAAAGTTTGAGCCCTGCTGTTATATGTACAATGTTATAATAGATAATCCAAATTCAGACAGCAAATGTGATGCCAGAAAACACAGAAATACATATTTTATTGCGAGAAATTTGTGCTCTTCAGATGTAGCTCTTCATATTCAAATGTATTTGATTTAATATCTGTTTGGGCACTGTGGTTTAGCTGATTTAACTTTTAGTCAAGAAGATGAGTAATAAGGATTTAAACTATATGGTTTTCAAACTGCAAATTAGTTATCTGACTGGTTTTCACTTAGAACAATGTAAAAGTACTGAAGTATTTAATTTACTAGTATTGCAAACAGTGCCTTAATCAACTTAAATTTCTTCTCTTTTCATTCTTTCAGTAGATTAACAGAGTTGTATAAATTGATACAGTTCATACCACTTTGACTGAGCTTTTAGACTGAAGGAAAGGAGGTGACCATTTATAATATGAATATGGAGGGGAAAACTCTTTCACAAATTAGGATCTCTTCACAGATCTTGACCTGATTTGTTCTGTTTCTGAAATCAAGCCTTTATAGACTAAGAATATTATGATCACAAGATGAACTTTTGAGAAGGTATCAAAATTCAAGCAGGCATATCAAAAAGAATGAACTGGGTACATCTGTCATAATGAGTCCCCTGGCCTGATCAAATGCAATCTGCTAATTTGGGACAGAGGGATAATGGATGAAAACTACAGTGATCATTGGGAAACCTCAGTGAAATAAGAATAGCTTCATATCGGAGCAACGCATTTCTAATTTGATATGACTTTCTTAATAACCTTGACTAAATATTACAGACTGCAACGTGGACATCCTCAAATATTTGCCTGTGATATGAGGAGCAGGCTATACACATTGGGGGAACTGAATCGGTGCAAGATAGTTTTTATCAGAAGCACAGTTGTGAGGCTAGCATTCCCTGTGGCTGCAAAGGAGATGTTTTAAAGAAGTTACTTTAAGTAAGGGTGAGAAGATCCATTTGGACAATGGGAACCCTGTAAGCAGTGCTGGTGGGTAGCACTGTGCACACATTTCTGAGCTTTGCAGAGTCAGCGCACTGCCAAACACCGGCGTTACCTGAGGTGAAGGACCCCGCGGTCCATCTTGTCCTGGTGATGGATGCATGTATGTACAGGAGCAGAGAAGTGAGAGCCAACAGCCTCAGAGTACCAGTCCTCCAACATTAAAGCACAATTCTGCTCTGCATTCCCTCAGTTATGTGTCTTTTTATGTAACTGAGCTGCTGCCAGGGTAAATCCATAGGCATGGTTGATTCCCCCAGTAACTGAAATAAATGGCTATTCATTTCTAGTCCCGCTAGTGCTGCAAAGCTAATGGAGTCCTAGAAAAGGGAGCAGCTTTCAATTTTGGCTCACCAGCACTGGCAACAACTCAGCTCTCCCTGCAAAATCTTCATGACTGATGAGGCAAAAAGCAGGAAAGGCAGAGAGCTCTGGCTTGCAGACCACAGATGAAGCTTCCAAAGGTTTCTTCTCTTTCATTTCTGACAATTAAAAATATATTAAAGCAAAGTCCCTGTAAGCAACATACATGCAAGCACATACCATCTTTATGCTCTATACAGGCAGAGTCACACTTTGAGATAAGTCCCTTCTCATAGACTGTGAATTTTAGAGATGCGTTATAGAGAGTACTCTCCACCCCACTGATGGCATTTCTGACAAAGCCTGCTTTCCTGCTGCTCTCTCTCTACTGTGTCTGACAGCATTTTTAGGATTTAACTGTCCTAAAAAATGGCTTCTTCCTGTTACTGAACATGCAAAAGAAAAGGTTCCACTAAAAACAGCTCTTAGGGAGAAATTAGGATTAAAGAGCAGCCAGCACTTAAACCATGTAAATCTGAGTAATGTCAAACTGACTGCAGTGACAGAGCTCAAGAGCAATCTAATGGATGCTTTCTGCTGTTTCAAGTGAAGCATTTAAACATTTTAATGTAAGGCTGCTTAAAATGCATATCCTATGCCACTTTCATTCAAGCTACAGTAGTGGCTTTATAAATCTCCTATTTCTGACTGGCACATAGCAAAATACCTCCTCTCCTCAACACCTCTGTGTGTTGAATCCTGTAAATTTAACAGCTATTTTTTTACACCATGTGTCTTGCAACATTTTTGTGTTGGAAAACCTGAACTTATAAAATCAGTATCTGTAAAACTTTTGCTGTACCCTGCAGCCAGACCATAACATGTGGCACATTTGAAGTCCAAAATCTGCAGCTTTAAAATTTCTCTGACTGGAATAATTAGATACCAACTTGTATGCCTGCTACAGTGTTTTGCACATAAATTACTTATAAACCACTGTGAGATTGAAACAAGAATTTGACTGGGAAAAATAGATATTAACTCCTATGAGTAATTTAGGCATGTCAACACTATAAATTGTTGCCTTACTTTTTTCTTTTTATGATTTGTGACACAAGAATGGATTACCTCTGCGCTATTTTCTACTTTGGTTATGATTTTTGTCATTCAAATAAAGGCGGAGCAAAAAAGAATGGAAATAAATTATTATGGCTCAGTGTTAAATATTTGCATGATACTCTTAAAAAAGAAATTAATAGAAAAAATATATTCTTAAATTTCAATTCTAGAAATGAGAATTGTAACCTTAATGGAAAAAATAATGTAAAATTAACTAATATCTAGTTTTGGTACAATTATCTAATTCTCCATGCTGCAACATCTGAGAGCAACTCATACATGATGACCCTGAAATTCTAAAAATAATGACTAAAATTTTTACCTTTCTTCTACATTGTTACAGTTAAATGTCACTACAATTCATTCACCTGGTGCCATTTTCCCATCCAGTCATAATTCTTGTCACAGAAATTAAGAATTTGAAACCTTTTCCAGATCATTTTTAACATTCTGCATTTGGTTCCGTTGCTAATTCTATATCCACATTCATCTACAGGCACAATCTCTGAATACATATGCAAGGGTTCACTGAGCCAACCAAATGAAATATGGAATATTAACAAGATGAAACTTCTTTTTCCTTGCTGAATGGTGTGTTACTACCTATCACTATAAGACATCCCAATTCTTATAAATCATGCCGTACCATGCACAAGAAAGGGGAATGACTCAGGAGAAAAGGAGAATTATCATTGGTGTGCTCTTAAAGGAATGCTAGAGTCACTCATAGATGCCTACAGGTGTGATTGGACTGTGATATATATGTATATTTCACTAGTTGTGCAAGAGATTATATCAATATACTCTATTTTAACAACAGAATGACGTACTCTGGCAAAGTCTGCATCCCAATTCAGAGCATTACTCAAAACTCCATCATAAAGCCAACACTCCATGAATTCCGCTGTACAAAGGTTCAGCAAACTCACTGTGCCAGAGACTGTTAAGTTTTCCTGAAGTGACTTTTCCTTCAAGTACTGAGAAGTTTCAGGAGGAGGGTCACAGTCTTTTAGTTTGCCAGTGAATGTGTCCTTCAAATAAACCTCTCCTTGCAAAGAGGTGTCTTGGGCAGAGCTGCCCCATATGCCCCTCTTCGTCTTGCAGAAGGTCTAAGTCTCTCAAAGCCTAAATCTCACAAACACAGAATTATTAACAGTCTGGCAGGAAGTACCACAACCCAGTTCCCATCCCTTTTCCCTCCAACACACAATATTAAGGTATGAAACACACTGCAAACACAAGCTGAAATGAGGGCAGCCTGTGCTACTCTAAATACAAATCAAACTGCCCGGGGGAAAACTCTTTGCGAGGGTTTGTGCTCAGCTCAGCACAGGGAGCGGTCAATGCTCACATAAATGGGCAGGCAGGCAGCGCTCAGTGTCCTTCCCTGCCTTTAATGTGTGGCCCCTTTACTCAGCTATCCTGCCCTAATGCAGAACCTGGAATGTCGGTCCTGATTCATGGCCACTCAGCCACTTAAACAAGGAGATGCATATTGACATCTGGGGAAAAAAAACACCAACACTTCACAAGTGTCCCTCATCATTTTAGACCAAGATTTTTAAAACAGGGAGCTTCCCTGAGAACTGAGTTGCTTCAAGAGGTTTTCTCCTATTTTAAGATGTTACCCATCTTTTGTGTGGAAGAAGGACTTTTTAACCCTGTTCATTTCTGGCTTTGTTGGTAACTCTGGTATGAGGGATTTTTGCAATGGCATAATACATGCCAACAACCCTGCGGGTCCTAAACCCCACACAATTCTGTAATTTCAAAACTTCATGGACTCATTTTAGTATTTTCCCACCATCCCTCTTTACAGAGGTGCAAAACACAGAGCATGTAAGAATTCAATGACACAAAGGGGTGTCATTTGTATCACAAACAAGGTTTCATAGGTGTTTGTAAAGGTTTCAATATTGTTATTCTTCTACTTAAAATGCCAGTTCTGGTTTTATGTCTAACATGAGATGTTGCTTCAATGCTACCAATAAGCCAGGAAAGCATTTGCAGTATCCCTGCTGCATTATGAACTTTTATACGTACGCAGATCCGTCCATCCAGTCACTTACAAACCTGATTCAACAGTCATTTTTCATTGAATCAGAGGTCCACTACTTAATCAAAGCAATTTTACAAAACTGTTTTCTGTGACCGGGATACGCAAAGCAACCACACGGAGACGAGAGATTTTCGCAGGGCAGAGAGTTCCTCCAAGCGAGCTCAAGGCTGAGTCAAGCCCAGAGCCCTTCCGCCTGTTTATTTCTTACTTTTGATACATTTGTGGGTCTGGCTGTGGATAGGCTTCTGGAGTTTTCACCTCCTAGCCAAATGGCCAGACCAACTGTCAGTTACAATTGTTTTCAGGTTCGAAATATGCAAACAAAGGACAGAGAATGATAAACAAAGGATTTGTTTATGTTACATGTGTGGGAAAAGATTGAAACTGCTCCTAATATTGTACAGTAGCTAAAAATCTGACTCCATTTTATGAACAATCAAAAGGCTTTAAAAAACTCAGAAAAACCAGGGTGACAGTTTTCTACTTTCACTCTTACTAGATGGATAACTGCAGGAGGCAAACAATATGAATTTAACTTTCTTTTTCTAACAGAAATAACATACACTGTTGTACTACAACCTAAAAAAGTAGATTTACTGATATTTGAGATTTACTTGTAATTCTATTTCTCTTCTTAGCAAGGATAGAACAGAGTATCATGGGCTGGGAAGACTGCCTTTCTTTTCCATTCCTATATTATCTTTGCAGTTTAAACAGTCGTGTAGTGTTTAAAAAGCACAGCATAGTAGCTATAGAATATAGCATTGCATCTGGACACCATCCATTTTCAAGAAATGCCATCTACATGACTGAATTTCAATCTATTTGGGGAGAAGCCTGGGATTTCCAACACTAACAGTTTAAAATTTGGCTATTTTTCTCTTCCTTTGTTTATAAAATCCTGTAGATTTATAGGAAGAATAAGCTGTTCTGAATGTGACGTGTTTATAGTCAACAAGATGGTCTAGAGAGATTTGGACTTTCAGACATTTGGATGGAATTTCAGCTGTGTCTCAGCACAGTAATTGATTATCTAAAAAATAATTCTACTTTCAGCTCAAGTCTATCAGACTAGACAATTCAAAATGTTTTTAAAAGCCAGGCTATTTTAACCACTTTGCAGAATGCCAGTCTACCAGATGGAGAAAGAAAACCCTAGCAAGAAAATGGGATTATTACGTTACTTTAGACAGAAATCTCTTCATAGATAAAAACATCTGTTGTGTCTATGTGTGTGCATATGTTTAACAAAAAAAACTGGTGTGTCTGTGTGCACATGTGTACATGTCCATAGTCTAATAGCTGAAGGCTTTGCATTTGAGAAAGCTACTTCAGAAAAAACAAATTTTTTTCATGTTCATACAGATTTTCTGAATGTTCCCATGGAAAAAAAAATATTGAAGAGTTAAAGGAGCTCTGATAACACATGAATTAATGAAGTCCAGTTTCTTATGAGTTTAGTCTGCTTGTTCTTTATGTCGGTGTCAGAGATGGTCTGGCTAACATCTTCCCAACTGCTGGAGAACAAAAAGGGACCTCTCTCAACCAAGAGGGAAAGAACAGGCAGTGGCACACGAATGGGGTCACACACACAGAGAGATGGACCCCTTCCCTTGTTCCATCTCCCCTGCCCTCCCTTTCTTTCCTCCATCTCCTCTGCCATTTCCCTTTATGACTCTACAAGTCTAGTTTCCATAGGAAACCATGCTAAAAAGTCTGTCAAAACATAAATACGGAGACTTACCGTTCCCCTGTGGGAAATGTGTCACTGTACAGCGCAATGAACCGCTGGAAGGCAGCGGGGTGGTGTTATTTTCTGTTCCAAAGAAGAAACAATAAACATCACAAGCATGGGGTTTTTTTCTTTTTTCCCCCCCACCAGCAACTCTGGAGTGAGAAAATGCATGAAAAGTAGTTCATTTAATGGTGAGAGACATCACTATGATCAAGGGGAAATAAAGCTTTAGAGATGCAACCTGGGCAGAAACATTTTCTCTTCCTCTTACCAGTGAGGCCGTACTTGAGCTGGCAGCCAAGCTGTGCCAGGGCAGGGGCTTGGGCAGAGACCCTGGCACACATTTCCTCTGCTCTTACCCCGGGGCAGTGCCCATGGCTGCATTTTGACCTCTCAGGCTACGGCAGGGCCTGCTCCCCTCAGGCAGCCTCGGTGCAGCCTCCCTGTTTGTGAGGAGAGGTCAGCTCCACGAGCCTGTGGGATGTTGTGCCTTTTGCCTTCTAGGTACCAGGCAGCCTGAAGTAATTTTTTTCTTTTTTTTCCACATATGAAAATGCAGGCTGCAAGTTCAGCTCCTAAGGCTAAGGCATTGCGAGAAAGGACTCTTCTACCACAGGTCAAGTAAAGCAATTTGTTCTGTACCGACTTAGTTTTCAGAATGTTATTTTAAGCAACAGATGGATTACTGAGATTCCTGGCTGTCCTGATACAGAGGCAAAAAGACCCAAACCGGTGTCAATCAGGCACATATATTGAATCTCCTACTCATGTGAAATATCACTGTTATACAGCATCTTAAATCTCGGCCTCAGCCAAAATTTCAGAGGGTAGTTTCCTCTTCATCAGGTTTTTTCCTATTTCTTTATCACGAAATGTGCTTACCTTCACACCCTTTTAGAGTCAGAGTCAGCATGTTTCATGGGGTTTGAGTAGCTCCATGTAAGATCTGTGATTTTTGGAGTAGCACAGGTATGTCAGTTCCCCCACACTGTTATGAAGTTTATTTCAATTGAGCTGGCATCTATTTTGGGTAGGATTACAGATCAGCTGGTGGGTCTTAATTCCAAATTGAATCTAGCAATGGCAGCTCAAAAATGTAGCTGGTGAGGATTGCTTCACACAAACTTGAAAATTATATACTGTGTATTTTATTAATCAACTCCTGACCATCCCAATTCTGGATAAAGCAGGTGAATGAAAAAAAAAAAAAAAAAAGCCACTGGCAACAAGAAACCAGGCATGACTCTGGTCCAAACTACACCTCCACAGACAAGACAGAGCCAAAATTCAGTCTGTTGCCAGCACCTCTACAGGACTTCAGAACTGACTGCAAATGAAAGAGATTTTACAGAGACTATATCAGAAAATTAATGATCTTCAGAGAGGAATGAACAGAATTACAGATTCTAAACATCATTTATTTTATTTGTAGTTGTTGTTTAGCTTTTTCTTTCTTCTCCTCCTTTTTTTTTTTTTTTTTTTTCCTGTATTTGAGAGCTCGCAGGTGGCATCATGCGGGAAAAAAACTGCAAATGGAAACCCTGGAAATGGCAGAGCCAATTACAGTAAGACTCAAGACAAATTCTGTCCTCAGGATCAGGCATAGATGCGAAGAACCCTAGAGATCTAATAATACTGAAATTATTTCCTTGATATTTCAACTTTTAGCTGCAAAATATAGCAGTTTAATATCAGTGGACACAACTAATATTATTTTGTCTTTTTTCTCTGAAAATCAGTGAAAGAGATGGGAAACAACATACATCTCAATCTAATCCTCGCAGTTCAAATAATCACGGGCAATTAGTTGTGTGCATGTCCACAATCACTACAAAAAATTTACAGAAAAAAAATCTCAACAATGTTTCTCCTGACTTGTATTATTCAGATTATATCGCTATTAAAAGTAAATTTTATATTAATCTTTTATGTGTGCTCTCAGGGGAAATTTAAGAAAAACCACGATGAACAATAACCTGGGTTAAATGAAAATAGTAATACAGATATAGATTAACCTGATTTTAGTCATTCTCTGTACATTTGAAAAGCATTAGAAACAATCATTAGGGTTCATATATCTAATAGATAAACTCAAATTTCCAGCACTTTCCTGCACACACCAAGCAAAAGCTGTTATGGAATAAAAAAATGAAACAGGCAACAAAAGAGGACTTTTTAATTCCTAAAGAATGCAGTATAAAAGTCATAAGAAAAATTTAAAAATGAGAATAAATTCATTTTAAGGACTGTTTTTTCTAGTGTTTTGCCATTAGCATCCCAATTCTGAAAATAAGAAATGGCAGATGCTTGGAAGCAGGATGTAAAAATAGAACAGCATTTTATTGCAACAGCAGGCTGAAAAGGTATAGATTAATGCTGAAATAAGAGAAGCAACTTAAGGAGTATTTTTACTTGATGTGATTTGCCAGGAACACTACAGAAATTCAGAATAGATATCAGAAACTCAGTGGAAATACACCTCTTAAATCCACACTCTCATCTGCCCTCTTGCTTTCACAAACCAATTGTCCATAGGGAAAATTCTTAAATACGTATTCCAGCATCCTGATCATTTCTCAAATAGACTTCCTAAGAATTTGGATCCATATAGACTCTGATTTTGCAGCCATATACAGCAGCATCAGGAAGCTCTGCTGGTTTCAACTGGAACGAGTTTAAACATCCCCTTTGCAAATAGCATCCAAAGGTATGGGAGGCAGCTTTTAATTAGGAGCTCTAAAATTAAGTATCAAACAACACATCCAAGTCTTAGTCTGACCAGGAAATGATGCTTGGATCTCTCTTCATATCAGTTCTTTCTTCACCTTCTGCTTCTCTTGTCCTTGTCCTGTACTCAACCACAATTTTCCTCAGCTAATGCTGCATGTTGATGTGTGCAAAAAGGCAAAATGTGTTCCAAAGGAATTCAATAAAAAAAGCTGTTCCCCTGCATTAAGCCACCAGTATTAACCTTCTCTAATTCTTTTAATGTACTGTTCTTTGATTAAGGATTTTTTTTATTGTACTATAATATTAAATGCTCCCCATCTGTTCAGGAGGGTAGTGCCATTCTTCAGTGGCATGAATAAACTGAGAGGGATTTGCCCTGGAGGTGACTTTTGGGGCTTTGCTGCTGTTGCCTGATGCTTTCATCACAACCACTGTACAAATATAACCAATTGTATGTGGCAATTGGCAACAGATGAAAGAATGGCACTGATTGAACCCTATGGATAATGTGTGAACGTGCTGGAATGAGACAGTCTGGTCTGTTTCCCAGAAAGATCATTCCATTAGTGATACTGTGATAATTCCCATGATTATGAGGAGCTCATTCTGTTAAGACAGTAAAAGCACACCCCCCCGAGTTTTATTTATTGTCTGCTCTAATTTTGTTATTTCAGTTTAACACATTTATGTTCCAAGTGTAATAGTGTTTTGAATTCATGCCCAGCTTACATCATAAAAATTCAATTGCTAAGATGGCTTTCTTTTAGTAGCTAGAGTCTTCTAAAAGGACAAATATAGCTCTGGCCTTTTTCTTCTCTAACCATGTTACTAAAATACATAAAAAAGCCCTTTAGACTTTCATGTAATCTGGTTGTGCAGGTATGATAGAGTTCTCGCCACCTGGAACCTTCATTAAAAAGTCCACATAATGAAGGAGAATGACACTTCTCCATAAATCTAGTTTGATATCTGAAACATCCATTAAAAAAAAAAAAAAATCACTAAGAAGCAACAAGAAAAAAACCATCATTTTCACAGTATCTCAGATATTAATTTGAAAGATAACAACCTGTTTCATACAGAAATATTGACATATCATCCTAACCATTCTTTCAACTTTCATCATTAAACGCATTTAATATATTCATAACACATAAAATTTATGTCCACGGTTTACAGGACCCAACAATTTAAAGCCTCAAGCTCTTCCTCTAAAATAATCAAATTTTATGGATCACCTCCCCCTAAGTGTGGAACTGCAGCTGATAATGGCAGCGTCTCCTGGACACTAAAGCAACCTGGTGAATTTACTTCAAGTCTGTATTCCCCCAGCCATATTTTGTAACCTGGCTGTAAAGTCCTTGTTCTGCTTGGGCTGGAATCGTATGTGTGAAGAACTGGTACACCAGCATCAGCTTTTCTCCTCCAGCCTGCACCTCCTTGCTCCCCCTGTGTGATTGCACTGGCCTTTCTGGATGCAGAGACTGATGCCCCAGCCTCCACCCTCACCATGGACTAAATATCGCTCTTCTCCCTCTCACCTCGAAGCTCACTGTTTACAGAAAATGCCTGAGGCCCCTCCCCCTCCACACCAGCCAAAATCCAGCTGTTAATAGAAATTCCTCTTGACAGCCTGCAGTGACCTCCTCCTTTCCAGGCTCTGAACCACCACTTAATTTCCATACCCTCTGACACGTCAGTCACCCTTAACATTTTTCTACCTTATTTTTACTTCTTTTCATTCTTCTGCTAGCCTGACTTCTCTCATCTCACCTTTTACTTCTTATTCTGTCCATGTCCTGGCTGTTCTTTTAAGTCTTCCTGCGCAGAACCTGTCTCATTCCCCCTCCAGTTTTCACTAAGGAGTGAAAGTGAGGCTCATTAGGCTTCATCTCTGACTGAGCACCTTTTCCCTCTTCACACCAATAGCATCTGTAATCCCTTTGTCCAAAGTTTTGCACAGGGATGTCAATTCTGACAATTCTAATTCAGGGAGTGCATTTTTGATGCTCTAAATGAATCACTACAGCTGAAATTTGGAAACCAAGCTGTTGGTTCAGAGGAAAGCTGTTACTGCTTCCGAGCAGAGCAAATAACAAACTTAATACAAAAAATCCAATTTTTCTCCCACAGATGATGTTATCTGTGACTCCGAGGAAGATCTTTTGAAATGTTAATAAACTATATGAGATTAAGGTGTCTTGAAGACACCAGCCTCCTCATGACTTCCTGCAGTAAACAATGATAGAGTAAGGGAATGATACTATGAATAAAGATGCTGAGTGAAGTCCAGCCTCAAAGGGATCAGAGATGAAGTATAAAGGTGCCCATTTAAAAGAGAAGCTGAAACATTTAGCTTATCTAGCTAAATATGGTATGGCTATCTTACCATTATTTTTATAATAGCAGAACCATATTTAACTAATGGAACTAATTAAGCTGTATTTAAAGTATTTTATTTATAATTGATAATGCTCTATTTCCTGCAGATCATACTAATGAGGCAGGTACTTAATTTTTGAAGTTTTTAAAGAATTTGCATAAATTGGCATGGCTACAGAAACTTAATACTTACTTGGAAGATCTAGAGTGCTGTGTGTTGATAATAAGTTAGAGAGGTGATATGGTAGGTGAGGGGGGCAAGCAAGCCTTTACCACACGTTGCTGACAATACAGGTAAAACTAAGTTTTATTTTTACAGTTCCAGGGCTACAGTCTATCAAAAGTCTGCCCAGACAAAAAAGCTAAGTAAACTTGCAGAGAGAAATGGAAACCCAATCTTCCGTTTCACCTTACTTATTTACATTGCTGCTGTTCATCTCTTGAATCTCGTGGGACTTTTTAAAATCACGGCACACACGCCATTGCTTACTTACTGTAACCTGGAGTCTTAATATTACAAACAGAACAAAAAATACTAGCTGAAAGTCATTAACTTGGAGCATTTCTTGGAAAAAAAAATGTTTACAGAGAAGACAAAATCTTCAGGACACTGGTTCTTAAATCACAGAAGTTTCACATCAGCATTGCACAGAACACACAGCTGAATCAGTTCTGCTGCACAGAGTGGCTCTAGGGGATGCCATGTTCTGCTCCCATACTTTTGGGACAAAAACTTGTGATTAATTCATGCAGTCACATCAATGAGTTACAAGGAGCAGAAAAAAAGGGTAAAACCACCTTCTGCCCATTTTTGATATTCCAGGCCACTATCTTTCTTCGCACTTTTGAAGGAAGGGAGATGATTTCTTATTTTCAAAACTGCTTTGCCTGTCCATAACCACAGGGGAAGCAAGAAAGGCTCAAAGAAGGAATTTGAGCCATTCTAACTCCCTGTCAGCACACATCTGATGTTCAAAGCTGCCTCCAGCCCACAGCACCTGTTCACAGAGCTGTGTTTCTGCTCTGGTTGTTAAAGCCTGCTTAAACCTACGAAGATTTACAATATGCCAAAAGATACACGAAGGCAAATTAATTAGATTTGACTAACCTAGCCTGCTAAGTCTGGTTTGCACTGAAAATGTCTGGCTGGTATTGGAAGACATGGTTGTGAATTACCCACGCAAGTTTTCACCAGTATAATCTTCCTTTCAATTGTATAATTTAAAGAACTCCAATTCTTTTTTAATTAAAATTCAGTAAAACCAAACAGACCAATCTAAAGCTTGTCAATAGTATCCCTCCTTTCAGGCAGCACAGTTTTAGACAACACAGAAACATCAGGTGTTGTCAGACAGAAACCTCCAATCAAGGGAATTTGTTTAAAGATCACAAACATTTATTTAGAGGTCTTTATTTAATCACAGAGCAGTTTCAGCAGCTATACAGCACTTGACAAGCTCTAAACTCGAGTAAAATGCCTTTAAAGGAACATGGCTTAATAAAATTAACAGTTTCCCCAAACACTCTTGTAGCAGAAATCAAACACAAACACCCATTTGGTGAGACAGAATTATATATATATGTATTTTTTATTATTATTTTTTAATAATTGAAAAGTCTAATTCATTGAAATCAGGACTGATCTTTCCCTAAAAATCTATGATATGGAGGATCCGGAATTTCTTCTAAACTCCTCTCAGACACCAGGGCGCATTCACCACTGAGTCTCCGCTGGCAAAAAAGTTTTCAAAATAAAGCCTTTTTGAGGAAAAAAGCAGTTCCCACTCATCAATTCATAACTTTTGCTACACTTGCAGCAATTTTTGCAAACCCTTATTGCTCATATCAAGAGCAAACATCTTGATTAATTTTGACTACAGCTTGTACAGAGAAAAGTGCTGCAGAATCCTTACATGCTATTTTTGGAAAGTTCTAAATGTTTTCTATTTTAAACATACCTCTCTAAAACCGTAATAGAAACCTCCAGGATCACAGCTAACAGAAATTAAAGCTCGTATGCCTAGATCTTAAAACGTAGGGAGTTTGTTAATTTTGTAAGAATTCTATCACTTCATTGCATTATTTTCTAATTCTCCAGCAAAGCTTTCCTAAAATGTTCAGTCTAAGGAAGAAGTTTAATCTACTTGAATGCCTGACAACCTGCCAGAACTCCTCTGCTAAAGCCTTCATTCAGAATTATATGAAAAAGAGAAGATGAGCAAAAGAGAATGGAACTGTGAGCGCTTTGAGGCATTTTCCCAGTATTTCTGTGTTTATCCACATCTTCTATGAGACATAAATCAATGGTACAAGTGCAGTGACCTGGTGCTATTGTCCAAATGAGCAGGCTCTAACTTTTTTGATATTGGAGGTGAGAAATCTTTCTCAGATCCTTTTCTATTTTGTTGCTAAAAAAAAAAAAAAAAAAAAATTCAAGGGGTCATTAAAATTTGTCAGGCTGGCAAAATATCACAAGAGGAGAAAGAAAGCATGCTGTGAACAGCACGGTCTGTTTTCTCACAGTCAGAAATGAGGGTCAGTTGCGGGGAAAAGAACTGTAAGCTCCAAGGTAAGATTTAGGTGGAAGAAAGTCAGGCATTTTATAATTTTTACCCTTTTCTCTACAAGCTTTGAGTTTTAGGGGAATGGAGGGGACAGGCAGAAGTGTTTGAAGATGCTGGTTCAGAGTCAATTTAATCAACTTCAGAGCTCCTAAGACTTCAGGAACTTACAGGTACCAATTTCAGCTGGATTGATGCTATGAGCCCGAATTGATAAAAGACGAAGCGCTAGAACAAGCAGGTCACATCATTTCACCCTCAATGAGATGCCAAATGTCAGCCCCATCACTGGAGGCCAGAAGAGGTATGTGACCACACAGCATGCACGAAGTTCACCTTTCCTGCTCCCCAGGAATTAGCTCAGTCCCACTGGCTACAATCTCAGACACCGCAGGCAGAGCCGACCTGCACAGCCCACGAGTTTCACAGCCACTGCTGATTTCAGCTGAGAGAGACCCTGCTGTCTTTGGGAGCCTCACCGTGCCCTTCTCTCCTCTTTTCCTAACCCTGCAGCACCTTCTAGCATTCTCCCCAGGAGGTGGAGATTTCTTGCACCTTCCAAATCCAGACTCTCTCTCCTCCAGTGCAGCCTGACATTCACCAAGGAGAGGAAAAGTAATCCCTTTTTCTCTCTCATCTTTCTGGCTTAGACCTTTCCTTAGGTCAAAGAGAGGTGGAAATCCTTTCTGCAGAGCAGCATTATCACCCCGATGAGTGATAGTTGTTTGGGCAGCTCATTTCACAGCTTATTTAACAACCATGGATAGATCTGAGTCATTCTCCTAACAGGACACAACAGCCTGGAGCCTGAAAAATGCCTAGAGCTACCAGAGCAATTAGACAAACACTAATCAGGGTGTACAGCCCAAATCTTACCCACTGGAGGTGTGGGGGCAGCCGAGAAGCTCCCTGACCTGGAAAGCCATTCCAGGAGCCAGCCGTTCCAGTTCCAGCCGGAGCATGTGGCAAACCCCCTCCCACTATGTATGGTTTGAAAACAGCAGCAGTAGACACATGGGGAAAACAGAGGCTTTTTGATAACCCTGCTTTATAGACAGAAGAAATAATAATGCTGGTTTCTTCCAGCTGTCCACTAAGACAGCCGAGTTCATAAACAAAAAGTTCATAATCTAAGTGTAGTAGATTTTCCTTCCTCAGGCAACACAGGGCTATGAAAATGTTTAAAATGGACTTTTCTCTGTGTAATCAATAAAGCTTTCAAAGAGATTGGTTCTGTTCAAAAGGCTTTTTTAGCTGCTAGCACAGGACTCCCAGACACCAAATAAGCTTTTTATCAACTTCTATTTTAAAACTTTCTCCTATTTCTTTATAATCCCTCCTCAAAGTACATAGAATGTACTGGTGATTTATTTAAATCATAATTAAAAAAAAAGCAACCTTGTAATTTGTAGCTCAAATTGTCAGTATGTGCAACTTCAGTTTCAGTGACAGAAAAAGTGTTTGTATTTTATAGTCTATTTCATGATATCTGCATTTGAAAACTAGGCTCAGAACCTCCTAACTGCCATTGACAGTGTATTGACTTTACATGGATTTCCATCAAAAACGGGAGGTTTAAATGGTTAACATAACCAAAATCAGATATTCACATCTTTATCAAAATATATCCATTTACAAAGATTTCTTTTTTTTTTTTCCTCTTTATCATAAAATTTTACTTGTCACTTTAATTACACAGAGGCACACCACACCTAATATTATAGAACCTTAATTTGAGATTTTGTGTACTGTAACTCTGCAGTCAATTCAGATGGAAATGTATTAGCCCTTCTCCCACAGTGGTGTTTATCCTCTCATCACTGACCACAGGCTCTGGCACATGTAATCCAGTGGCTGGGCATTTGCAATAAATAATTAGATTTTTTTTTTTGCATATATTTCAGAATAATTCATCTGACTTTCCATGACTTCTCCAGGCTTCTCTTGTGGTTGCAGAGGTCAAAATTCCACCAAGCTGCAGGTCTGTGTACAACAGAACCAAAAGCAGCTCTCAAATCACCCATCCTTGCCCATTTTCCCAGTCTATATGCACTTTCTTCCACACCGAAACCAAGCTGAGTACGCTGCTAGGAAGAGGTTTTGCTCTCGAAGATTCTCTTCCTCTGCCAAAATCATTATCCTGAATTTCACTCAGAGAAAATGGTCCAGTGGAGAATTTAGTGGTTGTCTCACCCTTCATTCCACAATGCTGCAAACTGCCATGCAAAGCTGACTTCATTACTTCTGCAGTGAAAAGTAAAGGAAGCGGGATAGTGCTAGCACTAGTTAGCATGTTAATGCAACATTTGGCTTCCCTCATATTCCAGCCGTTTTCCCTAACAGAATTACAGCAACAGGAATCCAGAGCATCCCTTGCTCAAGAACTGAAGACTTGTCTGAATGTGAAGGAAAAGTAGGTGCCTTGAGGCTCAGTCCTCCAGATGCTAAGTGCCCACAACTCTCAGAGAAATCATCCACATTCTGAGATTTTAACCTGCTCTCATTCTTCTCTTGACTTCTCTTGCAGGAGTTAGCACAAATGAGGCATAAAGAACGAGACCAGATTGTCTGCAGATGGAAGCCACAGCAGTGGGATAAATCAGGGAGGGAATTTCACGTCTAGTAGTTGTTCTCCACTACCCCCATACGTGGCCACATTTAGTCCATTCAGAAATATTTCTGGTGTGGAAATTACTGTGCCCACAGTGGAGCTACTGTGGAATTGCCACGTGATGGGAACTGGGGCTGCTCACCATTTTTACAGCGGGACCCATGCACAAATTCCATTTTATTCTAGATAACGTGTTTCTTTAACATGACCAATCTCCAAGTAAATATTATGCTTTTTTTCACTAGTAGCAGTCAATGAGTGGATACCTCATATTTCTGATCTGATATTTTTAACATCTGAGCACTGACTGTCTTATTACCTTCCCCTGCCAAGCACACACTCTTGATTTACCACTCTGAACTCTGAGGGTCTCAGAGAAGATCAAATCTTTTTTTCTCTGATCTGTGGAGAAACTACTAAAATTGTATATAATCTGCTCTGAGAGGTATCAGGGACTTGCAGAGCTCTAGTATTTTTTTTTTTCCCTGTGAGAAGATGGGGTCAATGTGGTCACAGGAGAGAAAACAGATGATGGACTATGGCATCTGTAGAACTTATATATTCAGACGGCAGAATATTAGGCAGTAAAAGAGTAAAGTGATCTAGAGTAGTAGTTTCAATTTATTTCAGCTACTGATTTCCACATCCATTTCAACACTCAGGAGGTGGTATCTGTAGCTGTGACATCTTGGTAGCACATTTCTGCACTCTACCATAAAGTGCCTACTGTCCCTTCTGTTCCAAATGTCACCAGCACTGTGTTCATCTCCCCTGAATTAACAGCAATAGCACTGAGCCCTCCTGCAGTATGTCAGGATGATTAAAATGCAGCACTCATGGCTGTCTGTATTCGCCATGACAATCAAGTTACTTCAGATTACTTAAACAATGATGAAAAAATATCTCTGGATTGCTGGGCTATCACAAAGTCGTCCTGTGATTCCGTGATATTCCCTGCATATTCCCTGCCACAGAGAGTCATTTCGTATTAGTCTTCCATTGCCTAATGCATTTTATATGTACTCTTTAAAAAAGACTTTTTTTTTTTTTTTTTTTTTAAGTCCAGAAGATTGCAATGCTAGTGAATATTGAACCCAAAGCAAGTATTTATGAGAAATGTGGGCCAAGGAACATTCCTACAAAGACAGACACAGGTATTAGAAGTTAAATCATAAACTCCTTCCAATTCACATATAGGATGCTTACACAAAAAAAGGACAAATGCTACACTTGATTATATTAACAATAACAGCATGCGTCAAACCAGCACAATAATCCTTCTCCTCTGCTCAGCGACGCTCAGGCTTGGGAAGCAGGACTGATTTGATTCAGTTTGGGACATGACATTTTGAAAAGAAAAATTGAAATCCAAGCAGATGAGAACAATAGAGATGACAAAATGGCCTAAAAAATATGATTCAGAAAGGTTTATGCTTTGCATTCTTTCCACATGTATAAAGAAACTGGGACTCGAGAAATATCCCTCAAAGAAAGATGGAGCAAGAAAAAATGCTAGTTTC